>NC_138133.1:38333788-38933788 GCF_964188305.1 Podarcis bocagei | reverse complement strand
AGTGCTAATCTTGTAAATTCAGAGGGCTTTGTTTAGTAAGAGATTGTGTATCTTGAGAAAATAGGAGCTTTTATACACCTGCTCTTTTCAGCTTTTCAAATTACATTTCATTCAAGTGTCCCCTTAAGAGTTCCACTATGAGTATATTTCTGTCACAAATAAACTGTTGGAGAGAAGAAGATTTACTGTGATTAGCTTTGGGACTAAGATTTTCCTAAAATATTACCTTAGCAATTAAAATATTACTCCTTTCTCTTTTTTTGCAACTGACTACCCAGTGGGATGATTTCCATATACAACCTGTGCTAGCTAATTAATTTAGTTGCTGAAGGATTAAAAGAGTATTGGAGTGTGTTAATAAGTTAACAACTTCTGATAATGACCTACTCCCTGCTGATACACCTCCAGTATTATCACCACTTGTGATAATTAAATTAAAACAAAGCAAATATATACCCCAGAGATTAATTAAAATATGATTAATAATTCAGTGACAAGTGTCATTTCCACACACTTCTTCTTTTCTATTTCCCCACACTCCTCCCCACTTCTGACAACACTTTGGTGTTTATTGTCTTATGGTGTGTTGAGATTTCTTTCCCAGGTAGAAATCAGAGTATTCTATGACATGAAATATGCTCCATACAATATATTATTTTGAAATTCAATAATTAATAACAAGAATAATCTTATTTATTTATACCCCGCCCATCTGGCTGGGTTGCCCCAGTCACTCTGGGCGGCTTCTAACACATTAGTAAAGGGACCCCTGACCATTAGGTCCAGTCGTGGACGACTCTGGGGTTGTGGCGCTCATCTTGCTTTATTGTCTGAGGGAGCCGGCGTACAGTTTCCGGGTCATGTGGCCAGCATGACTAAGCTGCTTCTGGCAAACCAGCGCAGTGCACGAAAACACATTAAAACAATATAAAACATCAAACATTAAAAACTTCCATTTGATGTTGGATTCAAAGACAAAACTATACCACTTGGTGGTATTTAAGCTATTTTTCTATTCACTATGCTATTCTCAATTGTTTGAGAAAGAATGAAAGAAAATTGTATTGAACAGAATCTGGACTATGTTGAGGAATAAACATTGTTGACTTCATGATCTCAAAATTATTCTGCATTGGAATGTATTCTTATGGTCATGAACAGACACTTAATAACTGATAATTGTGTCATTTTCTGGAAACATTACTTTAGTTGGTACTTATGAGGGCCACAGAAGTACCTATCGTTTATCCTTTTATTATCCACTGACATTTTAAATTGCTTACAAGCATCTCACACATTACAGAAAAATGGGGAAAACAGCAGCATTTGTTATTCTTTTCACATTTCTTCCATAATTCACACCTGTAGTTTGCCTGCTTAAGTACCTGCTCAAGGCTGCCTCAGGGTGCCAGTGGACCTGTGAAGAAATGTAGTCAGTTTTGGCTTTCTGATGCATCTGCCCATATGATGGAATTGGTGGTCAACATGTGTTTCCTACTTTTATAACAAGCATGTAAAAGGATTTGTATTTACATATTAAAATGTCTCCTAGGCATTCATAACCTTAATCCAAGTACTAGGCCAACTAGCCACAGCCATTATCCCTTCTTCAAGCTTCTTTTGGGAACAACGAGAAGGAGGAAATGTCCAGTTTGGCCCATGGAGGCTATCACAGATGTGCTGAAGCTCTGATTTTGACCAGGGCTTGAGCATAAATGAATTAATTTAGGCCTACTTTGAATAGATCTCAGGAATACCTATTCACCAGCCTGGCACCCACAAAGATCTACACTGGCACCCCCAACAGGAAAAGCCCAGGTCTCCGAGCTTTCATTTTTAAAAAAGGCTCCTAGAAAGTTATGACAAAAAATGTGAAGTTACCCTTCTAACCAATTTCTGTGAAATGTGCCTGCCTCTGCCAGCCAGGGATTTTAGCTGTTGAGAGCTTTGATTGATAAGTGAATTGTTTGGACTCGGTATGGATCTCTGGGGCCCTAAAGAAATGGTATTTCTTCCTCCCCCTTTCCTGCTTCTGCTTTATTTTCTAGTTATCGAATCTACCTGTTTTCTGTTCTGTTTGCTTTGTTTTGCTGCCTGCTGGCATGTGGAGCAGGCAGCTGCTTAGGAGGAGCTTCAGCTGAACACAGGGATGGTGGGGGGGACGATATAGCAACCAGTTCTCTTTTCTACTGCATGCCTTACTGAAGAAATTGTTCCAAAGTTGTTGGGAAGGAGGAAACCCAGTATAGATGCATCATAATGATGGTGGTGATAATAGTGACCACCTTTTTCCTGGTTGTTCCAAGGTTATTGTTTCTTTTGGTGGGGGAGGGGCACTTCAGGGGCAACATTTTTCTCATCTTTTCCCTCCTGTCTGTCCCAATATGTTTGGGGACGGGGAGAGCATAATGTAAAGGCAGAAACATTGTTGTCATTTTTCAAGAAGCTTGCAGTTGACATTCAGTTTCAAATATCAAATTTCTCTGGGCCAGTAATGATCAACTACTAGTCCGGTGAGATTTTCATATTTTTTTCTGTGTATTTTTTGTATTTCTATTCCATAAAAATAGTTTTTAAAATACTTGCCAGCCAGCTATGTCTCTTTATTTGTGACTTTGCATGTGTATTTATGGCTGTCTGTCATAATTCCAAATTATTCCTAGATTCAATTATCTTTTATTTTCTAACTGTAATCTACAATCACACACCACGAACAGAGAACCTAGACTTAGTGCCTGGAAAAGTTTTTCAAATATTTTTTGTTAATAAAAAAAAATGGAATAGATGTTTCCATGTTTGACTCATTTTATGTTCTTTTTCTGCACTTTTGGGGGTCATTTTGTGTTAGTTTACATCTGTGGTGGCATCTATTTTGTGACTGGCACTGTCTCAAAATTCCAAATGTGTCCCCAGACGCAAAAGGTTGGTGACCTCTGCATTATCTGAACACCAGCATTTTCAACTAGAGCTGTGTTCATGAAGAATTGCTTAGTTTCTATCTGAGAACTCATTTTACCATAATAGTTACTTGATTTAGTGACAGTGATACTATTACGCTGTGTGTTGTGACATTTTAAATAGACTCATGTATCATCTGTAATCTTGAAGAGTGGATCTCTCATTACCTTTGCAGTTTGAGGGTTTGCAGAATATGGCATTAGTGTATGTAAGGAAAGGTCTATATACTTAGTTTGGATGATAACATTTGCATGTATTCATCCCTTTCTACATTAAATGTCTCAAAGCAATTTGCAATTCTTATTGTATACAGAATATAAAATTTAAAGGAACATCCAAATGATAGTAACTAAAGGTGTGATATTGCAATATTATAAAAGGACTGTCCTGCTCCACCCCACTAAAAGATGAATGAGTATGAGTAAGGCGAGTAAAAACCCATCCAGTCTAAGGAACCACCCAAAAACAATTCCTCATTTTTGCATGGACCCAATCCATTGCCGAGGGCAGACACTGGTCTACCACATCCATTTCCACACCTGCCAGGAGAAACAGGAGAAACAGAGCTGCATGTCATCTCCATATTGATGGCAATGCACAATGAATTCCCAGATGAACCCACTCATTGGTTTCATGCAGATGTTAAACAGCCTGGGGAATTAAACAGACCCTTGTGGAACCCCTATTTGGGTGCACAGAACCAAGCAGCATCCCCCAAGTACCACACTCTACCTACCAAAAGGGTTTGGTACCTATGTTTATAGAATAGCAGCTCTTGTATCTGCATAGCAAAATATATTTGAAACTGTGAAGGGGAGTGGCTGTGTCAAAATCAGCCCTTGATATAGGATGGAAGGTGGGTTTGGGTGTTGTCAGTCAAAGGGAATAATGTTTTTTTAAAAATCTGCCTTGTGATTGCAAGCCCTTTGAGATACTGAAAATAGCTCTTCAGATTTTATAATTGGAGTTTCAGTCCCACTTGAAGCTGCACCAACTGAACAAAAACAGGAAGAGGAAAGAAAAGAGAGTGATTTAATGAGATGACATTGGAAAGCAAATTACGTGTGCCTTTTCTGTGGCTTATGATTGACTAGGAAACCATGAGTATGTATTTACCTTGTACATTTTGTACTTTTGTTCATTGACAGTCCTTTTTGTTGTTGGCAGCAAAGATCTCAAAAGAAATCCATCCAACATTTCTAGGAGTATCGAGAATACACTGAATAATTATAATCAAGGACAGTGAAAGCACTCTGTAGTTCTCAAGCCATTCGCAAGTCCCATTGCTCTGAAGAATTTATTATGGCCAATTCACCACCAAGGAGGGTAAAATAGACATTTAAACTGTGTCTCTAACATGAACCGATGAATAAGTTTTAAGTTGGATGTAAGGATATTGTAATTAAATTATTTATGTTCTTCGTATTTTGCATTTTGTTGATTTTATAAATTTTGTAAGTTGCCAAATGGACTTGTTTGATGGGTGGTATACCAAGCCATAGATAAACAAACAGCTTTGACATGTTCTATTAAATGCAGATACTTAATTGTAGGTACCTAGGCAATCCAGTAAAGATAAAACAGTACCAAGAAAAATATTAACACATAAAATATGAAGACTCTTAGTTGTAGTAAGTGACCTTTTGTACTTGAGCTGATTGTGGAAGTTCACGACAAAGAATTAGTCACTAATTTTCTTTCATGCAGTTTTTGAAAACTTGTAGACCTTGCAGAGGATGAGCAATCAAGAACTGTATTAACTGTCATTATTTCATCACCATAATGTGCAAGCAGCTGTGCTGGTTTTCAAAAAATAAAAAAAAGTTTAGTGGAGGCACTTTTATAGAAAAAATACATCAGTGTATGGCACAAACTCTTATCTTCATGATTTTGAAGCTATTTTTTTATAGGTTTCAATAGTTGGGTGTGGGTCTATTTTTCATGCCATGTTTTTAAGATGCAGATATACTCACGTGGAGCACTTTGATATCTGCACATACTAAATCATGAAATGTGAGAAGAACTGTCTTAAGCAGCTGGGGCTGTTGTCATTCTCAGATTTTGCATCTGCACATTTTTGGGGTGTTTTTCCCCCCTGGGATATTGAGGCTAGTCACATCAGTGAACCTGAGATTTCAAAAGGCAATGTGAGAAACTTCTAGAAACATGTCCATTCTGGTTCAACAAGCCAAAGCCTTGCACCACAGAAACACATGAGAAGATCTCAACTTTCAGCCTTTTCTTTTTGTTTTGTTTCATTTGACGGCAGTTCCTTTGCAGCGCCTTATCATAGGAATGTTGCAAACAGTATTCGGAAAGCGGGTTCAAAATAATGCATGGAGGATCTTTTCCTACCAAAGGTGATGGAGTGCCCCTTGATCACCAGCAAGAGATGACAAACACTTGATGTATATCTCACTGGCAGCAACCACAGCAAAACTATTCAATAATTCTTATTGGATGCAAATGATGTGCATAGCACTCCCTCCAGAAATCAGGGGGATTGTATGAACCTCTCTTGCATACCTTTGCTCATTTACCAGGATAAGGAATGACCTGGTGAAGGAGTGGCTGTAGGAAAGAAGAGTGGCAGCTAAATTGTTGTTTTCATTTATTCATATTTTACACTCGATAAGCTCTTCAAGGCTTTCCAAGTAATGAACAGGAACACTTGAAAAATGTGAGTTAGTTTTTAGATAAGGTGGTGCAAGCAACAACCACAGTTTTACAAATGCAGGTCAATCAGTTACCTTTTCTTTTTCAACAAAAGGATTGAGCCATGTCACTGTGACAAATAGTCACTCAATGCACAGGACCCATTCTTCCTTTCTCGTGTCCATTTAATCACTGGGATATTGGTTCCCTACCATGTATAAAGGTAAAGGGACCCCTGACCATTAGGTCCAGTCGTGACCGACTCTGGGGTTGCGGCGCTCATCTTGCTTTATTGGCCGAGGGAGCCGGCGTACAGCTTCCAGGTCATGTGGCCTGCATGACTAAGCCACTTCTGGCGAACCAGAGCAGCACACGGAAACGCCTTTTACCTTCCCACCGGAGCGGTACCTATTTATCTACTTGCACATGACGTGCTTTCAAACTTCTAGGTTGGCAGGAGCAGGGACCGAGCAACGGGAGCTCAGCCCGTCACGGGGAATCAAACCGCCGTCCTTCTGATTGGCAAGTCCTAGGCTCTGTGGTTTAACTCACAGCGCCACCCGCGTCCCCTCCCATGTATACTTAGTACTTATAATTGGTACTTCCGAAAAGCAGTCACCATTGCATAGATTTCCCCTGATCCTTGTAGTGTGCGTTCTTCTTGTGCTATTTATGCCATTGATGTTGTGGGTGTGTAAATGGATGGGGAATGCAATACGTTATCTGTATGCAAAACTGTGCTTCAGGGTAAAGGCTAGTGTATCTTCCCACCATGTCAAGACCATTAAATATTTTCCTTCCTTTCCCATCCATTGCTGTTGATTACCCTCCCTACTTTCAAAGCATCTGCTTTATGTATGTTGATAGCACCTGAATTGCTTCTACTAAGCTCTGGTTCTATCTGGACATTAAGTCCATCCTTCAGCTGCTCCAGACACAGCTGCCAGGTTCTGTTCAGGGATAACCTGCTCTATGGATAATGCATGAGCAGCATGGCACTGATCCCTCCCTTCCCCGCACATCTGAAAACTATCAATTACATGCATATAAGCCCTAAGTTAGAATGTTAACTGCTTTGAACAGTTTCATTCATTTCCATTTATTATATTGTCAAGAACGGTGTTGTTCTTTCGCCTATGGATATTGGCAGAAATCGGGTTAGTTTTGTGAAGACTTGTCAAGAAATGCGTGAGACATTGGAAGTGGCAGGAATTAAATCTGCATTATTAAAGAAATGCTGTATTAATTCAATTTCATTTCAAGTAAGCTGTTCCTGTAGGAAGAGATTCCTTGGAAACGAGAAAAGCCAAAATACTAAGTCATTTGCAAAATCTTACACATTTACATTGGCGGCGATTAAGTCCCTTGTGAAACAAAAGCCTTTTGGGTAAATCTTCCAATTAATTTTTGTCAAGAAAACTGTTACATAAGTCAACAAATGCTAGTGAATAGAAAAGAGATATATTTACCACCTACCTCTGATCCACACAGTTTCTTGTTATAAGATGATAGAAATCTCCACCATATATTTGGAGATTTCTACCATATATAGGTCGACCAGTTCATCAAATTTTGAGAGGAGAGGGTGGGTGGAGGAGAAATTCTCCAGCAGTTTAAAATGGAATAGGAGTAGCACGGCTTTCTTCTTCTTTAATTGATAGAAGGTTTTGTTTTTTACCCTGCCACTACAAGTGGCAGGAGCAGCAATTGTATTGGCTGCCTGGACACCATTTTACATCATCCACAATGCCCCAGAATACCTAGCATTGCTCTGGGTCCTTGTTGTGGGAGACAAAATAGTGGCTGACACACACACACACACAGAGAGAGAGAGAGAGAGAGAGAGAGAGAGAGAGAGAGAGAGATGTTGAATGTTTGGAGAAAGTTCTGCAAATATCCTTTTTTCTAGGAAGTGGAAGGGGAAGAAAAATCAGGAAACTGTATTTTGTTGGGGGTAGTAAAAAGCAAAAAAATTATAAATTAGCATGCATATGTCTGAGGCACAATATTGATCCTTTTCTATTGTGGCTTATCTACCAGGAAGAGACTGGGTGGGTTCAGGGGATGATTACTATTTCACTGCAGGAGAAAGGCATTGATGCATCCCCTCCTGAAGAGGTCCTCGCTGGATCCCTATTAGATAACTACTGCCCAGTCGCCAATAACAATTTCTTGAGCAAGGTGATCAAGAGGGTGGTGGCTGAATACCTGAATGAAGCAGATTAAATTCTAGACCCATTTCAGTTTCTGGTTTCATGCCTGGGCTTTGCACTGAAACAGTATTAGGAGCCATGACTGATAACCATTATTAGGAGTCGGCAAGAGTACTACTCTGTTGCTTCTCCTAGCCCTCTCTGTGGCTTTCTCTACCATTGGCCATGACAACTTCTTGGAGTGGCTCTGCGGGTTGGGGATTGAGGGCACTGTGTTACACTGGCCTTGCACTTCCCTGCAGGGCCACTGCCAGAGAATGGCATTAGGGGGGCTTCTGCTCAATCCCATGGCACTCTGCTGTGGGGTACAACCAGGTTCTACCTTATTCTCAGGCTACTTTGTATAAGTTTGAAACCACTAGAAGATGTGATCTGGGGATTTGGAATTCAGTGTCACCAATATGCCAGTGACACTGTCTCCACATCCTGTCTGCACCAGAAGAGGCTATGCAAGTGCTTGGCCAGGGTTTGGGTGCAGTTATGGACTGACACAGAATCCTGATTAGATGGAGGTACTGTGTGTAAGTGGTTCTTGAGTCTAAGAGTTAGGGAGATGTTCTGTATAGATGAAGAAATGGGCATTTAGCTTGGGGGTAGTCATTGCTAGAGGTCCAGGTGGTTTCAGTGGCAAGGAGTGCCTACACCTACTTCTGGCTGTTTCACAAGCTACAGATGTTCTTGGACTGGGGTAGGCTGGCTTCAGTAATCCATGCTCTAATAACCTCATGATTGGAGTACTGCAGTGCACTGTTCAGATGTTGCAGCTGGGGCATATGTCATTGCCAGGCAACATGGGATCACCAGACATTGATCTGTTAAGCAATACACTGGCTGCCTATGGGCTACTGGGACCATTTTAGATGATGGGATTAGTGTGCAATGCTTTAAAAGATTGGGGCTCAGGCAGTTAGAAGATCACCTCTTTCTAAAGCCCACCAACCTGAGCATTGAGATCAGCAAAGAAACCTCTTCATTTGGCCCCATGGGCACAGAGATATAAGACAGCAACTTTTCAGTAATGGTGTCCTGGTTGTAGAACTCCCTTCCTGGGAAAGTTCACCCTAAAAGACAACTTTTAGATGTCAGCTGAAGACACAACTCTGCTAGAGTCTAGAGACCAACAGATTTAGTGTCATTGTCTGCTGCACTATGTTCTTTGTTTTTTGGATATATCATTTTATTTCAAAATTCATTTTACTACTTCTTTTGTAGACCAAAAAGGTACTTTCTATACAACTTCAATTAGCTTATCAACATATGGGAAGTAAATAATAAAGGTCTGCTGATATAGTGAAATAGCAAAACATGCAATTTTTTTACAGTGAATACTGGTCCACTTATTTACTTCTAATACACTAATATTGATATTTTGAATGATAATGAGGAGGTAAACACCATATGTGATGTCTACACCTGGCATCTTCAGAAGCCTTGCATGTTTACAGCATCATTTTAAGTTAAAACAGTAAACAGCTGATATGCAAAGGCTGCTGGAGGAAAGAAATGATTTGTGATCAATGAACTTCTGTTCTAATCTCATTTCACCTTTCAATACTTGCCAGAAGAGATGCCATGTGTGGGCTGTATTATAAGAAACAACTGAAGAAAAATATATATTGAAAAGCGGTAGACAGACATTCTCTAAAAATTGATAAATCACTTTGGGTGTTTCATGAGAAGTGATTTATAAGTGAAATGAAGTAAAACATTGGCATTTTTTCTTCAAATCCTTGCTGGTTGTTTGAAAACATGTAAGTGGCTGGCACATGAATAGAATACTACTGTAACTTTTGATTTGATTTGAATAGACTTGTCAGCACTAAATTTTATGCAGGTTGTTTGTATACCCTGCTTTAATTTCAAACACAGTTCTTAAATGCATGAATGTTGATGCTGAGGAATGTGTTAAGATGCACAGGTTGCACAATTCATTGGCCAATTGAGTCAATCGGGACGAGGTTTGCTAGTCCTTGCAGAAGAGCTAGTTGAGTGTGGACAAATTTAAGATACATTTGAATGGTAGATATTAGTTAAATTGCAAGGACATATTTGAAAATTCTAATGATTTAAATATTTGCTGCTGTTTCTGTATATTTTGATGAAGGAATTTGGAAAGCTTCACCATCTGTGCTTATAGAAACTAATAAGCCATGACAGTGACTCAGTGTCTGAAAAGGTCATGAGGCTTTCAGCACTGTGTTTGTTCTATGTTTCAGTAAGTACATTTTCAGACAGAGAAAACTGCCTGAGTCATTTTAAAATGTATTATGTTTCAAAATAATTTGCAGTGTCACCACTAGATGAAGGAGGTCCATGAATAAGCCTCAAACTGAGACTTATTTATTAAAGGTTTTTCTGCTTGGTCGTTTGTCTGTCCATTTAAGAACTGATTGCTTGTCAAGATTGTTGCCTCAGAGAGAATTTTTTGGAAACACATTATACATTTTCTCTGTATTTTGGAATAATGAAAATAAAGTGAGCCAATCCATATTTTAGAAGCAGCAGAAAGAGCTTCTCAAACTATCATCTTTTTGATAGATAATAATAGCCTGGATGTAAAGTAGAACATGAAAGGTTCAGAGTAAAACAGCAACAAGACAGAGGAAAGGAAGTTACACAGATATATTTTACATATACAGTCGTATCTTGGTTTAAGATCAGTCCTGTTTACGAGCGATTTGGTTTACGAACTCTGCAAAACCAGAAGTAGTGTCCCGGTTTGCGAACTTTACCTCAGTCTAAGAATGGAAGTCGAACGGTGGAAGGGCACCGGCGGAGGGAGGCCTCATTAGGGAAAGCGTGCCTTGTTTTAAGAACGGTTTTGGTTTAATAACGGTTTAAGAACGGACTTCCGGAACGGATTAAGTTCATAAACCGAGGTACCTACAGCCACTTTACTTTAAGCAAACATTGTAGATAGACTTTCCCCCTCCTCTTCCTTTATAAACTGCCCAGAATGTTGTACCTAGGTTAAAAACAACACAGCAGGTTTAAAATATAAAAGACTGAGCCATCTGAGCCAAGACTAGTGGAACTTAAAGTGGCATTAGCCCTGAAAAATGGGTGATCTGCAGTAGTGATAGGGGTGGGACCAGGCAGGGGCCACTAACTTTGGACCCTAACTCTGTTCAGCTTAGCCATGTGGCCTGGCAAACTGGCAGAATTTGACTGGCAAAAAAGGTGACGGAAAAGCTTGCTTTTCCTCTATCAGTCTTATGCCTGCTCATTGAACTGTAGCTCTGCTCTTCAACAGGGTTTGGATATGCTGTACTTTATATTAACTTAATTTAAGCTTATGCAAATTATGCTGGCTTCTCAAATTTAGGATTGCTCCCTCACCCTAAATAAAACTTTTTTTCAAAATTATAAAAAGACATTACTGCTGTACAAAATTTTTACAACTTTTTCTTCTACATTCTAAATTGACTTTGAATTCTCCGTTGCTTGTAATGCATTTTTAATTTATTCCTGTGCTCCTGGTCTTAAAGGTTTTAATCAATAGCTTTGTAGAAATCAATCCTAATTGATTTACTGTTCAATAGAAGGCAGTGTGAAAATTCAATATTGTTTTTTTCTGGATAGAGGTAACTGCTGGAGTTCAGTGCAGACTGCCCATTAGATCATCATGGCATTGTCAAGTTCAAAATTTCCATGATTTACTGTAGGCCAGATTAAATTGTTTATGACTGTAGAATTAGCATGTTGCTCAAAGAAGCAGAAATGTTAGCCAAGTGGTTCAATAGAACATTTATGTTCAGATCCACAGGTTCTGAACCAGACGTTAAATACTGAAGACTTTACCATCATGTATGCTTGTGGGCTGTGTTGTGGTTCCTATTCTGCAAGAGCTGTATATATGTTATGCAAATGTGATGTGGGGAACCTTTAGCCCTCCAGACATTGCTGAACTGTAACACCCATCACCCCTGGTCATTGATCATGCTTTCTAGAGCTCTTGGGAGTTGTAGTTTAGTAGCTGGAGAGCAAATGTTTCTCACACCTGCCACATGGTTTTAAGAATAAAATTCTGTGCCACAACAGCCTAAATCATTTGTCAACAACATACACATTCAGAACTCATACCAAAATATTCCAATTAAAATCTTCCCAAGGTTGGGTGCAGGATATCAACTACCTTGCATGTGTGCTGATAGATAACCTTTCCAAGAAGATCAGCAGCTAGGAATGGGTCCCTATTAGTTTTCCTAGACTTGGCAAAGACCTCTGATATTATCAAACATAGTATCATTTTGGCAGGTTTGAGACTAGGGACTCTTGTTTTATAGTTTTTCTGTTTCTGCTTGTTAGGTATAATCTAAACGATGATAGTGGGCAGTTGTTTAAATCTTATCCCTCAATTTCTACAAGAAGCTGATGAGAAGTCTTGAGTCACCCTGCTTTTTTCTACATGTTTACAAATCAAAATGAGGTTGGCCTTTACCTTGAAACTTTGCTTAGAGCCAGTAGAGGGTTTGAAGGGAGGCCAAAACCTGTAGCTAAATCCAGATCAAACTGAGTTACTCATAATGGATGGCCAGGCTGTCCTCAGATCCTGTTACTGACTTTTTCTGAATGGAGTTATACTCCCTTTGAAAGCTCAGATTTGCAAATTGGAAGTGCCTATTGGCCCTATTTACTGGTAATGTTGGTGGCCATGAGTACCTTTCCCCTCTGTTTTAGTGGTAAGTTAACTTTTAGGAAATGTGGACTTGCTATACATGTCTTGGCAACATCAACTAGACTAAAAAACTGAAGTACAGCAGTTGCACATTTCTACTGCACTACAAAATTCAGACTGATGGCAAGCATCAGCTAGATTGGACATGTAACTGTTTGGGAACTAAAGTCAAATTTCCCACCATTGAGTTTTCAGGTCCAATTCAAAGTGTTACTTCATAAATACCTAAGTGGTCCTGTTGCTGAATATCTGAAGGAACAACACGCCCAAATATTTCCATGTGTGCCTCACATTCCGCAGGAAAAGACCTGTTATAGGTGTCCCTGCCTTTCTTACTATGTGGTACCCTTTTTGTGACAAGCTGAGAGAGCTGGTCTGGTTATTTTCCTTCCTCTGTTCAGGATCCTGGCAAAGAATGCTTTATAACCTGTTTTACCAAAGCTGACTGTTTTCATGCTCCCATTGTTGCTTTATCTTGTTATTTGTGCTTTTATTTAAAATTGTGTTTTACAATACTGTATGCATTTTATTTGTTTGATTTTAAGATGATTTGGGGGCTTTTATCTTGCTTAGAAAATGGGTTCATTTAAACAAATAATTGTGTTGATGACAGTAATAATAATATGGTAGGAGGTATTCAACTACATCCTACTCAGAGTAGACCCATTGACCTAAGTTGGTCATGGCTGTTAACTTAAATGGGTCAACTCTGAATTGGATTAGCATTGCATACCACCCAGTGTTTCAGAAACTGTCTCCTGCTTGTAGTCTGCTGTTGTGTCTTTGCTAAACAGCATTCCACTTATCTTTCCTAGCCATAAACTTTATTAAAATGTAAAAATATCTCAAGAGAACGAGGAAGCTTATGGTGTGTCTTGCCAGAAATGCTGGCGGAGAGCCATCCCATTTTTCTGCTTACCCAAGAGGAGAAGAGGAGCGCTGGCAGGCAAACCATTATGACGGCTTGAAGAAGCTTGTGAGAGCTTTGTTAAGAAACTGTCAGTTGTCTTAATATTGAAATAAAGGATTAAACTGCAAACTGTAAATACTTCACAAAAGGAAGAAAATTGGCTAATGGAGCATTTTAAAACATAGCTAGGCAATATTTTGCCAAATCATAATCTGGTTTGAAATGTAATTTGGGGCTGAATCAGGTGTTTCACACACAAACAAGCTTTGTAATAGTATACAGCCATCTAGGTGTTGATGTGGCATCATTAATATTCTTAAGAGGTGCCAGAGTCCTCTTGGGTTTTCAGTGTCTCAGGTGGCTTCATCATTCTTACACTTCCTGGAGAAATATTGAGCAAGAGAATTATGTATATACTCTGAAAACCTATGCTTCTTTCCTGCTTCTGAACCTAGCTGGAAATAAAGTTAATGGTCTGTCCACAATGATGGTATTTCTTTCCCATTTCTAGATGACAACAACCACAAATTACATGGCTTCCTTCTAGACCTTTAAAAAAAACCAACAGTGAAGTTCTATTAAATGATAGCATTATGTCAGGGAGGTGTTTAAGCCCAATAATGAATTTGTAGAATGGCATAAATAACAACCCTCTTTGGCAAGGTCTATGAATATCAGTTAGAAAATATGTCGCTGCTGGATATTTGGGAATATATTTGTGCCAAGTGCAATGAACCAGTTGAAAGGAAACTTTCATTTAGACCAAAAATATTGCACTGTCTCTAGCCAGCATGTGTGTGCTATCTTCTGTCTTCCATGACTTGCGTTGAAGGACTATTCTGATGACCCTCTCAAAATGGAACAGCTGCTAGTTAACCTTTCCCTGCTCCAGTCATCACTGCCACACACTTTGCCAGCCATATGAATGCTGATGGTGTGCACTGGAATCAAAGATAGACTGGAAATGGCAAAGCATGCATCTGATCTATATAGAGGTCCCTCATTACAGGCATAGCTATAAGAAGACAGGGCTCATTGAAAAAGGTTCATGCTTTTCACCTGTTGCATTCCAGCATTCATGGAAATTGATGAAATGAATGTTGCTACTGGAAAATGTGTCTGGTCCAGATACCGCATGTAGCGTTCCTTGGAAATGGCCCTCAGCCTTAGCCTTAGTCCAATATAGTGGCAACAACCTTGGCATGAGCCATCTGATTTGGTCTAACAACCCACCTGTGGATCTCAACCTACTGGTTGAAGATCTACGGTATCTGTGCAGCTCATTTTATAAGCACATTTTATAGGTTTTCGGTGGAGCCAGCTGTTAGTTTTGTAAAACTTTTTCTTCTCAACTGTACATACTTCAGACTGGTCTGGGCAACAAAGTCAGAGAAAGCAGGCTGATTTCAGGAAAGGTTAGGTTTATAAATAAAAAACAGGGAATTTTTAAAAAATAACATGCAGTTAAGCACTAAACATGCACCACGTTCCAATACTTATTTGAAAGTTGATTTTACGTCATGAGAAAACTCAAATGTAATGTGGAAATTGACACTCGGGGGAATGCTGTGGAAATGGGATAAACTGCCGTGTGAATGCAGACCTAATTTTTTTCTTAGCAGCATCTGATAAAATTTCCTAGTTGTTCATCCAGATTGGTCACTGAGATCCTGTTAAAGAGTATACACTCTTACCTGGAGCTAAGCATCGTTGAACTCCAGGACATCTGTTTCTGAGCCGACATACTACTGTGAAAACTTTATCCTTTGACGTAAATAGATGTTTGATTGGATGATTCACACCATAAAAATGTGTGTTTTGAAGAAGACTATTTTTAATACCCCCCAAAAAAAAGATAATATTGAAGCTATGTAAAGGAAAGCAGGAAACCATTGCTAATCACTTGAAATAATCAAACCGTGACTGTGTCACAGTCTGTTTCAGATACAGAAATACTTTGTGGCTTCTGTATGAATGTCTGAAGGCCTACTAACTTATGCATACAGATATGTTGCCTTCATGCAAGTAACTTTCTTGTGTGACAAACAAGTTCATGCATAAATTGTACGTTCATGCCCTTGGGTTGACTATAAGAGTGGAAGGAATCTAAAATTTTAATTAACATTGAGTCGTGATGTTGATTTTTCAATCTTATAGATGAAAATACTATGAAATATCTGTAAATTGCATGTAATGATATTTATTTCTCCAGGGATGTTCAGCTGAAGCCTGACTCAGTTAATATAAACAGATTTTACATTACAGAATGGAAAATGGTCGCTTCAAGAAGTGTAACTTTTACTTGAGTGATTTTCTTATCGTTGAATTGCCTAAAGGGAATTTTGCAGCTGACTTTTAGTTCTTATTGCAAGTATTTTTTTAGAATAACCATCCCCACTTCCATACATGCATTTATGCATAAAAGCTAAGGATACAGTCATTTCCCCCCACAAAGGTTTCAGTGGATTATCTCTCATATTCTAAATTTAAGGGGGTAAAAATGAATTAAATATGCAGATCACTTTTACAAAGGCTTTTGTATTGGTATTTTGATGGCCTCTGTATTATGTTCGACTGCCAAAACCACTAGATAATTGGGGTTAAATTATATTTAAAAGTTCATTGTCTATTAGAAACTCTTAACTCACATGAATAAATTCAGTTTTATGCTTTATTATGTTAGTTACTTTGATCACTTTTGTTGCAGGAAGCAAAGGATATTTAGTCTCCAAATAAACTTAGTTCAAAGTCTTGCAGGAATGTTAAACTCCCAGTGCTATAAAATTAAAGTATTATGTATGTAAGGCTTTTTCAGGGATGCGATGCAATAATCAGGCTAAATCTGCACTTGCTCAATCTGGGAGTACTAAGAGACTGGAATTGCCTGGCAAGAAACTCCCATCCATCTTGGACTCCCCTCTCTTGGAGTATTTCTGACCATGGGATCTCACCCAGCAGTTCCTTAAGCTTTTTGAAATTTGAGTACACTCAGCTTTCCTTTGCCTGTCTTGAGCCAGTCCTGCTTGAGAATTACAGAATTAAGGAAATGTATAATGAAGAGGACATGATCACTTCCTCCCATTATTTCCACTTCCTTGATCAGTTCCCTGTTGGTGATGACCTGGTCAAAGATCAATGATCCCCTTGTTGCGTCTTCCACATTCTGGGAAATGAAATCTTCAACAGGCAGTTGAGGAATTTGTTGGACCTGGCAGAGTTGCAACAGATATAGGGGTAGGTAAAGTCTCCCATGGCTATTATATCACTCCGTTTTTAATGTTTGGTAATCTAATCTAGGAAGGCATCATCCAAGTCTTCAGTCTGACTTGGAAGTCTATAGCAGACATTCACAGGAAGGTCACTCGTGTTTCCTTTCCTACAATTTTTACCCAACTGCCTTCGATGCTCTAGGTCATGGATCTTTTCTCAAGTGTACACATCCTTTACATATAATGCTGCTACTCCTCCCTTTCTGTTAGGTGTACTCTTTTTGACCAGATTATACCCCTCAATTCCTACATTCCAGTCATGAGTCTCATCCCACCAGGTTTTAGTAATGCCTGTTAGGTCATATTCGCTATGCTGTATCAAGAGTATCGTGGAAGACAGGAGTGCCTGGCATGCTCAGGTCTATGGGGTCACGAAGAGTTGGACACAACTAAACGACTAAACAACAACAAATCAAGAGTCTCATGTGCATCAATGAAGCTATTATCCCCAGTATCATGTGTTCCCCTGTTGTCTATAATATTGTCTCCCCAACCTCAGGATTTAGTTTAAAGTTCTCCTAATCAGGTCTGTAAGACTCTTAGCAAACACATTCTTGCTACCTGCTGTGAGGTGCAACCCATCTCTTTCTAGAAGTCCTTCCTCAAACAAGGGGAGACCATGGCCCAAGAAGCCAAACATTTCCTGATGACCTGACTTGTGCAGCCTTTGGTTTACTTTCAATATTTTCCTCTCTCTTCTTGGGCCATGACCCTCAACAGGAAGGAGTGATGAAAAAGCCACTTGTGTCCCAGGGCCATTAAATTTCCTGGCCAGAGTCTCATAGTCCCTTGCTATACGTTGAAAGCTGTATCATTTACCTGGAGCAGAATCACTGAAAACAATGGGACCTAATTTAGTCATGACTAATTTAAATCCCACTGATTTCAGTAATCAACTCTTAATCTGAACCCAAGTCAGTGTCTAACTGCTGAAAGCAGAGAAGGTCAAATCCTACTCCCAGGGGAAAAAAATGTTAACCTGCTCCCATTAAAGAGTTGTCATCCTAAAGATAAAAGGTGTGTTGATAAAATGGTATTTTTTACTACAGAACCTGCAGGAAAGTTGTTTTAGGAGGCTGCTGATCCTTTAACACTCATTCTTTTCTTCACCTGGTCCTCCTTGAACACTAATAGCCATGGTTTATAAAAAGAAAACAAAGACGCATAAATGTGAATGCTGAGAAATATGTAGGTTATTGTTTGCCATTTACTTCCCTGCTTTTAAAAATTAATACACTTAGCCCTGCCCGTATATCTGAGAAGCAGGGGGATATCTGTTTTCAATCTAGAAAAAAGGAGAATTAAAGAAGGGAAATTAAGCTGCTGGAATGCATTTATTTAGGGAGCCATTTGGCTTTTATTGGAAAGAATTTCCACCCAATTTAACAAAATAATTTTCTTTACAGAACTGTAATTGGCAATTAAAATTATGTTGGATAGACACTAGTACACATTTTCTGCATAAACAGAGCCAGGGAAATAGGCTTTGCTCAAATAGTTTGAGTGCCTCTGCATGGTGCATTCAAGTGTCAGCTTGATGGTCTTCAAAGAAAATAATGGGAAAATGAGGCTATACCTTTCAAATAATTGGCCTTGAGAGTGTGGAGGCACAGCAAGCAAGCAAGTAATCAAAACTTAAAATACAATCACCTCATTGGCAGAGTCTCATAGAGTGTAAACAACTAGCTAGATGACTTTGATTTGATAAACTACGCTATTATAACAGTGTCTGTGTCATTTACTTAGAAAGTAAACTGAAGGCAAAATAGCCTCTTAGACTGAAAAAGCATAGGGGTTGGCTCCACCCCCCTCTCCATTTGAACCATTTTTACCACTTCACTTTTCTCTTTCCTATAAAATAAAATGAAACATTTTCTAGAATGGCAAATGCTAACATATTCAAGCTAAATGAGAGCATATAATTTCAAAAGCATTTGTGCAGGTTTCTGCCTTTACATTTTAAATAAATTAACAAGGTTGGCAGAGAATTTCAAACCAAACTGGCATTTCAAGGGGCAGATTTTCCCTTAAGTATATTGTCAAATATTATTAGTTACAAGTTAACCTTTTCAGATTACATTAGAGACAGCTTTCAGATTCTGCTGCGCAAACTCTTAGCAACTTGGCTTTCTGTCACATGGAGAAGAAACAAAAGAGAACAAAATCAAGCTTCCTTCTGGGTCATCCAGGGGCAGCAAGCTCAGAATTCCATTGTCCTTTGCAGAAAAAGAAGCAATCCCATCATGATTAGGGCATAATTACAGAATACCTGCTTTTGGAAAGTCATGTTAACAAGAGTCCCCATCTGTTCATTTCCATGCAGCCGCTTGGGTCATGTTAACTTGAGTGTTTTATCACAGCGCCTGCTATTGTCTAATAGTCTATTCATGAGACAAAAGAGATGAATGGAACTTCTGTAATTTAGCTTACAACTTCAGCATGAAATAATTATATGTAAACTGTCAAATCTGCACAATCTTCCATGTTCTTTTGATTATTTGAGCCGAAAGATAATTTTTCCCCCTTGCTAGAAAGAGAACATTTTGCAGGTTGTAAATAATGCATTTCTACTTAATCACAAATACTCTTATCCTTAATTGTAATACCAGGATCTGATATTGGTAGTTACACTGATTAAGCCTAAAGGAAGTACGTAATTAAATCCTCTGCAATGGTATTCAATTTGGAGTTTAATATTCTGCTATTTAAATTTGTTTTCTTTTGCCTTCCATAAACAATTTGAATGTGAAAACATAAACATAAAAGCTCCCTCCACATTCATTTCAGTGATATACGTCTCTTATCTTTATTCAAGCACAAAGTGAAATTACATTTATACTGTCTTGGTATGTTAGGGCCAAACTAAATAATACTTTCAATATGTGATTGCACTTGTGTTTCTTTCTTTCTTTCTTTCTTTCTTTCTTTCTTTCTTTCTTTCTTTCTTTCTTTCAGAACACTGTCCACCTGCCTTGAAATTCACCTCCCCTGAATTTGCTAGTTACACTGGAAGGTGGAAGCTACTGTTTGTGACTTTGAGGGTGATTACCATCAGAAAAATAGCACAGGGGGGGGGATTAACTCCCATTCCCCTGTGTCATGGTCCCAATACAAATTATGGCCCCTAGGCTGTTTGTTTGTTTTCTAAATCAAGATGTACAAATGCAATCACACTTTTATCTTGCTGTCTGGTCTAGCCTTTATTAACACTGATTGTATTGAAGAACAAAGAAGACTGTTACAAAAGTTGATGAAACATTGTGTTTCATTCTCTTTGTGTATAAGGATGGACAAAGAGAGGATGGCTTTAATTTAATTTTACCTTTACTTTTTCAATTTGACTTTATTTCTCTAGAGCTTTTAAGCTGTCAGTGCAATGAAGAATAGGGGGGAAGTACTTTAGTGTAAGACATTGCGATAAAGAAAAGAGGAGTGTTTATCTCACCAAACACAAGTGAGAGTACATTATTGCACCTACTGTGTGTCAGTGGAAGCAGCACACTTACTTTTCTTCAACCATTTCATCTTCAGGTAGCCATCCAGTAGAACTATTCTGGGTAGTAAAGAGGCTTGTAGCATTGGACCAGTTAGGAGGGTCGTTTGAATTATTGGAAAACTGTTGTGACACTTTTGAAATGCACTTAAAGGATAAAATCCCTCAGATTTGCATGGAGTTAGAAAACAGGGTTAGAGGAAATCCTAAGATGTCTGGCAAAGTACCATTCAGTCTGATTGATTGTGTGGATTAATTTCAAATATTTCAGCCTGAGAATGTGCATAAGTGCTTGCAGGCCTTCAAGTGACCACTTGACCTCTCAGCCCTTGCTCATCATGGCTTATAAAGACATGCCAAATGGAATTGACTGCATAGGTCCAGGAGTTGACTAATAATTCCATGCAAGTGAGAAAGGTGTGCATGCCCTTGATGTGGTGGTACTGTGGTACCTCGGGTTAATAACTTAATTTGTTCTGGAGGTCCGTTCTTAACCTGACACTGTTCTTAACCTGAGGTACCACTTTAAGTAATGGGGCCTCTCGCTGCTGCCGTGCCGCCGTTGTTTGATTTCTGTTCTCATCCTGAAGCAAAGTTCTTAACCCGAGGTACTATTTCTGGGTTAGCGGAGTCTGTAACCTGAAGAGTCTGTAACCCGAGATACCACTGTACTTCCTCTCTTTAAGAAGACCTTTTTTACCCAGGAGCACTGAATAATGATTGCCCCACTGTGAATATAATTAGCTTCCATTTGTGTGGAGGCAGCTTTAGTTACTCCTTTATAAGTTATTAGGAGTTTGAATGGGTAACCCTATCAGTACCTTATGCCTGCTTCGTTGAGTGTTGTGGTGTAAATTTTAAGTTCCTGTCCGCATTGCAGTGTTCCTGCACAGATACCTTGGTAGATGTTTATTGCTGAATTTTCTAATATGATTTTTCCAGTGTTCTGAATTTTTGAAATAAGTCCTTTTTAATTATGGAGTTGCTAAAGTGAACAATAATACCTCTTGGGGTGGTCACCATTTTTTTGTTTGGGACGGAGTGCTCTGTGTATCCTCTTGATATGGCCTGTTTGTATAATGGTTTCAGGATGTATTTCCTTTATCCAGGATACAAAATCCTCTCATAGGTTGGTGTCTCCAAAGTTCTCCTTCAAAAGACATAGATTCTGGTGGTGGTCCCAATCCTGCACATCCACAAGCTGCAATTTGATGTTTTTAAAAATGTTTTAAATCATTATTCTGTTCTTCATGCTGAGCTCCATTGCTTCGCCAGTTGTTGTGGAAATGTTTGGGTATGAGGTCAGTTCTTGGAAGTGGCTGCAGCCTGGACTTGTGGTTCTCTGATGATCTGAAATGGAGGTGAAAACCAGTTGTCCAGAGTGCTACTTCATGATCTTCTGATTCCACAGTTTGTGCAAGTTCATTTTGGAGAAGTTAGGCTATTCTTGCTTCTGGGGAAGGAAGGAACAGCAGATCAAAACACCATATTGTCTTATTCACATAACTGCCCCCACTTTGTTATTTTGTAGTAGACTCTGTGTAAGCCACACTGGAAAATTTTGTTTGAATTTATCTTTATTAATGTATAAATAGAAGTGAAATTAATGTGATCATTGGGTGATTATGGAGTGGGCTTAACAAGAGTGCTGATCATAGTGAGGCCATTTTGATCACAGGAATTGTGCTCTCTCTCATAGTGACTATTTGGGTCTTGTGAGGTAAGAGTAGCTGGCAGTGTGACGAGAAGATATGAAATGAAATCAGTGTGAAGAAAAATGGTGGCTAGCTTATTCTGTCCGCTCTGTCCTTCAGAATGAGTAATTGCTACACTTTACAAGACAGGGCCAAGTGAGAGAAAACAGTATTTTTCTTTCTAGCTCTCAAGTAGCTTCACTTGTCCTTAACCTGTCTGCCACTTTAGAACTAATCTCTTACGTCTTAGGTCTCACACTAATTGATTCCCCAACCTCACTGTGATTCTTTTAAAGCATTATTCCACAATATGATTCATTGCCCTTACATTTCCTTCACCTGAACCCTCAACAACCCTCCCTTGTTACATCCTACAACCCACACATCAGATCGGAAATCTATTAAAATGGTATTTAATGGTAGTTTTGAAAAACATTTCTCTCAATAATTCTGCTTCTGAGTTTGTTCTGAGATAAAATTTCTAGTAAGAGCTTTTGATACTTTGACTCCTCTGTGTAGAAACAGTAACAAGAGTCTGCTGTGCATCATATATTAGAATGTAGAATCTTTTTGATCCTGTGATCCATACCCTGCTTTCAAGGAACAAATCTATGGGGTGAGTGAAATCATGTGGTGTATGAGTTGAAATAGAGTTACAAGCTTGACTGACCATACCCAAAGAGTGCTCACTAACGGTTCCTCATCATCCTGGAAATAAGTGACAAGAGGGGTGTTCCAGCATTCTGTCTGGGCCCATTGTTGTTCAACATATTTATAAATGATTTGGATGAAGGAATTGAGGGGGATGCTTATCAAATTGCAGATGACACCAGACTGGGAGTCTAGCTAATGCTGCAGAAGATGGAATCAGAATTCAAAACAACCTTAACAGAGTGGAGAACTGGGCCCCAACTAACAAAATGAATTTCAGTAGGGACAAATGTAAGGGTCTCTATGTAGACAGGAAGGACCAGCTGCACAAATATAAGATGGGCGATGCCTGACTGATGCCTAGGTAAAGGTAAAGGTACCCCTGCCCGTACGGGCCAGTCGTGTCCGACTCTAGGGTTGTGCGCCCATCTCGCTTAAGAGGCCGGGGGCCAGCGCTGTCCGGAGACACCAGTGCAGCACACGGAAATGCCGTTTACCTTCCTGCTATAAAGCGGTACCTATTTATCTACTTGCACTTAAGAGTGCTTTCGAACTGCTAGGTGGGCAGGAGCTGGGACCGAACGACGGGAGCTCACCCCGCCGCGGGGATCCGAACCACCAACCATACGATCGGCAAGTCCTAGGCGCTGAGGTTTTACCCACAGCGCCACCCGTGACCCTGACTGATGCCTACTTACTGATAAGTAGTACATGTGAAAAGGATCTAGGAGTCTTAGTAGACTACAAGCTTATCATGAGTCAAGGGTGTGATCCAGCAGAAAAAATAACCTTTAAACTTTTAATATTAAAGTCAAACTGAAGTTCATAAATGGGATAATGTGTAGTATCTATTGTGGAGGAGTGTATCCTTAGGAGTAGCTAGAGAGGAATATATATTCAGGCAAAATTATTCTTCCTGTTCATTACTATAAAGTACAAAATCATTAAATGTATGGCATAATGTTAATCTAGGCCAGTCCTCTGCCACTCTGTTAAAAATACCTTCTAATTACATTAAGTGAAAACATATTGTAATAACTCTTGTTGAAAGCTGAACCAGTAAATACATTACTGAAATCTCATGGCTGGTTCACTGAATCGTATTTTTTTAATTCTGTTCTGAATGGAACATGTGAAAGATATTTCACTATAAAGGGGATACAATTAGAGAGACTTGGTGGCTCAAAGGATTAGTCATAGGATATTGAATATTTTACATTTAGATTGCTGGGAAACTTCCAATATATAGCTTGCTGTTTAATAACATCTCGTTAGTGTTTCATGGCAGTTCAGTACCCCCATTTGATATGAACAGGTGACACTCATGAATTCATTTTGTGCCGTGTCTTAATAATTTTAATATCTGTAGTCATGATGCACACATGTAAAACAGGGAACCATGAAGACTCTTTATGTGTATTTTCATGAGAAATGCAGTGTTTTTAAATTCCAGGTTATCTATATCAAGGAATTCCCTCCTTGGTTTTGTTTGTTTGTTTGGTGGTGGTGATGGTTTTCTGGAGGGAGAAGAATTTAATTATCTTTTCTCCCATTTTCAGTCTGAAATAGTGTAGCCCCAATGTATGTTCACTGCTTCAAAACTTGGTTGTCAAAAGATACTTATAAAAAAGGTTATATATGCATTTCTTCTTTTGACCAATACATCCTATTGTCCACTGTCCATTTTACCTATAGCAAAATGCATCAAAGTGACTATGCTTTGATGCTAACACATATTATAAAAGAAATTTCTTCATTTTGTAGCTGCACATATACCACATGTACTTCCATGAGTTTAGGAGAAAGCACCAAATGCATGCTGAATACAGCATATATTTATCACATTGGGCAGATTTCAGAAATGTGATGAGCCAATTTGATGATGATGATAAGTTGTTGTTGTTTTGAAAGGTACAAATAATACAAATCTACATCCTCATAGGATTTGTGTAAACCAGTGTTCTATGAAACTCACACTAGTTTCTCCACACTATGATGAGCTTTCTGCTTCAGCTTTTTTTCTTTTACTTTTCTAAAAGATCCTATGGTGACATCAGTGATCTGTGTGGCAAGCCAGAATACATTAATAGCTCCCTGCATTTATAGCTCCCTCCGCAAGGCAGCTGTATTGTGAGCACTGTCCTATTAATACTAAAAGTCTGGTTAATTCTCTGTTGACAGGCTTGGTGAGCCACATTAAGGAGTAGATTTATTAAATACTCTGAAGAGCAAATCATTTTAGAGTGCTATTTTTAAAACTTCAGAAGCAGAAGGAATGCATTTGCTCTGTGCCATTCTGAAGCTTGATTTGCTTTATTTATTGATGCACTTAGATTAATGTATTGAGGTCACATGCAATACTTTTCATATAGCATTGTGGGTTGTAAAATGAAAATTTAGTAGAAGGCTATTAAAAGTAGGTGATGAATGATTAATGCCTTAGAGCTTGCTTTTGCATGGTATATATTTGAACAAATCCTGAAGTCCATGGCCACCACTACAGTTTTAGTCTGCAGCATGAAACTCTGCTTTTTTCCTGTCCGATTCTATGTTATCAGTGTTGCTGTATCATGAACAATTATGCCTGTTTCTGCTATGACAATTCCAAAGCAATAATGGGGGTGTTGGGGAAAGAGCAGATACTGCTGTGTCATGTTACTGATTACCAATATGATGTTTGAGATTGCATTGTTCTCTTTGAAATAACGTGCTTGTGTGTACTTCCCATAGGCATCTTGTTGGTCACTGGGGGAAGAGACTGCTGTACTAGATAGGCCAATGGCCTGATGCAGAAGGCTCTTTTTATGTTTTTATGTATTTGTGAGGGGTTTGGTAAGGTTTAGAACAACAGTGTGTAGAGATGGATGGTTAACCCTTATGCTTTTCATAATTCTGTTCAGTCTTGTAGATGTTCAGAACTTCTTAGGTGAAACTGAGAAATCACTGAAGGTTGCTCATCTCATAGGTCACATAAAGCTTCTTGTTATCTGCATCTCCTCAAAACAATGCTATGTACTGTATGTTATGACTTCCTCAGCTACTCTACATTTCCCAGTCTCTTTTCAAGCACAATGGGTTTTTCCTCCTTATGACTGCCAAGGTCAAACCCTAACTTAGCAGTAATTATAAGCACCTTGTGATAATCTCATTTGATTCCATCAAGGCTGCTCTAGTATTTGCTGAATCTACAGTTGCTCTTTGGGTCTAGCATGTCCAAATCAACACTGCTTTGGTCTGGTTTAAAATCATGGAAATGGCCAGGGGTCTGATGAACCAAGGAACCTTGGTCAATGGGGTTCTCCTGTGCCCCGTCTTCCATTTTCCCATCCTGTACAACTGAAGAATGGCAGAGCCCCAAAATTGTCTAGGGAAGGCCTAGAAGGAACTTGTGCACAATTTGCATAAAACCACTGCAATTTACAATTCTCCCCAAAGGTCCCCCCCAATTTATCAAATGGAAAGGGAGGGACTGTAAAACAGGATCATTAAATAGACAGGATCCATTATCCAAGCACAATTAACATTGTTTTGATTCTGAATATTCAAAAGAGTTTCAACAACACAAAATAATTTTCAAAGTGATCTTACATTCATCTTATTGTGGTAATTAGCACTTTGGGTGACACTGCAATAAAAATGTTAATGGTTGAAAGTGGATAACATATTAAGGCAGATGTAGTTTATGCTGTGAACAACTATGACAATGTTTCGCACTCTCTTTTAAATTGATGTATAATCCCTGTGTGAGTGCTAAGAATTCAACAGCTGTCTCTCTAGAAATGTTATATTCCTGCATTTAACCCTTTGCTAAGGCAAGCATTGCTGCTAAATGTCTGCTAAAAAATAAAACAATGATACAATGACTACTGCAATCAACACAAGATAATATAACCAAGGCAACTATCTGTAAACAAACAATAAACATCCATAAAAATGGCAAAAGTAGTTTCTTTCCAAAATTGGTTTGATCTTAAACAATTGTAAACACAGTAAATAAAGAGTTCACTTGTGATATACCAGTGGTTCAGTACTTGGACGTCGTTCTGGTAATCAGATGTTTTGTCACTAAAGAGCTTAGTCATTGAGCTGTCAGAATCAATTGTAACAGAATTGCACCGAATTAACAAGTAGAATAAGGAAAATTAAAAATACATTGAGAATGAATAACTAAGGCATACCTTTGTAGTAAATAATATACGAGAGAAGACAGTATGCAAATGACTTAAAGTAGGGGTGTATCTACAAGAATAAAGGTGAAACAATAACTAGTCTAATCACACATGCATAGTTAATACCTCCAGTCCCACTAATACAAAAAATCTCTATAGAAACTTACCTGTCCCCTTGATTGCAAATGTCTTCTAAAAGCACAAGCTGTTCATTTTCCTAAATAAGCAGTGGACAAAAAGGGGGTCCACACCTACCAATAAAACCCTCAGAAACCTTGAAAGTGAATGGAGACAGCTTTCACAGCAAGACAAATATTAGTATCTATATGTATTTTTGTGTTTTTATATTTTAAACCGCTCCGTGATCCTTGGATGAAGAGTGGTATAGAAATTTAATTACTACTAGTAATAGTTACTATGTACAAGCAGAATCTATAAACTCAAAATATGAACCTGAGCACATTGCCTCTGATGGGGCACTTCAAGTGGTTCCCCATGCCCCAGAGTTTCAATTGGTCTTTTCTAGGGGCCAAGCCATTCCTGTGGAACTCTTGGGCCAGCAAAGACTGAGCAGGAATCATCCTGCATACTTTAAGACATCTCCCGAAAACTGACTTATTCAGACAGGCCTTTGAAATATCAATTTATTTTCCCCACCAGCATTTATATTCTTACTGATCTTTTTGCAACTTTGTCAGTTGTACGTATACCTGCTTGCTATATTTTCATGAAGTGTGGTTGATAATAAATGAAATTCCAAGTACAGCTGTAGCTGGAGAGGGCAGACTGTGACATAGCAGAGTGGGCTTAACTCTTTCTCCTGCTGATTTTACAGATCACACGTTCTCCCCACCACCACACACCCAGTGTCCAGAAGTTGCTATTTGACTTGGTACCAAAAGCATGAGCACCCAAGCTGCCTCTGTATATTTTTTCCTGATAGGGGAAAATTCACATTTACATGGCAGGAGTGAAAAAATCAGGGGGGGGGGGTAAATGTTGAGAGGAAAAGAGGTAAGCCCCCCCCCCCTTTACATGCTACAAGGCTGATTCACATTTCTCCCTTCCATGGTTGCAATTCATGAACATTTTGAACATTTGAGTTGGCCCTGAAAGAGTGAATGTTAACATTAAAACCATATATAAAATACATTGTGTCGCTAAAACTGATGCTATTATATTTTTACATTTCCATTAGTTTTGACTGTATTTCAGATGGTTGTACTTGAGAAATATAGGACTACGGTAGATTTTTTTAAAAAAGAACTGGATGCTATTACTTTACCTAGCTAAATAATTAATAGAAACACCATGTTGCTGAATTCTGTTTTCCCACTTGCTCTTCTCAGAACAGGGGAAAGCAGCCAGATGGAATTTACATTAACAAGGTTGGTTGTTGGGAAGAAATGGCTAAATGTAAACATGCTTAAGCAGGCTCACAGAAATACAACTTTTCATGGAAAGAATAAAACGCAAGAGACGTTAAATAATGGTGGATTTGTATGGCCATGGCAACAGAAGGATGAAATTAGACAGAACTTTTCCAAATGCACCTAAAATGGAAAAAGCATTTGATGATGCAATGCTTTATCTTTCTGAACTCATAAGGTTGGTTCAGATATTTGAATGGACTCTCCTCGTGGCATTGTGTCAAGAAATGTGTGTCTGAAGAGCTGCACCTCAAAGGAACTGGCAGCCATTTCTCTGCCACTGCAACAGCAGCTGATAGACCATCCCGCTAGGGCATTACTTCACATAATCCTGTACCCTGGACAAGAGACTTGGGTTCCTGGAAGGAGCAACTGTTCAACCATCTATCTGGATTAGGCTTATTATCACTGAGTTGGTGCTATTCGTCTTCTACACTGAGAAGAAGACGAGATATGTGCATTATCTCATCTTACACATATATTAGTATTATTTCCCTATTGTGTTGTTTTGACCTCAGCCCTTCTAAAGGACCTTGTACAATGCATATTTTCATCTTTCATGATGATTCTTAATATATTTGGGGTGATAGTATCCTCATTATTTATTTATTTATTTATTTATCAACTATCATTTATGTCTATGTATTTATTATCATTTATTATTTAATCGTCATTTATTATCTATTAACCAGCCTTGGGCAGGTTGTAACAACTGAAAACAGTTAACACAAATTACAGTGTAGAGTAGCATAGTAAAGAAATAGTTTCTTTCCATTCTAGTTCCAGTGCACTGTGATTTTCAGCCTGTTTTAAATGAAACACAGGCGGTCTGAATGACTTTTAAAGGGTTGACAGTGCAGGATTTCAGTAAGATAGAAAATGTATTTATTTTATATGTAGAATCACAATTCTTTGGTTCCACATAACACCTCTGAAGGGACAATTATTGTCTACCAAACTTACTTTAGGAAGATTAAAGCTTCCCAAAGACCATTGACATATTAAACTGCAAACATTCTAGAGGATTTTGACATGTCTGCATGGTACTAAGAAGTAGCAGATAATAGCTCAGTATGAGATTTTAACTTTTTACCTATTAAATTCAAAGGCGCACTCCTAATTCACTATGGTTAAGTGAACATTTTTTCCTTCTTTGAAGGTGAGGAAAGGGGGGGGAGCAGCAGCCATAATTATGCATTCTCTTAGAAGCATATTCTCTGTGAATATTTCAAATGTGATACCTGTAAATGTATATGGCTGCTAAATGAGAGGTTTTAAATCTGACCAAGTCCACACAGAACTGCTAGAGATAATTGGGATCAAATTATTGGGAGGAAGATAGGGGGTCGTTAATGAAGTCAACAAATCCAAATCATGCCCCGGTAGCTTTTCAAAACAGTAGCCAAGGGAACAATAATAAAAAGCTAGAGGACCTGACAATCCCCTTCTCTGCTCAAATCCCTGTAATTTAAAAAAATGATTGGAAAAATACCATCACTGCTGCTCAAATATATATTTTTGTAAGAGCCATGATGGCATGCCAGTACAGCTTCATTAGTTACTTGGACTTCAAAAACATTTGACAAAGGACCTTCCTGAAGATTTCTAAGGTAACAGTCATTGGATAAGAGAAGACAACAAGTCAACAGCTTTAGTGTTGGACCCAGACCAGGATTCAAATCCCCACTCAGCCATGAAACTCACTGGGCGACTTTGGGACAGTCACCAATTCTTAGCCTAGTCCACACCAGTGAGTTGTTATGAGGATAATATTGGGGGGGGGGCACAAATGGCACCTTGAACTCTTCAAAGCAAAGGTAGGATATAAATGCAGTAATAAGTAATTGGTTAATTATCAGGAAATAGAAAAATAGGGACTGAAAAGAGAGAGAGAGATTAATCTCATATTTTTTCCTTAGCAGAGCTTTTTAATGAGAGATACCTGAATTTGCTCTCTCCTGCATCCGTCTAACAAATGAGACTATGATATTTAATTTTACATCATTATCAGTTATTTAAAACCCAGATTGTTTCCTTAGCAATGTCAGATTTGCTTCTGTTTCCAGTGTAGATACTAAGCATACTAAGCTTCCCGTTAAACACTCTTGCACTGGAGAGGTCAAAAGATTGTGTCTATCTCAAGTCCTCTGCATAATTTATAAAAAGAAAACAAACTGGGCAAATATGGGTTCACTTTCATTCATCTATCGGTAATTTATTTGTGGGCATGCATTTCATTCTGATCTCTATGGGTAAGATCCAGCATCATTTCAGCGAACATGATGTGACATAAAGCAGTAAGCCTTCATTACGATATGTTTTGTTTGTTTTACTGGACATTTTAGGAAGAGGAGAGGAGAGAATGTGCAGAGCTGTTTTTATCCATAAGCACCCATCTTTCATAGTGGCTAGTTCTATCCTTAAACTTTGGTTTACAGCTTAACCCTGAAACCTGTGTTTAGAAATATAAGATTATTTTATTCTTGTTCATTCTTGGGCTGTAATTGTTTGCTTTTCTTCTCTCCTGAAAGATAAAGAAAAACAACAAGAAGCAAAACTCTCTCTCCCAAGAGTCTGAGTTGAGTTCTTCTTATCTGGGATTATTATTTTTTAGCCTTTCCTGTGAGTTCATTCATAACTCCTTTTTACTGTAAAATGCACATCTCCTTTGGAAGCTTTTTAAGCACTATTGCCTATTGTGAGCCAGTTGACTCTTGCCTTATAAATAAAGCAGCTCAAAAGACACGTCAAAAACTATCTGATATATTATTAGACTTTAAAGATAGTGCTGAAGCAGTGACATTCATGAATGTAATGATCCCTCTGGGCCAAATCCTCTTTCCCTTATCTTTTCTTTTTCAGCTCGATTGGTATCAAATAGGATCTGAATTCTAATAAGGATTCCTCCAGTTCTGCATGAAGAAGTGTTCACTAAAGCAAAATTCACTTCCTATCAATGATTAAATATAATGGATTGTAGCAGATTTCTTACACAACCCCAACAGGGGCAGGTATTCTGACTTTCTAATTAACATTATTATAGTAAAGATACTGGCTATTGTTGTTTATGAGGATAATCTCACAAGAGATACCTACAATGGAGGAAATCCGTTCTGCCCCCACAGCCTAATTAAGAGACAAGATGATATACGTATTTGGGATGAACCAGACCAACAACTTTATTAATGCAAATGCCTGCAATAAGAAATCAACTGTTTCTCTTCTGTTTGAAACCACCAAGTTACTATTATTTAAAATGAAGACTAGGGTAGCTCCGTTCTGCCATAATTCTGGTTGGGATTGGGTGACTCCCACGCTGGCTCCATGCCTGAAATCAACAACCATATGTTCCTCTCTTCACATTCATTGTTGCAGAAAGATCGAAGGAACTGGAAGTAAAACTGGGCTGGCCTGAAGTGGTCTTTCTACCCTGCCCTACACTAACCAGCCTGAAGTCCTTCTGCCCTGCCCAGCATTGAAGTGAGAAGGGAAATCACCCTCTCCAATCCTCATACAATCTGAAGAGCAAATTATTTTGCACCCCATCATAGCACTGGGCTGGGCAGAGGGATGGGGAGGAAGTGATTTCATGATGATGGACCAGGGCCAGCCCACCCATGAGGCAAGATGAAGTGACCTCTTCAGGCAGCAGGATCCCCAGGGACAGCAGATCCGAATGTAGTTCTTCCTGCCCCTGCTTATTCCTCTTAACTCTTCTTCCCTGGTGAAGAGAGGAGTGCCATTTTGTGGTCCTGTGGTTCACCTCAGGTGCCAAAAAGTATTGGGAGACCCTGTAGTGCACTGCACAAATAAGTTCCTCTCCAACCAAAACAGTACCTTGTGGAGAAGAAAATCACTTGTAGAATTCCAGGCATGACATTACCATAAAAGGGGGAAAGAGGAGGTCTAATGACAAACCATCTAATTAAAAGTACATAGAGGAAGGTAGCAATAGCTTTTGGGATTCAGTATAATAACACATTGAAAAAGGCATTATCTTGCTCTGGGGAAACCCAGCCAAATTGTTGTTGTTGTTATGCTTTTTGGAGTGTTGCTTCTTCCCATTCTTGCCACCTTCACCAAGAAACGACATTGATGCCCCCTTCCTTCCCCCAAATTCATGTCCCTCAATGTTAGTTATTGTTGTGATACAAAAGGAAAGAGCATCATCTACTTATCCACTCACTTTTACCAACGTATTATTACGGAATAATAAAGTGAATTGAAGCACTCTGAGTCAACAAATGTACTTTTTGTGGTTAGGCAAGTGATGTGGAAATGCACTGAAAAGTATGGGATGAGCATTACAAGCAAATCAGGATGAATTATCATTGCTGTATAACTTCCCACCAAACAAATCAGCATGGATAATTAATAAAGACTGGGCATAGGACTTGCCCATACTTGTGCTTGTCCTGCCACTTTCCCCAGGAGAAACCTGCTCTTTACTGCTGAATCAGAGCAAATGTCAATCGAGTTTTCCACAGACTGATGTCTGCTCTGATTCAGCGGCAAAGCACTGGTTTCCCTGGGGAAGGCAGTGGGGCAAATGAAAAACTACTCAGATTTGTGGCAAGAAAACATGGGCAAGTGGAAAACTTAACAGACCATGCTTTCTAGGTGCTGGAAAAGCAAAGTGTGGACGAGCACATAGTCAAACTTCTGCTTAAGTTTTCTTCAAGAAAATCAGGATGAATGCTCAACAAAGATGTCTGGAGGAGCCTTATGATCATGTTGATTATGATTTTGTTATCTATGCAAAAACACTGTAACAAATGTCAGTGTGATCAAACTCATACTGCAGATGTGAGGCTGAGGCTTAGGGAGATTGAATTACCAAGTGCATTCAAGGCGAAAAGAAGGACTTCCTGATGTACAGGGTTTGAGGACTTATTTGACAGACTATGGAAACAAGTCAGTTGTGCCTTATCATGATAAAAGTATTGGGAGGTATTAAAGTAGGGACTGGGAGACAATAAACTTGCTTTGTACTATAGCTAGCTTTCATATTCAGTTTTCATTTTCAATAAAAATGTTCAGGCTTTAAAATGTTGTTGTAGGTGATGGGATTTACTAAATCCCGTAGTAAACAGCCTCTATTTCCACCTATCTTGTCATTCTAAAGACCAGAAGATGACATGATGGTAAGAATACTGTCACTGAATAAAAGGGTTCAGTATGACAGGACTCGCAGAAATAAGGTTAGATGTGCAAAGCACTCTTGTACCAGCTATTGTTAACATAAAAATAAGTTTATTGGCCCCAGGGCTCATTTTAAGCTTGTAACTCTCTAAATTAGAGCTGTAAAAGTGATTGAATTTTTGTCCTTCAGTGGCTTAGAACAGGTGGCTGTGATTATTATTCCATTCAGAATCTCTGCTTTGGTTTAAGATATTCTGATGCATGGTTTGGATAATGTAATATTTATTTTGACAAATCCCTTTGCTCCCAACATACAATACTTGAGATTTAAGTAGATAGCTACCATCTTTCAGCATAAATATTGTGTTTTACTTTGCATGTGAAGGTCAGCATTTTCAATTCTGAAGCCTCAAAAGGAGGAAGCAGTTTCCTAATAATTATGTGTTCTCATAGTATGACACACTTTCATTGTGGTAAACAACATTTATCTTGTCAGATAACAGGTGTCCAATATCATGCAAATGTATTAAGCCTTTATAACAAAATAAGTGCCATTTCACTAGAATGAAAAACGGCATTGAAGAAGGAAAAAATATGATATTATAGATGGGGGAAATATTCAAAGCACAAAAAAACTGGAACTAAGAACATTGAAATTGTATGGAATTGTGAACACTGTTATTTAATACAACCATATTTATTTTCTTACAACTATTGTCAAACAAGAAGGAAATGCAATTGTGAAAGGTTCATGCGTAGAATAATTTTAACGTTCAGGAATGACAACAATAGTTCTTCACACAGTGAATCATTATACAGGCAACTCCCCACTTACACGGGGGTTACATTCCAGACCCCCGGCATGCACGAGTGAAAATCGTGTAAGTGGGGAACACCCTCTAAATACCCATTAAATGCCCTCTATGCCACTCTCTCTACAATCCAGGTCAAAAACACTGTACCAAAAAATATCTACAACTGGAATTGAAGCTCTGGGGCTAGAAGGAGGCTGGAGGGTGTATGGGAAAGTGACTGCTGATGCTGCATTACCATGGACATCAGCTGTTAGGCACGGAGGCTGAGCAGCCTAAGACAAAGCCCCACTGTGCCTCCAGTCTCTTCTCCACCCTCATTGTTGTCCTCTTCGGAGGGTCTCCCCGTGAGCCACAAGGACTCTCCAGCTCTCTCCCTCCATTTCCTGGTATGAATTAAATTATTTAATGATTTTCTGGCACTGTGCATATACGTGGTCACACACAAGTCAATTATGCATAAGTGGGAGGGAAGGGATGCCTGTACTATAGCAGGCACATCCAACAGCTTCATCGTGATGTACTGGTAGATCACGGAACGTTTGTGGTAGATCACTGGTAGATCCCTGGCTCCCCCCCAAAGAAGCTCAACAAGTTTGACCTGAACCCCCCAAAACAGGGCTCTCCTACCTAAAAAAACTCAACAATTTTGACTTGAACCCCCCAAAAGGGGGTAGATCACTGCCGGTCTTTAACTCTGTGAGTAGATAGCAGTCTCTTGGGAGTCGGCCACCCCTGTACGATAGAATTCACTACTGCAAGTTGTAGTTATAGCCAATAACTTTGGTGACTTAGAAAATTCCTGGGAAACGAATGAATGTTTCAAAGCAAGTAGGGGAAAATTCCTCACTGGGGCAACTCCAGGCTTTGCAGAAATAAATAAATAAGCTTCCTAAAAGCTCCCCCGCTCCCCAAAAACCCAGCCCATGTGAACTTGGCATGCTTTGTAGCTACAAAATGCTGGCTGACCATTAGGTAGACGGGAGGGGAGAGAATGATGGGAAATAAAGGCCAGGACTAGAGGGAGGCCTAAACAGAGTCACTCCACACTGAAGCAATTGGTTGTGGGTTGTTCTTTCGAGTTAAATATCCGTTAAGTGGGGTTTAATGTGTGCTAGTACAAAATGTACATTTTTTTGTGGGGACAATCATTACAATCCACGTGTAAAACATCTTTCAGGAAACATAGCTAAAAGGGGTGTAGTTACAGCATTTCTCTTGCCTATTTAAAGGCTGAAACTGAATTCTTCTACAGTTGCTAAACATTATCAGCAATCTCCTACAGTATCTGATCTGTATTTGATTACAACCAATGGCATCTAAAACTAGGCCAGGGATAAAAGAATAGTTAACTGTTCCTGAATAATTAAGCAGGTTTCTGTGTGACAACAAGATGTCTTGTGTAAAATATGCATTCATTTACTATGTATTAGTGGTGCCTATCTTACTGGCCTTATTAATTATTTATTAAAGTTTACAAAAATTGCCTGTTCAAAGCTTTTGAGAAGTGTTCTTTTCTTTTTAACAAACATTTAGAACTTATTTCTCAGCTGAAATCAATGAGAATGAACTTTTATTAGAGCAGGAAATTTTGCATAAACACACTTGGAGAACATATATTCAGCATATATTCTAAAAATGTAGATCTTTTTGCAGTTTGCATAGGAGTCCTTATCTATTCACACTGCATTGCTTTCAGTGGAATGTACACTTGAAAAAGCATCTGAGCGTAAATTTTCTTGAAAACTGTTGACATCATTCATTTTTTTCCTTTACTCCAACAGTTCAAGGCAGCATACATGGTTCCCATTACTTTATCCTCACAACAACCTTATGAGCCACATTAGGTTGAAAGATGGAAAGTCACAAGTTGAACTCTGTGCCTGAATGGGGAGTTGCTTCTCCCCTAACTAGCTGGCAGCTCAACCTTGAGAGCCCACAATATGGCTGTTGCCGTATTATCTGACAGGTCCACAGGGACAACAAGAAAGAGAACTTGGCAAGGCTCTGCGGATTGTGCTCAGTTTACCTACAATTCCTTCCCCCTCCTTTAAGCTATGAAGGGTCAGTTCTCTTTGACGCTTATAGGGTATGGAGAATTTATAATTATATGATTTATATGAAGATTCTGTTGAGGACTTTCGTAGAGTGGATATAAGATATCAGACACCCTAAATTCCATTAAAATATATCATATACACAAGACTGCAGTATCAGGTTTACTTTGAGCAAAGTCATGCCAAGGGTCAGTCCCAGGATAAAAAACATGTGAAAACATAATAAAAGTGTACCTGTGTGTGGGCAGATATCATCTGTTACCAATGTGTAACCTCAAACACTCAGTTTATCTGGTACTAGAGAGCAGAATTTATTGACCCAAAAGTTTTCACATGTAGGAATGAGTTCCTGTAGTTATCATATTAAGAAGTAACTGCTGGTAGTTTTACACATGCATGTTCTGGAATTTGTATGCCAAAAATGTATCCTGTCACCTGCGGCATAAAGTTAAAAGAATAAGTGGGCACGCTGCTATTCAAAGTTTTCTGCTGCCAATTAAGTAAAATATTATCATGACACAGAAGGCTTTCTATCTTATGCATAAAGAAACCTACAGATCTTATATCCTCCAAGCTTAGACAGAAAGAGAGTAGGTGACTAGAAAAGCAGCTTATTGTTTGTGGTTTGTGGCCGTTTGTGGTTATTTGTGGTTATTTGAACACAGCTTTCTACACTTGAACGCTTCTGGAGGTGTGATACCATGTGTTTAATTCAGACATATGCTCATTATGCCTGTAATAAGAGAGTTGCTCTTGATAAAGCTCTCTATTAGATTATCACATTTCTCAAACTCTTCCAAATAAACAGAAGAAGTAGGTTAAAAGAGAACAGAAGTTGAATAAAAAGATCAGAGTTGACAGCAGTGAGGTAGATTAACAAAGAGGAAAGGAAACAGAATTCTAATCCCTTGGAGACTGGGAACATAAGAGAAGACTGTTGTTACTCAAGGACCAGTGAAACTGCTGTAAATTAGGTATTCATTGCGTGAGCCCAGTAGATATCAAAGAACATAAGGAGTGGTACCTCAGGGTATTCACTTTCTCTTCACTTCCCTGGAAATCTGCCATGTTGTAACATTATTTCTAGGAGATAAACTTGTAGGTGAAGTTACCATTACTGGAAGAGTTCAGTGCAGTCTGCAAGCACATTTCCTGTTTAATCGGGACAGCTGCCTAGTCCGTTGAAACCTCAGACATAATTTAGATTCTGTTAGGGACCGGGCTGGTTTTTGAACACTTCATTGTTTTCCAGTGCTCTGAAAATGGCTTGTTAAACCAACTGCAAAGCAGGGTAGGGGTGGGGATATCAAGCAGCCACCTGGTCAATTTTATTTTAGCAACTCATTCCAAAGACTTGAAATAAAAGTATTTTTAATGGACAAGACTAGTATTTCTTTCTCTCTGTATTTTGTTTATTTTAAAGGGATAGGTGAAACAAATAAATCCATAATGATAGCAATTTCCACAATGCTTAAAACTGTTAATCAAACCAACTTTACTTGATTTAATGGAATTTGATCATCAGCTTCTAAAGAACTAACTCTGAAAAGCATTTTGTGTGTGCGTCTTTTCTGATTTGTAGCATTATCTGAAAAAAGAAGCTACTGTCACTGTTGTGCTTGGTGTAATTTGGGTAAATATCAAACACCACCCAGCACCTGTTCAGTTGTCCTGCAGCAGTGAGCGAGGAGCTTTCTTGAATGTGCCAAGCTAGCCCTGCACCTTATGTGTTGATAAGTGCATAGCCTTAATTTGAAGGGCATCTACAATATACAGATGGGCACACATAGGGCTGTCTCCATGGAGCTTTTGCCCTCACATGAAAAATCCTACATAATCACACATCTCCCATGGATCATGGCTGGCATGTCATAGGCATCTAAGGTGTAAGTCTAGGCAGGAACAAATTGGAACATGGTCAAACTGACTCAGCAGATCTCTAAAATTAGGATCTACCAAGTTGTTCTTAGATCAGAGCAATGGGGGAGGGACAGGAAAGCAATTTGGTGGGGGAGGGACCAAGAAGACCAAGAGGGTTTTGTGCATTTATTTGACATTTGTATGCTAGTCCATCACATGAAGTTTTCCTGTGTTGGCAACTCGTATTCCAGTGGTTGCGGATATGTTAGTTACTGCCCTGTGTAACCAAAGGTTAATATAATTAATATAGTTCATTAATTTTCCTTGCAGATTTTCAGAAGGTGTTGGTTGGTTTTCAAGAAAGCCTCAAGTAAAGGACCCAGAAGGCTAGAAAAATTTCCAGATGAAAAGGCAGCATATTTCAGAAATTTTCACAAGGTAGGTCATAATTATCTGCATAAATGTGTAGTGTAAGCTACTGGGGAGAAAACTATTACAGAGAATATTTTCATTCTCTGCTTTTGAAGCTGCTGAAGTTGACAGCAACATTTCATGATGCTGTCATTATAGGCTCAGACTAGAGCCATCTTTCCAAATTAAGAACCAGATTCCAGTTATTTGGGGTTTTTTAATGTTCATTTTTGTTACCATTGTGAAGAATAGGATTCTTTTTGTTTTAGTAATTACCTAAAAATCAAATGAAGCCTGAACAGAAGGTGTCAGTGTCTAAATGCCTGATGCCGTATCTTTAATAATAACAACAACAATAAAAGATTGACGGACTGACATAGGGATGTTTGAGATTGCAAGGATTTTGAAGACTTAAATGTGTAGCAGTCACTTTGCTACAGTTTAGGCTTTGGACAGTGATTATCTTACATCTGCAACTCAATACATGATTATATGTTATTTCAATGGAACCTATCCTTTCACTCATACTTCAACAAAGCAACTATAATTGATTCAACCTTTTGTGCAGCAATCTTGAGGATGTGTCTCTTGATAGCTGTTTACTGCTACAAAAGAAGACTGGGGCTCTTCCAGGACTTCTTTGTTCAGAGCTGTAGCAAAGTAACTTGCTGCAAGAGCCAAGATATGCAAACAGCTTTCGGTGGACTGACACACTTCAAATTATAGGCAGGATATTGAAAGTTTGAATATCTCCATCTAATTAAGGTCACTGTGTATATAAGTTAAGGTAAGTTCATATAAGTTCATATGTTGTGGAAAAGGTTAGAACCCATCTCACCGACATGCATATTTTCTATATATAGCATTAAAATATATATACAGGGAACATTCAAGTGCATAGGGAGGAGAATGTGGCCCTTGGGACTCACCCAGGCAGGATATATCCCCCATTAGCTCTGTTTCATACTTTTTGGGTATTTTTACATGGCTGGAATGTGTCCTTGAACTGTGCTAATGCTGCTTAGTTGCCTGGATAGAAGGTGGAGGGGTATGTGTGTGTGCGTGTATTCGTGTGTGTGTGTGTGTGTGTGTGTGTGTGTGTGTGTGTGTGTAAACTAGTCTACTGTTCAAACAGTGCTATTTTCCTAGAAGAGGTGCTGGGACTCACTATAAAAGCCTCCTTTGTTATCTTATAATGGCAATGGCACCTGTCAAATTCCAACTGGATAAAGCACTGTGTACAAAAGTAAAAAAAACATGTTGTCAGGGGTTCAGGAGCAGAGGCAAGGGCAAGGGAGGAAACAGAGAGCGAGGGGGAGGAGGCAGAAGAAAAGATGAGTGATGACGACGACCTGAGATCTCCGAGTCTTTCCAGTGAATCAGAAGATTCACAGAAAGGAGCACCAGTGGCCAGGGCAAGGGGGGAGCCTAGGGGGACACTCCAGGAAGATAGAGCCAGAGGGGACTCAGAGGAGAGCAGTTGGAAATCGGGACCAGCGTCACCGCCAGAGAGCAGGGAAGAGGAAGGGAGCCAGGGATCAAGCGCTGGCAGCTCACAACAGGGGGGAGGGCATGAGTCAGGAGTGGCCACACCTCCATCGGGGAGCGAAGAAACGGTCAGACAGAAAGTGGAAGGTTGGGCGCGCGCGCCAAGTTCAAATGCACAGGAAAGTGACGCAGTAGGCAGCCTGGAAAGAGAGCCAGGTCCTAAAGCCCGGCGCAAGGAGACAGGAGGGTCCGGGGGGTCGGCGTCAGAAGAATCCAGGAAGGAAGAGACCCCGGGGGGCAGAGGGACCCAGAGGAGAACAGTCAGGCGGAAAAGGTGGAGCAGGGCTAGGATATTAAGTTGGTGCACAAGGGGCGGAGACTCAGACGGAGCTTCGCCGATCTAACCACTAGATGTAGAGTTGCACGCAGCAGCTTGAGAATGGAAACTGTAACTCAATAAAGACTTTTACTTAATGATCGCTGGCTAGCGTGATCCTCTGTGAGCTAGGATCTGGAAGCAGCTCTGACAGTAAGCTCCGTCTCTTAATTGTGGGCATCTACAGCCTCAAGGAGAGGAGAGAAGCGGGTGCCTACTAGCGAGCTCACGAACGGCAGACAACATGACGGCTGAGCAGCAGATAGCAGAACTCAGAGAAGCAGTGTCACAACTGAATGCCGAGGCTCTCGCATCCAGGAAGAGAGAGGAGGAGGCAGCTGCCGCCTACAGGGATCTCCAGGTCAGGTTGGACATGCTTACGAAGCAAGGGCAACTGACACCCAAACAGGAGGGAATTGGGTTGGCGAGACGAACAGGCGGTCTGGTCTCTCACTTCGATGGGAACCTGCAACAGTACCCCAACTTTAGAGCAGATGTAATGTGTGCACTGCAACTGCTGAACAAGGACTTTAGAGATGAACAAGAGAAAGTGGGATTCATCATGTCCCATTTGCATGGAGATGCCAAAGCATGGCTGCGTAATTTGTGGAGGGATAAGGATCCGGCGCTCCAAAATGCGGATGCCTTTATTAAAGCGATGGATGGGTGCTTTTTATCAAGCATTGACGTGGATCTTGCTCGGCAGCAGATACATGGACTGAAGCAAGGGAGGGCCAGCGTAAGGCAGTACCATGCCCGCTTTTTCGCTTTGGTCAGTGCCCTGGAATGGGACAGAGATTCGGCTCCGGTAAGAGACCTGTTTTGGGAGGGATTGCACGGCTCGGTTAAAGATGAAATTGCGAGGGGGGAGAGACCCCGGACCACACAGGAGATCGTTCAGCGGGCGCTGGCGGTGGGGGTGCGGCTGGAAGAACGTCCGTGGAGCAGGGACGAAGGGCGCAGAGGGCGCGAAACAGCCAGGGGCTCCTCCTTCCTTCCCAGAGAACCAGCGCGTGCGCAATCCATGCCTCCGCCTGGAGGAGGGACGGAACCTATGGAGGTTGGAAGTGCAAGGGCTCAGTCAGCAGCCAGAGCCCTAGCACCGGCAGCAGTGAAAGCGAAGCCTCCTAGAGGGAACAGGAAGTGTTACATCTGTGATGATCCGCAGCATATGGCGAAAGAGTGTCCCCGGAGGCTCCACCAGCACACTGCAGCCTCAGCTATGGTAACTGCAGCAACGCAGCAGGGAAACGACGGAGTCTGGCTGGAGGAAGAGTCACTGGGGCCCAGCCAGACGTGTCAGTGAAGAAGTCCCCGGAGATTTTACAGCCCATGGACCCCCTCCCGCCCAAACCAGTAGTGAGGCTCACCGCATCGCTCCAGCTGCCCAATGGAATCACCATGGACGTGCCAATCACCATTGACTCGGGAAGCAATGCGGACTTTATAGGGCAGGACTTTGTCGACCGGCACGCTATACAGTTGCTGCCTGCCACGCTGCCCCTGCAGGTGGTCACGGTGGATGGCAGGGAGCTGCTAGGGGGACAAGTGGTGAAGCAGACGCCACCAATGGTGATGCGACTTGGGAATCACAGGGAAGTCATCAGCTTCAACGTCACTCAACTATCGGACACGCCCATTGTATTGGGCATGAGTTGGCTGGACAAGCACAGCCCAACGCTGGCTTGGTACCAGAGGCAGCTGACTTTCGGCTCTTCCTTTTGTGCTGAACACTGCATCGTGCCCCGGCAGGAAGGAGAGGAAGAGGAGTCACAGCTGCAGCTGGGCACGCTGCAAGCGGTTCCCCACAAGTACGCAGAATTTTTGGAGGTTTTCTGCGAGAAGGAGGCAGACAGGCTACCCCCCCACAGACCATATGACTGCAAAATTGACCTGCTGCCGGGGGCGGCGCTGCCCAAAGGGAAGCTGTATTCCATGTCTGAGGACGAACTGCAGGAACTCAAGGAGTTCATAGATCATAATTTGGAGCGCGGTTTCATCCGAGAGTCCAAGGCAGCGGGGGGCAGTCCTGTATTCTTTGTTAAGAAGCGGGACACGCCCCAAAAAAGGCTTGTAGTGCACTATCGCATCTTAAACAGTGTGACCAAGCCATCGGACTTCCCCATGCCCCGAATCGACGACCTCCTCGCAAAGGTACGGAAGGGCCGCGTGTTCGCCAAGTTGGATCTGCGTGGGGCGTACAACCTAATTCGCATGCGGGAAGGAGATGAGTGGAAGACAGCCATGTTCACGCCCCTGGGCACCTACAAATATAGAGTTATGCCTTTTGGATTGCAAAATGGCTCCCACGTTTTTCAAGCGTTCATGCATCACGTGTTGGCCGGGCTCCTCTACAAGACGTGCGTCTGTTTCTTGGATGACATCCTGATCTTTTCGGAATCGCAGCAGGAGCATGACAGACACGTCAAGGAAGTGCTGAGCAGACTACAGCAGCATAGGCTTTACGCCAAGCTAGAGAAGTGCCAATTCGACGTGACGGAGGTGGATTTCCTGGGCTACAGGTTGTCTGACAAGGGGCTCGCCATGGACAGCGCCAAGGTTCGAGCAGTGTTGGATTGGAAAAGCCCACGCAACCGGAAGGAGGTCCAACGGTTTGTCGGCTTCGCGAACTTCTATCGCAAGTTTATCAAGGGCTTTGCCATGCAGACAGCGGCCATCACGGACACGCTCAGCTCCAAGAAGAAGAAGTTCATCTGGACAGAGCAGGCGGAGCAGTCCTTTCAGGCACTCAAGCGTCTCTTCGCGTCGGAAGAGCAGCTGCTTCATGTCAACCCCAGCAGGCCGATGAGGGTGGAGACAGACGCCTCGGACAGAGCCGTGGGAGCAGTCCTGCTGCAGAAAGACCCGCAGGGGGTTTGGAGGCCGGGAGCGTTTTACTCCAGGAAGCTCAGCAAGTCCGAACAGAACTACACCATCTGGGACAGGGAGTTGCTGGCCATTCATGCAGCGTTCAAAGCGTGGAGGCACTTCCTGATCGGCGCCAAGCACACGGTGCAGGTCTGCACGGACCACAAGAGCATGGAGCACTGGCGCACAGCACAGTTCCTGAACCAGAGGCAGATACGTTGGGCTGAGTTCTTTGCGAACTTCGACTTCCGAATAGAGTATGTCCCGGGGGACACCAACATCATGGCGGATGCTCTCTCCCGTAAGCCGCAGTATCTGGAGGAGGCAGCGCCAGCGGCCGCCATGCACATCTTCGCACCAACAGTGTGGGCCTGCGCGGCGGCAACAGTTGACCTGGAGGCGGTACGACGAGCGTTGCAGGATGATTCCTTCGCGCAAGCAAAGATGGCAGAGGTGCACAGGGGCACGGCAGCGACCGACGAGTTCCAGCTGCGAGATGGATTGCTCATCCGTAAAGGGGCCATCTACGTGCCGGGAGACGAACTTCGCGCCAAGGTACTGCAGCAGCTGCACGACACGCCCACTGCCGGGCACTTTGGCAAGGAAAAGACGGTGGAATTAGTCGCCAGAGACTTCTGGTGGCCCGGAATGAGAGGGGAAGTCGCGGACTACGTAGCGAGGTGTGACACCTGCCAGAGGGCCAAACCAGTGCACAGACCGCCGGCCGGACTGTTGGAACCGCTGCAAACTCCGGTCGAACCATGGGAGAAAGTGGCCCTGGACTTTGTCACGGATCTGCCCAGCTCGAGGGGCAAGACGGCCGTGCTGGTGGTGGTGGACTTGTTCTCCAAGATGGCACATTTCATTCCGTGTGCTAAGGTGGCCACGGCGGAACAAACCGCCAAACTGTTCATAGACCACGTGTTCAAGGTTCACGGTCTGCCACGGTCTATTCTGTCCGACCGGGGGCGACAGTTCATCTCGAATTTCTGGCAGAAGCTGATGGGCTTCCTGAACGTCAAGATCAACCTGGCGTCGGCGAGACACCCGCAGACCAACGGGCAAGCGGAGCGGGTCAATGCCATCATGCAGCAGTACCTGAGATGTTATGCGAATCAACAGCCTGCGACGTGGGTGGATTACCTGCCTCTCGCCGAGTTCGCCTACAACAACACGAAGCACGTGTCCACGGGAGTCACGCCGTTCTTCGCCAACAACGGGAGGCACCCCAGAACCTTCCCGGGACTGGAAAGAATGGGGGAGGGGGAGCCGCAGACAGCAGATGCGTTCGCGTCGGAGTTGCAGGAGGTCCACGATCAGCTGCGGCGGCACCTGGAGCTGGCCAAACACGCATACAAGGTACAAGCGGACAAACACAGAAGGGTTGGCGAAGAGATCCATGTGGGAGACTGGGTCTGGTTAGCAGCTCACGCAGTGCCGGCCAGGTCGTTGGCCAAGAAGAAACTAGGGCATAAGCAACTGGGGCCCTACCAAGTCGAAGAGCAGGTCAACCCGGTGGCTTTCAGGCTGGCGCTTCCGGAGGGTTCCAGAATGCATCCGGTGTTCCACAGATCGGTGCTCACTCCCTACAAGGCACCGCACAGGTTTCAGGAACCCGGAACGGCACCGAGTCCGCTCAGAGAAAGAACCGGGCACGCGGGAGTGGCACAGGAGGAGCGCATCAACGAAGTCACGGAGATTTTGGACTCCAGATGGGGGGAAGAGGGGGTAGAATACCTTCTCGCCAAGGAGGGCACCCCGGCCAGTGCGAACAGCTGGGTGCCGGGCTACGCTTTGGACGAACCTCTGCTCAAAGACGAGTTTCATGCCCTCTTCCCACATAGACCAATGCCAGAAGACTTTTTCGACGACTGGCTTTTCACGCCCACGCTTTCTGCCAGCACATTCCGGGGGTTCGACTCGGACGAGGACCCGATACGAGACGCCCGTTCCCCGGAGGGGTCACCCTCGGGATCTGCCTCAGAACCCTCGTATTGGTGGGACGATAGACCAGAGGAGCAGTGGCGCAGGAAGTGGCTGGAGGGTCCAGGACGAGCAACGCTGCCAGGAGGAAGTGAGGGAGAGACGGACATGGACGTTTTCGGGGACGACCCTGGTTTCGAGCACGGCGGCACAGAGATGGAAGCGGAGGTGACCGTCATCGGCGAGAGCAGGGAGGAAGAACCGGAAGACTTCAGATGGAGGCCCGCCACGGGAAGCGAACTGTATCCGACGTTCGTCCCCCTGACACAGCAGCACCCAGCTCCCGCACCGGAAGGAGGGGAGGGGGGAACGGGGGGCTTTGAGGGGGGATGGATGTCAGGGGTTCAGGAGCAGAGGCAAGGGCAAGGGAGGAAACAGAGAGCGAGGGGGAGGAGGCAGAAGAAAAGATGAGTGATGACGACGACCCGAGATCTCTGAGTCTTTCCAGTGAATCAGAAGATTCACAGAAAGGAGCACCAGTGGCCAGGGCAAGGGGGGAGCCTAGGGGGACACTCCAGGAAGATAGAGCCAGAGGGGACTCAGAGGAGAGCAGTTGGAAATCGGGACCAGCGTCACCGCCAGAGAGCAGGGAAGAGGAAGGGAGCCAGGGATCAAGCGCTGGCAGCTCACAACAGGGGGGAGGGCATGAGTCAGGAGTGGCCACACCTCCATCGGGGAGCGAAGAAATGGTCAGACGGAAAGTGGAAGGTTGGGCGCGCGCGCCAAGTTCAAATGCACAGGAAAGTGACGCAGTAGGCAGCCCGGAAAGAGAGCCAGGTCCTAAAGCCCGGCGCAAGGAGACAGGAGGGTCCGGGGGGTCGGCGTCAGAAGAACCCAGGAAGGAAGAGACCCCGGGGGGCAGAGGGACCCAGAGGAGAACAGTCAGGCGGAAAAGGTGGAGCAGGGCTAGGATATTAAGTTGGTGCACAAGGGGCGGAGACTCAGACGGAGCTTCGCCGATCTAACCACTAGACGTAGAGTTGCACGCAGCAGCTTGAGAATGGAAACTGTAACTCAATAAAGACTTTTACTTAATGATCGCTGGCTAGCGTGATCCTCTGTGAGCTAGGATCTGGAAGCAGCTCTGACACATGTGTTCTCGCCTCTCTCACTTTGCCTCTTGCTCTGTCCACCACTGTCAGTGGGCCTGAGCACAAGACAGGTAAAGCTGTGCCTGCAAAAAGACAGGTGGTACACAAGATTTGTATCCCATGCCGGCAGGGGCCTCAGACTCTTAACTTTCAGCTGAAAAGAAAGCTAAGCCAATTTGACATTTCAAAAGAAAGTTATAAAACAAAACATAGGAACAACTCTATAGACTTTGGCACTTGGCAGGCAGCACCATTGCTAAGGAATTTTGCTGTAAATATCAGGACTATGAAACATTGTAGAGCAGGCTGCTTTTCTGGCTTTCTTTATGAATGGCATTACGTAAGAACAAAAGAAAAGTTTTCTGAATCAGGCCACTCTCCCCTCCTGCAGTTTTCAACAACTGGTATTCAGAAGCCTCCGGCTGAGGAACTTAGTCATTGTGGCCAGTAGCCACTAATAGCTTACTCACAAGAAACTGATGTGAAGCAAGCTGGTGTAGGTTAAACCACCATAACATTAAACCAGATCCAAGCTCCGTTCTGTAGTGGTGGGACTACTGCTCGGTGAGCCAGTTTAAGCCTGGTAGAGTAAAACAAGAGTAGTCTAAGCCAGGTGTCCTCCATCTTACAATTGTGCAGCTGGTTCTTATATTTATCCCTATTGAAATTCATTTTGTTAGTTTTTGCCCAGTTCTCCAATCTGTTAAGGTCATCTTGAATCCTGATTCCATGATCAGGAGTAGCATTCGCCAGCCCTCCCAGTTTGCTGTGATCTGCAAATTTGATGAGCATCTCCTCAATGCCTTTATCATATATAAATATGTTGAACAAGACCTGTGCTTTGTGTTTTCTATACTGGCAAATAAATATTTTAAGATTGCAACACTATGCAAGGGCAGCACCATCAAACAATTACGTTTTACTGGTGTCGTAAATATGTTTTCTTGGGTGCTCAAGGCAGAAACAAAGTCATAAATCAATCCAATTGTAAGAATATGTCAGATTTGTTGAAAGTCTTAAATAACTTGTATCAAACAACATAGTGATTTTGAGTTGTGTACACAGAGAGAGACTGCTTTTGACAAATGATTACTGGAATTAACAGAATTTACAAGTCCTACTATCCAGTAATTCCAGTAATCACCTATATCTAGTGTGGAAACTCAATGGACATATAAAAGGCCTGAGAGAAAAATAATGGCCTATGACTAATTCTGTATGCTGAAATGAGTTCTGGACTTGTAATTTCTCAAATAGTAAGATACACACCTCATACCTATATAGCAAACCTCTCCTGAAACCATTGGAAATTTCAACAGCAGGTATAGGGATTTCTATATGGTAAAAAAAAAAAAAATCCACTGGGGTTACCTGATTCTTTCGCCATGCCTAAATTAACTCATAATCCTGAGGCAAGTTTCTGTTGCACTGATGCCATAATAGAAAGCAAATAAGGGAGCGGTCCTGTAGCAAGATCTGCCCGGATGAATGTGATTAGGTTCCATTGGATCTTCAGCTAAACTAGGAGATTCCCAGTGCAGTCCTGAAAAGGGTATAAGTCCTGAAAAGGGGGCATGGTGGGAGCATGATGAGAATGTGACAGGGTGACACAGGATGGATTCTAAACCTGGTCAGCATGGTGACATGATCTGGGAACCCAGCGTAAGGTTAGTTAGAGATAGATAGATAGATGATAGATAGACATAGGCGCCGACTCCATGGGGCCTGAGGGGGCTCGAGCCCCCTCAAAAAAATTTTGGGGGGGGCTCAGCCCCCCCAATAATCTCGGGTGCCCTTCCAGCAGAGCGCCGCCGCCGTCCCCCGCCTCCTCCCCACCTGCTCCCTCGCCAGCCAGCCAGCCGCGCGCCCTAGTCGGAGAGCCCCGGCCGTCCCCCGCGAGATTAGGGAATCCCCGGGGGCGGGGGCTCCTGCCTCGCTGCTTCGCAGCACCACCGCCACTGCCAAGGCACTGCCGGGGGGAATTTCCTTCCTCCTGGCGGTTTCAGCCCCCGTGAGAACAGGGGAATCCCGACTGGCCACACCTCCCAGCCAGCCAATCGGCTGGCTGGGGGGCGTGGCTTGCCCTATTTAGGGCCGGAGCCACTTTATTTGCATATTCATGAGCTTATTTATTATTCATGAGCTTTCCCGGGGGCCCCCCCCAATATTTTTTATAAGTCCGCGTCCCGATAGATAGATAGATGATAGATAGATAGATAGATAGATGAGAGAGAGTATAAACATACAACAAAAACAGTTCAAAATCCAAAAATCAAGATTACTCTGAATCTCATGGCTCCCCCCGCCCCATCCCTTCCGTGGGTCCTAATGATAATATTTACAACTGCATATCAATACTTATCCAGATTTTTATCCTTCTAAATTATCCATACTTTGCGTTAGTTTACAAGTGTGGTTAAAATCCTGCTAGTGTTTTAATCTGCTTACAGTGGTCTGGTAGATAAATTATAAACTTTTCCCAATCTTGTCTTCTTTATTTCTGAGCTTCCCAGTTAATTTTGCCATTTCAGCAGTCCATCAAAGTGGTTTGCCATTCTTCTCTGGTCAGGCTTGTCCCTTCCTTCCATCTCTGGGCATACATAAACAGTCTTTTCTGATCCTTTGGTATCTCGGTACCTATAATTCCTAATAAGAAAGCTTCTGGGATTTTTTTAAAACAAAAGTTGTTTTAAACATTTTTTACATTTCATTATATATCATCTCCCATAAATTTTTAATTACTTTACACATCCACCACATCTTTTTCTTTAGATTTCCAGTAAGTATTTGCTAACTTAGCATGAGTAAATAGCACCGGTATATCATTTTCATATAATTTTCTTTCAGGGAACAACATGCCGTGAATTTCAAATCTGTTTTCCATAGCCTCTCCCAGTCTGCCATTTGTATATTATGTCCCAAGACTTTTGCCTGATGTATCATCACTGATTTGACCTGTTCGTCTTATATATGCCATTCCAGGAGCAAACTATATATTTTCGACAATAATTTTATTTTGTTTTCTAAAGCTTCTTTTTGAAATCTTGATAACTTATAACTAAAACCTTTCTTTTTATCTGTCTTAAAAATATCATTTAATTGATGATACTGTAACTAGTCTGCTACCAGTTCTCTTATCTCTTCAAAGTCTTTTAATTTTACCTAATTTTCTACTTCAGTTAACAGCTCTCTATATGTCGGGGAACCCAGTGTAAATTAAGCCAGCTAAAAGGGTGGTGAAACTCAAACTCTATTTAAAGGCTCGTTTTCCCTCTGCCAGACTTAGTTTAGGCTGGCTCCAGTCAACAGTAGTCCTGTTCCAGAATTTAGATATGGTGTACTTTACCCTGCCTTAACTTAAATTTAGCACAAGCTTTTTGTTTATAGGATTATCCTGCCAATGTACCAGTCTTTTTATGGGCACTTTCAAGGTTGATAAAACATTTCATATGTTGACTAAAAAAAAAGATACTTCCAGGAAAAATAAAAATAAACATTTATTATGACAAATTTTCTAAAATCTATTCATATTTTTGTTTTAGTTTGTTGCAGAGAGAAATTTAAAATGCAAATCATTTGCAGATGGAAAAAGTTATTAAAAATGCATTAGGCTCCAAAATGGATCTGTACACACTCATAACATATTCATAACAAATTCATCCCTTATGGCAATTAAACTAAAAGAATTTTCACATCATCAACCAATAAATCTCACTTAATTTGAAAGCAGGTGAAAAAAGAGACAATTGAAATGACTTGTACTAAAGCAGCAACCGTTAATGGCAATTAAAGGAGGGGCTACCTCAAAGCATCAAGCATATTTAACTCTTTCTGGTTGCATTTTTCAGATTACATGCTTCATTTTTAGCTTTTGTCCCAGCAGCTCTTGAACTGTTTTAGTGTAACTAACGTATGAGGAAGACAACCACAGGGGCTGCAGGAGCATAGGAAGCTCTTTTGGGAGATTCTAAATCATGGGTAGGCAGACTAAGGCCCAGGGGCCGGATCCGGCCCAATTGCCTTCTAAATCCAGCCCACGGATGGTCCAGGAATCAGCGTGTTTTTACATGAGTAGAATCTGTGCTTTTATTTAAAATGCTGGGTTATTTGAGGGGCATAGGAATTCGTTCATTCCCCCCCCCAAAAAAAAAATTTAGTCTGGGCACCCCACAAGTGGACTGGCCCCCTGCTGAAAAAGTTTGCTGACCCTTGTTCTGAATGAACCTGGTTCATGTGAACCAGTGCATACATATGGAAGCTATATTTGTGGCTGTTGCATTGCGTACAATTAACTGTGGCTTTAAAAAAAAAATACTGTGGCCGCATGTATAGCATAGCTGTCTCATGTCCTGAACTGGTGCATTGTGTGACATCATTGGCAGATCTTGGGGTCTCAAATTTCAGCAGCACCCTCCGCATCTCACACGCCATTCTAAATCATAGTGGTGACATCCCCAAGGCTCTGCACGCAGTTCAGCCAAACCATTTGCGCTCTCCTAAATCCGCCTCTGATGGCATCATAAAAACCATCTTTCTCACTGGTGGCATCCTGTGTTGGAGCTGGAACTTAACGAGTTAAGTTATTCCCATGATGCCACACCATTCTGACGTCAGCTTTAGAAGCTGGGAGGAGTCTTGGGAGGAGTTCGTCAGTCCCACTGTGTACTCTGTGGGGAAAAGACGCAGTCTTGGTATGGCTGCTAATAGTCCTGGAAATTCCTGAGAAATGTTGGAATAAATGCTGTATATAGACAAACGGGACTCTGTGTGTTTGTCTGGAAGCTGAATCAAGCTGGTGACAGTTTTACACCGCTGTGCGAAGCTCTGCTAAGTCGTGACGGAAAGGAGCAGGGGCGGAAGCGTGCCGGGCAGCCATAAAACGCTAATCGAGGTTCGTAAATCAATTAGCGGGAGTCACGGCTGATAAAAAAGCCACAGGTTATGGGTTCATAAATCATCGCTTGTAAAACAGTCACGGGAGCTGTAAACTCTGCGGTGTCGAGCAGAGGCGGCAGGAAGTGCAGGCAGAAGCAAACAAGCAAGCTGCAAGACGCAGAGAAGTGCCTGTGTTGCTGAGAACTGCGAAGAGCTGAGGTATCGTTTCCCCAGGGAGAAAAGCCAGAGGAGCTGACGTTATCGTAAGTACAGCTTGGGGCCCCCTTGGGAGAACGGAAGAAGATGGCGGACGGCCATGACTCATTCTCCGTGCCTTTCGAAAAATTAAACGGCCAAAATTGGGGAGAATGGAGCAGAAAGCTGAAGGCCTGGCTGGTAGCCAAGGGTCTGTGGGACGCGGTCTTAAGGCCTCCACTGCCTCAACCAGCCGCCGGAGCTGCAGCAGCAGTACTTGCAGATGCGCATGCTTCGCAGAGAAAAAATCAGAAGGCCCTGGGAGCTATAGTGCTCAGTTTGGAGGGTTCAGAGCTGCCCCATGTGGAGGGTTTGGAAACCGCGCATGAAGCTTATGCTGCTCTTGAACGAGTGCACCACAGGACCACGGCTGGTGCTAAAATCCACACCACCAGGCGTTTGTTCGAGATGAAGCTGCGTCCAGGTGGGGACATAAGACAGCATGTTACAGAGATGCTCTCTGTGTTTAATGAACTGCGGCTGTTGCAGGTGAACTTTACAGATGAATTACAGGTTTATATTTTGCTAAGCTCTCTGGACAAAAGTTATGACAATTTATGTCTAACTCTGGAATCTATGAGTCCGCAGGATCTGACTTTGGCGTACGTCACAGGACGCTTGGCCGACGAACAGGAAAGACGCATCAGGGAGAGCAAGTCTGGTGCAGGTAGCTCCACCGGGAAAAAGGGGGGGGCGAAGCAAGATGAGAGCTTTGTTCAGGCTTTTGCAGCTCGTCGGTGTTACGTGTGTGGATCTCACAGTCATTTGAAAAGAGACTGCCCACAGAAAGGGAGGGCAGCTGGACTCAAGGACACCTCTCATGGGAACCAGGCGGGTTTCCATGGGAACCAGTCTGGGAGTTATCAGCCTGGGAACGCAAGAGGAGGACGTGGAAAGCAACGTGAGGAGACGTATCAGATAGCAGCGAGCATGGCTTTGTTCGAAGACAGCCGTGTGGAAAATTCCAAGTTTCATTTTGTTATTGACTCTGCAGCTAATCGCAATTTGATTCCAGAGACACCTGCTGTCGAGAGGTGGAACTGCACGGCAATCCCTGCCGGGAAATCTGTACTGTTTGCAAATGGACAGAGAGGAAATCTAACTAACATTGTAAATCTGCATTTTCGTATTTTGCAGGAAACGCTGGAGTGTTGTACCGTTCCTGGGATGCACCACTGTCTTTTATCTGTGCCTTATTTACTGAAAAAGGGATTTACGGTTTCTTTTCAGGATGATGTATGCACAATCTCCAAGGGAGGGAGGATGCTTGCCAAGGTTAAAAAGGGGCAGAATGATCTTTTCATTCTTAAAACGTCTCTGGAGGGTGAGGGGAAGGTTGAGAAAGCACAGGCCCTATGTGCTGAGATTCCCGCTCATGTGCAATGTGCACATATTTGGCATGCTAGGACGGCTCATAGTTCAGTAGAAGAACTACAGGTGCTGCCGGAAGTTACTAAAGGGTGTAAGATTTTAGAATGTGGACATGCTGTAAGTTGTGTAACTTGCAAGCTGGCAAAGATGAAAGGATGCAGTTATCCAAAGATTGAGAGGATAACCACTAGGCCTTTTGAGCAAATTCACATAGATTTGTGGGGTCCTGTAAAGGAACCAAGTCTGGGAGGGTCAAGGTATCTGCTCTTGATACAGGATAATTTTACACAGAATTCCTGGACTCACGGTCTCAAATCCAAGGATGATGCAGCGCAGCTGATCAAACTTTGGATTGAGGAGGTGGAGCAAAGATTTTCCACCAAAGTGCAGGCTGTCACAAGTGACAGGGGAGCTGAGTTTACAGGTTCTGCTTTGCAGAAGTACTTTCGCAAGAAAGGAATACGTCACACAGTGACTGCACCCAATCAGGGGGGGGAGGCAGAGCGGAAGTGTCAGGCTCTGATTAAAACTGCTCAGGTGTTGCTGAAAGATTCTGGGTTACCTCCAAGGTTTTGGCTGGAGGCAATCAAGTATGTAAGCTTCACCTGGAATCGCACCTACAATTCCATGGTAGGGGACACACCGTTTGGGTTGTTGCATGGCAGGAAACCCCAGATTCATTTTTTGCGCAGGTTTGGGTCACATGCATCTGTGTCAGTACCTGCAGCGTTGCAGGGGCCAGATGGATCCAAGTTCCGGAAAATGATCTTCTGTGGGTATGAGCCAACAGCAAATGCATGGAGGTTTGCATTTCCATCAGGTGATCAGAGTAAGTTACTGATCAGCAAGTACGCTGAGTTCTATGAGCAGGATGAAAAGTCACAACCTGCTGTCAAGCGTGATGTTCTCTCAGAGTGTCTCTCTGATTCAGAACAGGAAGATTCTGAGGGGGAGGAAAGGAAGAAGAAACTGAGTCTGATGATGACGATCAGGTAACTGACCAAAGTCAGGAACAGGAGGAGGTATCTGTAGTTTCTCCACAGGTTAAGAGAACACCCAAAAGCGAGCCCAGTTCTCCGGTGAGTGTAATGGAGAAGGTTCGAAAACGGTTTAAGTCGGAAGGGGAATCCCGTGAGGGTGAGGACACAGGTCCTGGTGGCAGTGAGTCAGAGATAACATCTGAGTTTATGCCCAGAAGGTCTAGTCGCTCAACAAAGGGCATTCCACCTGAAAGGTACCAGGCGACACATGCGTGGGCCTGGTTCGCACAGTGTGATTCTGGAAGTGTTGAAGGGGTTCAACAGGTGCCTGGGAAAGATGCTGGGAAGGAGCACAAAGCAAAGGGAAAGGTGTTGAACTCAAAAAGGTCTTGTCAGAAGGCGTGGCAAGGGGGGTGTTGGAGCTGGAACTTAACGAGTTAAGTTATTCCCATGATGCCACACCATTCTGACGTCAGCTTTAGAAGCTGGGAGGAGTCTTGGGAGGAGTTCGTCAGTCCCACTGTGTACTCTGTGGGGAAAAGACGCAGTCTTGGTATGGCTGCTAATAGTCCTGGAAATTCCTGAGAAATGTTGGAATAAATGCTGTATATAGACAAACGGGACTCTGTGTGTTTGTCTGGAAGCTGAATAAAGCTGGTGACAGTTTTACACCGCTGTGCGAAGCTCTGCTAAGTCGTGACGGAAAGGAGCAGGGGCGGAAGCGTGCCGGGCAGCCATAAAATGCTAATCGAGGTTCGTAAATCAATTAGCGGGAGTCACGGCTGATAAAAAAGCCACATCCTGAACGTGGAACATCCTCTCCTTGAACGTTCAGCTGGTGATCTATTCAGCATCAGCCCAATACTGATTTATTTGTCAAGCTTTTAAGTGTTGAGATGCTATGGAGCTACCCACAGCAATGGCTGGTTTTATAAATTTTAATTGATTTGAGTATTAGATTTATCAGCTGCTCTTTTGTATTATTATATTATGTCTTGTATTTATTTATGTGCTTTCAACTTGACCTGGTTTCAAGAATAACTGGATCTGGGGGGAAGAAACCTAAATAAATAAATATATGTCTCTGATACGGTGTTTTTGGTTAATTGAGAAATCATCAAACCATTTATGCAGACACCAGAGACACCATATGCTCTTCAGTTGTTCACATTGGAGCTAATGTCTGCGTAGATCATTGTTTTTACCATAGCACATTAGTACATTATAACCAGCAAGGAAGGGAATCTGGGATTTCATTGTTTCTTTAACTCAGATCCTGATGTAGGCTATTGTTTTGTTTTTAATGAAGTCTAGTTACTCATTTTGGGAACGCAGGTGACACTGTGGGTTAAACCACAGAGCCTAGGACTTGCCGATCAGAAGGTCGTCAGTTCGAATCCCCACGACAGGGTGAGCTCCCGTTGCTCAGTCCCAGCTCCTGCCAACCTAGCAGTTCAAAAGCACATCAAAGTGCAAGTAGATAAATAGGTACCGCTCTGGCGGGAAGGTAAATGGCATTTCCGTGTGCTGCTCTGGTTCGCCAGAAGCGGCTTAGTCATGCTGGCCACATGACCTGGAAGCTGTATGCTGGCTTTCTCGGCCAGTAAAGTGAGATGAGCACCGCAACCCCAGAGTTGGCCACGACTGAACCTAATGGTCAGGGGTCCCTTTACCTTTAGTTACTCATTTTAAATTACAGGTGTGTTTTGCTGTTGGCACGCTTACTAAAAATGTATTGCAGATTGGTAGCTTGTTTCACAATTGAACGCACACAAGTATACAGATTATGTCACTAGCTCTCTGTGTGCGATAAGTGCCTTTGTATTGAGTTGTCTTATTATATTGTTAAATTATATTCAAATATTTCATTTTTCAAATTTGCATCCTGCAAATGGTCCTCAAGATAAACAACAGTAATAACAGAAATATGTTTATATTAGAGTTGTGTATACTGTTGTACACTGCCTCGATATTTGGGGTGAGTGGAGTGTATGTCCAGGGCAGCCATTGGCTTACCAAGGGCACTCCATGTGTTGGTGACATGGGACCTTCAGGTTGGGTGGGGTTCCTCCTGCTGTGGCAAAGGGGGTGGCTCCTGCTAAGCAAAGCACAGAGTAGCCGACTGGAGCAGGAGGGGTGGTTGTTGAGAGTGGCCTCCACTGTCACCTGCCTTGCTGCAGGTGTGGTTCTCCTGAATTGCAGCGAGTGGTGGTACAGCTGCTGCCTCTTCTTTAGCTGCAAGGCAATCAGATAGTGAAATGGCAATGAGGGCTAGTGGTTGTATGTGGCTCCCTGAAACTGGTGACCTTTTATGTGTCTTTTGTGAAGCTGCAGCATACTCAGTTTATGCCACTCCCACCATTAGCAGAGGTGAATTTGCTACACCCCAACCTCCTTACCTGAAGGCGACTCCATTCGAATTCCCTAAGGCAGGCATGTGCAAAGTCCATTTCGGGAGCCTAACATGGCCTACCGGTCAGTTTAATCTGGCCCCTGTGGCAGTTTATTTCCTGGGGTAAAATCCTAAAAAAAAAAGCTCAACAACTTCAATCCTAAAAAAAGGTCACGACCCTTCACTTCATCAAGTCTGGTCCTCTTTGAAAAACGTTTGGACACCACTGTGTTGTGGAAACCTTGTGGTGGTAAGTGAATCCTACGAGTGAGTCTACAGCATCCTCATTTTATATCCTGTTGCTGCTTGGGCTGCCTGGGCTTGATTTGTGATTATCAGTTCTTTCCCATTCTCCCATTGTGTTGATCTGCTGGAACCTAAGCTGCTCAACCCACTGGATTTGAACTCAATATTTGCTTCTGAAGTAAATATTTATATACCACTTAGTTACCAATGTTTCTAAGCAAACAATTTGAAAAGCATACAATGGATGAGATTGATTAAAATAATTTGTCAAAACAGAAAAAAATCTTTAAATTATCAACTGAAATAAATAAGTCTCTGCCAAGTGTTTGAGGTTCAGTAGGAAAGGAACAGCAGTAATCTTGGTGCAAAGGAAGTTCCACAGAATTGGGCTACAGTACTGAATGTGCAGTTTGTGGTGGATATGAGTCCTGCATCTGAGCCTTGCAAGGCCAACTGACAGGCTGCCTGAAAACCCTAGGGGTCAGGAACGAATCCTTAAGGTACCAGGACACAAGCTGTTAAGTGTCTTATAAATTAATACAAGAACTTTGATCTTGTACTATGGTGGACAGAAATGACAATCCTGCTTTATGCGTTATTATTTCAATGTAACCACATTTTCATTAACATCAACAGCTGGCAATAATTTCAAGGACATCTGCACATCTGAGTAATTTTAAGCTGTTAAATAACTGTTTTGTTAAGTAGCTTTTGATGTGTATGTGTGTATGTGTGTGTATATATATATATATATATATATATATATATATATATATATATATTTGCTTTCGTAGATTTTCACGGGTACAGGAATGCAGGTTTTGGTGTCTTCGGGTGTCTTCCCGTGTAAGAGTTGGGGTGTCTAGGCGACGTTTCGACGAGGTCTCACTCGTCATCTTCAGGCTGGTGCTTTCGGCTTCTTGTTACTGGAACAGAGCAGGATCTCAGTGTTTGAGTTCCTATAAATACTGTTGAGGGGGTGTGGTGTATAGCCTCCAACGTTCTGGGCAGAGAGGAAGTTCCCAGGTTAGTGTGCCTTTTCTTCTTTTGTTCATTAATTACTTGAGGGATATCTTGAGTGATTTCTTGAGTGATATTCTGAGTACCAATTAGGAGGGTCATTAGGTGTGGATTAGTTGCTAAAGCTTTCGTGTCTTGACCTCTTGAGCTTGTGAAGAGTTTTTTCTGAGAAGATGGCTGTACTGCAAATAGTTGTGCTCTGGCTTGGCTTCGTGTATAGGGGCAAGCTGTGGTTTTGTGCCCTGTGCCAGCCAGATCTGTGTAGGGATTGCAGGGGGGTGCAGCATCCGGAGGTGCCACTATGGTTTGGCTACTGGATGGTGTCTGTAATTTATCTGTGGAGAGGGTCTGGGTTTGGGTCTGGTGTGGTTGATTGGAGATGGCGTTCTGTGTGCCTCTGGTTCTGGTGTCGGTTTTTGTGGGGAGGGCTAATTTCCAGATGTCTGGCAGGCGGGACGTGTCGTCACGTTTGTTCATGTTGTGAGGGTGTTTCTCTATCTCGATGGCTTCCATGATTATTCTCTTGTGGTGATGTTCCATGTTAAAGAGCAATTTGGAATCTGCAAAATTAATTTCGTGTCCTGTTTCTTTCATGTGTTGGTAAAGAGAGGAAGTTTTTTCTTCTTTTTTGACGGCATTCTTGTGTTCTGCGATACGTGCATTTATTCGTCTGTTTGTTTGTCCAATGTACGTGGCTGGGCAGACTTTGCAGGGTATTTCATAGACCCCTTGGTTTTCTAACTGGATTTTATCTTTGGGGTTTCTGAGGATATTGGCTATTTTTTGGTTGGTGCAAAAGGCTGTTTTGATATTGTGTTTATGGAGGATTTTGCTAATTTTATCTGTAGTGCCCTTGATATAGGGAAGGAGGGCCATGCCATTGTTTTCTTCTGTGTCTTGGTTTTTGGGGGGTGTTTCTTTTTGGATTAGCTTCAAAAAGAATCAATCCAAAAAAATCCAAAAAGAAACACCCCCCAAAAACCAAGACACAGAAGAAAACAATGGCATGGCCCTCCTTCCCTATATCAAGGGCACTACAGATAAAATTAGCAAAATCCTCCATAAACACAATATCAAAACAGCCTTTTGCACCAACCAAAAAATAGCCAATATCCTCAGAAACCCCAAAGATAAAATCCAGTTAGAAAACCAAGGGGTCTATGAAATACCCTGCAAAGTCTGCCCAGCCACGTACATTGGACAAACAAACAGACGAATAAATGCACGTATCGCAGAACACAAGAATGCCGTCAAAAAAGAAGAAAAAACTTCCTCTCTTTACCAACACATGAAAGAAACAGGACACGAAATTAATTTTGCAGATTCCAAATTGCTCTTTAACATGGAACATCACCACAAGAGAATAATCATGGAAGCCATCGAGATAGAGAAACACCCTCACAACATGAACAAACGTGACGACACGTCCCGCCTGCCAGACATCTGGAAATTAGCCCTCCCCACAAAAACCGACACCAGAACCAGAGGCACACAGAACGCCATCTCCAATCAACCACACCAGACCCAAACCCAGACCCTCTCCACAGATAAATTACAGACACCATCCAGTAGCCAAACCATAGTGGCACCTCCGGATGCTGCACCCCCCTGCAATCCCTACACAGATCTGGCTGGCACAGGGCACAAAACCACAGCTCGCCCCTATACACGAAGCCAAGCCAGAGCACAACTATTTGCAGTACAGCCATCTTCTCAGAAAAACTCTTCACAAGCTCAAGAGGTCAAGACACGAAAGCTTTAGCAACTAATCCACACCTAATGACCCTCCTAATTGGTACTCAGAATATCACTCAAGAAATCACTCAAGATATCCCTCAAGTAATTAATGAACAAAAGAAGAAAAGGCACACTAACCTGGGAACTTCCTCTCTGCCCAGAACGTTGGAGGCTATACACCACACCCCCTCAACAGTATTTATAGGAACTCAAACACTGAGATCCTGCTCTGTTCCAGTAACAAGAAGCCGAAAGCACCAGCCTGAAGATGACGAGTGAGACCTCGTCGAAACGTCGCCTAGACACCCCAACTCTTACACGGGAAGACACCCGAAGACACCAAAACCTGCGCATATATATATATATATATATATATATATATATATATATATATATATATATATGTCTATATATAACTTTTCTCCTTTCACGTTCAAAAGAGGGAAATATATGCACACAACAAACATGCATTAAATTTTGGCTTTTCAGCTGAGCTGTTGGCCAGGGGAAAGTAACCTCGCTGTGCTGGCAGCCTTTATGGATGAGGTAGCTATTCTTCGGTTTTGGCAGCATTATTGCAGTCTGTTTCAAAAGACAAAGTGAAATAGCTTGACGAGTACTCTGCCTTACTGCTTAGTGAAAGGTACCCAACATGCATAATTTGCCCTGATCGAGCTTGGCAGTCTTGGCACGTAGAGACTGTGGAATGCTTAATGTATGTTCTAAAATAATATAAATACTGTAACCAGTTTAAATGAGCCCCACCACCCAGGCTTTTAGATTTCATAAAAGAGATTTCATAGGGATCCAGACCGCCTGAAAACCGTTGTTTATACGGTGCAATGGGATGACCATTCTTGGCCACTGTGTAGTATCCAAAAAAATATTTATCTCTAAATTGAACAGGAAAAATAACAGGCACTTAGAATGTAAATGTTTAATGTTTAAAAAGTAAAACAGTGAATTTGGTAGATAGTTTAGCTATCAGTAGAGAAATTGACTTATCTCTTGAGAAATAGTAAAAGGGCATAAAATGCCTCTTGTCACCCCTGTTGATGTAGTATGTTGCCTCATTGAAATACAGTGAAATGGCCCAGCAGATCAAATCAGCTGGGGAAAGGTCAAGATAATGGCCAAGGTTTTAAGGCCTATTTCTGGATGCATCAAATATTAATTAAAACAATGGCTTCACAGTGTGAAGTAATGAGTTGCCAAAAGTTGTAAGCACTTCTGAGAACAAGCATCCCACTAAAACCCCATGAACTGCAACAGCTATAACTATCTGCTTTACCATCAGAAGCCTGCTAACAGGATGAATGCTTATAGCAACTATCATACCAACAAAATCCAATCCTACCAGCATACCACTCTCCATGAAGCTATCCACCATAGTCATAGCTGTGCTAGGAGCTTCTCTTCGCCCTACAAATTGGAAATGAAACAGCAAATGAAACACCAAAAGTTCTGAAGCCAATGAGGCTTTTTTTTATTTTTATTTTTTTTTAATTTTTTAAAAAAACCTTTATTGCGTTACATCAATTAAAAAAACATAAATACATCATCCATAAAAACAAACACAAAAGAAAAAGTATATCGAAAGAATTTAGAATACAAAACCAATTTCAAGTTCCCTACTACTTAGGTACACATATCTTATACGAATCAAATTCATTATCTGACTTCCCACCACCACGTCGAGAGCCATAACTCAACAATATATTCAGCAGTGTCTTCATCTAGTCGTAGTTCGTACCTCGCGGTTTTTATATCGTACCCACTGTAATTTTTACATTTCCCCAAGTCAACTCCATGTATGAGAGAAATTTATTCCAGTCGTTAATAAATTTGTTATTTCTCTGTTGCCTGATCTTTTGAGTCATTATTGCTGTATCCATGTACTCAATTAATTTGTTCTGCCAGTCGCTGATCGTTGGGATATGAGATGTTTTCCAACTCTGTGCTAACAGTATCCTTGCGGATACTGTCGCATACTGGAAAAAAGTTTGGTCGTCTTTATTAATTTCTTCTCCTATCATTCCTAGAAGGAATGCCTCGGGCTTTTTTGGAAATGTATACCTTAGGACCTTTTTTAACTCATCATATACCAACCCCCAAAACCTTTTTATTTCTTCGCAGGACCACCACATATGGAAGAAATCTCCCTCTTTCTTCCTACACTTCCAGCACGTCTTGTCCCCGGTTCTATACATTTTAACTAATTTTGTTGGTGTGATGTACCACCTGTACATCATCTTTTCCATATTCTCTCGGAATCTGACGCAAGCTGAGAATTTCATGTCTTTAGTCCATAGTTTTGTCCATCTTTCATATTCAATGGGGTGTCCTAGGTCTATGGCCCACTTAATCATAACATCTTTGATTTCCTCATCCATTGTATCCCAATCTAATAGCTGGTTATACATTTTAGTTAGGAGTTTAGATTTTCCCTCTATTATTTCTAATTGGAATCTGGATTTGTTCTTACTCATTCCGGTTTTTTTATGTTCCCTCCAAATAGCATTAATTTGGTGGTATTGAAACCATCCCGCTAGTTTATCTTTTAATTCTTCGTAGGTTTTAATTTCCCATCCTTTTTCTGATCTTTTTAGGAGGTCGGCGTATGTCCATCTTTTACCTTCCATGTTTTGTTTCTTAATTATTAGGATGTCAACGGGTGACAGCCACCAAGGGATATCTTTTTCTACTAACCTTTTGCACCTGTTCCACACCTCCAACAGCGCACCTCTTATAATATGGTTGGAGAATCCTTTGTGTACTTTCCCCTTGTCTTGCCACAGGTACGCATGCCACCCATATCTAGTATTAAAGCCCTCCAAATCCAGTAGGTCCGTATTATCTAGAGCTATCCATTCCTTAGTCCAGCAGAGGCATGACGCCTCGTAGTATAATTGCAGGTTTGGCACTGCAAACCCTCCTCTATCCCTTCTGTCAGTGAGCAGCTTATATTTAATCCTGGCCCTTTTACCCTGCCAGATAAATCTGGAGAGGGTCCTCTGCCAATCTTTGAACATAGTTGTGCCCCTGACTACTGGGATATTTTGGAATAGGAATATCATCCTTGGAAGGATGCTCATTTTGATGGCTGCCATTCTTCCCTCCCAAGAAAGTTGTAATCTATTCCAGCTATCCAGGTCTCTTTTGCACTCTCTCCAAGTTCTATTGTAATTATCTTCCACCAGATTTATATTTTTTGGGGTAATCCAGATACCCAGATATTTGACCTTTTTCGATACCGTTAACCCGGATTCCATCTCGATTTTATTTTTTAGTTGTTCATCTACATTTTTTATCAACATCTTCGTTTTGTTTTTATTCAATTTAAAGCCGGATAGTCTACCAAACGTTTCCATTAACTCAATCATTGTGTTAATCCCATTTGCGGGGTCCTCTAATGACACTACTAAGTCGTCAGCGTAGGCCTTAACTTTGTACTCTTTTGTGCCTATTCTGATCCCTCTTACTTCAGATGTTTCTCTTATCTTGTTTAGAAGAGTTTCCAGAACCAAGATAAACAACAGGGGCGACAGAGGGCACCCCTGTCTTGTACCTTTAGTGATCTTAAATGAGTTAGTCAGGTTACTGTTGATAATTACTTTCGCTCTTTGATCAGAGTAAATCGACTTTATAGCTTCTAGAAATGGCCCTCTTATTCCAACCTTTTCCATGCACTTTGTAAGGAAGTGCCAGGATACATTATCGAAAGCCTTCTCAGCGTCTATAAAGACTAAGGCAGCGGGGATGTCAATTCTAAGATCCAAATATTCAATTATGTTAATTATATGTCTTACATTATCCTTAATCTGCCTGCCGGGCAGAAATCCGGCCTGGTCTTTGTGGATCGCTCTATTCAGGTATTTCTTTAATCTGCTAGCCATTATTCCTGCAAAGATCTTATAATCGTCATTGAGCAGTGATATTGGTCTGTAATTCTTTATATCGAGCGCATCCGAGTCTACTTTCGGAATTACCGTTATGTATGCCTCTCTCCATGAGTCAGGTATGTCTCCCCCTTGTAAGATGTTGTTGATTACGTTACACAAAACCGGGGCCAGATATTCCTCTAGGGTTTTGTAGTATTTTTGAGACAGGCCATCCGGGCCTGGGGCTTTCCCCGGTTTCATTTTCTTAATAATGTTCCTGACCTCTTCCACCGTTATTGGGTCATTTAAGAGTGCTTTTTCTTCTTCTAGTAGTTGTTCCCCTCCACTGCTTTCCAAATACCTGTTTATCTCATTTATATCCTCATCTTCCTTCTTTTTATACAAAGTTTCGTAGTACTGCTGGAACTTTCCCTTTATCTCATTAGGATCTTCTATTATTTGGGCTTCATGTTTAATTTTATTAATTACTCTTTGTTTTTTCCTTTTCCTCAGTTGCCACGCTAGTAATTTACCTGTTTTATTTGCCGACTCAAAATATTTCTGTTTCATCAGTTTTATTCCCCACTCTATTTCTTGGTTTATCAATGTTGAATATTGGGTTTGTAATAATTTACCGAGTTGTTTGATCTTTTCATCTTCAGGATTTTTTTATTAAGTTTCTCTCTGTTTCTTTTAATTGTTTAATTATTTCAACCTTTTTTACCTCTCTCAAGTTCTTTTTATATTTATTCTGTTGGATCAAGAAACCCCTAAGTACTGCTTTACTTGCATCCCAGACCACATCGATTTTTGTTCCTTTATTCAAGTTTTGATCAAAGTATTCTTTCAAGATGTTCTTTGCCTTACCGATTGTATCATCCTGTTCCAATAGGTGGTCGTTCATTCTCCATCTATAAGGACCTGATAACTTACACTTTATTTCCAAAAATATAGGATTGTGGTCCGAGAGTGTTCTGGGGTCTATTTCACATTTCACCGGTCTTGTCGAGAGCTCTCTGGAGACCCAGATCTGGTCAATTCTACCCCAGCTTTGATGGACTCCGGAGAAATGTGTAAACTGCTTTTCTGTTGGGTTTTTGAACCTCCAGATGTCAATTAAATCTAAATTTTCTTGGAGGTCATCAAAAGTTTTGGGGAGTTTCCCCTGGTTCCTCTTTCTCTTTTTTTCACTTCTATCTATCTCAGGTTCCGGGACTCCATTCATGTCACCAAGTACAATTAAATTGTGGTTTTCCAATTCTAACAGTACTTGTTCCAATTTTCTATAGAATTCAGTTTGGTTTGTGTTGGGGGCATAGATCGATACTACATTGATTCTTTCCCCTTGGTAGATAATTTGAACTCCGAGGATCCTCCCTTCTTCGTCTTTATAAATTAGTTTAGGTTCCAATTTCTCTTTCACATAGATTACCAAACCTCTCTTTTTATTCACTTCTGAGTTTATAAATTCCACTCCTAATTTTTTGTTAACCAGTATATGTTTGTGTTTTTTAGCTACATGGGTCTCCTGGCAGCAAATCACATCGCATTTTTTATTTCTCAGGACTTTCTCTATTTTATTTCTTTTTGATTTTTCGTTTAAACCGTTAACATTCCATGTTAGAAGAGTTAAAGACATTGCTAAAATTGTATATTGGGTTTATTCCAAACTATCAGTTCCTAACTTCTTCCTCCTCTTCCGTGTTCTCCTCTTCCACCTCACCCTCCTCCCCTTCCCCCCCCAGCTCCCCCAGCTCCCTCTCCCTCCCCCCCCACAGCCCCACCCTTCCCTCCTCCTCGATTCTCCCGTTTCCTGCGTCCTGTCTATCTATTGCTCTATCTTCCTTTTTACTCAACTCCCTTTCGTATCTCCTCAGAAACTTTTCTATCTCTAGTGGATTGGTCAGTTTGAATCTCTTATCCTTAAAAAAAGAAGGCGATTCCTTCGGGGAATTCCCATCTAAATTGAATATTATTCCTTCTGAGAACACCTGTTATATGTCTATATCCCTCCCAATGAGGCTTTTTTAACTCAACACTACACCACCTGCTGCCATCAACCTCACTGACGCTAGGACAAAGCATAGCTGTACACATTAATGTAATATGGTTTCAAAAATCGGGACCCAAAGGACTAGTTACCTTAAACCTCCCAAGCATCAAAACCAACACCCTAGTCCAAAAGGACTTCTAAAATCCTACCCAACAGTGTTTATCATCACCCATCAAGTTTAGATGATAATGACTATTACAAAATGTAACCTTTATGCATTTCTACAATTTGGAAGTGATGCATGTATGACCGGATTTCTATAGCTTTCTCCACCTCTTGTTACTTCATGTTAACATACTGTTCATCCTTTTCCTGGTGAAAAATTCCTGGTGTGTTTGTGTGGCCATACAGTGGAACCTGGGTTTTCGAACATAATCCATTCTGGAAGACTGTTCGACTTCTGAAATGTTCAAAAACCGAGGATCGATGGGCTGGCTGCAAAGTAAATGCAAAGTTAATGGGAAAAAATAAAAAAAAAGTGCCTCGGAAGCCCTTCGACTTCAGAGGCATGTTCGAAAATGGAAGCAATTACTTCTGGGTTTTTGGCATTCGGGTTCCGAAATGTTCCACTGTATTAGTCAAATGTAGAAGCAAGTAAGCAAGGAAAACAAGAAGAAGCAAACAATCTTGTAGCATCTTAATGGATATATTGTGGCATAAGTTTTATTGTGGCATAGTAAAGCCCATGTCTTCAAATGAAGTGGTATTTAGGCTATGAATCCTTATGCGTAATAAATCTATTAGTTTTAAGGGTGTCATAAGACCCTGTTGCTCATCCTCATCCTGTTTATTTTTTGTAGCACACTTCTCAGAAGCATCTTTCAACAAGTTTATGTGGGATGTCTTTCCTGACATACTGAGTAAAAATTTTAGAGGAATACATACGTCATAGCTCAGGGGTCAAGAATCACCAGAAGATCTCATAAAAATAGAATCTGAAATCCTTAATAACTTCAGACAGATATAGTCCTTAAATGGCACAAAGAACATAGTGGATTTTAACATGCTGTTGGTTCATGAAACTCTCTTCTCAAAAATGTGTGCTGTGCAAGGCCAGCTAGACAGGCAGAGTTGGGGTGTAGTAATTGTAAAATGATGCACGCTGGGGCAAAAAAATGCCAACTTCATAGATATGTTGATGAGTATTGATTGACCAAGAAAAGATAACTTAGGGTTGTGCTGCAGAGTTTAATGAAAATGTTAATCCAGAGCTGAAAAAGTCAGTGGAGGAAGAGTTGTTGGTTTGGTTCTGCATGGCTCTGATGGCTATTCTTTGGTCATCTTCACAATCCAGCTGCTGCACAACCTTCTGCCTAATGTTTGAGTTAAGGAGGTGGCCAGCATCACTATGCAGCTGCTCAGAATGGCCTGCTTCAATATTTTAAATAAATAAAATATCTCTGCAATTTCACAGTTGGGAGGGAAGCCAGCTGATGAGCAAGTTCACCAGGACAGTGTGCCACATCCCTTCGCTCCATCCCTTCATTTGCTGAAGCCTGCATCTAATGATAATACAGTGGTGCCTCGCAAGACGAAAAGAATCCATTCTTTGATTCTCTTTGTCTAGCGGTTTTTTCGTCTTGCGAAGCAAGCCCATTGACGGATTAGCGGATTAGCGCTATTAGCGGCTTTTAGCGGCTTATCTGCTGATCGGATCAGCTGATAAGCGGCTTAACAGCTTAGAAAAAAGGGGGGAAGGGGGGAAAAACCAGCAGGAACTCGCAAGACATTGTCGTCTTGCGAAGCAAGCCCATAGGAAATTCATTTTGCGAAGCACCTCCAAAACGGAAAACTCTTTCGTCTAGCGAGTTTTCCGTCTTGCGAGGCATTCGTCTTGCGGGGCACCACTGTAAACTGCTCTTGAAAAATTATTTATCACTTAATGAAGATGAGATGAGTCAATCCATATTTATTTAGTTTTCAGCTAATTTTTTTAAAGCCATATATGAAGGACTACTTTTAGTCTCACAGGGGAAATTCCAGAACTAACTCATACACGAAATGCAACCACATTAATAATTTCTTACTTGAATTAGACCCCTGGAATGCAATACATCATAAATGTTGCTTGGGAGGATAAGGGAGGATAAGGAGGATTTTTAAAATAAGTTTTTACCTTTATAATATGCCGTATTTTTTGCACCATAACACTCACTTTTTTCCTCCTAGAAAGTAAGGGGAAATGTCTATGCGTGTTATGGTGGAAATGCCTAGGGTTGGCATGCCTACGGATTTTCCTCCTCTAAAAACTACGTGCGTGTTATGGTCGGGTGCGTGTTATAGAGCGAAAAATATGGTACTTCACGAAAGAGATTGAGCCAAGAAAAAGTGAACACTGCCGCCTACAGTTTCCTTTTGTATGGAACTGATGGGGCATGGAAGGGGGCTAATTGCTTCAGGAGGAGGCCCTGAGATCAGAGAAATAAAGCAGGCAATTATAGCTGCTTTTCCTGCTCACAAGGAATTTGTGTTTGGCCTCCCCAGGGTCTCTGGTCAGCAACCGAAGGATGCCATTTCCTGATGCTGATTCTGGATGTGCTTTAGCTATCACTGACCATATCCTGTGTGATTTTTATGAGTTACCTAAAGCTTGCAGGTTAGGAACTCTGTGTGTCAAAATTATTGGCACCAGACCAGCCAGTCATACAAACTCCACTGGTTTCAGATGGAGGTAAGTGACCAGGTTTGTACAGGTGTTTGATTGGTTGTCTGGATTTGCTGCAAATACCACATTAAAACTGTAAAAGGATGCTCATTTCATCCCTGAGACACCTCTGCTTTCAGGGTGTGTAGACTATTGCTTAAATACCGCTAATCTTGTGCTAACGGGATCCTATCTGTTAAATCCTGAAAAGGCAAGTGCAGCTGTAAAGAAATGAACGGTGATCAGAATAAATGGCAGCTGTATTTGAGAACTCAGGAAACAAATATTTCAAGTTACTCTGTGTATCTATCTTTCCTTAAGAAAAACCTCACTAATTTGAGTGTTTAATTGCCTTTCACCTCTGAGATAATTAAGTGAGCAGAAAAAATACACTTGCACTGTGTTTAAATTGGCAGGTAGATGGTCTCAGTTACCATGGAAGTGAACTGTGATAACAAGGCCTTCAGTAGACTCACAGGATATAGGTTATGCTGTTTGAATGTCTGTTTGAGCATAGATATAATCTTATGTGTTATTATTTAAGCATTAAATTGGTGATAAAGCATTGCATGGAATAGGGCAAAATTATGTACAAGTGGTACCAAATTGCATTTTTTTAAAATGGAAAACTTCCACTGCTTTTTAAAAAAAATGTTTTAAGTTTTTGCACACTATCCTTGGGCATTCATACAAATCCTTGTGACTCTTTGCCATATGAGTGGCCATATATTTTTGAGTGTGCATGATTATCCATAATTTCTGTTATATAAGAAATATAAGGGTACTTTAGGCTTCAGAAAATATGCGGCTCCCATGGCAACTTTAAAGATTCCTGGAGATCAGCTCTTCAAAGAAGAAAGAGAATGTATGTGTGAAAAATTTCACACTTACTTTCCCTGGAGGACTCACTTTTCTTTCCTATTATAATCAGTAATGAGAGGGAAAGGCTATATGTATTCTTTTTTGGACATTTTTAGTAGACAAAAGTTTATTAAAAACACTACTAATGTTGTGTTTTGCTAATGCATCTAAAACTGCACAGGAGGCAGCAGTTAAGAGATCCTTGTCTCTGCTGCCACAGCAGGTGCTGTGATTCTCCAGCAGTTTGACTTCATCCCTAGAGGCACACTCCATTGTCTCTTGAGACACATGGATGCCAACAGAGAATGTAGATTAAATTTCATAGAACTGTGGAACTAATTTCACCAATTCTGCAAAATTTGCAAGTTCCTAAATGTGTTCTATATAGGAATATATGCACTAACAAGGAAAAAATAACCACAGTAACTAAGTTAAATATTATAAGGTGTTGTTTTTTAAAAAAATTCATTGACAAAGGACAAAGCTTTAGAATTAAAAAGCATAAAGTTGTCAGTGCCAGATGGCCTTCACTCAAAAGTTCTTAGAATCTAAATGTGAAATTGTTGAACGATTAACTAAATATGTAATTGATCGCTAAAAGCAGGCTTCATTCCAAAAGTGCTGAAATATGGCCATTAGCCAAGATAGCACCAGTGTTTAAACAAATTTGAGGGGAATCCAAAAAATTATTACTCGTCGGGCTATCTTCAAGCCCAAGTAAATGAATGAAAAACATTTTTTTAAGACAGACTAGAACTCATAAAAATATAGAAAATCACATTTTGCTAGGGAAAAATCAGCATGGCTTTTGCAAAAGGAAGTCCTTCTTTTAGTAAGCTTTCAGAATAATTTCACAGTCAACAATTATGCATGGTATAACTGGTCTATATCTACCTATCTGAAGTCTCCTTCACATGCTAAACCCAACAGAAGGGAACTTCATCTGTAGAATTCCCTAGCACTGCATTAAATACCTTCTCAAGTATCCATGCATTGCATATAGTTATCTGAATAGCAGCAGATTATACATATAGGCCTCTATGCAATCTGGAACTCTGCATGTGGAACTGATTGATGTTGGTTTACAAGTCTAGTTTGTGTGGAGTGCTCAGGTCATAATTTTCCTGGTTTGGACATCACAGGAAACAGATTTAATAAAGCAGGAAATCTTTTCTGAAGTCAGGAGTAAACAGTGAGAGGACCAAGTGCTCATTCCTACTCCCCCAAAAAACATGGTTTGTTTAACTGGGAGCATTGCTACTGAACTAGGTCTGTTCTTCAGATTAGCAGATACAGTGGTACCTCTGGTTATGAACTTAATTCGTTCCGGAGGTCCATTTGTAACCCGAAACCATTCTTAACATGAGGCATGCTTTCGCTAATGGCGCCTCCTGCTGCCGCCGCACCACTGGCGCACAACTTCCGCTCGCATCCCAGGGCAAAGTTCACAACCGGGAGCATCTACTTCCAGGTTAATGGAGCGCGTAACCTGAAGCATTTGTAAGGAGGGCAGTACGTAACACGAGATTTCGCTGTACAGGTGACCAAAGGGGATGATTCTGAACACAATCTTTGCTCTGTAGGAGCATCTGCAAGGATTACCAATGCAAATGGTTTTTTATAAGATTCAGCATCACCAGGTTTTTTTAAAAAAATATGATATTCTGGAAAATGTTTACTGCAAAATGATTTCAGTAATTTCTCAAATTCTAATAATAGCCATATAGTACAGTTTTTATCACTGACTGACTGAAATGCTACTTTAAAAGTTTATATGTAGCTTATAGTTCAGATCTTTGAAAGATTGTGATCCAATCTTTCCCCTTTTTTTCTATTCCAGAGAGAGAGAGGCTATGGGAATTCCAGTTTAGATTTCAGGAGAGAGGATTAACAGGGGGTGGAGAGAAGGAAACACACACACAGAGAGAGAGAGAGAGAGAGAGAGAGAGAGAGAGAGAGAGAGAGAGAGAGAGATGTAGAAGTTTACAAACACATTCCTAACTAATATGGGTACATCTGGATTGCATACCTGCTATCGTTCTCCAAAGCAAAGGACTCAGCATTTGCAGCTGCTTTATTCCTTTGCCCCTTGTTCTTAGAAGGAAAGCATAATCTTTATTGCTTAAAAAAGTGTGAAACAGCAGCTGCCCTGGGGCAGCTCTGACCTTTCTTTATTTTTCTACAGCAAATAAGAAACGAGTAGTTCTCTAGTTCCATTTTGTCCGGCAATATTTCTGTTCAGGCCAACTGATGATGCTATGAGGCCTTTTCAAGTCTGGTAAATGCAGCTACTGCAGTAAAACTTTAACTGGCACTTATAATGGCAATGGAGAGGGTTGCAACTGGGGCATTTAACTCTAAACAATAGGTTCCATTATTTAAGTTCCAAAGGGCCCAGACTTCCAAAGCACTTGGCTATCTGTGTTGCTAGCATCATATTGCCTCAGTGGCTTTCTGCAACTATACTACCTGAAGCAGTTTCCCTGGAGCAGTGAATATGGGTTTGACCTTGGACAAGGGAGGCTTATGCTTGCATTACTACTCAGTCCAAATACTCACTTGAATTGCCCTAAGCGTATCGCTGTTTCTCAGTTCCTACACATGACTGTGGTTGTTTCAAGGATAAAATAAGATGAAATATTATCGTATACAACAAAATGATACTCCTCTTGGAATTTTATGGTATAAACTTTCTTGCTCCAATGTGTACCCATCTAACTGTGTGAATATTGTGGTTGATTTCATGATGTTTCTCACAAAATGAAGCATGGAATCATGAGTTCCCCTATTTCTTGCACTTATCCCACCTTTCTTCATAGGCAGTGTACTAGGGTTCCCAGAGTCACCCAGCCAGGCACTGATAAAATCCAGACTGCCTTAGCTTCAGCTGGGTTTTCGCCTTACGTATATGCCTTTAGATTATTATCTGAAATCTGTATTTAATACATTATTTCAGTGCCGCAGATGGTGCCAGGAAGTTGAATGATTAGCATGCAGTGCCACCCACATGGTTGTGCTGAGAGGAATTCCGCCAGGGAATGCCTCAAACAATATGTGGTTTTCCTAATGTTTGTACAGTTTATTTGCTTCAACCTTCACTTCTGTGAAAGAGCTCAGAGTAGCTTAGGTATTATTCTCAAGTTGTCTCCTGGGCAGGAGGTTACATGGTTGCAGTGGCGTAGCGTGGGTTGTCAGCACCCGGGGCAAGGCAAGTAATTTGCGCCCCCTAACCCGTGGATTTTAGCTCTCGAGTGCGAGCGCTCCCCCCCAGATGTTGCGCCCGGCCCCCCTGCACCCCCCACGCTACGCCACTGGGGCTGGGGGCGAGCGAAGGAGCCAAGGACCCCCCCCAAAGGCTCAGCAGGAATTGATTAAATTTATTATTTGCGGAGCCCCCGCGGGCCGAGGCAGCCGAAGCCCCCTCCCCTCGGGCGCCTCCCCGCCCCCTCCTCTCCTTGGGCTGTAGGTGGAGCTCCAGATCCGGGCTTGGCGAGCGCCTCTCCTCCTCCCAGCCGGGTCGGGGGCTTCCAGCCGTGCTCCATCCTCGCCCCCCCCCCCCGCGGCTGAGACTTGCGCTGAGAGCCGGAGGCAGCGGCGCCCCCTTCTGCCGGGAGACCCTCGCCCGCCCGCCGGCTTCCTCTCGGAGGGTTTTGGGGAGCGCAGGGCGCAGCGAGGCCCCTCGGAGCTCTCCTCCCTCCCAGTCGGCAGAAGCAGCCGCCGCCTGTGGCTGGGCCGAGGGGATGCGTCGGGGTGCGGAGGCTGCCCGTGCTCGGCCAGGCGTCGGTGGCGGCAGCGGTGCTGCTGCAGCGGCTGCTCCTCCTGCGAGCAGTGAGTGGAGCGCAGCCGCAGCGGCAGCGGGGCGCGCGCGCTAGGGCGCAAGGCTGGCGGTGGCGGCGGGGAGCCCGGTGGAGGAAGGAACTTGTCCCTTCCCTCTGGACTCGCGCCCCCCCCAGATGTTGCGCCCGGTGCGGCCGGCACCCCTGGCACCCCCCACGCTACGCCACTGCATGGTTGTACATGCTTACATGCACAGTTACTGCACCATGCACCACTCACCAGCATTCTGTTCTCCTCAACCACATGGGCATCCCCATATGATTTGGCTTTTAGGTAACAACTATGTTGTTGGGATAACTTTCTAAAAAGTTGTGTATGATGGCCCCTGTGAAGTATACAGGTTTACTGTATTTTCCAGTCAAATGTTTACTCCATGCATCAATGCAGAAGTATAGACTAGCATCACAGATCCACCTATAATATATATATAGGAGAACAACAATGACTTCTGACAGACTCTTGCTCATTTCACCTTTTTTCAAGAAAGTAAAAAAGCTAAGCAATCTTTTAAAAATTTGGAAGTAGAACTAAAAATCATAAATTACTTTTAAAACATTTATTTGATAATTTGCTCCTTTCATGTTTTTTTTAATGTATTTTCCTTCTCTATAATATACAGAAGCAGCTAACAGCCATTATGAAATAAAGGTGTATGTCCAGGGGTGGCCAGATGAGACATTTTGTCTCTGGTGGTGGGTGCGGGTAGGGCAGTGGGTCAGGGCTGCCCTACATTCTTGCCACTCACCTCACTGAGATGACTGTTGCTGCCTCTGCTTTGCTTGCCACTGTTGTTTTAGTACCTGTGAAGACGACTAGCACCTCTCCATCTGAGACCTCTATGCCACCACTATGTCTTCTTCAGCCACACCCATCCCCACCACTAAGTCCTCCCTGTCCTGGCTTCTCACTATCTGCTTGCCATGCTGGAAGCCTCTGGCAATTGCTGTCACTGAGCTCCCCTTGAGGACGGGAAAGAGGGGTTCCAGCCACCCAAACTACACCCCAGCTGGAATGTAGTTCACTTTTTAAAAAATTATTAAAATGCAATAGCTGCTTCAATCCAAGGGGATTACCATAGCCAGGCTCCACGACTTCAGCACCATTCCTTGATCCTTTGCAGGCAGTTGGGAAGGGAAGTGGCGGAGGAAGAGGCAGAGTGAGCAGGAGTTGGCTCTTTACACTTTTCCTTGCTCAGTTTCTTTGCTTTGGTGCCGCCAGGCAGAAAGAAAGAAATCACTACAATATGCCCAGCTCAGGAAGTAATCTTTATCTACAGCGGGAGCTTCTGCCAAACCCTCCTTGCCACTTTTAAAAATGTTTTAGCTAGCAGTCTGAACACAAAGCTTCTGAGCCTTTTGTGTTAATATATTAATGCTCTTATGCTTTGCTGTCAGTGCTTGCTGGTGTCCACTGGCTCTCCCATGGCTGCTAGGGAGTCATAGGGATGTACCTCCTCCTGTTCAGACTCTCCCTGTCTCTCATCACTCCAAATGTTCTGCACGCTTCTGTAGCCCTACACCTTGTGCTGGGCATGCATACATACTCATAAGTCCAGTCCAGTTCTTTTCTTCCTCTGCATTCCCTTCCCACCACATAGTAGGGATGGGAAGGGGGCTTCAAAGCCATGCAAAGCACAGTCGTCTTCTTTTTAATGTCTTTAAATGTGCTTTTGCCCAGCTGGAGATTCAAGTCCTGCACCTGGAGGGGTCTAGGCAAACCTGGAAATTTCAGGTCAGACCTGGAGATCTGGCAGCTGTACACCTCCATGCTTGAGGAGCCTAGACTAATCAGAACCGACATCATGCACAACAGCTTTAAAACTGAGACTTTGGAGTCAGTCTTCCTCAGCTCTATTTCCCAATTCAAAAGATATGCAAAGCCTAAGTTTCCCCCTAGTAAGTTACAAAGAGGTTTAAGCAAACAAAGCAGCAAGTGTACATGCATCCAGTAAAACTGGTGTTGCTTGCTTCCAGAATAAATATTGCTCACTTAAAATGCAGTCTGGTAACTACTCAAACCCTAGAAATATTGACCAAGAAGCAGCTTAGCTAACTGCAGGCTGTATTGTGACATGTGGAAGGACCTACAGCGGATGAATCTGTTGGGCACCCCAGTACTTTCTGTCCAAGGCAGAACACTTTAGAAGCTAAATCATGGTGTTTTTTTTGGTGGTTTTTTTTGGTTTTTGTTTTTTACATAGCAGAACAAAGTTGGAACTAAATGTGTATAAACTTGTGCAAAGGTACTATAGGGTTCATAAAGCTCATGTCTTTGTGGGATTAGGCTCCTAAGGAAAAACTAAATAGTCTGTGGGAAGCCTCTAGAGAGCCTGGAAAACTAATTAGATCATACTTCAAGGTGTTTTTTGTTTGCTACAAGCCAGACACAAATTAGTCCCCAGTGTATACTTAATATCCATAACCCTATTTTCTGAGCTGATCCATTCTTAAGATTACTAGTCAAACCCTGATCATTGTGTTGTTTCCTCCTTTCTTGATGCTAATGTGAAATGTTTGTGTAAACCAAGAAAAGCAGAAAAAGAGCTTGCTTATTCTGCAGTTAATACATTTTGGTAACTTATTTCTTCACCAAATCCATAAAACCCATGCTAGTTTTCTTGGCTGATCTTTGCCCTTGGAATATTTCAGATGAATGCCAAAGTTGCATTTTCTGGTTCAGGCTTGGATATCCCTAGAATTACCATTTCACTTTAAAGTGAAAGAACTCCACATCAATGCAAAAGTATGTGGTGCTAATTGGCATGATGGATGAACTACTTTCTTCTTGCTGATGCTGTAGAGTTTTCTGAGATGGAAACTTATTTGCTGCTGCTACTGCAACAAATTTGCCAATTTAGGAATTCAGACAAGTGGCTTGTATTATGAAGTAATTCACAAAGCCAAAGCAGATGAAAATGAATAGGCTCTATCGCTCCAAGGTTCTCGAAGTATAATAAAAATAAATAAATCATGTGTGACAGAATGGTTATTCTAGAAACAATTCTGCAGCTCCAACACACGTGCACACAAACATTGTTTGATAAAGTCCATTCCACTGGTCATCAGAAAAATATGGGGACTATGATGAAAATTGAACATTTGGGGTTTTTCTCCTCCTGTTTATAAACCAAATTAAATTCTATATCTCTTCATTTTAAGGTAACTGAGCTGCACAACATCAAAAACATAACCAGACTGCCTCGAGAGACAAAGAAGCATGCAGTGGCAATTATCTTTCATGATGAGACATCAAAGACATTTGCCTGTGAGTCAGGTAAGCAATTATTACCACATCTTCAGCCTGAGTAAATTAAGCTGCTTATGAAACAATGCTTCAGATGGATTAAGATACAGCATTTAAACAGGGTGCCTTATCTTAATGAGAATATGCTATAATATCTTTTTTTAGCATACAGAGATAAATGTGTCCCTCCCCCTTTTAAAAAAAGACTAGTTTGGGTGCTTGTTTTTTATTTTTCTCTTTCTGGACTTGGCTCCTAGTTGGATACAAGACTCTTGAGGGTTTCATCTAAAATTCTAGAGCTGAGTAAACAATGCCAATGGGATGCTATTAAGACAAGCGTTGACGTGAATTATCAGGGGTTGTTGTTGTTGTTTTGCCAAGTATTGCTTTAGGCACTTACTAGGTTAGTAATAATCCTGTCACTATAAGAGAGTAGCAAAGAACAGCTAAAATTCCAGGACACAGAAGTTCAGCTTCAAATAGTTTATGGCTAGCTGCTTAGACCAAAGTTATGATAGATCTACAGTACTCTGTACGTTTTATGAAACAAATCATTACCATTTGACAGTCATCCTTTCTTACAAGATTCAGTATTCTGGAAAAAAATAAATTATGTTCTCTGTATGTGAATTCAATATTAGTATTAATTTCTCCCCCTTCACAACCATTATACTGGCCTCAGCTGCATGTCATGCGAAACCAAACCATGGATGATGATGATAATGATTTACATTTCTATACTGTACTGCCGTTCTTCTGAAGATCACAGGATGGTTTACAATATAAAAATACAAACATGCATAACAAGCAAAAATAATAGCTCCCCTGCACACAAGCAGTTTAAAATGCCATAGCTTGTTTAATTAGCCAAAGGCCTAATTAAAGAGAGAAAAGAGGAAAAAGAGGAATGTGGTTGCCTGGCAGCTAATGATATGTAGTGAAGGTGCCAGGTGAGCTTCTCTGGGGAGAGCATTCCACAAGTAGGAAGCCACCGTTCTCATGTTGCCCTCTGAACCTGTTGGAGATGTGCCACATGAAGAATGGCCTCTGATAATGATTACAGGGTCTAGGTTGGTTCATATGGAGAGATGCAGTCCTTGAGGTGTTGTGGTCCTGATAAACTAATGAAGAGAGTCCATGCCCTGAATGATATATCAGATACTGATGATTTTGTTGACATTTGGAACCCCTTTATAAAATAACCAAATGAACATCCTGATGACTGGCACTCACCTAATACACGTATAGATATATGGGAAATTTTGATGCATTGGTCTTCTGTTTTGGGGAAGGGAGTTCTTGGAATTTTTTCTTGAAAATTAATAAAATGTTTATAAAAACTGTTGCGGTCCTGAGCCATTTAAGGCTCTGTAGGGCAAAACATCTCTTTGTATTGGTCCCGGAAACTAGTTGGCAGCCAGTTCAGTCGAGGAGGGATCTGTGTAATATACTCAAACCATCTTGCCCTGGTGAGCAACCTGGCTGCTAAATTCTGCACCAGCTGAAGTTTCTATACCATCTTCAGAGGCAGCCCCGTGTATAACGTGTTGCAGTAATCTAACCTAGAGGTTACCAGAGCATAGATGACAGAAGTTAGGCTATCCCTGTCCAGAGAGCAGTGCAGCTAGGCCATCACCCAAAGCTGATTGAAGGCTCTCCACACTTTGGAGCATGAATGTGTGGACATGTCAAAAGATTGCAGCCACTTTGTTCCTCCCTGGTTGTTCTGCTGCTGCACTGTGATGAGCCAAACCATGGTTAAGACAAACCATAGTTTGGCTCATCACAATGTATGTTGCCTGAATCGAGGCTTGTGGTTTATCTCTCCTTGACTAACCACAAGCTGTAATGAAGGTTTGTTCTATAGTTTATGGTTTAGGGTAAAACAAGATTTTTCAATGTTTGAACACACATTTGGAAGTGTATGTGGAGTCAATCAGGGCACAAGTATCCACAACACCTTTTTATTATTAAAAAGAAAGAAATGATGTCAGGACTGGAATTCTGGTGTGAAATTGCTGCATTGTTATTTGCTAAAGAAAGGGGAGTCTCTCTCTGCCCTTTATTAGGTACTTAAGTTAAAAGCATCATATATTTGTGAAAGCCAAAATGCTGCTTTTGAGGTTTAAGAATATGTAGAACAAAAATGAAAATACCAAAACGCAACTGGAAGCAAAGGAAAAACAAAACAAAACAATGGGGTAAACAAGAAAGGTCTGGGACACGGGTGGCGCTGTGGGTTAAACCACAGAGCCTAGGACTTGCCGATCACAAGGTCGGCGATTTTAATCCTTGTGATGGGGTGAGCTCCCATTGCTCGGTCCCTGCACCTGCCAACTTAGCAGTTCAAAAGCACGTCAAAATGCAAGTACATAAATAGGTACTGCTCCAGCAGGAAGGTAAACGGCATTTCCGTGTGCTGCTCTGGTTTGCCAGAAGCGGCTTAGTCATTCTGGCCACATGACCTGGAAGCTGTACGCTGGCTCCCTCGGCCAGTAAAGCGAGATAAGCACCACAATCCCAGAGTCGGTCATAACTGTACCTAATGGTCAGGGGTCCCTTTACCAGTGTTCCCCAACATTGGGCCTCCTCCTGTTTTTGGACTACAATTCCCATTATCCTTGACCACTGGTCTTGCTAGCAAGGGATGATGGGAGTTGTAGTCCAAAAACAGCTGGAGGCCCAAGGTTGGGGAACACTGCCCTTTACCTTTACCTAAACAAGAAAGAGATTTAATGATCCAAAGCATGATTATGCTAAGAAACAGAAGAGGTAGCATATCAGAATTGTGAATGGTTGTTCTGGTTTTCCCTCAAGAAGGATTAGTAGAATCTGAAATGTATTGCATCCGTAAATCTCTTTCTTGTCTACCCCAATGTGTGTGTTGTTGTTGTTGTTGTTTATTTTTTAATGGATTTGTGGACAGGGAACTTTGGGGGGATTTTTTGGTTTGTTGCTGTTGTTTTTCAATGTAGTTTTTCTTAGCAATTTCCTGGCCACTGGCTTAGCAGCTTTTGTTGTTCCATCCAGGTCCCAGTAAATATTAGTTTCACACCTTCTCCCTTCACCATGTGCCTGATCAGACAATAAACATGCAATGTTTTAGAAGCACAACACTATCATAATTTTATGTCATAATTCTATGTCATACTTGGCGGATTTGGGTGGCAAACACTGCCCCCTCATGCATCTTCCCTTGAATGGCACAAGCTGTTTGTCAACTACATTCTCATGTGTCGTGAAACATTGTGTCCACAGGTAAGCAAGCTGCTCTGTCACAGAGCTTGACCCCCAAAGTGCAAGAATTTTTCATTAGATTTAAGGAATGGAGCTAAACAGCCCTCCTCATAGCTGATGACTCTTTGGAACATGCAGCTGTGGGAGACTGATACAAAAGGCTTGTTTTTTATTCCCTTGAAGTTTGTATTCAAAAGTTTTAAAAAGTTTTCTTAAAAATAATAATAATGGAAGTGGAAACTTGCTTCATATAGCTGGCTTCCCCCTCTTTTTGTGCATGGAAGTGTGTATTTATTGTGGCCTTTGTTCTCAAAACAATTTGAAATATTTTTCTTCATACCCATTGTTATCCTGCAATAAAAGAAAGCAAACATTTCCTGAACAGATATTGTGCTGCTTTTCTAGTAATTTAGCTATAAGAAGCAGTGTACTTTTCAGCTCTTGCTTCTCTGCTTTGCTGCTTTCTCTGAGAAAACGCAGATGACTCTGAGAGAAGCAGATGACAGATCGCTTTGCAAAGCCAAAGCAATTCCTAGGGATATAAATGGCTAGGGAAGGAAGCCATCTAAGAAGCAAAAATGGTATTGTCAAAGTGCTCCCAGTGGGTTAGATTGTGCTAAGTCCCATGTGGTAACCAGTATTTCAAAGTGCAACAGCAAATAGAGTAATTTTTCACAGATATGTATCCCTGTTCACAGATGAGCTAAGTCTATGGACTCCCAAGAGAAAATTACCCAGGCGCTATGTTATTGCAAGACTTCCAACTCCCATTTCATTTTAAATCCTTTTAGTGTTGTTCCAGGTTGGGCAGGGTGACCTTCTAAAACATCCTTCCGTATGGCTCCCTTTCTATGTTCCATCAGTAGTGTATGAAAAGATTAATGCTTAGATTACATGAGTGGTTCCATAGCACCACTGTATCTGTATCTTGACAGCTGACTTTAATGTGGAAAACCCATGTGATTTGAACATTTTTTTGCACATTACATATAAAAGTGTTTGTGTAAAGGTAAAGGGACCCGTGACTGTTAGGTCCAGTCACGGACGACTCTGGCGTTGCGACACTCATCTCGCTTTACTGGCTGAGGGAGCCTGTGTGCAGCTTCTGGGTCATGTGGCCAGCATGACTAAGCCACTTCTGGCGAACCAGAGCAGTGCACAGAAATGCTGTTTACCTTCCCGCCAGAGCGGTACCTATTTATCTACCTGCACTTCGTGCTTTTGAACTGCTACGTTGGCAGAAGCAGGGACTGAGCAACAGGAGATTCGAACCGCCAACCTTCTGATCGGCAAGCCATAGGCCCTGTGATTTAACCCACATTTTTTACACATTACATATGGAAGTGTTTGTGTAACAGCTATCAAAACTCAAAAGGTAATGTGAATGTTGGACATACATGTTTTCATGGAGAATGAAGATGTCAGTGACTACTAACCCTGTTAGCTATGAACTACCTTCACTGTTGGATGTAGTATGCTTCTGAATACCAGTTGCTGGAAACAACAGGAGAGGGTATTGTCTCACTGGCTGGCCACTGTGAGAAAAAGATGATGAACCTAGATAGGCTACTGACCTGAACCAGAGGGCTCTTACGTTCTTGTGGACTTGTGAGAATTCTGAACATACTTACAGTACTTACTTATAAACCACACTTTAGCTAAAAACGTTCCCAGAGTGGCTTACAATAATAAATAGAAAGATAGCCCTGTCCTCTGCTTTCCTGCTTGATATTACAAGGCAGGCATAGAAAACTTGCTTCATTCTTTGATTCATTCATTCAGTTTATGCCCTGGTTATGATGGAACTGTGTGTACTGTGCATACTTGGGGCTGTTGATCAGACCTAGACCAGTTTCCATGTGTGTTCAGATATAGGGCATGTTGGTACTTTCTTTATGAAACCAATCAGAATATTTTGCAGAAATCTAGAACCTATTTCATAGCCGATTAAGTAAAGCACCATGATGATGACATAATCTTTCACAATATTTTCTGCATCTCAGGAGGAGACATTGTACCAACTAAAAGTATTATTATTTCCTAAACATAATTTGTTTGTTTCTTGTGTCTGTTAAAAAGTTAATTGATTACCCTAGGCCAGCCACTGTCCTTCCTGCCTTGAATTGTTGAGCAGTTACTTTTGCATAGGAAAGAATAAAAAGAATTAATGTCTGTCTATATATACACACAAGCATATATATTGAGCTAGGTGACCCCTGGAGTTTGCAGTCCAGATGAGCGACATTTAACCAAAAAGCAATGCAAATGCAAACAATGGATCTTAATTATTATACACAAACAGATTTGTTAAGCAGAAAAAAATAAGAAAGACCTTAGGTCTAATGTATGGCAGCAAAGATGGGTTCTACAATCTTTGCTTTTAAAAGAAACAAATGCAGTCCAAAATATGCTTTCTGTGACATGAAAACACTACGATTTGATGCAAAGGAAGAGATCCTTTGTATTTTCTTTGGTGTTCTTTAAACATAGCCTAGTCTTATAGGAGATGCCTTTGTATGAGCTAATTCCTTGTGGCTAGAGGCTTTCTCTTGAGTGATGCAAACATGTGGGTGGGACCAGCCAGCATCTCTCCTCCCCCTTGTCACAGGCAATGTTCTTACAGGAAAAGAAGTTTCCATTTGGTTGTAGCTTCAATTAAAGGGCAACATTGTCACAATCTAATCTATTAGGAAATTGTGAGTAGAGATTATGATGCCTGTATAAGCAAGCACTTCCTGTTGTGTGGCTACAGAGGCTTAATTTAACTCAAGAGGCAGCAAAGTTTCATTTTTGATTAAAATTATGAGGCATACCTTTTGGCAAAGATTGTGTGATATTTTTGAAATGCTATGGCTCATTGGGGTAAATTCATGAGTTTTCTAACTGTAAGGTGGTACATAATGCTCAGACATACAGTGGTACCTTGGTTCCCAAATGGCTTAGTTGTTGAACAAATTGGCTCCTGAACGCTGCAAACCCAGAAGTAAGTGTTCCAGTTTGCGCATGTTTTTTGGAAGCCAAATGTCCAATGCAGTTTACGCAGCTTCCAACTGAATGCAGGAAGCTCCCACAGCAAATCAAGGAACTGTTTCGGGAGTCAAACAGATTCCCAGATCGGATTAAGTTTGAGAACCACTGTGTGTGTGTGTGTGTGTGTGTGTGTGTGTGTGTGTGTGTGTTTACTGTTTTCAGCAATTATATGTTCAAGGTGCAACTTGGTGACCTTCTACAGGTGACCTTCTATAACATGTTGGCAGTTGATATCTTATTCTTATCATTTGGTAGGATAAACACCGTGGGACAGCTGAGTCTTGAGTAGTTCTGCATAGCAGATGACAAACGGCATTCCAGTTGATGGAGAACCTGCCCCCAATCTTCCTTGGTTGCAATGTCCATTATCTCTTGACTGTTAGTCATACTAACTGGGATTGGTGGCAATTTGAGTCCAATAACATCTGGAGAGCCACAAATTCCCTACCTCTCATTAAAAATTTCCTCATATCTCATAGCTCTGCTGCTGCAACTTCTTGTACATATGGGAGCCCTGATGTGCACAAAGCATGCATTCCCTGATCCAAAGCTACCATGAGAATGGCTGACCTTCCCTATGTGCAATATATACTTTACATCTGGTAACTGTAAACATTTTCTCGCTTTTAGTTCATGCTAGTTCATTAATTAGTGTCCCCTTTTAATTAGGCAGCTGGATATTGATGGTTCCAAATGGATTAGTTTGGTTGGGTGAGGGAATGTCACTATGGTTCTCATCATTTTCAAAAGAGCCAAGGCTTATGCATATTTGTTTTCCTTTGTCCCTGTTATCTCATGCTTTGTGTAGCATCTTGCCTGAGAGCTGGGTTTTGGAGAACACAAAAGCTTGTTGCTATTTTGTGACATTTTGGTTGGTCCTAAAGAATGTATTCTCCAACTGTGGGTTTTGGAATATTTGACTCAGTTATATCTCTGATGTGTGGTACTTTCAGCTTTGCAATTGCTCAGATTTCATTATTGACCTTTATGAAAGTGCAAACTATTGACATTTTACTGTGTTTGCCAAACATTTGTTAACAGAATCATTGAATTGTCAATCTAGTTGACTGGGACCCTCAATCTTAACATATGAGAGAGAGAGAGAGAGAGAGAGAGAGAGAGAGAGAGAGAGAGAGGAGAGTCTAAACTCTGGTGTCTAAATTTTGAAAATGCTGTGAAAAACAATCTGTCCATTTCTTTTCTGCAGCTTTCCCAAACTCACTTTTTTTCACTGTTTCCTGATATTTTAAACTTCTCTTTATTTCTGTTTTCCCATACATGTTATGTCTTTATATAACAAGCCTTCAGGTAGGCCCCAAAGAAAGTACTTAATTTTAGGCTGTGTGTGTGTGTGTGTGTGTGTGTGTGTGAACTAAATTGAGTACTGAGTACACCCACCCACCTCAGCTTGGTCTATTTATATTTCAGTTACTCTGTGAAAGCACCATCATTTGCTTTAATGTCTCAATATTTCTTAATTCAGTTAATCAGTTTGGAAAGTTGGGCAAAGTGAACCTAATCCACCCAACCTATCTCAGGGTAAAACACTGAGTCCAGAGAGAAATTCTTTAAGGTGATATAAAGGTGTGCTTCTGTGGTTGTCTGTGATTATGATGTATGGTTAAAAAGGCTTTTTTGTAAGTTAGCTTTGCATGAGATCTTTTTGTAAGCTGGATGGGGGAAATACAAAAATTAAGTACAATAATCTGGACCCCTCTCAAATTAAACTATTTAATGCTATCAGTCCATACACGCTACAATCCTCCATGCATCTGTGCAAGAAATATAGAGGTGGGCAGCTTGATCGTGTGGGTTGGACTTAACTCCTGTGGTCATTTGATCTACGGCAGCTAAAGTGGTTATAGCAAGTGTGGAGATGTCTTGCTACAGTTCATTTCCTAATCTTCTATAACTCATCCTCAGTTACAGGGCTGATAAACATCACATTTAATGGAACATAAGAAACTATAATATATCCTGTCCTCTTAAAATATATCCCCTGACACACCCTAGATCATACCCTGTATATAAGCTTTGATGGAGCAGCCCCAACCACGGCTGACTTTACAGCACTGGCACTTGTGGGTTGCTAGTAAAGCACAGCAACTGAAAGAACCAAGCCTTGACTTTTGCAGCAGATGTATTATAAACACAATCTGGTTTTTAGTTGGAAGTCCAGCACTGTGACTCATAGTGCCGCAGATTGCTCAAGGTGCACACATACTTGTCATTTTCAGAACTATTCTAGGATGCTAGAACCAGACTTAGAGTAGCTGTCAGCTAGCGTAGCATCAGGGGTAACAGCCTGAGCTCAGCTACAGAAGCTGCCACTTCAAATCCCAGATCACTATGAACTACTTTCTGGCTCTGGGCAAGCCAGTCTTCTCTCAGCTTTGTGCCCCCTCCATCCTAATTACAATAAGCTAAGGAAGCTTGCCCCCTTCTAGTTTAAGGCCCCGAGACCACTATACTGCTCTGTAGCACTAAAATGTTCTTTGAAAGCCCTTGGTGTAAACTGAGGTTGTAGCATTTTACTGATTAATCAGTCGGTCAATAGTCAGGCAGAAAAATTATATTATTTTTTAGTGTAAAAGCTGAATATGGAAAGCACCATTTTAAACAGGCACACACACATATTCTAAGAATTTTCTATCTGGCCATTTAACATGGTTGGTCGTCATTGGGCTTCTTTTGTTCTTTCCCCCCCTTTTTTGGCACAGTAGGTGCTTTTTTGAGGGGAGCCCTAAAAATGTACTTTTGCAAACCTTGGTTTGCAATGCAGATATCTCCCTCTTGTTTTGCAGTTATCTGGTTTTTGCTACAGAACTATTGGCAAGCAGCACCTGAGTTTGATATTAGAGGGAGCAATTGTGTTGCGTGCCATTATTAAATATAGCGGTCATTTTAGCAGACTTTCAGCCATTCAGAGATGCAGCATTTCAGAAAATTCATAAAGTGATTAATCTATTTACAGCTGCATGTACTGCAAATACAACATAAATTGCCAAATGCAAGTGAGACCAAACAGTGACAGAAAACAGAAAATGAAAAATAGACCTGGTATTTCAGGTTAGGTGCAGTAAATTACCATGTTATTCATTGAAATCTCTCCAGGCCCAGCTGCTCATATATCATCTGTCAATAGCCTAAATTCCATATATAAATTTATGTCATTTTTGTGTGCTGTCTCTAAATGTGCATTATTCTCAGAGGATGCTTGGAGTTGCACAAGTCATGTGACTCTGCAATATGGCTCATACTTTCACAAATCCCCCTAAAGAGCTAACCTACATTCCAAGGAAATGAATAGAGTACCCAGTTCCACCACTGGTGAAATATTAATTTGCAGGCAAATTTTTATCCCAGCATTATGACTTTAAACCAGTGGGGCTAAACAAGAATTCATGGTTTGTGGATGACTGACATACGCAGTAGAGGCTATTCCACTAGGGCTATTAGGGCACAGCCCTCCCAATGAGAAAGTCAAGCAATTTTTAAGGACCTCCCCCCCAAAAAAATATCAAAGCCACATACTCTTTCCTGCCCCACACTCATTTTATAATTTCACGAACTTACAGAAGCTTGTGGAGGCTTTCTTTCACAGGAATAGATCCACCATTTTATGACCGTAGCTTCTACAGGTGCGCCTGTCACTGGAAGTGAGCCCAATACACCATCCCAGCACACCTGCTGGGGACTGTCCTGTGAGTTGACCAGTGTAGATGTGGTGCATGTCATGGGGCTGGAGACTCACTGGTAACCTGAGATGGGTGGTGCCAGGCCCGGCCCACTAGGACTGGGAACTGCTGCACCTTCTCAAGGCCCCTTGTGTGGGCCTCCCCCATGTTTATATCCTACCCATTGCCATTTCCACACAAGACGTGGCAAAAGCTATGTGCAAAGTGCCTAACAGTCATGTGCTATCCACCAAGAAAAGGCAAAAACCCCTCTATCAATGGTCAATGGTTGCTGAGAGGAAAATTCCTTTCCAGCTCTGAAAACCAGTGGCCACTTAATGCCTTAGAGGAAGACTTTAAAACCAAGGGAGGGCTGGGAAATCTGGTCCATGTACAGTGGTACCTTGGTTTACAAACTTAATCCGTTCTGGAAGTCCGTTCTTAGACCAAAGCGTTCTTAAATCAAGGCATGCTTTCCCATAGCAGCGGGGGACTCAATTTACAAATGGAACACACGCAACAGGAAGCAAAACATGTTCTTATTCCAAGGCAAAGTTTACAAACCAAAACACCTATTTCTGGGTTTGCAGCGTTTTTAATCCAAGTTGTTCATAAACTAAGCTGTTCTTAAACCAAGGTACCACTGAAGTGTGTGAAAGAAATCAATAGCGGAGCTGACCAGTGCTGTTAAAGGATCTGACATTCCACCCCCTCCCAAGAGCTTACCAGGCCCTATGAAAGGAGTATTTCAGTCAGAAGACTGACTGAAGGGATAGCCCAGTCAGTAGAGCATGTGACTCTTAATCTCAGGTTCATGAGTTCGAGCCCCACTTTGGGCAAAAGATTCCTGCATTTCAGGGGGTTGGACTAGATGACCCTAATGGTCCCTTCCAACGCTACAGTTCTATGATCTATGAAATGAGAATGCCTGTGAAATCCGAGGTGGGAGAATTGGGGGACACTGGCTATTGTGGCATCGGTGCTGCCCCAAGGACTGGCACCTGCTCTTAATTCTTTGCTGGGCCACTCTTTCTATTTGGGATCTTCACACGGCGACACAACTCTACATGTTTGAGTTGATTGCAGTTCATGGCCCACTTTGAAAGCCACATATTTGGTTAAGTGAGTGCAATATAAATACTGCAGTAAATAAGTTGTTTCAGAAAAAGAGGCATTCATGATTTAGGACTATCTTGTCCAAAGAGTGTTAATTTATGTATTTATCTCATAGGATTTATAAACCTCTTGATTGTAAAAACAAACCAAAAAAAACTGAAAGTGGTTTACAAAATACAAAACTGTAAAATCAAGAAAAATTGCAACCCTACTTTAAGACATACCAAAGTTAAAACACTATAACAGATTAAAATTGCATCAGCTTTTGAAGCATCTGGGTAGGCTTGTCTAAACAGTAATGTTTAAAGCAGGTGCTGAAAAGAGTACAGTGAAAGCACCTGCTTGATTTCACTAACATGTAGGCACTGCCACACTGAATGATCAAATTCTTACAACGGCGGAATCGGTGATTGTAATAGATGGTTGATTATCATTCAGAGATTTCTATCCTGGTCTTCTAATGCATTCACATTAATCAGAATGGCTTACTACAATCACAATGCCATAATCCAGAATAAAACAAAAAAATACAGATCAACGATATAAAAGCAGCCACAGTAGACAGAAAAACAGGCTATAAAAAGCTGGGTTTTCCCCCCATAGAAGCTCATCTGTGCAGCACAACAAAAGCATATCAGAATTTGGAAGAAGTCAAACAAAGCTCCTGATCATAAGGATCTGGCAGGCTGGCAAGGGAGGAGATGGCCTCTAAGGAGCGGATTAGGCTCTTTGTGTGAAAATAATTATCCCAGTACCTTATTCATAATATTTTAATGTTATGAATATGAAGCTATTGATTATTTAAAAAGGAAACAAAAATGTTATCATATGTTCAGTAAATAGGAGGAAAGAACACATAACCTTTGCTACAATAGAATTGAAATTTTATGGCAAATTTAGCGCTTCTTCAATAATGAAAGAAAACCCAGAAGCAAATCTTCCTGTATAAATATATACATGGATGAATGGAAAATTGAATAAATTTTTGCAATTATGAAAAGCACAAAAACACATGTTCTGTTTACCTAATGAAGTTTTAGACTATTTCATAAGAATGAATGTATTTTTTGTGCTAATCAACATTTTTAATATCTTCTACAGTATTGTTTAGATATTATTCAGTATTAACCAATATTATTCACAGACACAGCAATCAGTGCAAAAAATTAATAAAGCGAAGTTGTTTCATACCACCGGCTAAATTATTAAAAATGCTACTTCCTCCAGTTGTAACTTAGAACTGTTGGCTGTCATTTCATTGTTCTAAATCTAAAGAGAAACAATTTTCTCCCTTGCTTACTGCAGTTTAATCCAGGCAACAAAGCTTCTTATCTATGAAGGATACAGTAATCTGAACTACGTCAAACTCCAGTGGCATCTGTTACATCTTTTAAAAATGAAAAAGCTTGCTGAGCTGGCGACTTTGATTTTATAGCAACAGGCAAAGCAAAGGACAAGCAGCCTCACTCCAAGTCCAGTATAAATGGCTAATTGTCTTGGATGATATTGCAGTAGTAAAGAACAAACAAGCAGTCCCTTCCACTGAGATACTGGAGTTTGAACACAAAGTCTTATTTTTTTCAGGGTATCATATCTTACATACTTCTATGAGAGCAAATTATGTGCCTTTTTTAAGGGGAGCAATTGGAGAAGAAATGCCCCAGATGGGAACAGGGGTGTAGCTAGCTGCTCTGGCACCCAGAATGGTGGGGGCAGGGCGATCCGCATATGGGGCCCCCATGGTAAGTGCCGCCCCTGCAGTGTGCCATTTTGTCACCCCATCAGGGATGACACCTGGGGCGGACCGCACCCCTCTTTCTATGCCCTTGGATGGGAATCACAGATGGAGGGGCTTCAACACTGATAATGAATATTTATGGATAGAGATTTCCCATTAAACAACGTTTGCTTTATTTTTGTAAGCTGCTTAGAGGGTCTATTTACAGTCATTTTGTTAAATAAACAATAAAATAAAATAGCTGGCCATTGTTGACACCTCCACCCAAGAAACACAATTCCACTTACTTGTCTTATGTAACGTCAAAATTCACAGGGCAAATTCCGCTATAGGGAGGCAATATACTTTTGCCATGAATTAGCTATATTAAACATACCTTAAAAACACAATATGCAGTTGGTAGCTAGTGCATCACCAATTACATTAATGTTTCAAAAGTTGAATCAGCTACTCTCACGCCTCACCCCTGCTTTAATTCTTCCTGCCTTGGCTTGATGGAATTAAGTGGCCAGGCCAAATAGATTGTCTGAAAAAGATAATTGCAAATCAACTTTGGGATCAGTTGCTTCTGTTTGACTGATCCTGCTTGGGTTCTTGGCCAGCACCTGATATTTCAGACTGTAAGTTTAGTTTCAGAGTGGTTGAATACAATGAACTGAGGCCTGTACAGCAGACTGTATCCAGTCTGTGTCTGAGACACAGCAGAACAGAAACTGAGATGAGGGTTGCCTGGGGTTGATCTTACTGAATAGGCTTGATAGTGGGCATAAATCCCCCCCTTTTTTCCATTGATCCTGCCTTGTTTTATAGATACGCCATATGTTGATTGTTTTTGATACCATCCTTTTCTCTGTCTAGTTCATACTTGTGTACTTTAAATCTTGATCCAGTCCCTCCTGTCAAAAGAGATTAGTAGATTTTGGCATTCCACGGGATGAGAAGATACTCACTGATAGCTTGTTTTCCCAGATGAGGGTGTATTCTTTATCCCCATCAGAAATGTCTTAATCAGGTCAGATAACAACAGCTGTCTGGACATCCTCTCAAGAGACAAAAGCTTCTGCTCAAAATTCTGTCTGCATCAAGAAAGGAATGGTTGTTTGGTGCTCGCAAAGGTTACAAATTTATTGTGAAGGGGGGGAGGTAGTTTTCAAAATTTAGGTCCAAGCCACATTTGATTAACTTCTGTCACCTAGAAGCAATAATCGTAATCGGTCTCAGCTCCTTTTGCTAGACTTCAGGATGCACAATTTTTTTCTGTTTATAAAAGTATTTCTCTACCACCCTCTTGCAAAACATCAGGTACAACAACAAATTTTTTTAGCGATACAAAGCATCTATGAAACATGTAGTCAGAGAGACTATATATAACTATAAAAGATTCTATATTCTTTTGGAAGCCAGAGACTGGTCAAGGTCCAGAATGACCTACCACTACCAACTCAGTATGTGAGGACACGTGGCAGCCTTCCTCATATACCTCTAGAACAAGGATGGACAGACAACCTTTGGCCCTCCAGATGTTGTTGAACTCACATCAGCCCCAGCCAACATGTCCAATGACCAGGGATTATGGAAGTTGGAATCTGACATCATGGAGGGCCACAGGTTCCCTGTCCCTGCAGTATCCCATTGTGAGGGTGGAGGCTTTTGCTTTTAAACAGTAAATAAATAGTAAAGAGTACTTAATGTAATTGTTTATAAGGAAACAGTTGAAGACAAGGTCAAAACCAAGTGATTTGCTTTAATAATCAGGACCAGAGGATTATTGCATCTATATACTATATCGATTGGACATAAGCACCATGGCTTTAAAATAGGAAAAAAGAGAGGAAAATCAGCTGTAAGCAGGTCAGAAAGTTGGTTATGGGCCAAATGGCAGCTCTTGCATTCACATATACATATCATAGTCTAAGCAAGATGTTTTGGATGACTAGTGGCAAAAAGCACATCCATTTATTAACACTATAATATAACAAATGAAGTATGATTTTATATAGATATAGGTATAGATATAGGTATAGGTATAGATATAGATATAGACAGAGATATAGAGATATAGAGATATGTAGGCACCTCCCTACTTCCAGGCTCCCACGTGCATAAGTGAAATCATGTAAAGTGGGGAGCAGCCCATATAATACAGAGGGCACATGGGGAGGAGTGAGAGACCCTGGAAATCAGTTAGGGCCGCTGCCCAGCCTTTCCTCAACCTGCCTGCCTGGCTGCGGGGAGCCAGTGTGCATGGTGGCAGCTGGCCATGGAGGGCAAGGGGTTATAAGGGCACACAGCAGAACTGGTGCTATGACCTAGCATACAACGCCAGCTTAATTTAACACTGGCTTCCCATACATGGGATTGCTCCCTTGAGCCATTTTTGGGATTTTCAGCATTAAGGAAACCTCTCACGTTTCTCATCAAAACAAACCATCAAACCTTAGAGTTTAGTACTATCCTTCTCTCTTCTTCTCCCATTACCTGTTATGTCACCCATGCAGCAAACAGATTGTACATGTCACGGTGGCAATTAATAATATCCTGTGAAGGCTCCATACTTCCACTGCAAAAGTCATCTGGGCTAACAAAAATGGATAATGTGAATTCATCTTCACAGACCAAAAAATGATGTGCCTTAATGTCCCAAGTGATCAGGTTTCCAGTACAGTGAGCAGACAGCAATTAATTTCCACTCACTATTAATCAATTTAAAATGCATTTGATATTTTTAACAAAAGCTATCATAAATCAAGATTAGTGTGTGTGTTTGTTTACTTTCTTTAAACTGGAAGTTGTTCCATTACTACCCCGTAAATCAAGTGCTGCTGTCATTATGTACCTTCTTTTAAATTAAATCAAATACTGCAGACGCTTCATGGTAACTCCTGGTAGTTTATTTGTTGTTCTTTTTCTTTCAGAGCTTGAGGCAGAAGAATGGTGCAAACATCTTTGTATAGAATGTCTAGGAACCAGGCTTAATGATATAAGCCTTGGTGAACCTGATCTACTTGCTGCTGGAGTACAGAGAGAACAAAATGGTAGGTGTTTAGGTCATCTGATCTCATTTATCTAGGCTACTCTAAACATTCTTGCCTCAACTTGTAGTAATTCATTTGTGGTACCTCGGCTTGGTTCTTTTATCTCTGACAAAATCTTGGTATGATGTTCAAAGCCCAAATAATTTAAAAAAACAACAACCCAGTAAATTGTGTGCCTATTTGTTGCACATGAAAATTGCACTGCAGTATAGGATTTGTAGTATTTATGACTGACAAAAAAGGTGATGTGGGATGTCATTAACTTACAGCTTATACTAAAAAAAAATTTTAGAAGATTATTAGCATTATTTAAATTTGTATACCGCCCTTTATCCAAGGATCACAGAGCAGTTCACAACATAAAAATACAAGATGAGAAAATAAAGTACATAATTAAAAAATGAAAACAAACCAACAACCTCCCCTCCCACAAACACAAACCATCTTCAGAGGAGGCCCCACATATAATGCATAGACAACAGAAGTTAGGCTATCCCTATCCATATAGGAGTGCAGCTGGAACACCAGCTGAAGTTCATGGAAGGCACCAGAGAGGCTATGTGAACCTCAAGTGACAGCAAAGGATCCAAGAGTGCTTCCAAGTGATGTACCCACTCTTTCAGAGGGCGTGTAGCCAACCCCCAACTCAGAAAGTCATCCAGGATACCATGGTTATTGGTATCAAAAGCTGCTGAGAGGTCAAGAAGAATTAAAAGGGACATATTTCATCAGTCTCACTCCTGGCAGAAATCAGCATACAGGTTAGCCAAAGCAGTTTCTGTGCCAAAACTGCACCTAAACCCTGATTGAAAAGGATCTAGGAAATCAGTTTCATTCAAGAATGCCTGGATCTGGTCCATGACCACCCGCTCAAGAACCTTACCCAAGAAGGGAACATTGGCAACTAGCTGGTAATTACTTAGATTTTCCAAATCCAGGGAAGGCTTCTTAAGGAGTGGACCACCATATCTCACAAGGAGGCATATTCTGAATAGATACCACCAAAATAGACGACGGTCATTATCTAGTGTTAAAAAGAAAACCCTTCCTGGATTAATGCGCAGGAGATACCATGTATTTCAGAAATGCTAGCAGAATTTTCACAATAATGTTTGAGGTGTAGTCGCTGGAACTGAAGTACTGGGCCTGAACTTTGCTCTTTGCAAACTATGGAAAGTAAGTGTGTCCTAGAAGGGATCTCCATGAGCTATGACTGTCACAGTAGCAGGTAAGCACTGATGGAGCTGCTGGTCACATAAGTGGTCTGAACTGAACGGAAAGCCAGGATTGATGCTTCAGTGCACCATTTTACTACATTGACAGTTGACTACTAGTAGAAATGAACACAATTAGCATGCTTATTGTCCTGTGGTAAATAAATGGGATGAAACAAACATGATTAGGCCAGCAGACACAAGGTCTCTGTGCAAGGCACACCCATAAGGAACCAAAGAGGTATGATTAGTGGCATCATTTAAAATGTAAGGAGTGAGTGAAATTGATGTTTCAGTAATATTCTGTGATGAATCATTAGGTACATTCCTTCAGACATTGCAATTTTGATAAATATCCCCCAGCGTAGAAATTTACATTTAAATTAACAGAGCTAAATCTGTCACCCTAACTCTAGAAAGCAAATCAGACATTGTGCTTGTATGTAGCAAGAGGACATGATGTAAACTGTTCATTAATAAATTCATTAGCTGTGGGGAGAAACAGCATCTCTATAATAGGAATATAAATTTGGGTGAATCAACTTCAATGTATTCACCTGTACAAGTCCTATTTAAATGGATGGTAGCTTGTGCAGAAATTTCCAATGAATTACATGTCCTTTGTTTGTTGTGAAACCCATAAAGAAGAGATTGTTCTTAACATTGAATTCCACCCTGTATTTTTCAGGGTTGTAAATATTCTGGTTGTAAATTGTTTTAACTGGTATTAATATTGCATTTTTATATTGTTGCCGCATGGTGAAGGGCAGGAAAGAAATCTGATAAATAACAACAGCAACAGCCACTCTGTTTAATTAATTTAATTTAGACAGGTGTTCATGCGGCACAAACCTTCACAGTTGTTGGAAAATGAAACTAATGGAGTAGTTGAAATGTGATGAGCGCAACTTGGGAAGAGGTGGCAAATAATATAAAGCCAGGACCTAAGCTGAACCTTGAATTATGCCTTTCATTGTTCTTACACAAATATTTTGGCCTCACTCTAAGAACATAGCCACAACATTTCCTTCTGTATCTCTATTAAGAGCACTGTGTCGTTGTCCCCCCCCACACACACACCGATTGTGTTTGTTTTCTTCCACTTCTGTTCATCTGCCTTTTCATTTTATTTGCACATCAAAGATCTGTAATGCAGCAGCTAATGGATGGTTAGCTGTGCTTTGTATCCAGCTTTCCATCTGGGATGATTTATGCAAAATGATATGATTAGAATCTGAAATCCTTTTGGTTTACAGTTGTTTTGCTTTATTGAGGTGAAATGGTATACACGGGTATGGGATTTAAAGAATGAGTTTGTGTTTTTCTTTTATTATTTAAATGATGATTGCCAAGTTTTCTGCATAATTGAAGTGCTTCATTTAGGCTTTGCATTGTTCATTCATTATGGCCTATGCCATGGTTTAGGTGGTCATCTGAACTGGGCTACAGTCCCTACAGAACAGTTCCATGTGTACACTTAAAAGCATATTTGAGATACACTATTTTTGCTTTTTATTTATAAAAATATTTCTAAACTGCCTTGTTAAAAGATGTCATGATGATGTGCAATAAACATCATAAAATTATAAAATTATAAAACATAGAACAAATGACCCACACAGAATCAAGTTAATTGTCTGAAAAAGCTTGGGGGGGGATTCCGGTCCAGGATGAAATATCAAAATTGTAAGTGTTTAAATAGGAACAGTGTTCTAAAGTACTGCTGCCATTGCACTAAAGGCCTTAGTTTGTGCAGAAACTAACCACTGGGACAATCAGGGCTTCTCTAGATAATCTCAGTGATAGGACTGGTATGTTAGGGACAAATGGTCCTTAGAGTAACCTGCAATTAGCTGCAATTTCTAAACCAACCTAAAGGGTAGTCCCACATAGAGAGAACTGCAATGGTCCAAACTAGCAGATGCCAAGGCATGCACCCCTGTGGCCAAACTATCCCTGTCCAGGAATGAGCATAGCTGCTGTACCAGCCAAAGCTGTAAGAAATCACTCTTAGCAACTGGGGACACTTCTGCCTCCAGTAATAGTGATGGCTCTAAGAATAGTCCGAAGCTGCAGTGCAGCCCTGTCAAGAAAAGGCATCCTACTAATTTTCCAAACTTGGGAATGACTAACCCACGGGTTTCTGTCCTACTAGGATTGAGCTTCAGTTTCACTACATCTGACTAGATCTGCTAACCAGCCATTATTTAACTTGCCTTGCAAGTAATATAATGTTCCAGCATGTAAACAGGTACAGTGGTACCCCGCAAGACGAACGCCTCGCAAGACGGAAAACCCGCTAGACGAAAGGGTTTTCCGTTTTGGAGGCGCTTCGCAAAACGAATTTCCATATGGGCTTGCTTCGCAAGACGACAGCCCATAGGGAAATCTCCGGGACAGCGGGGAAGCGCAGCGCGTCTTCCCCACTGTCCTCGGACCTCCTCCCGCCGCCCGGCTTCAGAACGAATCTCCGATGCCGGGCTGGGGGGGGGACGCCTCCTCCCGCCGCCCGGCATCGGAACAAAGCTCCGATGCTGGGCGGGGGGCGGGAACACCTTCTCCCGCCGCCCGGCATCGGAACGAAGCTCCGATGCCGGGCGGGGGGGGGAACGCCTCCTCCCGCCGCCCAGCTTCGGATGGCTTTCCTGAAGACTTGGGGTGGGAGGAGGGTTTTCCTTCCCACTGCCAACATTCAGAATGCTGTTCTGAATGTTGGCGGTGGGGAGGAAAAACCCTCCTCCCACGCAAGCCCCGGGAACAGAGGGAAAGCGCTGCGCGCCTTCCCCTCTGTTCCCGTACCTGTCCTGAAGGCTTGCGGTGGGGAGAAAAGCCCTTCTCCGCACCGCCAGCCTGGCAAGCGGTTACCTAGGAACGCATTAATTGATTTTCAATGCATTCCTATGGGAAACCGTGCTTCACAAGACGAAAAACTCGCAAGAAGAAAAAACTTGTGGAACGAATTAATTTCGTCTTGCGAGGCACCACTGTATCAGAGAAGTAAACACCAGTAACCTTCAGAATGGTCCTTACAAGAATGGTTTGAGATGGAGCTGTTATTTTCCATCCATGAGCAGTCAGCTGTATTTTATTTATTTATTGTTTAGGTTGCATCTCTGATCAATCACATTTGGCCTGTTTATCTTCCTGGGTTCTTCCCAAGAAGCCAGTATTTGTTTATCTATTTAACTTAGCGATTATATATCTGAATTGGTTTATAGAGAACATTCTACTCCAAAGCAATTGCTAAATAGTCCAAACCAAACAGAGGATCTCATTATCTGTCTCCCTCTCCCTCTGTCTGTACCAGGGTGATTTCATTTTTCTAAACAAATTCTGTCTCAACAACTTTATTCTAAATTTGTGTCACTCGCTTTCTGCAACTGAAAACACATTTGTTAGCAAGATCCAATAATGTTTTGTGTACATATGTCCATTAGCTTTGCTGAAAAACCCAGGGAATGGAACGATTTTCTGTAGAATCTTTTCAGTGCCTTGCATCATTCATGGATGATTATTTTCTGTTAACTTTTTAGCCACTTGGCTCTATTCCTGTAGTGTACCAATGCATAACTTTTTGTCTCAAGTCCTGAGTAATCGCTGTTGCTTCTGTTTCTTTGCCTTGCAGCTGATGTTCAATTTAATCATGAACATTTCTTCTTAATCCATGACACCTCACCTTAGACACTGACCTCCAATGCAGAGCAGACAAATGTCTCTTGACATTTTGAGTATATCATGTTGCCTGAATGCCCTTTTCCAACAACATGCTCGAATAATTAAAGGAAGCTATGGGTTTTCTTCCTTTCTGTTGAACTTTTAGGTTTTGACTGTATTTTTTGCCCCACACCCAGAATGAAGACTTGATACACGGATTGGTTAAAGGTTATATTTATTGAAATATAACAAGGAAGACTTGTGCCAATACAAACAGAAGTGTAAGCTGGTATAACCTATGCTAGCAGGCATAAAATCTCATGCTTGCTGCTAAGCACCAAACCGTCTCAGAGCAACTCCATCACCCAAACTGAAGGGAGGCAAAAAACATACTCCCATAAAGGGAAACCATATGTGGATTGATTGACAGGTGCCAGCCACCCCCGCTGCTCAGCATTCAGAAGGTGGCACCTATGAGGCTGCAAGACCACCATACCAAGCTGCCCCCCCAAAGCCATTCAACAGTGGTGGTCCTTAGTGGAGTGCCCCCCACTCAACACTGTAAATCTGGTTACAGATGGAAGACCTGAATAATCAGTAAACAAATATCCTGAAAACTGTGAAAATCAGAAATACCATATAAAATCAGAGTATTCTGCAGTGGAGACATGGCCTTTCATACTTGGGATTTAGTTTTAAAGTACTTGTTGCAAGACTGACACCCATTAGTGTGATTAATGAGAAATATAGCCTCAGAGAAGAGGATGGATAGCCGTGACATTGAGTGAATCAGCTTAGGAGGTATCACTGGGACAAAAATTAAATGGACTGAGACAGAAAATAACATTGAGACTAACAAATTTACTTATAGCCATTTGGGAGCTTTAATCTTTGACATATACATAAGAATTCTTTGGCCACATAAATTTCTCAAAAAAACTTTTCTCAGTTTTTCTCTGGTTTATTTCAGGCTTGTTTTTCTATCACCTGTCAAAAATTGCATATCATTTTGGAGTGATATGCAGTGAGTTGCAACTCCTTTGTAATCCCTAGCACTGGTTTTGCTGATTCTTTGCAAGATTAGATCCTACATTGAGTTTTAAGTTATTAAAACCTCACTTTTTTAGGATAATCCTGTTAAATGCTAGGTCATATATGACTTCAGTATCCAGAGATCAAGACACAAGCTAATGCTTAGTGGTTTGCATGTGGGAGGCAGAGGTAATATATGTGCTACGATTACAGAAAAGACTAGTATTAGATGAACTGAAATCAGTAATGGAGGTCCATCTAAAGACACAACTGTTGTCAAGGATAAGACAGTTGTTGGTGGAAGAGTCCATCTGGAAGAAAATGACAGTGGTGAGTGATGGACAGCTATGCAAAGTTGCTGTGATGCTGGATCACAGCACTACTAGACCAAGCCTGTAACCAAGATTGAGAAACGGAATCCATGTGGGTCTTCCAGCAATGAAGTCATTTGTTTAAACCCTACATTCTTAGCAAAATATGCCTCTGCATTCTGAAGCACTAACACCACATCACCCAAGAGCAGCAAGCTTTTCAAGCTCGAAGTGTGATGCTTGTTTTTTAATCCAGTCAAATACAGTAGCAGTGCTATTATCTTTGGAACAGATTTCCAAAATTGTGAATTGGGTGGCAACAAAATTCTGCTGCTGTGTTCTTTCTCCCACTCTCAGCCTTTTGAGGCCTAGATCCATTTACTATGATAGCAAGAGGAAGCCCACAACCTAAAAAGGGACTGAATCCTTCTTCCTTCAGTTGTGGCAATGACAGTGCTCACTAGAAGCAGAAATATATACTGCTGCTGCATTTGATAACCGTAGTAGTAGTGCATTAGTACTTGTTTGTTCTCAGTGTACAGGAATCATATTGAACTGATATAGTATGTAGTCTTAAATAAAAGTCTTGTTCTAACTCAGTTTTTTGAAATATTTTTTTGGGTAGAATACATCAACACATTGCCTTAAAATGTCATCATTCTAAAAGAAAATATTAGATAATCCAAAATTTTCCAATTTCAGGGAGGAGGGGGAAGCTTTGGAAAAAATAGGGAAATATTTTTTCTGATTTTTATTTTATGTTTTAGCTTCCCCTCTCCTCCCAGCCCTAGGCCTTCACATATCCACTCCCAAAATCTCTATATTTCCATATTCTTGGGCTTATGCTGGTCCACATGTGCATAGAGTAAGTAATATGTTAACTGAAAATTAAAGAATACCTGATAAACATGGCTTCTAAGACCATCACCTACTGTTACATCTGAAAAGGAGCTGTCACAGACAGTGCATCTGAGTTATGTGATGTGACAATATCTCCCAAAGTGGAAGTATTGGGAGACAACTGGTAAAATAACAGAAGTGGAAAGATTGTGATCTTCCACACCCCATGTATGAAGATTACTTAGATGTGATGTGGAAAACCTGTGGATCAAGGTTTCGGTAGTGGGGGGGGGATGGAATAGCCAATAGTAAGGAGACAATTTGGGTTGTGACAAAAGCATAGGGGAGGGTTTAACTCTACATGGTATTCTTAATTAACCATTTTCCTCCAAAGCTTCTATTGGTATCTAAATGACCAAAAAGAAAAATTAGTTCCATTGTGCAGTTTCATCTTACATGTTTTCAGATTTTCTTTTTTAAAAAATAATAATAATAAGATTTTCCAGAATTATAACAAAAACCACAAAGCAGAATGACACACAAAAACAGAAACAAAAAAAGAAAAATACATCAATGAACAAAAGAAGAAAAAAGGAACAATAAACAAATAAACAATAACAACAAACTTAATTCTTTACAAATCCAACCAGTGGCGTAGCGTGGGTTGTCAACACCCGGGGCAAGGCAAGTAATTTGCGCCCCCTAACCCATGGATTTGCGCCCCCTAACCCTAACCCCCAGATGTTGCGCCCGGTGCGGCCGGCCCCCCCTGCACCCCCCACGCTACGCCACTGAATCCAACCTTTTAAACATCTTGGTTAACTTCCTCTAGTCCCTCCCTTCTGAGTTTCCTTGTAGTTAAAAGTAACAGCTTTCCAATATCATTATTAAACTAAAACAATTTCCAATTATAGTCCATCTTATTCACTTTTCTTAATATTCTAAATCCCATTTATTTAATTATAACTTAGTTTAATCCTAGGCCTATTTGTTTCTTTCAAGTAATTCCTAATTTTTTATATTACAATATTTATTCAAATAGTCCTTAAATTTCCTCCAGTCCTCTTGAAACTCCTCTTCTTTCTGGTCGTGGATTCTTCCAGTCAGGTCAGCTAGCTCCGAAAAGTCCATCATCTTCATCTGCCAATCTTCCACTGTTGGTAGTTCTTGTGGTTTCCAATTTTTAGCAAGTAATATGCGGCCGTTGTGGCATACAAAAATAATTTAACATCTTTCTTGGGCTTTCCAAACCTGTTATTCCAAGAAGAAAGGCCCCTGTTTTTTTAATAAATGTATATTTCAACATTTTTTCCAGTTCATTATAAATCTTCTCCCAGAAGTCTTTCACCTTGGGACAAGTCCACCACATATGGAAAAAAGTACCTTCTTTTTCTTTACATTTCCAATAAAGGTTATCACTATTGTGATAAATCTTTGCTAGTTTTACAGGGGTCAAGTACCATCTATACATCATCTTCATAATATTTTCCTTTAACATTGTACATGCAGTGAACTTAACCCCTTTCTTCCATAGCCTCTCCCAATCCTCAATCATTATATTATGTCCTTCTCTTGCCCAATCAATCACATCTCTTGCCCAATCAATCATAACTGATTTAACTTGTTCATCCTTTGTATGCCACTCCAACAACAAATTATAAATTTTAGACATATTCTTAACTTTAGTATCTAACAACTCCGTTTCCAATTTGTTTTTTTCTGTTGCAAAACCATTTCTCTTATCCAACTTATATAATTCATTAATTTGATAATATTGCAACCAATTCACTTTATCTTTAATTTCTTCAAACGGTTTTAATTTAAAACCTTCCTGATCCTCTAACAGCAAATCTGAGTACCTCAACCATTTGTTTTCCATATTTAACTTTTTGGGGGCCTGTGCTTCCATTGGCGAAATCCATTTTGGTGTTTTTCTTACTAAGAGATCTTTATATCTAGTCCATGTTTTCAGATTTTCTAATGAAATATGTTGATGCTTTGTTTGGTTTTTTCCCTTTGGAATAAAAAGGTCCATCACAGTAAAGAAGCTCTTTCAAAATAGCTTGCTAATTGAAATTATTAATGCAATAAGAAGAAGCTAATGATATCATTTTATGAAGGTCACTGACAACAGACAGTGTTTAACTGTTACATTATGCCATTGAGCATCTGTTACTAATGATAAAGAGGTCTCAGCTGTGCTTCCAGATGTACTATGAGCTGTCTTCTGAGAGAGTTGCATTGATGTATTTAAATAGGTTTATTATTTACATGCTTGTCACTAGACTGAAAGGGAATTACCATCATAATGCAACTTAGCTCACTATTTTCACCATGATTTTCCACTCCTTTCCAGAGCGCTTCAATGTTTACCTAATGCCTACACCAAATTTAGATATCTACGGAGAATGTACAATGCAGATTACACATGAAAACATCTATCTCTGGGATATACACAATGCTAAGGTGAAGCTGGTGATGTGGCCTCTCAGTTCTCTGAGAAGATATGGGCGGGACTCAACATGGTTCACTTTTGAATCTGGAAGGTAAGAGACAATTATAGAAATATAGTAAGTAGATTGACTCATATGGAATAATGTTTTATTATTGCCATGATGTGACATGAAGCATCAGTGGACACTTTTAAGAGAAGTTGTTATTTTTCTGTCTGGAATTTGATTTTTTTTTTATTTCTTTTAATGAAAGAAGTTCTAAAGAAGTTCCAAACTTTCTTTGACTTTTCACATCAAGTATACATACCTGACAACTGAGCACCAGACTTCATGCACTTGATGAAGCAGAATTTAGTCCATGAAAGCTGTTTCCTGCTTGGCAGGGGGTTGGACTCGATGGCCCTTGTGGTCTATTCCAACTCTATGATTCTATGAAAGCTTGTCTTGCATCTAGTAAAAATGGAAGCGTGTCATCATGTAGGCCCTACTGGAGGATTTGTAGTGCCTCTTCACAATCCTGGATTTGCATTAAATCAGGGAGGGGGAGGGGAATCAAACTGAAGGCAGGTTGCACAACTGCAGTGGCCATGGCATGGAAGCCCATCCCTCCTCCTCCACCACCCTTGCTTTACTCAAACTTCTGTTATTGTTTAAAACAGCTGCTTCTCCCCCTTTCATTGACCTTTCCTTTTCACTGTTCTCAAACTTCTCCCTCTTCCTTTCCTGCTGCCTCTTGTCAAAGAGATAAGGAGTCCAGAGCCCTAAAAATTCCATAGTGCCCTCACAGAATGTATTTCACTCCTTGTACCATATACTATCTCCACCATGAAGCTCCAGATTCCCTGTTTCTATTTAGAACATATATTTCATTAGGAAGCAAATGCCCATATATTTACAGCGTCCGTCAGCTGAACTTCACCTTCTCTAACTGAACATCCTGAACTTGCCATTAAGATTCTTTTCATCTTAAAGATACAGTAGCATATATGATCATGGGATATGTGTGCAAAGGGGGACTGCAGAGGGAGAGAAAGGAGGGGACATGGAAATTGGAGATGTCTGTGTCCAAGGGAGAGTTGAGAAAAGGAAGGAGGAAAAAGAAAATAAAGGTGAAAATGCAGGTAAAGGTAAAGGGACCCCTGATAGTTAAATCCAGTCACGAACAACTCTGGGGTTGCGGCGCTCATCTCGCTTTACAGGCCGAGGGAGCCGGTGTGTGCCCACTCCGCAGACAGTTTTTCCGGGTCATGTGGCCAGCATGACCAAGCCGCTTCTGGCGCAACAGAACACTGACACCAGAGCAGTGCACGGAAATGCCGTTTACCTTCCCGCCGGAGCGGAACCTATTTATCTACTTGCACTTTTTGGGCTGCTTTCGAACTGCTAGGTTGGTAGGAGCTGGGACAAAGCAACGGGAGCTCACCCCATCGCGGGGACTCGGACTGCTGACCTTTTGATTGTCAAGCCCAAGTCTCAGTGGTTTAGACCACAGCACCACCATGCAGGGGAAGGTGCAAAAAAAGGAGAAAGTAGGAGGCATGGGAATGGGAGTGAAAGTGGGGGTGTGAAAAGAGCTGCAGAATATGAGGCGATGGTGGCTTAATCACTGGGTGGAATGTGAAAAGAGTGCTTTGTAGTTGCAATGTATGGGGAATAAGAAGCAAGAGGTTGCCATAATAAATTTGTTATAAAGTTGCAATAGGACCGCTTGTTGTTTTTGCTGCAACACAGCTACCCTCTGGGAGTTCTGACACTTAAATACAGCAAATACAGAAAACTCCATTAGTCTGTGTGCTTTCCAACTTAGCAAAAGGTAGTGTACTTTCCATAATAAAATGGGATGAAGCATAAGACATTTCAGGTTGATGAATAAGCAAACATGCTTAAGTTGGCAGCAGACATAAATTCTACATGTTGTAGTTGTGGTTTTGAACACACATTATCTATGCTGACAATGCAGCAAATGTGTGTCAGTTATCCATATTTAGGTGAAGAGGGAAGAGCTGCATGCTTGTTTTGAGCCTAGAAGGTGTGATGCCAAATGGTAAAAACCCCTTTCAGGCATTTAAACCATTTATAATAAACTTTTGAGGAATGCAGCATGTTGATGGCAGATTTGACCATCACCACAGATGCATTAATTAGAATGTCTGTGGACAACCCACGTGTCCAGCTGTGGAGTATTCTTTGCAAAGGAGCTGCAAACCCTTTTGCATCTGTATACGTAGGCCCTCTACAGACATTATAATTAACATGCTTAGGTCAGGGTCAGAATCTTCAGTCCACATTTTAAATGCCTAAAATGAGCTTTTTCAGAGCATAACTGCTCAAGAGCAGGAATCAGTTCTGTTATTTGGTCTTCCCACTGAGTGTGTCTAATGGTTTCATTACCAAGAAGGGAAGGGAAGGATGATAAAAACCTAAAAATAGGCACAAGAATATAAATTGCAGTTCCCAAGCCATGAACTTTTTCGTATCACAATTGGTGTGCCTGAAGTCAGTGTGCTTTAGCTCATAAAGATTCAGCTAAAACTTTTGTGAATGATAGAATCTGGGAAACTGGACTGTTAACATGAGCCAAAAATATTAGAGCAACCAGTAGCATACGTAAGGGTTATCATGCTCAAGCTGAGGAATACCTACTTAAGTTTTCAAAAAGATAAAAAAAATCTTACAACAATTTGTCATAGACTTTTATCTTTCCAATTTGTCACTTTTGTTCAGGAATTGCTTGTTCAGGAATTTATTGCTTTGTTCTGGAATTTATCGCATGGTAGCAGCTGTTTCAGACATTCCTGGTGTCAACAGAACTTGTTGGTGACCTTGGGGCAGTCACTCTCTCTCAGCCTAACCAACCTCACAGGGCTATACTGAGGATTAATGGGGGTAAGAAGAACCATGTACATAACTTTCAGCTCCGTTCAGTAAAAGGTGGCATATAGAAGTAATGAATAAATAAGAATTGACTTTATCACCCATCTCTAGCAATATCTAATATGTGTCATGCTCAGAACAGACCTATGAAAAGGAATGGAGATGACTTTTTGAGATTCCTGCATTATACCTTCCAACTCTACAATTCTGTCGTTCTATAAACTAGCAGCAGCTTCATGTGGCATTGCCACATAAACTGTGGGCCTTTGTATACGTCCATGCAGAGTATGTAACCAGATGCTGGTGATGAGCTTTCAGTCTTGTAGCTGTCCATGGTGCTGATAAAAGGAATCTACCAAAAGATGAAAACTCTAGTGTCAGATTTAGCTTGGCCCTGATTATGGTGTGTGTGTGTGTGTGTGTGTGTGTGTGTGTGTGTGTGTGTGTGTGTGTGTCTATTGTAAGTTTCTTGCTGTGGACTGCCAACTATGGTAAACTGTATAAAGTAATAGTTTTAGGTAGTGCAGACAGATAAGCAAAGATTAGAATAACCCTTCTGTTTTACCATTAAAGCAAAATGTGGCATTAGCTCAAGGGATAACATTTAGGAGTAATACACAATCCTTCTTAAGCTCCAGAATCAATGTGTGAAAAGAGGCAGAGGAGACATATGTGAGCATGGGGACTTTTTTAGTCTTCAGAAGGGACCTCCTTATATGTATATAAATGTAGTAGGTTTTGTGAAACTGTTGGTTGTTGGCATCCAGAATAAATGAGGGTTGAAATAATGAGCCTGTCTTGCTCAGCATTAGGCTTTGGAGAGAAAGACTGAATTAACATCTTTATTTTGAGGTTTGTTGAGTGTAATTTGCTTTACATTCAAGGTCCTTTGCTGTATTAAAAACAAATGTTTCCTAGATCCGATTGAGATTGTTTATTTTCATTTGTTGCCATATTGGCTTAGGTCATTTCCTTGAATCACCTTGGTATAGAAAACAATGTTTGCTCATACACTTCGCTTGCAATGTAAAATAAATTGGAATACTGTAGAGAGAAATGCAGGGAGGATCAAGCTTTGGAGCCGGGAGTTGGATTGGTAAACTTGCAATAATTTAACTGTATGGTTTTAAAGTAACAGTAAATGGCAAGAAGTAAAATTTGAAAGTCTTATTTAACAGCACTGTATCAATTGTTGCTATGAATGTTTGTCAGGTAAACTCTTGAATATGGGGCTTTGATTCAACATTTGCAGTCGTGATGTTGGCGCACCTTGTTTTGATGACACGCATGCCCAAACATTTTCTGTTCCATTTCATGACAGGGAAGCTTGATATTATTTCATTTCAGTGGTTCAGAGCTTGGTTTGGAGGTAGTGATACTGCTTTCAGGTGGTGGTAAATGTGTGATGTTATATGTATATCCATATGAGATAATTTGTGCATAGTTCTTCAGTTAACATCAGTCCTAGTATTTCCCTCCCTCTGTCCCCTGCAGAATACCCCATATGGTTGGCATCTGCTAGGTGGAAAAACTAGAGGAATGAGCAGACAGTGCTGGCTGACATCCTTAACTGGCCCTCAGGGACCTAAAGACCTAGACTGCAAAACCAGGGTCGTGAGACTGTTAGGGCCCTGCTGTGATCAGCTGCTTTAGGGATTAGAGCCATGGCTAAAGGCAGGGCAGGTTGAATGGTAAGTTTATGCATGACATAAAAGGATTGAGAGACTCTCCGTGGGCATCCATCTTCTGCTGTGTGCAGTCAGTATCTTGAGGTTGCCACTCTTGAAAGTCAGACAGCTGCTGATATCTGATAGCACAGTTGGCATAATATATAGGGAAGTTTTTAAACGATTGCTATTTCCATTTACCCTAGGCAGCACATCCACAGAAGACTAATGATATATCTAGATAAGTGGTTGTACTCCTCACTGTTATCATGTTCTGATGGTTAGAAATGTTAAAAATAAATATAAATAGATAAATTGGTTTCTTTTGCCTTGTAAAGAAAAAGGAGTGGAAAGGAGTACAACATATATAATCCAGCAAAAAAAGAAACTGGAACAGATGAAAAATATAAGTAATGGGAAAAGATAATCACAACTTTTTCCCCAAGGTGGACCAAGAACTAAAGATGTCATTTCAGTACCATAAACATTTAATTCAGTATGTTCACGTTTAAACTTGCTGTGTTATCATATTTACCACATTTCCTCCTACAATCCTACAGAGAAAATTTAGCGTTCAAGTTAAGCTAAATTCTGCCCTAGCATATGGCCATGCTCTGGTCTGTAGGGCCACAGGTTACAACCAGTCACAAACAGATTGCAACTTGTGATAATTGATCTGAAGCCAAGTAATTATGCCTGGGCAGGAGAGTGAGGATGAAAGGACAAGCCAGGAGGTAGGACCAAATAACTACCAAAGGATACAGGAACATGCCAAAGCTCAGGAAAAATGTGTTACTTTGGCGTAGTGGATTCACTGTCTGGCATGAATGGGTGGTGTCAGCCTAGACCCTCTTAAATTTGCTGTTTGGGTCTGAGGCCCTTATAAAATGAATGCTCACTGTCATTTCCCTTTCTGTGTGGAAATGGAGTCATATGAGCTTTGTTTTGTGCATAAATTCAAGTTCAATGTGTTGCTATTAGTATCTTAACAACTTGGGACTATTTTACCTATGAAATCACCTTACCTCGCATGTTCCCACTCAACCACTTCGATCAGTGGAATTGGCACTGCTACAGGTGCCACATAATACATGTTCTGCATTTGTAAGAACCTGATCGTTTAGTGTGGCAGATATCAAGCAGGCGCCTTCACTCTAATCTTTTCAGTGCCTGCTAAAGACATTATTGTTTAAACAAGCCTGCCTCGATGCTTAGAAAGATGATGCTTAGAAAGTTGATCTGATTTTTAACCTGTTTGGTATTTTAACTTTTTGTATTGTGATTTTTTCTTGATAATTCTATTGTTTTATTTTTTTGTAAACTGCTTTGAGGGTTTGTTTGTTTTTTTTACAATCAAGCAATGTATAAATTTTATGAAATGAAATAAATTAAATTCACCCAAGAAGCAAATCTCATCACTTGCTCTGGCTTGATATCTGGTGTAGGTGAAATCCCTGTTTTTTGCTTCCTTACATGTTGAACTTTTGAGGTACCCTACAATGTGGTAGACATGGAACTGTTTGCCTGGTGTTATCATATGTATGAATAATAATTTTAACAATACCCCACCCATCTGGCTGGGTTTCCCCAGCCACTCTGGGCAGCTTATGGCAAATCTAAAAACATAATAAAAACATCACTATGGTTCTTAACCATCCTAGGATGGTTTTATTTCCTATTTGAAGTTGTAACATTGGAGGTAGTTAAGTATTTTATTTATTATCATGACATTCTCTTCATTTTTGAAGGAATGTAATTGTCATATTTGTGGTGAGAAGGATAAGAAGGTAACAAGGATAACTTTCTTTCTTGTCCAAATAATACAATATTTTAAGACTAATATAAACTTAATGATTGCTCTAACATAGGAAAGAAGCTCAGATTTTGGAATATGCCATTATGACTCCTGAATTTTTGCGTGTGTACTGTTATTTTGCCTTTGTTAAGCAGAAGCACTAAAGCCAGGCAAGGTGTGCTAAATAATATGTATAATTCATTCCATTGCACTGGGTTTTATAATTCTCGAGGATTAATTATCTGACAACATGTTAGTTTGCTCCACTGCTTCCATCTTTGGAAAAGGTGGGTGCATCATTAAAACTGTATAGATAATTAGCTTCACCAGCCTGCTTTTGTTTGTGTGTTTATATTATTATTCAGTGCAGCATGTAATATAGATAAGTTTAATATGGTTTCTTAATGAATACCTGATGGTTGGAGGGGGAAGCACTCCTCAGTCTATGTTCATGTTTTATTGCAAAGGTGTTGTGTTTTTAAGGTAAACTTCATGTTTTGAAGTTGGTGGGCTCTCTGAATACTTAATTTGTTCATAAGCATGCTGTATCTATCTCCACAGTCAATACTATTCCTATTGGGGGAATAGTACAAATAGCACAATACTCCCTGCAGAGTTGTGCACCACATCTGAGCTGAGAGCTCTTTCAACACTTCCATAACTTCAGAGACCTTTGAAATAATTCAGAGGCTTCCTGGGGTGTCTCTCTCCACAGTGCTAGAAAGACTGAAGGGAGGATGGTCAGCACAGAAGTGACACATGGCTCTGATCTGTTTTGACCTAAGCTGAACTTCGTTCCTGACCAAGCCTGTAGTGTAGTGTTGTGTAGCCCAAGCAGAGCACCAGTGAATTTGAAGGCACTTCTATGGTGGCTGTCTAGTGATCTCCTCAGTAATTACAGTGCTGAGGAGAGGGAAATCTCTTGTGGCTCTTTTCCAGATAGAACTGTGAAGGCTGAGGACCAGCTGGCCATTGAGTTTTGAAGTTCACACTGTGCTGCCGGACAGATCAGTAGTATGCAAGTGCCATTTCTGAGCTGGCCAGGTTATGGGAGGGCAGGGGGCATTATGTGGTATATGACATGCTGTTTTAGAAGAAGTGCAAAATATAGAGCGATATTAGCCACAAGTATGACATGTATCCATCATGCAAACAAATATACCCATACAAAGATTAGCTCCTATGTCCGCATCTTAATATTGTACTTCACATCCTCTCCTTACTGTATTGGTATCCTCCTTATTGGTTTCTTTTCCATCTTCAGTTGATATTTCTGAGAGGGATTCAAGAAACCTGCCAAGTTGGCATAGTTTTCAGCTTATCCAAAGGGGGGTTTAAAGGTTAGCATCTGCCCTCTAAAAACCAGATTGGGAAATGTCAGTTCAAATTGGCTAACATCTGTCTCATGAAAACTTTCTTAGTATAACTTTAGGTTATGTAGCTAACCCTTCAAAATAAATCTATAGAATAAGCCCATAACTATTAAAATAACAACAGTAGATAAAACCATAATTAAAACATGGGGCCATAAAATGTTATTTTATATAATAAGCATATTTTAAAATTTCTGTTTGCATGGATAGAGGAGGAGTGATGTGAAGATGAAACTACCAGACATGGAATGCCTTACCCCAGTGAAAAGGAAAACTCTTTTTACACATTGCTTTATGTATAATATCCTGTAAAGTGCACCAGGTGACCCATGTGTACCAGCAGGTTGTTGTTGTGAAATGCCCCTTTGAACATTCCTCATTCAGGATGGAAAGCGTTTGTGTCACTGCCCAGCTTTGTGAAAAACACCCAAGCCATGCTTGTGTTTGGAGTGGGAGGGTTTGTCTACTGTTACTATGAACTTACAAAGAAAGACTGTAGAAATTGGATTTTATCCCTGAGAGCAGCATTATATTTTTCTGGAACACTAACAACAGAAAGTAAGCAAGACAGAAGAACGTTCCTATTGAGTAACAGATAAATAAATAAGCCCACAACATATATAACCAGGAGTACTCAAGATTAGGAATGGTTGCTCCAGACAAGTGCAATTGAACTTTTCTGAGATTTTACTGACTCTTCATCATCTAAAAAGGGGGTTATATTGTTAGTTCCATAAACCCTAAGAATCATAGTTTTGAACAAATAGAATAGCTGTGAAACCAGCTTCCAATGGTCCTCCCACCTCTTTAACTATTGCCTCTGTCAACTTCAGCCCAATGAACTTCAAAGCAAGAGGAATTCATATACTGAAGTCCACAAACTAATGATTATGAGCAACACATCGAGTCACAAAAGCAGGACCAATATTTACTAGTGAGTTCACTCCTGAATCCAAGATACATGTTTTTAATCTTTCTTGGAAATTTCAAATGTGTATCACATGGACAGAACCCTCCTGTGAAGTAGTAGAACTTTTGGACCTTGTCAAGTACTTCTTGAGTTTAATGGATTGGAGGCAGCTGAGAATGACTATATCACACCTTTTAGAACAGACCAGACACTGAACTACTTAGATCTGTGTGTTCTCTTCATTGCCCTTTACTTACTCCATGTTCTTCCTGTTGTTAATCTTTGTTCTGTGGCATCGCTGATTTACAGGTCTTCTCTACTTTTTCTATGACCTTTTTTTCACCTATAGGGCTTGTCTGCTGTCAAGATATGCTGCTTTGATTAATTGCATTTCCTGCTCAACTTTGGTTGGCTTCACTCTCATCTTTACTTGTTAACCTTTGCAAGCTTTTATTGTGAACTTTTATGTGCTTTAACCTTTTCTTTATTGACTATCTCACCCTACCAGCACAGCCTCAGTGCTCTTTGCTGTTTGGTTTTTTTTTGTTTGTTTTTTGAAAATTGTTTTCCTTGTATAGCTCCTGGCTTTTTTCCTATCATTGTAGCCGTATAGCACTGGTATAATTGTATTTCCACAACAGTGTAAGTGGGAAAATTCCAACTGGAACTTTTTTATTTTGGGTGCTTGATGACATAATGGGACTTGGAAAATTCTTTCACATGCCAATGGAGAACATGCAGGCAAATGGACTGGGGCCACAAAGCTTCCCTCTGCTAAATCTATGCTAACCTGAGTTTTTGTGGCAACTTAAATCTTACCCAAACTATGAGTAATTAGAGTTTTTCCAGTTTAATCATGGTTAGCATGAACAGAGGAAGGGACAGGCAGTGTACATGGGCAAATGTCGGATGCGTATATGGGTTGACTAAGATAAGGTATGATTGTCCAAACACAGTTGCACTTACAGACAGCAATCTTCAAATGCACTTTTCACAGTCACTGTGGCAGCTACCATTTTCTATTCATTCATTCCTTCCTTGACTCAAGTGAATGAGCCAATTGCATTTTAAAATATATATATATATACAGGGGCCAACAATCTGGCACATGTGCCATCCCTGTTCTATAAATATGGTAATATAGGAAGCTGGTCACTCTGAAACTGAGTGGGGTGAATGATCTGGTCTCTGCTCATGGGAGAAGCTGAAATTCAATATGAAAAGCAAGTGAAAGTAGGCTGGAAGTAGAACTTGATCTCCTTTTTTAAAAAATATGCAAACTCTTCCAGGCAAAAGACAGATAATTCTGATGTTTGAAATTGTTATCCTGGACTGCCCACCTGACTCAACAGTTTTACAGCAATCTGTAGCTGATAGCATCATTTTTGTTGGCCAGCGCATAAAATGGTGGATGCCTGAACCTTAAAGAACTAGTTCCAGCATCAGACCGCCAGTGGGAGAGCGAGAACAGACATCAACCCAGACAAATAAAGAGATGAACTCTGACATATGTTTGCCCATACTCTGTGGCCTTTTACAGTGACTCTGCTGCCTCCTTGTAGGGTTATCATCAGCCCCTGCCTAACTGTATCATCTTCCTTGGCCAGGAACATAACAGGAATGCTGCCTTGGGCAGCAGGCACACCTTCAGCAAGGTTGCCACCAAAAAGGAAAGACCACAGGGTGTTGTCTCTTTGAGGGTGACATAAAGACCACAGACTTTATTTTTCTGCCCCTTTTAATTTTTTATCTTTATTTTTGCCACACATGTAAAGCCGAATGTGCACAAGTTAAATGCATGGATTTAATGTTCTCAAAGCAGCTTTAATGTCAAGACTAAATTTTGCCTATGTCATTAGAAATCCATTGGTCTATTGACAGAATAATACTGTGACCCATTGCCATAATAATTCATTAGCAATATGAATACCAGAAGAACCCAACTATACATGTTTATTTTATCAAGGCGTTATAAAATAAATTAATTAATTTAGAACTTTTTCTAGGATGTGCGACACAGGAGAAGGGCTGTTCACCTTTCAAACAAGGGAAGGCGAGATGATCTATCAGAAAGTCCATTCTGCAACGCTGGCAATAGCTGAACAACATGAAAGATTGATGATGGAGATGGAACAAAAAGCACGGGTAAGGATCTCACTCCAATATTGCAAAAGGCATTTGCTGCATTAGGAAGGGAATAATTGTGAAATTAATAAAAACAAAATCAGACTTCTTTAAGAAACTTAATACCCATAGATACATTAACATGATACTGAAAAATGGATTATGACATTAGTTATTTTAGGTTATATGTTCCCTCATGGAGTTAGCTCTGATAGGTAGATGGAACACCCATCAAGGTGTTTTTTTTCTGAATGTGGTGTCCATGTGTGTATGCCTTTATACATCCTCTTTTCCCTAATGCTAAACATTAACCATGCCACATTGCAAGCTGCTTTTGAAGCTTCCCAAGTTTAAATAGTAGTTGGATTGTGGCATGATCTTTTTTTAAAGGAACAAGATGTGCTCTTTTCTGGAGCATGGCCAGTGATGTTATGCCATGAACAATATTTGCTCTCAAGAATTCCAGTATATGCTCTTCTGTTTGATAGATCAGGCCTGTCTTTAAAGAAGCAAAACCAATGAAGCTTATTATAAAGGCATCATAAAGGTTAATAAATGTCATCGTACAGTGGTCAGAAGACTACATTTGCCTAGGTGCCACAAGACAATCTTCACCCCCCTTTTTAAAAAAACTTACCTTGTTTAGCAACGTAAATATTTGACTGTTAATATACACATGAACAAACTCTGGTTTTTATTCATTTTTTTAAAAAAATACATTTTGAGAGCATATTATTATGGGGAAAACTTTGAAGTTATGAAGAATTTCCATCATAGCATTCCAAATCACTTTGTCCTTTGCTTAGGCCACTTTCTTTTGTGCAACAGGCAGCCTTGCAGCAAATTGAGAACATGCAATGTTTCTATGGTTGACTCACACAGGCATTTTCCTTCCCACTAACTTGAACTGAGTGCATTAATTTTTAGGCAACAAGATGTTCAAAGGAAGAGCCCATTTAGGGGACAGTCAATATTCTCAATACATTTGATTTATTTTAGTTTTCCTTTTTCATTTTAGGATATTATTTAAAAGGACCGTGATAGAAGGATAATATATCTCAAACACTGATTTCAAGTTCACTTACTTACAATATTTAACTCTTCTCACCAGAAGAGTTCTGTTTCAAGTAAAATGTTTTGCCCAGCACCTTTAAAGATCTACACTTGCCTGCTTTTAGCTGAGCTTTAATATATTTCTGAACTCCACAATGTTGGAAAATATGCTCTGAAAGGATGAAGTACGGGCACTCTAGAAACCTACTGAGTCATGTAGTTCAAGTTAGCATTTGCATCTTCAGCGTTTGTCCATACCTACGACCCACCTTTTATTGGAGGGCAAATGTGTGCATTGAGGGCCTCTTGTATTCACATAGACAGCCCACCACACACACACAGGATTTGCAGTTCTAAATCTTGTGCAAAGACTATGTAAGGTGAACAGGCTCCCTACTGCAGATGCTAATCTCCAACATATGATAGGCAGCAGGAGTGGGATGCTGATGTGACAGAGAGCAGAGTCTAGCATGATTATCCTTAATCTCTCTCATGTGATATGAATTGTATGAAAGAAACTCACATCCAGATAGTGCTATTTTTAATACAAAATGTGAAGGTTTGTAATGGATTCCAAGCCACAGATGATGTGTTTTTCTTTTGACAGTTGGTGAAATGGTGGGGGTGGTACAGCTTTGATCATATATACAGTGGTACCTCGGTTTAAGAACAGTCCTGTTTACGAATGATTCAGTTTATGAACTCCGCAAAACCTTTACCTCGGTCTAAGAATGAAATCCAAACAATGGAAGGGCACCGGCGGCCAGAGGCCTCATTAGGGAGAGCACACCTCGGTTTAAGAATGGTTTCAGTTTAAGAACGGATTTCTTGAATGGATTAAATTCGTAAACTGAGGTACCACTGTACTCTGTTTTTAGTTTAAAATGGATGAAGTGTTTTATCGTACCTTGAGTCCTTTTCCTGTGGGTTAGATATCCCAACAACTCAAACTTAACATTAGTAACTTGTCTTGTTCATATTTGTAAGGATATTCACATTAATTGTGGGAAAACCTAGGATGCACCAGGACTGAAATAATGTTCTTTTTAAACGTATGGAATCTCAGTATTATGAATAAAATTACATGTTACATCTATGTAAAGAAAGGCTAGCAAGTTTAGAAAAGCATGGAGGTGGTTTATAAGTAAATGGAATTCTAAACAATCTGACATTAAAGATAAACCTTCTTCACCCTAGGATTTTGGGTTATAATAAAGGTAAAGGTAAAGGTACCCCTGCCTGTACGGGCCAGTCTTGCCAGACTCTAGGGTTGTGCGCTCATCTCACTCTATAGGCTGGGAGCCAGCACAGTCCGCAGACACTTCCGGGTCATGTGGCCAGCGTGACAAGCTGCATCTGGCAAGCCAGCGCAGCACACGGAACGCTGTTTACCTTCCTGCTGGTAAGCGGTCCCTATTTATCTACTTGCACCTGAGGGTGCGTTCAAACTGCTAGGTTGGCAGGCGCTGGGACCGAACGACGGGAGCGCACCCCGCCGTGGGGATTCGAACTGCCGACCATATGATCGGCAAGTCCTAGGCGCTGAGGTTTTACCCACAGCGCCACGTGCGTCCCTTTGGGTTATAATGGCAGAATGCAATTCATTTGTTTTATCTTTGAACCAGGGCCATAGTTGTGGCCCAATTATACTCGGTATTTATTTATCAACAGTATATGGGTTTTTTTATTTCCTATGTTTATCTTTATCTTCAGTTGTCACTTTTTGTGTAATTTGGTGAATAATTTTTATTTATTTATTTAAATGACAGTTGAGTCGAGCAATTGGGAGTGCAGACAATCTATTCTCTGGTTTGTTAGCTCATCTGATGTTTTAGTGTCTTGTCTTTAGGTTTCCTATCCCAATTACATGAACTGCAGATTAATTTATTTTAAATGGAGGCTGAGATCCTTAGTGAGGGTTTCAGGCAATGCAAAAGTGTCTTTTGTGCTACAGTAGAAAGCTGCATGGAACACACTTGTTCTGTGTTCCCTATTTCTGACCTAAGGCTTCCTCCTGATGTGATAAAAACTGAAGGAGCCACTAGGGAAAGCACTGGGCTGAGGTGATTATATTTTCAGGAAACATAGGCCTGCCTTGAAGCCCTTTCTCCTTCTCTTTGAAGATTTGAAGCTGACTAGAGTTAATGCTCTCTGAACATGCTCAATAATGCTCTCTGAACATGCTCAATTCCCCCCCCCCAAAAAAAATATATATATGAAGCCCTGGATATTTAGACTACAATCCTATACTCTGGGAATCAGGTACATTGAACTCAATGGGGCTGAAAAGACATGCATTGGATTGTCCTGTTTAAGTAGACCAACAAAATAAACAAGTCCGTTGTAAGAGAAGAATAGATTATATGGGGAGTGAATATTTGTCACTGTCACCCCATACTGCAACTTTTATGTTTGTATCTCCTCAGTTAACTTCATGACTGGCTTGTAATGAAAGATGTTTGTTCCAGCAAGCATTCACACTGTCAGAATCCATTTCCATATAAGTGGCCAAAGGGCAAGTTTCCAATGAGATGGAGTGGCTGAGAGGGCAGTCCCATTGCGCAGTTTGTAATTCAGATGGAATCACATTGACAAGATAGCATGAGCTCTTAACTTCTCTCTCTATCTCTTCCTTTTCCTCATAGTTGTCTTCTTTGTAACTGGCTTTGTTCCTGTTGTGTGGAATAATACCAGAAATTGTAGTAATGTTAGGTTTGAAAGGAAGCCTGCTGTTTTCCCCCTGTAAAATCTGCTATCAGATAATTTCTGCAATGTTCTCCATAAATGCCCAACTCTTGTCTATGTGTACTACATAATTTGTGAGAAAGAAAACATGTGTGAAGTGGTTCTCTCCATGGTTCCAGGTACATCTTTTATTCTGAAACAGAATGGCACAATGACACTGTTATAAGGATTGTAAAATTAAAAAACGAGCAATGTTCCTTTTAAGAAGCATATACTAGCCTAACATCTATGCACTGAAAAGGACTTAATTATTTCACCATGTAGGTGTAAAATTTAGGGCAATAATATGGTGTATCCATTATTAAAAGCCATGGCAAGGGAAGGCAGGTATTTCTAACTCATTTTGCCAACTTCCACTCCCAAGCTTATGTAGTTTCTTTAATATAGTACTGTTTCTTTAAAAGTATACAATTAATTAACATGATACTGTCACTTTAAATAGAATTTATTTTACTAAGACAGTTTTTCAGAAGCAGTTCGTTAATCTATTAAAACTCTTTTGCCAGATGACCTTATTTGCTCCACTCCAATTAGGCCTCAACAAGGACTCTTTTTGAAGTTTCAACCCTTACTAACCTATTGAAGTGCAGGCCTGATTTTGTTAGAATATACATCTGGTTCTCCTTCCAGACATCAGAGCCTCACATTTCAAACTGCCTCTCACTTCTTGTCCCTTGGTGCTTATACAAAGGTTTTCCCTTTGTCTCTTTAACCTGAACTGGCCACCAAGCCACCCTGCATTCTTTTCAGATCCTCTTCTTCTCCTGTCGTCTTCTTGTGACTATCCGCCATGAGCACTAAGCACCAACCAACATAGACTCCCTAACAAGCATGGACTGACTCCTGGTCGACCAGCACTCAACTATATGTTCCGTTCTGGCACCTCTAGTTCAGCCTCAGCCAACCACAGTGTCTAACTGAATATTCTAAACTTGCAACCACATATGCATATTTTCTATTCTCCTTTTGCATACTGAGAGTCCAATCTCCAACCCCACCTCAGCTCTCAGTTAAGGTCCCTCAGTGACAGTTAAACCAACTGTCACTTGCCCAGACAGAAAACTTTTCCCCCATTACAATAAAAACAGCAGAATGCATTAAAGCGCCATTCAATTAATCAGGATTTCTTCATAAAGCTCATGGAACCTATGTCCAGAATATTGAAGATGCACTTCATTGAACTAAAGACAGTCAAAGTCCAATGTGCAAACATTATTTCTGTGACCAGGTACAAGTCAGTGGAATCTGTCAGGTACATAGTGTTATGTACTGAAGTTCTCACCCTGGGCCAGCAGGGGGATACGGTAGATAGTTATGCAAATGAAGGATCGAAAGTGACTTTTATCTTCCCTTTTTCTGTGGCATGGGTTTTCTGGTTTCCTTCTCTGAATAACTAAGTTCTTTCTGCACTGATGCTAATCATGACTCCTGTCTAAACCAGGGTTTGAATCAGTGATTGCCAAACACCCCCTGCTCAGGCTTAGAATAAGACTTTCAAAACTGAACTTTCTGCCAAACTCAATCTTTCAAATGCAATACCGCCTCACACATCCACTCCCTGAGGGCTCGCCCACTCTTCCACTTGTCCCATGCCTAGAAAGCATGGATCTGAGCAGTTTTCCACTTGTCACACCACTTTACCCAGGAAAACCCACTCTTTCCCCCAGGGAAATTGGAGCAGAATGTCAATTGGAACCTAACTGGCATTTGCTCTGATTTCCCTGGGGGGAAGCAGTGGGAGAAGCAGAAAAAGCACAGAATTTCTCACAAAGCTTCTATTCTGCCCTGCCTTTTTGTCCATTTTTGCTCTAGTGGTAGCAGCAGTGATAGGATGAGAGAGGAAATATCTCTCTTCCCTACTTTATCTAATGCCTTCCATGTTTTCATAACTGACAAGTACAAGGATCACTGGCTAATGAAGGTTTTATAGAACTACCATGTTTTCCAGTATATCTTAACAACAGCATACAACTATCTCAGAATGCTATATATAAGAGAGTTGGAGTTTGTGTGCATAAGGTTAGGAGGAAGGGGATGGCAGGTGACAAGGGCAGAGGGAGTATTTATCAAAGTCATCAATGTTGTGCTTGAATAATATTTAGAGCCATGACAATCACTTTCCATATGGGAAAGGGGAATGGAGAAGTATATCTTCCTGAGGTTGAATTCAGGTTTGGATTAGGCCATGGTGAAATATATTTGGCTGACACAACTGCAGTACTGGGCTACTTTTTAAGACAACATGAATCTGTCATTTCATTTCATATAAATGGTGCAAGCTGAAGAAATAGGCAGATATGCCTAGATGTTATAAAATGCAGTTATAAAAATGCAGCAGCAAAAGATTGCAATAAATTTCACTAGCACTCATTAGACACAAAGGATTGGAAATAAATGAACCAATGCCTAGGAAAGCTCAATATGCTCACTTTTGATTTGTTTGTTTGTTTGACTGTTAAGAAACCATTTTTATTCCAATATTTCTACAGTTGAACTCTAGCCTTGTTTCAGGTGTATTTCTAGTCTACATGTGTTTGTGAGAGGCAACTGAGGCATTTAGGCAGACACATTCCAGGCCATATGCAAGCTCTTCCATATATATATATTGTGTCTAGATCTTAATGTACAATGGCATTCTTCCACAACTCATGTTGTCAGAAGTATGCCACAGCAACAGTGTATCTGACAGCATAACTACACCAAAACAAAAAGTAACAACTCAAGCATTAGTTCCAGCATTTCCTGTCCAGTACCGTGCTGTTATGTTTTTGTGTGTAAACCAAAACCCATTGTGTAAATACGTGTAACTAGTCTAGGCTAACTTAATAGGGCAGGGAATTGTTGCTGGTCAGATCTGGTTCTGAGACAGAATTCCCTCTTTCTCAAGATAAAGTCTTCCGCAGCTTCTTTTGAAGGTTCTTAGAAGATTTTGTTTTTCTTTCTTAGAAAAAGGTCTTTTGATCTCACATAACATTTAGATAATGTGTGAGATCAAATAGCCTTTTTCCCAGAGAAAAATGCAGCTCTTAAAACTTCAAAAGCCGCACTGGAGGTTGAGGTACTTTTTACTCATTTGAAGTGAAACCCAAAGGGCATCCATGAGCTGCACTCCCAGTACTCCTGTACTTTACAGTCCTCTCAATACAGACTCTAATAAAAACTTGCAAGTGAGGTAAGCCATGTGAAAACATGTTGCAATAAAGAAATACAAACTGATACCCATAAAACTGCATCATTAGATACATTTTTTTCCATTGGCAGAAATGGTGTATTGTGCTTGTTTGCATATCTTTCTTCTTGCTGAAAATACAATATTAAAAAATGAAGAGGCGACTTATATTTCAAAACTTTATTTTTGGATTTTTATCATATGTAAGAAATGGAAGGGACGCGGGTGGCGCTGTGGGTAAAACCTCAGTGCCTAGGACTTGCCGACCGCATGGTCGGCGGTTCGAATCCCCGCGGCGGGGTGAGCTCCCGTCGTTCGGTCCCAGCGCCTGCCCACCTAGCAGTTCGAAAGCACCTCCGGGTGCAAGTAGATAAATAGGGACCGCTTACCAGCGGGAAGGTAAACAGCGTTCCGTGTGCTGCACTGGCTCGCCAGATGCAGCTTGTCACGCTGGCCACGTGACCCAGAAGTGTCTGCGGACAGCGCTGGCTCCCGGCCTATAGAGTGAGATGAGCGCACAACCCTAGAGTCTGGCAAGACTGGCCCATACGGGCAGGGGTACCTTTACCTTTTTTTAAGAAATGGAAACTTTTCAGGGTTGCTTGAACCAAAAGTAGTGGTCCAGTTCAAGTCTGCATCCAGGCTGCTCCTAGGACACATGCTGCCTTCTTTTAAAAATAAGGTTCACAAGATCAGCTGTTGAGCAGATTGGGGGTGGATTTGAGGTGGACTCATCTCAGAAAAAGATCATTATTGAAACTGAATAAATAGCATAAGAAAAGGGCAAGCAAAATGGCAGTGATTGCTGCTGGTGCATCTTCCCTATGTGGAATATCTGGAGTGTTTGGGACTCTTAGTTCCAGAGAAAGAAAAAGACAATAATGTAGAACAATAGAATTGCAGAGCTGGAAGGGACCACACCCTGTAATGCAGGAATCTTCTGCCCAACATGGGGCTCAAAACCCACAACCCTTAGATTATGAGTCTTATGACTGAGCTACTGTATCCCAGTACTGTAGATCAGGAAAACGTCTTCTTCCACTCCCATTGTGTTAGAACTGTGGGTCATTCCTTGAAGCTGATTGTCTGTAATTAAGACAAAATAAAGTACTTCTTCACCCAGTGCATGCATATGGAATTAATGACCACAAAGTGTGCCAATGGTCACTGCCTGAGATAGGTTTAAAAGAGAATTAAGAGTTGGAAAAACCCATGGAGGATAGATCTGCCAGTGGCGTTTAGACATGAGGTTCCGCTTAAAGGTCTTAAGTTCAGAGGCTGTGTGCCACTGCATTCCAGTTCGCAAGGGGCAGCAGGGTGAGACTGCTATGCTGCTATTGTTGTTGTTGCTGCTGTTGTTGTTTTATTGGATTTATATACCACCCTATACCTGCGGTGGTTCACCCTTAGTCTGATCTAGCAGAGTAAGCATAGTTGTTTCTTTGTTTTATGGGTGTATACCTCACTCTTCAACAAGTTCCAAATATGGCTTTAAAAATGGGTTAAAAATGCAGTAGAACATATTAAAACACCACAGTTTCAAATAGTAAATGAAAAGCAGCATGCAGAAATAAAACAGGTCAGATTTATTTAATTTCATTCCTCATTCCTCATCCAGAAACTGGTTTGACTGAGATGACTTGACTTCTGATGAATTCTGCCTCAAATGAAATAGGGTCATTCAGATTACAACTGAAATGTTGTTGTTGTTTTTTTGTTTTTTTCATTTTGATAAATACATCGTTAGAATTTAATTTGGAAAGGGGGGTTAAATGTTAAAAAAAGCAACATACAGTTTTGCTGAAGTGTTGAATGGAGCTGCATTAGATATCGTAATGCAAGAGAGTTGTAACTACAAACAAATTGTTTTCTCCAGACTAGTAATTTTATGGGAATCTAACAGGATCACTCTGGAGTATGTTGTTTGTGGAAATTATTTGTGTAATTATAAATATATCATCTAGGGAAATCAACAAGAATATCTCTAAATTTTCAGCAATTCCATACTCATTAATGTAGTATTTTCTGTGGACAGACATGGGAAGGCAGGGAAGGAACACATTGTTGTGATGTTCAGAGTGTGCTGTACTGCATGTCCCTTTCTGACATGTCCCTGTTGTCCTTTAATCATTATACAATAGCCGCAGTACAGGGGCCACATGAGAATTAATGCTGTTTTTCTGAATCATTACCTTCTAATGAGATTGCTGCTTGCAAACCCATGAACTCTGCACAGAACACTGCCTCTCAGAGCAGCTGGTTCCCAGTTCTGTTCAGCCCTATTCCCAAATCTGACCAAGTCTGATGGGGGCGGGGAGTTCTTTTCTTGTGACAGCAAAAGAGTTGTCAAAGTGTTTTACTTCCACTCAGGATTTCACTTGCAATTTTGGAAGCAGCTTCATACGGATTCATCTGAAATATATTTCAATGTATTTTCCTCCTGTGTTTCAGTGGATTCTCTTCATTACTGCTGTACACAATTAAAAGTAGTTAACTGTACTAAAGTATGCTTAATTCACAACTATGTGTGATTATAGTGGTTTGAAACATGTAACACTGATGTGAATTGGGCAATAGAATTTATAACATTTTATTCATCTTTCAAGCTCCAGACCAGTTTGACTGAACCTATGACATTACCCAAGTCAATCTCGCTTCCTCGTAGTGCATACTGGCATCATATCACTAGGCAGAACAGCGTGGGAGAAATCTACAGTTTACAAGGTAAGATGCCTGAATATTAAAATGGTATGTCCATTAGCTTTTCTCACATTGAGCAAAACTCATGCAAATTGCTTTCATCTGCACTGGCGGCTTTCTCTTCATTTCAATTACTAAGGCTTGTCATCAAACTCAGTAGGGGTGGTGAGATATGCTTCCTCCCCACCCACCACTTTTTTAATAAAGAAAACACACACCTTCTTATTCTAATGGTGTATATTATTACCAGAAATCTTGCATAGGTTGAGAAGTCAATTTGACAGTTCAGCTTTTAAACGGAATATATCCATAATGTGTGACTTCTCGGTATCTAATGAGGAAGTGTTGTATGGAATTTCTCAGAGGAAACAATTTGCAGTTAGAAAAGATTTGATTTTGTTTAAACTGGCACATTCCCCATACATTTTGGCCATTTCCCAGTGAAAAATAAATAAGCAATTACTGCAGTGCCTTGTCAAGTATAGAAGGAAAGGTGAGTGTTCTGTATGCAGGAGATGTATCTTTGACAAAAGCCTATTGCTAGTCCAGGAGTTGTACATTTGGAAAGCACACTTTCTCTGACTGATAAAGAAACCATGCTGGTGGGAATGGTCTTCTGCAAACAACTAGGCAAAAGAAACACTGCTAACTCTTCCAGGTTTACTTGCTACTCTTTGGGAATGAGGCATGTGGTAGCCACAATACCTCAAGGATTGCTTCTCTCCATATGAGCCTAGCCAGGCCCAGAGATCATCCTCTGAGGCTCTTCTTCATAGGAATGCTTGAAAAGTCATTAAGAAATATCTTGAATTCACCACTGTGTTGGTTGGACAGTAATCTGCTCTCAGTTGCTTCCTGGATTTATTTAAATTAAAATGGTTAACTCGTCAAAAGAAGGGTGCCCTATATACACAGTAACATCAATAATTCCTTCAGTAATAACAAGTTCATGACTTTCTGGTGTGGTGATTTGATTTGATGGTAGAACAGCTCAGGCTTCAGTGTCCTCAAACCTGGCTTAAAAATGCACATTGTGAATGATTACTTATTTGTGATGAATTTTTTAAAAAGCAGTCTCCAAATTCTCCCTAAGCTTTTGGCCCTGTATGACAGTGTTGTGATTCGTTTAACAGTTGATGAAATCTGTGCTCCAAAAAGGAATCAGGAAGGGAGTGCATGATCCCATGGTTTGCTAAATATTCAGGAGTGTTATATCTGCACAAGGATATAAAGAGAATGTCACAGATAATCCTTTCATAGAATAATAGCTTCCATGTAATTTCACAAATTGGTTATATCAACACAGAATTTAGTACTTGGCTCTGTTAATATACATGGATGTAATATATATATATTTAAAAAAACAACACCATTGGATAAAAACCCACTCTGCAACACAGTTTGGAGACTATGATCAGTTACTGGCAATTCATGAAATACTCAATTTAATCAGTCAGTTTGTTTACATTCTGTGTGCTTTCATGTGACTAGGCAAATCACTATTGTTCATGCACATTCTTTGTTCAATTCACATGAACTATAACAACGTACATTAATGAAGTGCCCATTAATGAAGCCTTGACAGCCATTCAAAACAAATACAATCCCCCCGAATACATCCTGGACCTGACCAACCACTGCCTAACCAACACGTACTTCATCCACAATGGACAAAGATACAAACAGATAGAAGGAGCACCTATGGGATCACCCCTCTCACCGGTCATCGCAAATCTGTACATGGAACACTTTGAAACCAATGCTTTAGACAAGTCAGAACACAAACCCAAACTTTGGCTCAGATATGTTGACGACACCTTTGTAATTTGGCCACACGGGAAGGAAAAACTAGATAGCTTCCTCACACATCTCAACAGCCTACACCCCAAAATACAATTCACTATGGAAATAGAAGCCAACAACCAACTTCCCTTCCTTGACGTCCTAATCTACAAAAAACCTGATGGCTCCCTAGGACACACTATCTACCGGAAAAAAACACACACCAACCGCTACTTACATGCACAATCACACCACCACCCTGCACAAATAAACTCCGTAGCCAAGACTCTCATCTCCAGAACCGAACGCCTGGCTGACAAAGACCACTTGACAACTGAGTTACAGAATCTCTCAAATGTGTTAATCGCCAACGGATACCAGCAAAACAGGGTTACGAAGCTAATCCAAAAAGAAACACCCCCCAAAAACCAAGACACAGAAGAAAACAATGGCATGGCCCTCCTTCCTTATATCAAGGGCACTACAGATAAAATTAGCAAAATCCTCCATAAACACAATATCAAAACAGCCTTTTGCACCAACCAAAAAATAGCCAATATCCTCAGAAACCCAAAAGATAAAATCCAGTTAGAAAACCAAGGGGTCTATGAAATACCCTGCAAAGTCTGCCCAGCCACGTACATTGGACAAACAAACAGACGAATAAATGCACGTATCGCAGAACACAAGAATGCCGTCAAAAAAGAAGAAAAAACTTCCTCTCTTTACCAACACATGAAAGAAACAGGACACGAAATTAATTTTGCAGATTCCAAATTGCTCTTTAACATGGAACATCACCACAAGAGAATAATCATGGAAGCCATCGAGATAGAGAAACACCCTCACAACATGAACAAGCGTGACGACACGTCCCGCCTGCCAGACATCTGGAAATTAGCCCTCCCCACAAAAACCGACACCAGAACCAGAGGCACACAGAACGCCATCTCCAATCAACCACACCAGACCCAAACCCAGACCCTCTCCACAGATAAACTACAGACACCATCCAGTAGCCAAACCATAGTGGCACCTCCGGATGCTGCACCCCCCTGCAATCCCTACACAGATCTGGCTGGCACAGGGCACAAAACCACAGCTCGCCCCTATACACGAAGCCAAGCCAGAGCACAACTAAGTGCAGTACAGCTATCTTCTCAGAAAAACTCTTTACAAGGTCAAGAGGTCAAGACACGAAAGCTTTAGCAACTAATCCACACCTAATGACCCTCCTAAGTGGTACTCAGAATATCACTCAAGTAATCACTCAAGATATCCCTCAAGTAATTAATGAACAAAAGAAGAAAAGGCACATTAACCTAGGAACTTCCTCTCTGCCCAGAACGTTGGAGGCTATACACCACACCCCCTCAACAGTATTTATAGGAACTCAAACACTGAGATCCTGCTCTGTTCTAGTAACAAGAAGCCGAAAGCACCAGCCTGAAGATGACGAGTGAGACCTCGTCGAAACGTCGCCTAGACACCCCAACTCTTACACGGGAAGACACCCGAAGACACCAAAACCTACATATATATATATATATATATATATGTGCTGAAGATATGTTTATGCAGTCAATTTTTAAACCAGGCACTGGTTTCAGAAAATATAGGACATATGGGTTATGTTGCCCAAAGGAGTACTTAACTGTTTTTGATAGTGTAGTAGTGTTGTTTTTAAAGGATGTTTGTTTCCCTTTGAAAAATATTTTTCCCTTAAATTAACCTCAGCAGGTGGCCAGCTTGTGAAATTGTTCAAAAGACAGCATGTATGTATATGGTAAAGCATGTGGTTTTATACCATGAATTCAACTGATCATGTAACCTGCTGCATTTTTTTAGAACAGACTCCTAAAGTAAACACACTATGTGAGCATCAAGGCAAGTAAAATTGTTTCATTTTCTCTTCTCTGCAACTCATTTGAAATAAAACAATATTTCCATTTGGTGAAGAGGAATGATATGCTGATTCCTTGGTTTGAAAATTGGCCAAGATGAATAATTTAGGCTGCAATCATATATATATTTACCTGGGACTATGCCCCATTGATCTGTAAAATACACAAATCCTCTTTCATACTGTGTGTGTGCGTGTGTAAGCTCAAACTAATGATGAAAGGATTTAAGAGTCTTGGCACAAGGAAGTGAATAAATATATCATAATGACATAGAAACACTAACAGGCCTAGCTCACCACTTGTATGTGCCAACACCAGATATTTTATTATCCGTTACATCAATCATGTAATTGCAACTTTTTTTCTGCACAAGAAATTGTTCAAATGCAGCCCAAATGTTTGCATAAGTGAAATACATAGGCATGCATACATTTTTTTCAATGGATGAATCTGTTAACTTGCCTTTTCTAGACAGGTTTAGGAGTTTTCCTGCAAACATTGAATGCATCATTGAGGTGCACTTGAATAATAATTAACCAGCTTGCATGCTATTTTCTTAAATGAGTGTAGTAATAAGCAGAAATAATCTTTCTCTATAGCTACCTAGCTAGCTAGCTTTTCCACTCACTTGTCAGAGCCATTCAATTTCCCCCTTTGTGTTTAAAATCTGGTTGACTTTCTATGGCAGTGCAATCATTTAGAATGCCAAAGTCGATGGGGGTAAGGGAAACTACCACCCATAGCCTGCTTTGGCCCCTATTTTCTTAATGAATGACTCTAAAATTTAATGTTTTGAATGGAAAAAATAAAACAGAATATGGATTTCTTTGGAGAAATAAATATAAAGTACTTCATAGCCATGAAGAAGTATAAACCTGATATCCAAGCCAAATTTCCTTCATGCTATTTGTATTGATTAGAGTACAGCTTAAACCCTTTACTCTGATACTTATCAATAGAAATGTTTAATGAAATTAATACTTTAGGTCCAGCCTTAAAGTTTTTTATGCAAACAGTGCCACCAGGCAATTTAGTTGCCTCATATTTACTTAAGTGCTGATGCTATGACGTTCTGCCAACATCTGTTCAGCTGGCTTAGCTCTAGCTGAGACAGGATGAGGGCGTTACACTGGTGTATCTCTGGCTAAGCCAGGGTTGGGGGACATATATCAGTACCTCCTTGGTGAGCTGGGAATCTGCTGGCTGAGCTAGAAATCCACCACATCCTTACTTGTTCATCCCTGTGGATCTATGTTTAGGATCACACCCTTAGTTTTTAATTTCTGCTCTTCAAGCTGTTAGTTGCATTACTAAGGCCTTTTCTTGTATTTTTGTAATTATTTCTGAAATTGATCATTTTGAAATCTGCTACCAATGCATGTTAGTGTTAATATAAGTTTCATTGTTGAATAAAATGAAATATAAGGTGTTAATGATTTCACCCAAGTACAAAATACAAAGCAGAATGAATACTCGCTGCAAAATCATGACTGGATTTTTCTTTATTTTTTAAAAAAGCATTCCGTTACAAAACATTAAAAAACTTGCCTGAGTCATTCTGTTCAGTCCTCGTGTAGGCTAATCCTGTGGGCATTTCCTTTGCGCATCTGTAGTTCTCTGCAAATTAAAGTGTGTTAACAGAATTGCAGGGGCATTCATCATTTTGGCATATCCACTGTGTGTTCATATTCACAGAAACTGCTAAATTTATTCCTTCATCCTACTGTGACTCTGAAACAATATAAAATGTTTCAGTATGGTTGCTTTTGGGCATTATGCTATACCATGGTTCATTGTGATGGGCACATGTTTTCTTTTCCCCACCCCACTTCTCCCTGGAAGGAAGGCTTCAGATACTTTTGTTTCTACTCTTAGGTGAGCACAGCGTGCCGTTTCATTTGAACCTTTGATTGTAACTATGATTTCTTTGAAACAAGTTAACACCAAACCTTAAGTCAGGCATAGGCAAACTCGGCCCTCCAGATGTTTTGGGACTACAACAGTGGTCAGGGATGATGAGAGTTGTAGTCCCAAAACATCTGGAGGGCCGAGTTTGCCTATGCCTGCCTTAAGTCATGAAACTGGTTTGTCTTGACAAATCATAGTGAAAGTTTAGGGAATACATCTTTCATAATAGTCTATGCTGAGTGAGTTCCAGCTGCTCAATCTCATGCCCTTGCCTCACAGGATTATTATTTTTTTTTGGGGGGGGGGTCTCCTCGGGTTTCTCTAGCCACTTAGTGAACAAGAGGATTCTGGACTTAGTGGTCCAGCAGACTTTTGTTTTTAGGTTTTTACATGCAGTTCCTGGTATCTTATCATAATATTGTCACAAGACAGCACATCAAAATGTGTTGTATAAAGTCTTTCTTTGCTTCACATGGTCTGGCAATGCTATTCCACATATTCCAGAGGACAGTAAGATACAGAAATGCAGAGTGAGACTTTACAGGTTATATAATATACTTTTCAGCAACAGTAACGAGAAAGGATTCCTTAGATTCCCACTCCCACTTCACACACTCACACTGCTATCACTAGTGGTACATCAGCAACCCTGCCTTGCATGGCTGCACCAGTTGGGAGATGGTTCAGCAACTGGGCCTAATGCCATTGTACAACAGTTGTGTGACCAGCTTCAGATCAGAGGCAGATTTAGGCAGTGTGACTGGTTCCACTGCAGTGGGGGCACCAGGTCTAGGGGGCACTGCAGGGCATCACAAGTACGACACAGTAAATTGAGCAGAAAGAAGCTGAGAGGCAGGGGTGCCAAATTTTGGCTGTGCAAAGGGTGCTGCTGAAATTTGAAACCAGAGTCCAGCCTTGTTCAGATCCAATAGATCTCAGGCCAGCTAGACCTTCCCTCTCCCCAGAATGCCCTGTTTAAGACCTTCCATGGTTGCTGCCAGTGGGCATATCACTTGTGGCACTCCCCACACCACTCACATTTGGCAGGTGGAAGGGGATGATGATGCACTAATGAATTAGCCTGAATAGTTGGGAAGAAGGTATCTATGTCCAATCCAACTCCCCCCCCCAAAAAAAAAACCACAAAAGGGGGCTTGGATTTATCTGCACATTCAGTAGAAAGGAAACAGAATAAACTGGTCATCCTCTCCATCTCCATCCCATTTCTAGGGCAAGAGAGAAGTATATTCTCTGAACGGAGGAATAGAACATCATCATTATAGTCTTGTTTATCATATGTTAAGTAACCTGGAAACCAGCATCAGTACAAAAGGCACACACAAGGATATTGTATTTTGGCTTAAGGATGATTTAGGAAAACATTATTTTATGTTTATAATTTATTTAATTAAGACCTAGGAGTGTAGGTGAGGTAGCATATTTGTCAAGTATAGGTAGCATATTTGTCAAGTATAGTTGTACTTATTTCTCAGGTTTGGTGACACAAAGTCTTGAGAAGCAGAGCATTTATTCAAGTTTGAGCTGAGATATAAATGACACATTTAAGCAAAATTGAATTTTTATGTGTGCATTGCAAGCTATACAGTTGAGTACATTATTTAAAGATGAATTGTTATAAAAGTGAGGTTATTCTACCGTATCTTCATTGGATTACCTTTTATCAAATCTTGTTTAACTCTGTTCATGTTTTATTGGTTTGTTTGGCTGGTTCCTTTCCTAAGAGAAAAATACTTCGTTTAATTCTTAACAACATCGTGCATTTCTCCTACTCCATATAAATTTAATTTACAAAGGTACTTGTTTTTGTTTTATGCTAAGGTACATTTTCAAGTATAATATCAACAGGTGGTACCTGCTATAAGAAGTAAAATAGAAACCCACCAAGTATGACTCTAGTTGACCATGTTTTCTGCTTTTCCATATTGCCATAAAAATGAAAATAAATGAAACATTTTTATTTCTGATCCCATGAGCAAAAGCTAAAGCTAAAGCTCAGCAAGGACTGAGAATGTTCCCTGTCTGAAATCCTGGTGAGCCACTACCAGTCAGATCTAGGTGTTCCATGTTCTTGCCATAGGTATTCTTGTTCATGATGATAGTTCATTCCCAGGGATATTTGGGAGTGGGCTATGGCTGCCCATTGGCTACCATCTTTTTTTCCTCTTCAACAATGCTTCTGGGGAAATGTTGCAGGATCATACAGGGTTTAGTAGGCCTTTTCCACTGCTGATGCCCAATATATAATTAATCAGCACCTAAGCAGTTTTTGCAAGGCTTTTATTTGTAGAGAGACTTGGTGCGTCATCCCTCAGTCAGCTTTTGATGCCCCAGATGGTTTGCCCTAGATGAAATGATCTGTTTCAGGTTAGGAAATGGAAATCTATCATCCGTCTTGTCAACTGTCTCATTCTCCATTCATCAGAGCAGTATTTTGTTTTGAGAAATAGCACTGTAAGGCATGCTCCTCCGTATGCATTTCTTTTTATTTCTCTTTTTTCATACCATAACAGAAGTGCTGTGTTTTGCCTGTGTTCCACTTTCCAATGTATTTAGCAAGGCATCCTTTAAAAACAAACAAAACTGTATTGACTTTTTTTAAGCAAACCTGAATCAGTTCGCTTAATTATCACACGATGATCCACTCATTAATTCATAAATACTTATTACATTACTCAAAAGGACATTGCTAGTAAAATGGATACACTGAGGATGGTCATGTTTTGTTTTTGTACTACCATGGTCATGCAAATAAAAGACTGGTCAAAAAAGTTCAAATACATTTTTTGCACTGCTGTGATCTTTCCAGCTGGTAGCGTAAATGGCATGTTCATTGGCCCCAACATGAACAAATTAAATCAACTGACTTGCACCATGTACACATGGGTCCAGATCCAGAGAGAGATTGTTGTGCCAGAGCTTTGGTTCATACATACCTGAGCTGGAGACATATTATGAACAACAGAAAATTGCTGCAGACCATTCAGATAACATTAGTTGTGAACTGGGTGCTTCATGTGAACTCCTGGACTTGATTCTTTCTTAAATAAAAGCAGTACTTCTCAAACTACTGGTCATCTATATGAAAGGTTTTTCAGCAAACTGGGATGTGTTTGCCTTACATGGCTATATTTGCTTCTAGTGAAAGGCTAATAAATAACAGAGATTTAGAAAATTACACAATAGATGCTGAGTAGAAAGTCTTATTGAGACCATCAGGAAAACTCTGTGGAAATGGTTGACTGTTCATGGTACCTTTCCCAATATCGTCACCCAGCATGAAATTGCCCCAAGCATTTATTTGCTACAGTCTGGGTAATACCCACAGAGTTGGCACATGCTGTTGCATTAAAAGTCAGTAATATAATATTCAGATTCGTAGGCAGCAGGGGACCATTATCTCTCTGAAAGAAATTTTTCAACACTGGGAGCTCTTAAGTTTACTGATGCATATATAGTCAGCCGGAAATGAAAATTAGAACTCTTGTCTTTTCCAGCTAGTAGAAATGTTCACTTTCTCTCCCAAACACATGTATGCACCCTGTTCCAGGAGAAGATATAGGTGGCCAGTTGTAACAACCATCTATCTACAAACAGTGTATAAATAGTAATAAACAGCAATAAAAATCTCATCGAGTGGTACTTCCTAAACTTCATCATAAGGCACCTATTGAAAGCAAACAAACAAAATGTACATTTCTCTGACATATTTACTAGATGCCAAAAATATTTCCAGTGTTGTGATGTTTCAGGGCTTCCCAACAAGCCAGCTCTGGAAATCACTAGGAAATTCACTTGGCTAGTTACCGAGTTCAGAGTTCCCTTAATCTTCCTCTCAAGAATAACGTATTGACAACATGTAGAGTTTCAGGGAATAGAAAGACTTCCTCTGTATGGTTAACACTGTATTCACAGCTAACATGTAGGGTGAGACATGTTATTCCTATAATCCACCCAGAGTGGAACACATTCATATATTTATGGAAAACAATAGTTATTTAGTAAAAAAGCAAATCTTGTTTCTAATATCCTAAACCCAACATTCTATCATCACTGACTTAACTATATAACAACTTGCCTAACCACCTTTTACCTATGTATTTTACCTCTTGAATCTCACTTTTCTCTGTCTGTGAGAAATAAAATATTTGAGGGGATTGGGCCTCCTCCAAAGTTGATGGGTATCCCCACTGAAATGTTTTGCATACACCACATCATGTGATCAATTGTGTGGGGTGGGGCTTACCTCACCCCCAAATATTTTATCCAAGTGGGCACCTCGTACAAGTCTACTCTCACAGAGTGCTATTTGTATATAGGATGCTAAGCATTGTAGAAAAACAGGTGCTGGGACTCGGGCTGTCATTCTCATGTTTGCATTCTGCTAGTAAATACCACATTTAACACATACATTGTGATTAGGGGCAGAAAATGGCTGCAATAACTTCCAAGTCAGTGGACTTCAGTGACAGAGACATTGGATACATGGGCTAATGTTTGTGCAAAGGCAATGTATCTGTAATACTGGTCTGCATGGGCGGCCTGTTGTATGCATGAATTGTAAGCTTTGTACACATTAGAAGTATCTGATCATAGTTAAAATAGTTTCATGCTTGTTTGTTTCTAGTTTCCACCTTGTAAATCTTTTTCTTTTAAACAGTTCTGTGTTATTTTATTTCATGCACCTCTTCCATCATCCTGAAAATATTAAAATTGAAATGAGGTGATATAACATGCCCCAGAGTATTGTAAAATTATAACCAGTCATCAAGATTTTTGAGGTTTCAGTCATAAACGAAGGGGGGAAATGTTCCTATTGTGCTGGCTTTACAATGCAAGTTGATTATAGCTCTCAAAGGTGTGAAGTAGCAAACTGCTTAGCAAAAGGGTAGCCAAATTTTGCCCAAGTGATGACCATGCTGGCAATTTATGAGGAGCCTTAGAGAGAGATTGTAAATTTCCTCAGCTGGAGCCTGTAAGAGACAATCTGTGTAGCTCAAGAGTGCGCACTGGGTATTGGCCACAGTGTTCTCCATTGGTTTCAAATGGACCAATAAGCATACATGAGCCACAAAACAGGACTCTGTGGATTCTATTTTCTATTGTTACATATCATGTGTGCCAGCAATCCATTAAATAACATAAAATCAAATCAAATACATTGTCTCCCCTGAAATTTGTAGAAACCAGCGCTAGACTTGGGGAGAAACAATCCCTATTGCCAGCAGCAATCTTTAGCATGTGTAATGTTTTTAAAAATAAGAATGCAGAATAAAACAAACACTTTCTTGCTCCGTTACTTTTATAAATATTTCATCTTTTGCTACTTTTAAAGGGATTCAAGTAAACAAAAGCACATAAATCAATACATTTCATCGTTTATTTAATAAGAAGGGAATATCACCTTGCAACATATGCAAGGTTGACAGAACACAAAAGTACTTGGTCCATTGTTCCTCTTGTGCTACCAATGACTGCTTCTGACTTTGTCTTCTTCTTGTTGTTGTTTAGTCATTTAGTCGTGTCCGACTCTTCGTGACCCCATGGACCAGAGCACGCCAGGCACTTCTGTCTTCCACTGCCTCCTGCAGTTTGGTCAGACTCATGTTTGTAGCTTCAAGAACACTGTCCAACCATCTCGTCCTCTGTCGTCCCCTTCTTCTTGTGCCCTCAATCTTTCCCAACATCAGGGTCTTTTCCAGGGAGTCTTCTCTTCTCATGAGGTGGCCAAAGTACTGGAGCCTCAGCTTCACGATCTGTCCTTCCAGTGAGCACTCAGGGCTGATTTCCTTCAGAATGGATACGTTTGATCTTCTTGCAGTCCATGGGACTCTCAAGAGTCTCCTCCAGCACCATAGTTCAAAAGCATCAATTCTTCGACGATCAGCCTTCTCTCACTTCCATACATCACTACTGGGAAAACCATAGCTTTAACAATACGGACCTTTGTTGGCAATGTGATGTCTCTGCTTTTTAAGATGCTTTCTAGGTTTGCCATCGCCTTTCTCCCAAGGAGCAGGCGTCTTTTAATTTCGTGACTGCTGTCGCCATCTGCAGTGATCATGGAGCCCAAGAAAGTAAAATCTCTCACTGCCTCCATTTCTTCCCCTTCTATTTGCTAGGAGGTGATGGGACCAGTGGCCATGATCTTGGGTTTTTTGATGTTGAGCTTCAGACCATATTTTGCGCTCTCCTCTTTCACCCTCATTAAAAGGTTCTTTAATTCCTCCTCACTTTCTGCCATCAAGGTTGTATCATCTGCATATCTGAGGTTGTTGATATTTCTTACGGCGATCTTAATTCCGGCTTGGGATTCATCCAGCCCAGCCTTTCGCATGATGAATTCTGCATATAAGTTAAATAAGCAGGGGGACAATATACAGCCTTGGTGTACTCCTTTCCCAATTTTGAACCAGTCAGTTGTTCCATATCCAGTTCTAACTGTAGCTTCTTGTCCCACATAGAGGTTTCTCAGGAGACAGATGAGGTGATCAGGCACTCCCATTTCTTTAAGAAAAAAAGTGATCCCCTTCACTGATCACTGCCTTGCCGTGGCGAAGGGGCTTGAATAACTCAGAGAAGCTATGAGCTATGCCGTGCAGGGCCACCCAAGATGGACAGGTCATAGTGGAGAGTTTTGACCAAACGTGATCCACCTGGAGCAGGAACCAGCAAGCCACTCCAGTATCCCTGCCAAGAAAACTCCATGGACTTTGTCTTACCTTAGATTAATTAACTAGCCATAGAAATCAGGCATTTTCTGCTGAAAGCTTTCTTTCTATCATAAATGCTGTATGATTTCAGTGCTCCCAGGTCCTGGGGACTGGAGGTACTGTGTATTGCAAGCTGTTGGGGGGGGGAGGGGACTTTGAAAGCAACAGTAGCTATTTGGAAGAAATGAAAGCACACAGTTGGAGGAGAGGACAGTGCTCACTTACTGATTCAAAATAATCATATATTTTGCAGACAGATCTTATAGTGGAAGTGTGTGTGTCCCTATGTGTTATTTCTTGCTTATGCATTTAGACTTGTGATGCCCAAAGGGCTTGGGCTGGATGAGGACATTTTAAAACCATGGTAATAACTGGATAGGTTATTCATTTGAAGTTAGGTAGATTACAGGTCTGCATAATGCTTTGCCTTGATCAAATATTTTCATTTCAGATTTGCTGTTCTTTCGTCATTTCCACAGACAATTATAAAGAATCTTTAACGTTGCAATAGCTTTGCCAGCTAAATAAGAAAATATAATTACTTTCAAATAACAAATCAACATTTAAAAGCTGCAATCCTCTATGATCTGGTAAATACCATTAAATGCAGTGAAACTTACAACTGAATAACTGTGGCTTTGACTCCACGGCAGTTAACTCTCTTTTCAAACTAGCATGAAGTTTTCTGCCTAAAACTGTGGCATGCAGTTGGATGACTCACCCTAGGGTTGGACAGTCTAGCTATTTTTAACTGTCTGGTAGATAAGTACAGTTCAGAGAATAGAAGGCCTGAATGGAAGATCGGGTCATATTTTTGAAACCATCTGAAGCAGGAACAAAAACAAAAGAAATCTCGACAAATAAAAAACAATTTCACTTCGGTATCAGTTTTATCTGGAAAAGTATATATCCATTTGGCATCTTACCAAATCACAGTCAGTCATGACTAACTTATGTCCATTGATTTCAATAGGTCTACTCTGATGGGCAAGGCAATCCCAAAATTAAGTCAGCATAAGTTAACCCTACTGTAAAGTCCATTCAGAAGTGGAGAATACTACCAGCTGAGGCAGCCTGCTGCCTGGGAGAGGGAAAGTAAACCTTTAAAATAGAAATATAATTTTTTTATAAAAAAAAATTGTCCAGTGGCACCTTAGAGACCAAGTAAGTTTGTTCTTGGTATAAGCTTTCATGTGCATGCACATTTCTTCAGATACTTCTTCATGCACACGAAAGCTTATACCAAGAACAAACTTAGTTGGTCTCTAAGGTGCCACTAGACAATTTTTTAATTTTTTATATATATTTCGACTGCGTCAGACCAACATGGCTACCTACCTGAAACTTTAAAATAGAGTTTGACTTACACCAGCCTTTTTGCAAACATTAGCTCTATTGGGTAATCGGGTCACATGACTGAGCTGAAATATGTATAGGTCTCTCCTTGCCCCTTTTCACCACCCCTCACACCCCAGGAATGCCCCTTTTGGGGTATTTATGCCGGCACAATTTCTGCCAGCTTAAATTTTACTGATTGAGCCCTAAGTGAACCAGCATAGCCTCAGCTCAGTTCAGCCAGGACAGCCCAAGTTCCACCTATTTGAAACTCAATAATCCTGGTGAATTTTGGGTTTGGTTTGCGCTGTAACTATTGTACTTTACAGATTTGAATAATCTAATTTCATTTACCTATAGATGTTTAAGTTAAAGTTTGACGAGCCAAAATGGCTGACAGAGCCCAAGTGCCCTTTGGTGGTCAAAAACGTCATATACAAACTGACATTTGTCTTAGGGATGGGTGACTGCCATTTTTTGTTTCTCTTTTTTCCAATTCAGTTAAATTCACCCCATTTCCACAGCGGTTTGTGTTCCTTTTTCCTAATAGACACATTTTTGTATGTAATTTAGCTCAATATAAAGCATTTTGCTTATTATTTTTACATGTATATATTAGATATGTATATTTGTGCACTATTCCATAATATAAGACTTCTAAATGCATTTTTAAGGGGGTGAAGATTTTGAAAGATCACTGTGTTATAGTTTGGTTTAGGAAGTACAAGTTAAGTAACTGCACATTAAAATGTGAAATGAATTGATTTTTCCTTAACCTCAACACATCTTACCATGATTCATGGACAAGTGTGAGAGAACACCACTCCCTCTGAGCATTATGTTGCCTTCTCCTGAACAGTTAAAAGTATATTTATTGCTTTTCTTTTTAACATTAAGTCATGATCCAGAAAATTTAAGCATTTTTTTAGTTCCATGGATTTCAGTGAGTGAGTAACAGCACAGTCCTTTGCATGTCTACGCATGATTTTGACTGGGCTTACTCCAAGGTTAGTGGGCATAGAATTGTATTTTCCTTCTTGTGTACATTAGATATGAGAATATATAGCATAGACTTCCCACTTAATAAGTAACCTACCAGAATGCACTTTTGTTTTACATACCTTCCTTGTTTTGGTACCAGATAATATAAATGGCTCCAGGAACTATATTGTGTTTGTTACCATGCATCCTTTGTTCTACAGATGATAATAAAAAATACTCTTTAAGAACAACCATGATTGTTCCACATTTTTGGTCCTTAAGCTAATTCTTGCTTAAAGAATGAATTTATTTATTTGGCACAATTAATGTATATGGCACTTTACAGTGTTTCATAAATGAAAAAAGAAAAGAAAAAAGGCCAGTTCTCTATCCCCAAGGAGTTTGTTTAAATTTTCGACATTGGGGAGAAAGGCAAGAAAAACTATGATAGCAAGGAAGGCACGTGTGCCAGTGCTGCTGCATGAATTTAGGCTTTGATACAGAATGTGCAACAGCATTTGCTCGCATTTTAGCTGATCTGTATCAGAGAACACGGAAAACAAAATGTCATGCCAATTGTATCAACCATGGACAGTGTAAAGAAAGCTTGGTTTGCAATCTGGCTGCAATCTCAATTAATGAATTAGACAGAGCTTGCTTAAACTGTGTCTTGACTCTGCTGTCATGCTTCTTTGTATCAGTGGTTTAAGTGTACTTAGAGGCGAGTCAAGTATGACTCAACAGACAGTGCTTTGAAAAGTGAGTTTTTGATTGCTAGCGAGCACAGTATGTGTCTGTCTTGGGATGCATTTTTCTATCAGTTCATGTTGTACTTTTAACAGCTAGCTTTCATTTGTGCTCAAAGAAACGCACCAGAAATGCAGAGTTAAACAGCTGCCAAATAGAGAGGATGTCCTTTGTGAAGGAAGATGGATGGCTCCAAATGACTGCCACCTAAAGCTTAATTAATCATATGATACGGTACCACAAACAGGAAGTGATGGTTTGTAGCAGATCATGAAAATATACCATTAGGTTGGATCCAAAGTTGTTCACAAGTGGGTCCCATCCATCATGTTGCTGGTAAATGCAGTAACTTCCACTTTTACTACATAAGTTTGATCCTTCAAGAACACTAAAATTGTCAAAGAACTTTGCCTAGAGTAAAACCAAGTTGAGTTTGACGATACGGCTAAGACAGTGTTATCGGTAGGAATTTCCAGAATATATGTGATTCTTAAAGGTGGTGGCGGCTAAACATTCTTTATTTGTAGAAAGAAGGATGTCATGTCCTGATGGGGATTTGATAAACCAATTACCACAGAATATCCACCACCACCCCACATAAGACACTGGTCTGGAAGTATGCCTCACTGCACTCGATGGGATTTACTTCTGAATAAACATGCAGAGGATTAAGCTGTGATATTTTAATTTATATTTTCAGTTTTACATTTTTTAAATACATCCAAGGTGGTACAAGCTAATTTAAGTGGCACATTACTAAGAAAGCATCAAATCAATCATTATTGACCCATGCATTTCATTACCACCATCAGGGCTCCAGGTCTGAGGAAACCCAGATGGCAAATTTACCTTGTTGCAGTGGCCATGTTCACAACTGAATCTGGCCACTGCTTTAAATTTCCCACAATGTTCACCAGAGCAGTGGTACGTTGGGGGCATTGTGAGAATGTAAAAGGGAAATTAGATCAATGGTTTGATGCCCAAAGGCACATCCTTCCATCAACTCCCAAGATGGACAGATGCCGACAATATGGTGGTGCTCATCTTTCAGTGGGGTGGGTAGGACTTGGTTCTTATAAATTTATTATTGGTGGAGCATTTTACGTATCTTGTATTGTCAATGCTTTAAATTGCCTTCATTTGCTGTATCTTATTTTTTGTCAAGTCACTTTGAGACATTCTACTGTAAAAGGTGATCAAAATGAAGTAATAATAAAGTAATACAAGTGATAGGGCTTTCTCAGTGGCCTCATCAGTATTGCGAAACAACTTGTCTCGGGAGCTTTGGATAGCCTCGTCTCCGATTGCCTTCCACCACCTTATGAACACTTTATTGGCAAGCTTTTAATTTGCTACACTGAAGTGATTTCATAGAAGTCTGCATCTTAGCTATCATGCTGTCTCTTATTGCCTATTTTTTATTGTTACTATATTTTTATTTTGGTGCTGTGCTGCAGTAATTAAATCACTGTTTAATTATTGCAAGCTTCCTTGAGTGATTCATATACATTAGAAAGGTACAGTATCAATCTCATAAATAAATATATAAAGTAAGTAAGTCCTGGACTTTAAGAGGGTGCTCTGGTCTGGCATCTGAGACTCCACTAAGAATAACTGATTAATGAATCATTATACTAATCTGTAAATATTAGAATTCAAAGTAACAATAATGTTGCCACATTTGTAGGAAGACAGGACAAATGGGAATTACTTGTAAGCAGTAAAAGCACGACTACACCAATGCAGGCCCAGGAAGACAAATTATAGGTAATAAAATGGTAAACTGTGTGTCACATCTTAGCTCTATGTTCATATATCTCTTCATTATCTAAAAGTTAGTATATGCTCTATAAACCAGGCTCTCCTCTTCAGGGTCTCTTTTTTTCAAGTGTCTCTATGAAGAGTCATTTGAGAAAGCAACACCACCAGGAGAATTGTGTCTTTCCAGCCTAGGTTGGATTTGTCAGCACCAAGCAATAAATATAAACAAGGAGAAGCTCGAGGCAAAAATAGCTTGGCCTCAGACCCATGTAGTAAAAATGTCCAGATTAGGCTACTGTAATGTGTTATATTTGGGGCTGCATTTGAAGATGGTATGAAAGTACAATTAGTCCAAAATGTAGCTGCAAGGCTATAAACTGGGACTGGGTGTTACGATCTCACATTTTGCCTGTGCTTTGTCAACTCCACTGGCTCCCATCTCAGACTCAATTCAAAGTGCTCATTTTGACATTTAACACCCTTCAGGGCGGGGAACAAAGATATTGAAAGACTCATTGTCTCACCATGTTCTTTCCTCAACACATGCACTTTTGGGTGCCCCATCATCTGTGGTGCAGTGGGTGGCTACCACAGAAAAAGCTTACTTAGTGGTGGCACCTGCACTGTAGGATGCTGTCTCCAACGAGTATTGTCTAGCACAGACCTTGATATCATTTTGGTACCATCATATTTCATGCTGGAAGTAATCCCCCTGGACAATTATTCAGTTCTGATAGCCAAATACTCTTCACTACTACGTATCACAACAGTAGGGATAGAAGACATTCAAAAGCAACACCACATGGCCAAAAGTAAGTTAGAAAGGAGCATAAAGCAGTGTAAACCAAAGTGGTGCAGTAGTGTGATTGCATCGCTAATGGACACGACCTATTGGGTGGCATGGAAAAGCAAAGGAGGATTGGGATGGGATAGGAACAGAGAGCAAATGAGAGGTGACATACAACACTGAAAGCCTTTCAGCAACAATGGAATCATTTATGTTATGGATCCCTCTGCACCTGAGAGGCTGTAGTGGTTTGTTCTACAGCAGGCATTGATGACAATTGATGTAGGGTTACAGCTGATGATGGACAGTCCCAGAAACCAATTGTGTGTGGACCTGCAGCAGTGCAGAGTTGCACTCCCCCCCCCCGGGCTATTCCATCCCAACTCTGCCTCTTGCATTGAAGAAAACAGTTCCCAGAGTGACAGTGCATGAAATAGGAGTTAGCCTATAGAACAGGGGGCTGGTGAGAGACACATGACTGGCCTCAAGCTTCGTTCAGACTGAAGCAACACTGTTTTAAGTCACTGTTCACACCACGTATATAGGATCAGGCTGCATCTAATTGACTGAGCGGCATATTTTATTTTGTACTGAAAGAGAATTTGCAGATAACCTTTCTGAAAACCCCACCAGCTTCAAACCTCACTGCTTAAAAATACACTCGCATTTGAATGTTATGCTAAGTAGTAATTGGATTTTAGCATAAAGAAGTGCTTTGTTAACAGTCAGCTTATCTTCATATAATTATATACCTAAATACATTACTTTAGTTGAAATAAAGGTAATCACACAAATTGATTCATAATCAGTGAGTGGATACATGATAAATATTAATTTCTGAGAATTATTGCAAGCTGCTGTAATAGCAAAAACCAAAACACGTCTTTGTATCCTTTCTCTCCCTGGTCTTTCAAAATACATATTCTAGTTGCCAGTGGGTAGACAAAAGCATTTAACAGGTGGGCCATCTATTTTACTTGTGACTGCTGTGGAAGAGGCAAAGACAACATATTGGAAAGAAGCAGGTGGCAAAGGAAAATGTGGACAGATTCTTAGGAAATTTATACTCAGGACCTGAAGGTTTCCTTATTGAAAACCATGAGGTTAGCTTAGCTTATCAGACTGTAGATTTAAAAAATAAATCTAAGTAATAGAATAAGACAAAAACAGGCACCCAGAAAAAAAGCCCAGATATAATGTAAAGCTATTTAATTAGCAACGTTCTCCCTCAGGGTAACAACCTGAGAATGTATAGTTGCATTATATTTTCAGACTATTAGAAACAGTCATCTGAAACCCACTACAGGTTTGCTTTCTCAAATGTCCCTTGAGGGGACATCTGTGACACTGGGGTTTTGGACAACAACAACAACAACAAGGTGCCCAATTTAACTATTTATATTACAAAGTCTTTTATATTCTGATAGTCTGAATTCAAATCATATATTCTCATTTATGTTTATATCTTAGTCCATGATTCCAAATGCACGTTTCTGCTGACAGGCCTATGTAGTTGTTGTTGTTGATGATGATGATGATGATGAGTGTTTTTCTGGCGTAGCCGGCCATTTTAGAAATTGTTTTGTGTTGCTTTTAAAGGTTTTATTTTCCTGTACATTGTCTTGATGTTTTGCAAGAGAGCAGTATATAAATACTTCTTAAGTAAATAAGTTGATTTCTTGATAACAGTAACAATTCTGTAATTCTGTGCGTGCCTGAATTGCTGTTTCATTGTTTCAATCTGTTTGACACAATTTGCTGTTTAAACTAACAGCTTGGGTCTCGCTGCCAATGGCTTTCCCCCCTGGAAACCACTTACCGTATTTTTCGCCCTATAGGACGCACTTTTTCCCCTCCAAAAATGAAGGGGAAATCTGGGTGCGTCCTATGGGACAAATGCAGGCTTTCGCTGAAGCTTGGAGAGCGAGAGGGGTCGGTGCGCACCGACCCCTCTCGCTCTCCAGGCTTCAGGAAGACACCCGCAGCCTAGGCAGTCCTGCAGGAGTTCCCGCAGGGCTGTCTAGGCTGTGGATAGCAGTCTGCTTCCCGGAGCGCCGGGCGCGCTGAAAGCAGAGCTCCCGGCGCTTCCGGAACACATCCGCAGCCTAGGCAGCCCTGCGGGAGTTCCCTGCGCTGGGCAGACATCGGCCAGCCCCACAAGCTCAGGGGACAGCAGGGAGGCGCAGCGCCGCCATCCCGCTGTTCCTTGACCTGGTTCGGTTCCCCTGACCTGGTTTTGGGGGGGAAATAAAGGGGGGAAATTTCCTTTATTTCCCCCCCCAAAAAAACTAGGTGCGTCCTATGGAACGGAGCGTCCTATGGGACGAAAAATATGGTACTTCCAAATAAGGCACTGAAGTCCTGCATATCCACTGGGTTTCCAGCACCACCATTACATTTGAAGAGAAGACTAAGGAGAGACATGCTGTACACAAATTGGTCCCCATATGCAAATTGCTGCCACATAGAAGGAAGCAAATACTTATTGTCTGCTATTCCAGAGGGCAGAACTACATCAAATAGACTTAAATTACAAGAGGATAGGTTTTGGCTGAACATTGGGAGAAGCATCTTAATAGTAATAGCCGATCAACAATGGAGCCATTTACCTAGAAAGGTGGTAGGCTCTCGCCTTTATGGATATTTTTGTCATGACTTGTCCCATGATCCCGAATGGGTTGACTGTTACTGTCTAATGAAGAGGAGCAGGATGTGGGAAGTGCCACAGACAAGGAGCAGCCCGAGAGGGAGGATGAGTGTGCCATATTTTACTTATCCTGTCATTCCGCACAATATGATTCGGCTCAAGACGTACTAGAAAAGAAATGAAAATTGCCCTACAAAAGAACAAATAGCCTATTGGCTTCTAAGCCAGTGGAGAACCGAGAGTTGCAGAGTAAGTGACTATAGTACACAGAAGGCAGAGCAGAACCCTCAGTAATGCATGATAGTCCTGGGGCTATGCTGACTCTCTAGGGTAAGAAAAATAAAAGTAAAAATCTGTAGCAAGAAACTGTAAAAACAGCAGTCACTAAATGGTAGAAGGTTGGAAGTGGGATGGTTTTGATCATGCTGAATCAATGTCCTGAGTAATCAAGGTGGTTTAGTCATTATTGGGCTGAGTTCCATTATAATAATTTCTCGGTATTGTTTCAGTAGAAATCATTTATGCATTATCATTAATGGCATTGTTATCCCACACTTCAGCTGCTTCAGCCGCAGCATGATGCATTCAGCTGAGTACACCACTTAGGTTTGTTCTCCGATTGATTTGGCTTTAACTAAAAGTGAAATATGGTTATTATAGTGGAATTACTTTTAGGCAGTCTTATTTTCCAAGAAGAAAAACTGTAAATGCAACTGTTGCTCATTGTGATTTTGGTGGATTATTGGTTATTTCTCCTTTGTTACATAACTGACCTTCCTTATGCTCTGTAGTTTTTGTTTGCTTTTAATCTTGGACCAAAACTGGCATCCATAAAGTATACTGGGTATATTTGCTGTTGTATCTAGTTATTTATAGCAAAGGATGAGAATTACCATTTTCTTCTTTTTTACTATTTCCTAATGTACTAAAACCATATTTGAAAACCAACTTTATTTTGAATAGGAAACAATTCCAAATTTGAATAATGCTTGTTTCAAATAAATAATAATAATAATAATAATAATAATAATAATAATACTATCCCTTCCATCTGGCTGGGTTTCCCCAGCTATTCTGGGTGACTTCCAGCAAAATATAAAAAATAATAAAATGTCAAACATTAAAAGCTTCCCAATACACTTCCATTTAGAAAGTTGCTTCAATTCATAATAGGAAGCTGTCCTGTTTATTGTTTATATCAGCAGCCGTAACTTTCTGGGTCTTTTTTTTAACATAGGTGCATGAAACCTGCAGACATACAAGAGAATTAACCTAGCAAAATTTCAGACATGCAGATCTAAGGGCGTTTCTGTTTTACAACAACAAAAATCAAAACTTTGTAAAATGGCAATGCATACAAAATATAAGAAAACTAGGCCCAAAATTATTTTCCCATAGAAGTTATTTGCTATCCTGCATTTTAGAAACAGAGGAATTGAGTTTACTTTTAAAAAATATAAACCCTTCGTCTCTTTAAGGCAAGGGTGCGAAATATGCCCAATTTAGGATTTGGCTGCACAGACCTATTCTTCAGATTCCCAGTTGAATGCATCACAATAAATTTATGAAGAACAGGATATCCCTGCAGATGGCAACATTAAATTGGAAATTAGGCATATTGGTAATTCACGTCTGTTATTTAAATTGTGAATGCCGGAATGGGGAGTAAAGAACCTGCTGTAATGTTGGCTTGCCTTCATCCTCTGTCTGCTTAACTGTTCAGCTGTATAACAGGTTACTCAACTACTTTGTTTGTTTTAGAATTCCTAAAGACATTTATGACTAGAAGAAAAACCACTCCAGGGACTCTCCAAAGCCTACAGTTCTCCCAAAAAAATATAATAATCTGAAAAGGGAGAAGTGTCTGGGGAGAAGCTGGAGACATTTTTAATTGGTTCCATTATATTAATGCTGATGCATATCTGCACCAACCAGTTCTGATCCATTTCATCACACACCACAAACATAATCATGTTTTCCAGGAAACACACCGAAAGTTTCTGTTTTGTGCTAATGAAATTAAAAGGGTTTTTAAAATTATTGCACTCTACTTTTGAATGGTTTTAAAGTAAAACTGTTTTCAATAAACAAACCAACCAATGATATTATTTTAATAAAGTCCCGTTGAAGTCAGTAGGAATTTCAGGTCAAGCATGTCTAAGATTGCAACTACACTTCTCCAGGAGTAGCTTGTGCAATCAAACCCTTGCAGCATTTCTGATAATGCAGATGCTGAAACCACATAGTCCATCACCAACTATATATTCTGTTGCCACTTTGGTTTGTCTGCATCAGGGTTACAAATAAAGCTAATTTGCTATGGACCTGTGGTTGGTCGCCTTGGTTGTCCAAGGGGCCTGGTAGGAATTTTTATCCAACTGGCAAATTGGCACCAGCCACTTGGTTTTTCACCTACCTCGTAGCAAATCGTCACAACTTTTAGGTATTGGCAGTTAAGCATTGGAATATGTTTGTGTATTGGAGGGCAGGGTGTGGCCATTGCCTACCCCTCCACTTTATGGGTATTCTGTTAAAGGAGTCCGGCAGGCGTGGATCCTCTCTGACACCCTTGCTGGTGGCTAGGGTCATGGCACGACACCCGGTGACATCAGGGGGAGCTTACAGTTGTATTTGCATCAACAGGCTCCTCCTACTGGTGGTTAACCCTTGTTAGACTCACCCCTTCCTGAGGGGGTGGAGTCACGCTCTGTTGTTTTATCCAATGCCTAAGCCAATACCTCTCGCATGCTGTAATCAATGTTGTGGCCTTTTTTTAGCCCATTAACCTAATATACTGTGTCCATGTGTCTCTCTTATCCTCAAGCGGGTGGCGGGTCCTCGAATCAGAACGCTGAGAAGGGAGGAAAGGGGCAGCCGAAACACTACCTTCCATCCATAGCTTCCTAAGTCCCCACTTGAACTTGCAGGAATCCACCCCTAAAGCTTCCTCTGGTCTTCACTATGTAATAAATAATTTCCAGCAGAGAAATATTTCGCAGATCACATTAGTATGTTAATATTACATCCACCTTGCAATTTTTATTGCCACAACCAACAGGGAGATCCAATAGGATAGATAAGTATATAGAGCAGTTGATAAGGGTGCATCTGATTAATTACAGTGGCATCATTGGAGACAAGAAGGGAAAGTAATATGAACTATCAGAACAGTAAATCAAAAATCCATCACTGCTGGTAAAAGGTGCCTATTGGAATGCAAGGTACTAGAGGTAATTTTCAAGGATATAAAAGAAAATTATCTTATAAATCTGCTTAGATGTGAAATCAGCAATACATTGATTCATATAATGTTTTCTTGGTGTATTGCTATTGCTTGGGTTGTGCCTGGGCACAACAATCACTTTCTGTTGGTTGGTTGGTTTGCGTTTCTTTCATTATCTTCCTTCACATCTCAGGTCATTCGAGGTCATTCCAATATAAACTATTTTTCCCTTTTTTATATACTTTATCTTATTTGTTCATGCCCATAAATTGAAGTCCCTAGGCACTCTCACAAAGCGTGAATCATTATATTCCTACCAGAGCGTTCAATAACTCTCTTCCTCTTTTGCCTTTTCATGCTCATTTTACACCACAGCCACATTTTGTACTTCAGACTAAAATGCCAAACAGTTGTTTTAATGAAAATGAAAGTCTTCTGCATTTCCTTACTGCTGAATCTTACCACTAGCCATAAACAACCACATTTAATCAAATATAGTCACAATGCAGGCAGGCACAAATGGATCAGTACTGAAAATGAAGAGGATCATCAGCAAAATATAAAGCAATGAACAGCTTAGGCTATTAAGCAAGGCATCACATTTTCATGAGCCTTAGACTAGAAAATAAAGGCCAGAAAGCGTCAGATAACACGTGCATGTATATCACATGATGATTCAATATCAGCTGAATGAATGAACTTAACTTTAATAAATTGTATATTGTTGATATGAAAGGTTTCTCACTGATATTTGGTTCATAATGACCCACACACATACGCAAGCTGCCACTTAATGCTTCAAAGGAGGTTATAGGATGTTGACCAGATTTCAGATCTTGCTTAAGTATGCTATAGCTGTGGTCCAAAAAAAACCATTTGGATCAGAATCTGGATACATGGCAAACTATTATTTCATGTGCTCTTATTCTGAGTATGTTGTTCTGAAAACTTTCTCATATATATATATATATATATATATATATATATATATATATATATGGGGGAAAAATTATGTCCTTAATAGCAGCAGTAATAATAATTGATTTTCTGGAAATAAGTGTTTTCATTCGTCCCAGTGGAAATTAACTGTGGGCATAGGACTTCCTCCCCCCATCCCCTTGTGTCACATTTCTTCACAAAATGACTACAAAAAATAGAATTTGATGCACCTCTGAAACACACTTTCTCCAAAGTGTAGCAATGCTATTTCCATGCCTTTCTGCAAATATATAGGAATTTGCAGTAATAATGGAAATTTTCTTAAAGATTTTTTTATGAACTTTTCTGATCAGAAGGGATCACTTTCACAATCCAGAGAGATCTAAGTGATTGTATGAGCAGTAGCATCTGCTCTCATCTTATTCTTCAAATATCCATTAATGTTCTTCTTTCAGCTCCTTAATAGCATCTAATCCAAATTCCCCATTGACTCTGAAGTTGCTACAGATCTTTCTTTCTTAGTACAAATTCACAAGCTATGAAAGGGGGGGGAACCCACTATCAGCACCAGATAAAAATGACACTTTACCTTACGGTGCTTTGGTCATAACACACACACACCCCAGCTTTTATAAATTGCAAGAGACCATCTTAAAGAGAAAGAGAAAGAAAAGATGGCAGCCAAAATATTACCCAGTTGAGCACACCCGCCCCCATAAAACCCTATTAAAGAGCTGTCTAGATGATACAAGTAGATTGATAAACTGACAAGCACTGAAATATATCTGTGTTCCCATTGCATTACAATAGTAATAGCATATTATTTAAAAAGCTGCAAATTTGCAGGTTATTTACAGTATGTAGGATCAAGGCCGACCCAAGACATTTTGGCACCCAAGACAAACCACAGAATTAAGTTCCCTTCCTCCATTTTAGTGATATGGAGGTGAAAGAATGGAAGAAATTTAGCTTCATCTGAAAAAGTACAAAACCAGACTTCCAAACACAATTCCAATACAAAGCACTCTGGGGGCCCCACACAATGAAACACACAAAAATCAAGCTGTGGTGTTTTGTGCCCTCTGGAACTTTCAAGAGGTTACCTGCTTTTAGCTTTCCAGTTTTGATACCAAGCATGATTGTATTGCCCACACACAGCCTGCCCAATGCACATAGTAACGCGCTCAGGTATCAGGTTCAAAGCCCAGCTTCCCTGTAAAGCTCACCTGGTCACCTTGAGCCAATTAAAACCTCTCAACCTAACCTACTTTACAGGCTTGTACAACACCTTAAACAGATAAGTGGACTGAAATAAAATTTAGTTGTAAGCTGTGTTGAGTCCCTGACAAAGGAAGAAGGTGAGATATTAATCAACAACAATGTAAACTAAGAATGATCAGGCACATAGCAGAAAGTCCTATTTAGTGAGACTGAATAGACATGTAAAGACTTGCAGTGTAAGGCTCAACAATAAAGGAATAAACACTCCAAGTGTTCTCTAAAAATTGCTGGCAACTGAACCATTGCAATTAAACAACTTAAAGTGGATTGGTTACATTTTCCTTTGAAATTATGAGTGATAAATACAAAGCGCTTTGTAGGTCAGCTTCACCATTTCCTTCATTTGGTGCAGGCACTTTATTTTCAATATAAATGTCCCAGACTCTGGCCTACCTGGCAGTAAGTCAACATTGTAAAGTCTCCAGCGCAGAGTCAATCCATGTGTCCAAAGTCCAAATTGAAGCATGATCCTGGAGCAGCCAAGTCAAGGTCCATCAGCTTGGGTAGTTAAGCACACCCAACACCTCCGCTCTGCTACCCTTTTATACTTTGCATGCTGATTGCAGCATCTGGGCTTGACAAGGCATGTGACCCTCACCTGTTCCAAGCCTACTCCAGCTGAGGAATCACCTCTCTCCACTCAGAGCTAACAAGCCCCACCTGGCCAGCTAGGGATCTGGCCTGTGGGCCCTTGCCTGCCTCAGCCTCCTGCAGTTCCCATTCCATTATTACAATTACTATTGTCGCTTTGATTAGTTGGCTGTTTGTTATATAAATTCCTGCAGGGACTGAGTGTTATCAAAGTGTACATAAAAACGGGAGCAACTGGAACCAAGTTTAGTGCCCTGGTGACCTACCAGCCCAAAATCAGCCCCCAGTGAAACAATACGGTCTTGAAAAGGAACATTTGTCTCCCAGTTGCTGACTACAAAAGTGCTGTTCTGAATTGGAACAAAAATCCTGTTCCTAAATACTGCTAAATTATTGACAAGATCTAAACTATCTGTCACACAAACTCATGAATCAAGCATGTATTACATTCCCCCTTTATATGAAAACAGTTGTATGCATTATTTATAAATGGCTTGGCTGCTAGAAGTGGAAATTTTACACTGGGAATGAACTCGAAATCACTGTAAGTTGTCTACTAACAAGTTGTGTTATAGTGAGTTTAGCCAGTGCTATTTTTCTAAAAAAAGAGGTGCCGGAACTCACCATGAATGTCTCCCTTGTTCTCTTATAATGTCAATGGCTCCCACCCAGTTCCAGATTTACGTATAAGCTAAACAAGCTATAGCTTAGGGTCCCACTCTCGGGGGGGGGGGATTTAAAGGGGGAAAAACTGGATATACATTTCCAAAATATAAGATTAAAAAACAAAATAAAACCTACATACAGCAACAGTGTTTTGTGTTGTGAAGGCTCCTATGTTGTATTTCAGTTCAACAATTACTTTGATAAAATACATATTTTGTTATGTGCAAATGGCTTTAAATACCTATTAGGTCCATAAATTACCATATAGCATATATTCAATACAAAAAAACAGCGACAATTTGTGGTTGACAAAGGACTACTGGACATATAAAGGGCCACATTACCTTCAGTAGCTTAGGGCCTCATCAAACCTAAATCCGGCCCTGCGCCCACCTGAGAGGTGCCAGAACATAGTTCCAGTGAGCTCCAGATGAAAAAAGCCCTGCGTTTAGCAGTAATCTGTTGGGAATTACTAAAGCTGAATAGCACCATTAATTTGTCTGTTTGTTTGTTCTTGTTTTAAATTGAAGGTCATTTGAATGAGAAAGTCATGGGTCATGGAATGTACACTCATGTTAACTGTTGCCAAACAGGTTGCATTGTTGCAAGCCTGAACAATTTGTTTGGCTACAGGTGACAATGGAAGGAAAGATCAGGGAAGAGGCAACCTATAGCCCTTCAGATGCTACAACACCTATCAACCCTTCCCATTGGTCATGCTAGCTGGTGCTAATGGAATTTGTAGTCTTACAACAACTGGAGGGCCACAAGCTCTCAATCTCTGCCCTGATGACAAGAAAAAGCATAAGGCAGGGTGATCAACACATCAGTCAAGTGCAGAGAAATCATGTGATATGTGAACAATTACCATGGCTATGACCTACTGTCATTTCTCCCCACCATGCCTCCACCACCATCCTAGGATTTGGGAACTTTTATTTTCTTTTAGGTAAAACCAAATACACATAGCTCTGTTTCAGATGTTTCTAACTACTTAAGCACTACCAGATACTGCTACTATTATTCTTCATAGAACTTTTGTAGGTGGCGTCAAATAATTTCCCACTTAAAAATTATGGCTAGGCATTGTAAAAAGGTTTTGTGACGAACTGAAACCAGCCTGCAATATCTTGAATGTGCATTTTTGTTTTGGGAGGGAGAGGAATAAAAAGTTGCTTGTTTCCTTATGAACTTTATCAGTACAAATAAAATGTCTGCATCAAGAGTCCACTGGGGAACATTTAAAAAGTCAGGATGATGGGGACAAGATTTACATCTTCAGGACGACACTGGCATTTCTGCCGTAACAAGCACAAAAGTTTAGGCCAGGTGGCATCTTTCTAAAGGAGGCATCATCAAGTTCACAGTGTATTCTGATGCAACCTCTGGTGTATTATAAGCACAGCAAGTGGAATCTGGTGGGAGAGTAATACCTATTAGAAGCAACTTATAATCAGCCTCTGGTATCCCAGAAAACGGCATAGATTGATGACTTCCCATTCATTAATCATCTCCCGGTTTACATTTTAACACAAAGGCTTCCTGAAGCCAAAAGACATCTAAGCAATGATATTTCATTAAAGGTTTCAAAAGCAAAGGTTAATTCACCCAGCTAGTAAACTGTTAAGACATATGTGTATTCTCATTTGATGTGTAATATTAGAACGCTTTCTGATTATTGCAGTCACTGTACTGTCTCTGGTTTCACTCCCTGATACCACCATTTTCTGTTGTACTTTTTCTGCTCATAACTATTATTGATTGGTCTCCTTATTTGGATTTGATTGGCTTGTAAATTTCAGTGGATTTAATCAGGAATTATATGAGATTACCTTTTCTATACTGCATTTCCCCAGCGAATTGGATCAAGATGGTCATGAGATGTTTGCAGAACCAGCCATACCAGGCTTCCTCAACCTCAGCCCTCCAGATGTTTTGAGACTGTAATTCCCATCATCCCTGACCACTGGTCCTGCTAGCTAGGGATCATGGGAGTTGTAGGCCAAAAACATCTGGAGGGCCGAGGTTGAGGAAGCCTGAGCCATACTAATCCAACCTTTAATAATTCTGTCATCTGAATGCAGGGGAAGCTGAACACTAATATTGCATTAGAATGCCCTGTCATCCTAATCACCCAAGCTTCATGCTATAGATCTCTTTGCTCCAGACTAGAGGGGAAACTACAAAATATTCTGTGACTGTAATTTGTTCTGAGACAAATGTAAAGGGCTGGCATGTACCTACCGACGAGTTTAGAGCAAACAGGAGAAATCTATGTGAGACTTACCTTCCTTTCCCCACTCATTTGGCATGCTTCCAGTGTTGTGTTTAAAAAATATATGGTGACAGGTGGAGCAAGAATACACCCCTTTCCAAATCTATCACGGTCTGTAACATTACAGAAACAGGTCCAACAAAAAAAGTACAAACTATACTTTTCAAGCACATTTAGAGCACATGCCCCCCAAAGTATTCTGGGTACTGCACAGAGTTATAATTCCCAGCAATCCTTAACAAACTACAGTGTCCAGAAGTCTATGAGGGGGGATATAGGCTGCAGGAGCACCATATTATGTACACATATTTGAAGCCCAAGATAGGTTGTAGAATTATTGTTGACATCAGCTCTCCCTTTACACATATCTTACCATAGTCTTTTAAATGAATGATAAACCATTTCTGGAATATCAGTGTATCTTGTTAACATCAAGAATATGAGCAATTTGCAATTGTTAAAATATAACAATATTCATGAGATTTGTCTCCTTCCCCTCCCCACTCCTTTCCTTCCAGGTCACAGCCTCGGCTCAACAAAAGTGACTCGTGCACAGACATTTCCCAGCTACACCTCAGAGCAGGATGAGGAGCACGGGCCACGCATGTCACTGTCTAGCAGCTATGGATTCAGCTACAGCTCAGGCCTCATCCAATGACACACACCCTGTGTCTAACCAGAGAGACAGTCTAGTGTGAAACCTGTCTGTAGGCCCTGGAAGCCACTGCCGTTTCCTCGGTGTCCACAGAAGACAAGCAGTAGTGAAAACTGAGGACACATGTCTCCAGGCTGCAACAGTAAAGGTGAAATCTTGGATCACTGCTTCCCTGAGGCAGAGTCTAAGTGTTTTATTTATTTAACTTTTGTATTTGGTTTTGTCCATATGTTTTGTTTTTTAAAAAAGAAAAATGTGAAGAAGAAGAAGAAAGAAGAATTTCCTTTGCAGTACTGATGGTGTGCAGCTGAAGTTTCTGCACAACCACAGACACTGCCTGTTTGGGGGAGCGGGGAGCAAAACATTACGTCTTCAATGTGAGGCTCTTGCCAATCAATTAAGTCGTCAAGCTTGCTCATCCATGACAGTAGCCACCTTTATATCCTAGGCATCAGTCTACCAACTGAGTCATTCTTGCAGAAATGGTACCAGGCAAACAAAATTTGAAATATACTTCAGAAGGAAGTATGCAGTCCTATTACCAATTATGCACAGTTTATTCCCATTGACTTCAATGGGATTTAGGACAGTAGCCCAAAGTGGAATTTCTGAGGAGGCACCAGTGACTTTTAATCAGGTTCTCATCACTACAGTTAATACACAAGATAGATATAGAGATAGATACTGTCAATGGGATGGCATGGCGGTGCTTAGTAGCCTTTCAGAAAATAGATTGTGTTGTGTGTTAAGAGGTCATATGCCTATAATATTTCCCACACTGAATTTTTATGCCCAGATTCTGCTGTTGTGTACTCTGAACCTAATAATCCAAAACTTCCCATTGGGGAGATATCAAGGGAAGACTGTCACAAAGCATTGTCAAAGTCTTCGCATTGTAGATAATATTTAAATAGTGAAGTCTGAATTTATAGTCAGTATACTTTTAATTTTGTATACTGTGCAGGTGAGAAAATTGATATTACATTGCTAGGCAGCAGCCCAATTTCCATATAGTTTTATAGGGCAAGATGCTTGGGCTGGAAGAAATAACTACAATTTCAAGTTCTTTTCTTATTATTCAAGTCTTCATGGTTAATATGGATTTGTTCTCTTTGTCAACATTAATTTTGTTCTAGATTCCTTGTCTGGTGTCTAACTCTGCTATACAACCATAGGCTAGTCATGATTAAATTTCATAGCCATTGTCTCATCGCAACGTTGATTTTTTACAGTCTCCTACAGTGGACAGCCACATGAAAATGAACTGAACTGTGTGTTTTTTAGTCTTCCTGAAATCACAACAGCTCACTGTGCCCAAAACCTTCAGTCTTTTTCTAAAGATCAAAAAATAAATGGCAGCACCTATGAGTAGAATAAATGTGATACAACAGGATTTCAACAATCACTAGGAAACTGTACGTTCTGAAGTAATGCTAATGCCTATCACATTCCAGGGCAACACAATTTATTCAGCTAGGTCTTCAAATAACAGAGATCTACTGTAACTTAAGAAATTAAATAATTGATTGACTGCTGGCCACTACTGGTGCCATTCTTATACCTCTATCATAGTATCATTTTCTAAAAATAAAATGCTGCTTTTGGCCTAGCATTCCCCCACCTCCTCCCAAAATTATGCAGTTATGACTGTGAGTAAGACGATAAAAAGAGCAACATCTTCACAAGGCAGCATGTAAAGTTAAAAACATCAAGCAAAGTTCAAAAATTAAAATGCATTGTTAAAATATATAACCAAATATGAAAGGAAGTGACATAAAATAACTAAGTCTGGGGAAATGAAAAAATACCTTCACCAAAATGGCATCTGTGCAGGCGTCAGGCAAACATCTTTGGAAGAAGCATTCCAAATGAAGGGTGCTAGCACTGAGGAAACCCACCCTCCCATCAGATAGCAAGAGAACCCTGGGATTTCTCTGCCACATACCTTAATATTCAGGCTGGCCCTACCATTAGGCAGAGTAAGGTGAATGCCTCAGGTGACAGATATAACGGGATCAGGAGCAATAGCCTACCTGGTAGTTCCTTCTGAGCTCCCTGGACAGTCCCCTCTGTTGTAGGACATGGCTGTATATATCACATGGCATGTCCTGGGGGCCCTAAACTAGCCTGCTGCAGGTATGATGGAAGATGCTGCCCTATTGCCGGTGTGGAAGTGAAATTCAACTCCCAGTCTGGCTGGCTTTTTAACATGGGATAGGGAGGAGGTGCCCTATTCTCCTTCACCACAAGCAGCCAAATTTCTTGGGCTGTGCCTGCTGGGTGGGTATGCATGAAGGCAAGCTGTCCTTCATATCCCCTGGCCCTGAAGTATGAAAAGCTCTAATGGCCAAAACCAGCAGTTCAAACTGAGCCCGATGTACGTGGATTGACTTGTCTACCAAATGTTCTTTAGACATAGGAGGGTCATGAAGCAAGATCTCAGTGGCTGACCTCTCTAAGGGCAATCAGAAGCATTCTAGAAATAACAGACCTTTCAATAACCCAGACACAAACATTTTAGGCTTTAAATGTAGTAAGCCATTAAGAAACAAGCTAGTTTAGTCTGAACAAAAATGGAGGCACATGCTCCAAATAACTTGACCAGAGTTGCAGTTTCTGAACTGCACCATGAGCCTTCAGGCTGGGAGGGGTTCTGCTTCAGCCCTTCCAATAATTCAGTTCCATGTGAATTTCCACTGCAAGGTACTGCAAAAAAAAAAAAAGTCTTCAACCTGCATCATTGGGAAAATGGACAACTGAATGCCCTTATAACTAAAGTGTAATTTCACAAAAGTCTCAGCTGTGAAACTGTGTCAACAGCTTTGGATCACACTTTGAAAACTGTAAGTTAAAGACAGGATCTCTGAGCACATATGAAGTATGTGCCCCCTCTATTTCAAATTAGGATTCAGGATGTAATAATTAGAGAATACTTCTCTCAAGGAGGCCTGAACTACTCATAATGACTCACGAGTTCGTCTTCTAGAAGGGCACCAGATAGGTGTTCCTCCCTCATTTAAGAGTTCTTTTTTTTAAAGTCCACAACAAACAAAATGAGACATGTTAGAAATCAATAAAGGGACAGACACAGTGAAAGGCATAAGCGTAAATGCACAAAAGGTCCCGTCCCCCCCGTCATGTGCTTCAGTCTTCATAAAGCTCATTGTAATAAATGTGTAGAAAACAATTCTCATAACACTTGAAATTTTAGGGAAGAAAATTCACTGTGAGCAGACTGGGTATTTTGTTACATTGTAGAACTGACAGCCTTGTTTAGCAGTAGAGTTTCCTGCCTTTCATTGTTTTATGAGGCCAGCACTGGATGTGTTAAAAGAGTCAGAATCTTCTCCCTCTCCCTACTACCTCTGTAAGATCAAGTTTTATCTATTGCAATTTGAAGACAGAAAGAAAAGATTTCTTTAAAATGGTGTGAAAGAAATGTCTGCTTTGATTAAACATTTATTGATACATTAGGGTGGGAGATATTACTTTCCCCAAGCCATTCCTGCAGTCGTAATAGATTGCAGACTTTTACACCTCAGTGAACAGCTGCTGAATGAAACCAGTGTGTGATCTGATGGAATTCATCACGCCCCCTGTCTCTGTCACTTACTCTTCTTTTATCTCACTCACCGTGTTTCTACTACCCAGAGAGACCAGCTTTCTCTGTGGAGAAGTGTTGAACTACCTAACACCACAATGCAGAATTTCTGTTTCTGGCTGTTGCCCCCTGTCTTCTTTTGAAGCCGTGGTTATTGACATTTGTCATTTTAAAATAAGGAGTTGTATGTAGCATGTGATAAATCCTTGCATAATATTAGCGATACAAAGCTAGATTTTACTAATGCAACTGAAAAACTTCCCATATTTTCTCCAAGTCAGTTATTATACAACACTGATGCATGTTGTACATCCATTTGGCTTGGACTGTGTTCTTATTACAATTTAAGTAGATTAGCATTCTTTGATATATATTTTTAAATGGAAACCACCTCTTTCCCCCTCCCTGCCCCACAGTTTTATTATATGTTCTGCTAATAGGAATGCCCATATGTATCATGCTCCAACACAGAGCTTTTTTTTCTGGGGATACTCATGGGTACGCAGTACCAGTATCTCCTTTTCTAAAAGAAAAGCACTGGTTAAAAATGTGGCACTTGCTGTAACAACTTCGTGCTCCAACTTATCATTGTTTCTACTGTTCTCAACCAATAAGGGTCGGTTGAAAGAGAACAACTATCCATGATATGTATTTACCAATGTACATCTTACTCACAAAAGCTAACAGCCAATGCTATTCAGGATTGGTCAGAAGTGAATAACATTAAATTCCATGGGGTTTGCCTCCATACACCATTCCATATATGTACATATATCCACATTTTCTTAAGTCTGTGTAACTTAAGCCTGCTTCAGTCTACCCACTTCTCACACTTTTAAGAATTGTAAAAGGAGCTCCAGTTCAAGAACAGTCAACTTCACCTATAGTTCAAGAAGGAAGGAACAAAGCAACCAACCAAGTAGAAGCATAAAAATTCAGATGCCAATAAAGCAAAGCTGTGTTTATGTTGATATATGTACATATAAAATGGCCCTTGGAGAAATAACTTTTTCTTATTCATAGCCTGTAAAAATGGCATTTCACAAAGACAACTGTGCACCAATCCTATTGGCTACTGAAACCCTTTTGGTTTTCTTATGTGAGTTGCACCTTAAAGAACGTAAGGTTCTTTTGAAACCTGTCCTTTAAAATGAATTTCTGCACTGAAAACAAAAAGTGTGCACCAGGATATAAGTATGGCAGATGAGTAAAATAAACAACAGCATATACCAGAAGTATTGTTAGCATAAATTTTGAAGTTTTAATGTGGTACATTTAATGCACAGCCTTGCATGTCTAATGCAGCCCTGAAATTAGCCATTTGTCCAAGACTAGAAATTACTCTTCCAGGTCAAGTAGGTGGCCAAGACAAGTTCCCAAGCAGAAACAGACAGACATGGTTGAATGGTCACACTACTATAATTTTTGCAGCTAGAATACTATTCTACATATGAAACATTTCCAAAAGATTTGAGTGACCACAGTTATGGTCAGTAAGTTATACATTGCTGGGGTCATCCATTGAACTCGACTTTCTCTTGATTTCAACCAAGACCAATAAAAAACTTACCAATAGCAGTTACAAACAAAAAGCTGAGAGTAATCACACTAATCACGCAATTGTTCATTATGGATGTCCTAAATTTTCATTGCATTGATATGAGATATATTTGGGGTAAATCTCACATCTATTAACAATCACAAGTACAAAGCTGGGAACAGTAGTTTTTCTCATTTATCTAGTCCAGATAAAATGTGTGTTTGTGCTATGGACAGCTGGTAGGGGTGACATGAAAGCTGTTCTTACCTCTTTACCCTGCCTGATCTTTGCTGTTTCTTCACTGTGCCAAACAGTGGAAAGTCTTCAGCAAAGCCTACCTGTTTTTCACCTCATTCTTCTAAAGAATTGCAAGATCCATGTGGTCGCCTCCTTAATTCCCACTCTCCACTTTCCCTTGTATGTTTGCTTTTGAATCAGTTTCACTGCCTTGGTGAAGCTGGAACAGTTCCCCCTCTTCTTCTATTTAAAGAGAATCTCACTCTGCAGACAAAGTACTCTAAGAACATCATGTGTAAACAATTTGAAAACATGGTGATACATTTTTCTATGAGATGCTGTTGATATCCCCAGTTGTGTGGTGGACAAAACGTAATTTAAGTGTGTACAGGGCAGCCGTGGTTTTCAATGGTTTAAAAGCAGCCTTCAGCTACTGTTCACTGACGCTCTCTTTTGACTGAATGGTACATTTACTGTTGTTTCCTGTTCTATTTAATGGAAAGAATTAAATACACTGCTCTGTGTGATGTGATGATCCAGTTTTCCCTGTGAACCAAAGCATCTATGAAATTTGAATTAAACCAGATTAAACAAATACTAAGATGTGCTGTATAATTTCCCCTCTACCCCCTCCCCCTGCTTTGAATGTGAAAAGTTTGTGGCAGAACAGACTGTGGAAGCATCTGAGACATGAACAAAAAAATAAAGAATGCTTACTAGATAAAAAGCAAACTAATTAAAAAAAAAACAAGACAACAGTAATCCTTTTCATTCTGTTTAGACAACATGCTCGCTTTCTTCCAGTATAAAGTTATTCTACTACAAAAAACCCCAGAAACACTGATTGTGTTACATGAAAGGGCTATAAACTCAAGTCTTAAATAAATTAGTATAAGGCATTTCAAGTTCCAGCTGGGTAGAAGTCAAATTACTAAGCACAGCCATACCCTTACATATGGGAACAAAACAGCTGTGTGTACTGACTGCTGTACCAACATAATTCACAGACGGGGAGGGGGGTGCATTTCAAAAGGAGGTGCATTTCTGGGCTATCACCAGAAACTGGTAACCTTCCTCCAGTGCCTGTGCAAGTCTGCAGATCCCAGTCAAGCCACTCTTACATGCTCCCCAGTCCACAAAATATGGCCACATATGTACAAATGCCTAAGCCAGACGTTTCCAACCTTTCTGAGCCCACAGCTCAACTTAACCAACTGCATTCTTTCTGTGGCTCCTTGGTGGGGAAACGAGCTTCGAGCCTCAGAAGCCCAGTTATGTCACCCCTTGTCTGCAGAGCTGGCAGTTCCTCACACCCTTGTGAAGTGTTCCCTCTCCCCTCCATGGGAGTCCTCTGGGCAGCTGCCACAGCTGCCCTTGTCTCTGAGCTGTCCACCCCACCCCAAAGAGAGCTGCCTTCTCATGCTGCCCCTTGGGGGCCTGGGTAGAGGATTCCCCCAGACTTAGCAGCCCGACGGAGACTGGCCAAAGGTGAGCATGAGGCCAGCACTTACTCACCTTGGGAGGCAGCAGTGGTGGCAGCAGGAGCAACAAACAACTGCACAAGCCTTTGGGAGGCAGAGACACAAGAGGGCATTAGGGAAGGAAAAAGGGCCAGGGGCCAGTGCTGCCTGCAGCACCCTTGACCATTATTCAGGCCAACAGCACACTGGTTGAAAACCACTGGTCTAAGCAATAGCTGTAGCCACTTTTGCCTAGGTATTCCCCCAGCTACTCCCTTTCAACCTCCACCACAGCCTTCCTTTCCCTCCATGTGATTAACAATCTCCACGAGCGAGAATGATGGGTGCCACAGCATGTCGTAGTACACATGGCAGTCTCTACACTCTGCCTAAAGTGCTGCCGCATGCCCATTCTCCATTGACACTGACTTAGCAAATGGAACTCCTGATCGTTGGTAAATATTGCAAATTTCTTTACTCTTGTTCTTTGTAAATTTGATGATGCAGTTGGTATGTCAGACAAAACAGAACATCATTGACATAATAGAGTTTTGTGGCACACACTTCCAATACATTTCCATTTCCTGAGTTCTTTGCTAAAAAACAACAACATCCATTGTAACATATGTGACTTGGATAAGGAGGTCACAGATGCCAATCATGGCAGGCACTCAAACTCTTCAAGTCTGGGTGAAGCAAACTAACTAACTGTTGTATTTCCATTTGATTTTGCTGTAAAATAAATAAAGCTGCACAATGTCCTAGACTGTCCATGTAATGCTGGAAAAATGTTCCTGATCTCCATCTCATTGGTCCAAAAATTACTGCCTTATGGACATAGCTATTTAAATTACACTTTTAGCTACAAGGAGCTCCTCTCTCTTGCTCTCTTTGTTATTACCTATAGATTAAATGGAGCTGATGCTTAGTGATAAACGTCTAGAGAAAAATACCTCTTTCAAAATCAACAAGGTAGTAACACTAATCAGTAAACTATCTGCTCATTGTTCAAGAAATAAGATAATCATCTCTGGTTCAAGAAGAACTTGAGAACTCCTAAGCATTAGAGCAAAGATCACTTAATGATCTTAGCAGATATAGCACAGGATTTGTTCCCATGTGAATGCAATGCCTGAGTTGATTCTAATAGTGGTAGTATTTGCTACTTATCTGGCCCTAGATCATCTTTCACAGCCCCTTAAATTTCCACTGGTTATAACTAAATGCACTGAGATTGGGCTAACTCCTTTATAGTTTCTGGTCTGTGGGCACTGTTAAAGTCATGTCAATAGGAACTATGTAGCCCATATATGTCACCATATTATATTTTAAGGTGGTGTGAATTTTGAAGTTCAACAGCGTCTGAGTTTACCTTTCTGAAAGAGATGAAACATTGTAATCCTGGACACAACATTTGGATTCCTACAGCTTTCCTTTTTCTTAATGTTGCTATTTCTTTTGGCTTTGAAGATAACATTTGAAAGCATATGGGCAATGTTGCTGAAATCTCAGAATGCAGAGAGGTGACTGAAGAAAATGGCAATAATTGGGTACAGTCCAACAACATATGGAGAACAACAGGTTCCTCTTCCCTGCCTTATGCCTTCTGGATGCCTGAAGGGTGTTTTGAGCAATGCTTTCTTTTCATTCCTCCCCATGCTTATTCATGGACAGTTCTTGCTCTCAATTAGAGTTTTCATTTCATTGACAAACTGGAGCGTGTGCAGAGAAGGGTGACCAAGATGATCAAAGGTCTAGAAACCAAGGCTTATGAGAAACAGTTGAAGGAGTTGAGTATATTTAACCTGGAAAAGAAGAGACTGAGAGGAGATATGATGGCCATCTTCAAATATCTCAAGGGCTGTCACATGGAACAAGCCTGTTTCTCCTACTCTGGAGCATAGGACTCGAACCAATGGCTGCAAGTTCCAAGAAAAGAAATTCCGACTAAACATCAGGAAGAACTTTCTGACAGTAAGAGCTGTTTGACAATGGAACTGTCTCTGTCAGGAGGTTATGGACTCTTCTTCCCCAGAGGTTTTTAAGCAGAGGTTGGATGGCCACCTGTATGGATGCTTTAGTTGCATTGCAGAGGGTTGAACTAGATGACTCTTGGAGTCTCTTCCAACTCTATGATTCTATAACTCAACCTTACAATAATTTATTCTAATTGTTTTCTAGAGCTTGACAGGAAGAGTCTTTTTGTTTTCACTGGTACAGTAGAAAAGGAAAGACTTGGCATCTGTTCATTTGCTTTCTATTTTCTGCAAGCTTGAGTGATCATATTACGGCAATGGGCAGGAACTTCTGCTCAGGCTGCCTGTTCTGGGCAGAAGGAAGGGTGTGTGTTTGTGTCCATATTGAATTGTGTCCAGAGGAAACATACCTCACCAGGAGCCAGCAGCAGCTTTGTTATGGAAAGTGGCATCTGACCTACTCAGTGCTTGGCTGCAAGACAACTTAAAGCCTATTTTCAGTCTCTTATTTCAATAGTCCACTTATATTCAAATTTGTATTAGTACAAAGCAGCTCTGCTGACATTCCAAGTCGCATCACAGCCGATTTGTCTTCGTTGCACAACTATTAATCTCTTGACCCCTATGTAAATTATCTCTTCATATATACCTACAGTCTTCACACAGTTCAATTGTATGTGTGTGGGACTTCTTCGGTCACGGATGAGTGAAATGGTAGTGGAATGGGTTTTTTCTCACATTCAGTCACATTCCCAATGTAAAAATTGTTGGAGCCTTGGCTCTAGGTCATTCACATAGTAGACAAGAGGCAATGTTCACATATGTCTGTATGAGCAATTTGTGCAGTTGGCATAGACTGGATCTTCTGTCATTTGTCCTCTGCTAGTATTTACTGCACTCTGACAACCAGGTCTTCCATATTTGTTTGAAGGCTAGAGAAGAGAAAAGTAGAGAGCAGTGAAGAACACTGAGGACTACCACCCTATCAGAGATGCTTACAACAGAGGCAAATTTGAGGCATGTAATGGCTTTGGACGCTGACTGCAATGCCCATACACATTGTGTCTGACTGAGTATTCTGGAAACAGCTTTTCAAGTCTTGAGTTGGGAAGGGTGTTTGAGGCATAACACCCCATGGCCCAGTCCTACCTCCTACTCCAAGCCAGAAACGTCCATGCACCATCCAGTTTATGGTGTACAAAAAAAGCAGAGAACAGAGGCCAAATAGGTTTCTTTTGCCAAAAAACAGCTGAAAAACTTCACAAAACCATTCACAGAACTCAGTGCCTTACTCCTCCTATTAGGGCTGCATCAAATGCTCTCCCTTTATCTTTTCTTTATAATTAACATAGCTGAACAAATTACTGGAAAAATGGCCATCTCACCAAAGGATCACCTTGTTTTGATGCTTCTTGTCAATCTCTTGTTCTCTTGGCTGCTGCGCCCCATTTGCCTTCACTCCATGCAGTCTCATTTGCCTTTGCTGGCAAGAGAACAAAGTGTACCAGGCCAGCATCAGAATAAAACAAAGAAGATGTTGTACGTCAAATAACTGCTAACAATGGGAACTCTTTGTGACCCCCAAAAAATAACACAGAGCTAGGTACTGTAAATGGTTTTGGCTTACCCTTAACATGGTTAGTGGTAATGTATAAAACACTTAAGATGCAGCTTGTGCATTCATCCATGCGGATTCATATATCAGCCCATGCCTTTGAAATGTAACATGATAAGCAATTCCTATTGAAACTTTGGCAACTTGGCCCTGAAGCTGTTGGACAGCATCTCCTAAACAATACTTCCACAGACCAAACACTCTTCATATGCCCTCTGTCCTACACCACCAGCCATTAGAAAGAAACTGTGCTGTATCAGCACACAGATCAGCAGTGCTTAATAGTGCCTCTAGAATGGAAAAGAGATCTCTGTTGGGGATTCCCCCTTTCCCTCTGCTGGAAATGAAAAGGATGAATAAAGAAAGCAAAACCCAGACTAATAGAGTCGTGTGGATACACATTAGCCAAGCATCGAAGGCAAGAATGAATCAGGATGAGCTCAACCAAAGTTTGCTTTGGAGGTGGGGGGACCCAACAAGTCATATGGCATTTTCTTTTAAACCACAACCTGTGGCTTATCACTATGCTCTTCTATGGTTAGGTAGGAGCAATACCTGGTTTGTGAGCATATTTTAAAACAGAATCACAGAGTTGTAGAGTTGAAAGGGACCACGAGGATCATCTAACCCAACCTCCTGTAGTGCAGGAATCTTTCACCCACATGGGTCTTGAACCCACAACCCTGAGATCAAGAGTCTCATGCTCTACCAACTGAGCTAAGTGTTATAATAAATCTCTGGTTAGTCTGAAGAGCATAAAAATCTTTAAAAGTTCAGAACCCTGCTTTAAAAATAGCAATACCTCTTTCAGTGCTGATCCTACAACGTAGCAAATCAACTGGCCCAAAACCCATAGTTTGTTTTTATGGTATACAAAAGTATCCTAAATGCCGTAACTGTTCATAAATACTGTTTCCCCTCCCCAAAAAGTGATCCATGCTTTTAATAGGCAAGTTGCTTGACTCAAAAAGCTTGAGAGGCACAGCCATTAGACTTATTGCATACGGTGAAGATGATCCTCAAAAGGAGATTCTGTAAGAAAGGAGGCTTCACCTACATTTGCTTGTGTGTGAGCAAGACGAAAGGCTTTCATCATCATCATCCTTTTCTTCTTCTTCTTTCTGTGGCACATAAAAAAAACGCTGTTGTTAGACTTGACCCACAACCAGGACATAGGAATTTTGAGGTTCTGTGCAAAATATTAAGGTGGGTTCTGGAAGGTAGAAACCCTGAGCAAAATTTGTGTTTAGATGCCTGACCAACTATTCATTCACTCCCCTATGAGATGATCAAAGTGTTCAGTCATGTTCTGTATGTCTGCTAGGAACTAGCTGCAGCCCAGCTTGAGTCACACTTCTACATTTGCAACTGCCTCATATCGAGGAGTGGGAAGGCACTTTTCCTCAACAGGAATCAGAAGGATATGGCCTCCCTCTTTCTAAATGCTTCCATGCTGGTTATCAGCCAATTAATGAGAAAGGAGCATTCACCCATATACAGTGGTACCTCGGGTTAAGTACTTAATTCGGAGGTCCGTTCTTAACCTGAAACTGTTCTTAACCTGAAGCACCACTTTAGCTAATGGGGCCTCCTGCTGCCGCCACACCGCCGGAGCACGATTTCTGTTCTCATCCTGAAGCAAAGTTCTTAACCCGAGGTACTATTTCTGGGTTAGCAGTCTGTAACCTGAAGTGTATGTAACTTGAAATGTATGTAACCCGAGGTACCACTGTACATTCACCCACTATGGTCCTAGAGACCAGAGTTCAAATCCCCCCTTAGCCACAGAGCTCTCTGCATGACCTAGGGCCAGTCACTGCCTCTTGGCCTAACCCAGTTTCCCAGCCAGGGGCCATATGGCTCCCAGGGGGGCAGGATATTCCAAGGGGGGCACAGGTGAAAGTCACGGAAATGGGGGAGCAAAGCACAAGGCTAGGGGGCCACAGAGGGAAGTGAGAAGTGAAGGGGGGAAATCATTTTTAAAATTTTTAAAAATCCTGATTGGCTCATTATCCATTTGGCCAATCACAAGAGGTAAGGGGGTGGCCCACCAGAACCTAATGCTCCTTTTTGCCACATGCGTTTTCTTGGAGCAGTTCTTGTTTGTTTCCAGTGGAAAAGGGCAATCACGGAGGCTCTTGTTTTGACCAGTAGAGCCTTTGATCCAGGACCCCTAGGTCAGGTAAGTGTGGTGGTGGGGTGGCAACGGGTAGGGCTGGGAGAGCCGGAGCTGCTTGTTGTTGCCAGCAGTGCTGGGCCCGGTGGCAGCCTCGGCCTGACTCTGCAAGGTGCAGGGTGCAATCCACCACAGCGCCTAGCAGATCAGGGCCTTTGGATGCTGCCGAGGGGCAAAGAGCCTGTTGGCACCGTTGGCTTAGCTCTGCAAGGTGCAGAGTGAAATCCACCCCAGCATCCAGCTGAGCAGAGTCGTCTGGTGCTGCTGACTTGCATCTTGTAAACAGCTAAGTGACTACTCACTGACTTCAGTGGGCCTTACTCCTAGACAAGGGTGTGGGGGGCTATAGTGTTTCATCTAGGCAGCCAGGGCTCCTCCGGATGACAAGATCTTTTTGCCCAGGTCAGTGAGGACCAATTGCTTTTTAAAACTTTCCCATAAATACACCACTCCCTGTGCACCTTTTGGACAGTATCTGTAGGTTTCCCCCTCTGTGTCAGATAACTGGGATCAAATAAGTGTTGTTTACTTTTTATAATACAGTGGTACCTCGGGTTAGGAACTTAATTCATTCTGGAGGTCCGTTCTTAATCTGAAACTGTTCCTAACCTGAGTTACTACTTTAGCTAATGGGGCCTCCCGCTGTCGCTGCGCAATTTCTGTTCTCATCCTGAAGCAAAGTTCTTAACCCAAGGTTCTGTTTCTGGGTTAGCGGAGTCTGTAACCTGAAGCGTCTGTAACCCAAGGTACATGGAAGATGAATCTCCCTCGGGAGGTTCTGGACTCTCCTTCCTTGGAGGTTACTGAGCAGAGGTTGGATGGCCAATTGTCACAGATGCTTTAGCTGAGTTTTCTACATTGCAGGAGATTGCACTAGAAAGATAACCCTTGGGGTCCCTTCCAGCTCTATTAGTCTCTGTTTTTTCTTCTTCAACAATATTTCATTATGTTCCTATAATTTTATGTGATTGTATTTTGTATAAATTATAAAAAAGCAATAAAACATGTTCTATTTATAAACAAAACATTTAAAGAGTTCCTTTTCTACCAGCAGGACGATAGGGGGGGCATTGAGGTAGTCAGGATTTTTGTTAGGGGGCAGACTTTTGTTGAGGGGGACAGAACCTCACATTTGTATTGATTTGTGTGGATTTTTATTTATAGGAGGCAGCTGCTCCCCCCCCCGCTATGTCCATGGGGGGCCACAGGAAGGGAAAAAGGTCAGCAGGGGGCCACGGCAAGAAAAAGGTTGGGAAACACTGGTCTAACCTACCTCACAGAGTTGTTATGTGGATAAAATGAGGAGGGAACCATGTACACTTAGCTCATCAGACAAAAAAAAGGTGGTATATAAAGTGGTATAAGTGGTAAATAAGTGGTATATAAATATATAATAAAAAAGTAAAATGAATTTTTCAATCCATTTGTTCGCACATTCATCACTGCTAATTTGAAGATCACCATTAATTTTAGCTGGGCATATACATGGATTAGGTTTTAAGTAGGTATCAAGTCAGTGAACAAATATTAGAGAGAGTACAGAACAATTTGCTTACTTTTTATGATGACAAATAAGTGCAGTAATGATGAGGATCATTATTAATGATAAGACAGCAGCAGCTCCAGCAATAACAAAGTTACGCTGATCAGAATGACTCTCCAAAGAAACTAGGAAGGTAAATGGTAAATGTTATTACTATTGCTCAAGAGGGAGAGAAACAAGACAATTTTCTGAGTGATATACAGTCAAATGAAATTCTAGTCAGTTTGTGATCATGAAGAGCAAAATAAATATACAAGTGTGTGTGCGCACACACACGCAAGCCCATGTGTGCATGTGCTCATTTCTTCAGGGTTTCCAATTCTGGCTGCATGAGGAAAATCTAATCTGATATTCTGAAATCTGGAAACCCTGCTGGAATTTAACTGAAGCTTAACAAGCTCTAAACAGTGAAGAGATCAGTAACCCGATGTTTCATCTTCAAGAGTTTCAGCCTGGCTCATTGTGTTATCTCGTCAGATGTAGGACTTGCTTCAGTAAGAATACCTGTTTCTAAAAATTTTAGAAAATCAGGCTCACATTAGTTGCTGTTTTGTTCAGAGTGAGCACTGACTGCCAAACTTGTAGCCATGAAGTGCTCAAAAATAGATGCTCATGATGAACCAGTGCCTGCCAAACAGCAGTACAATTTGTGGGATTGCAGTGGTCTGAAAAGGGTTCAATTCAGGTTGACTTTGTTCACATAGCTGAAGGCATCTGACTGCATACTTCTACGGACTGCCTTCGTACCATACTCATTCAGGGTCTATGCATGTCAGTAAAAAAATATCAACAGATTTAGCTTTTAGAAAAATACCAGAACCTGGAAGCTCTTCTTTGCAGCAGTTTATGCTGTTCTGAGCTTCTCCAATATTTCATGTCTAGCATAAATACCCATGATTTCTTAAGAACAAGGTGTACAAGTCAGAGACACATCACTTGTCTTCTAGATCTGCCCTATCTTTGGAGGGGAGAAGTTGATAGGATACTATTAAGTGTGTGTTGGAGTCTGTTCATTTCCCTAAAGAACTGGCAAAAAATGCAAGTGCTTTTATATTGACACTTTTCTTCACGGGAGTCCAAATTTTTTGTGGGTGAGTGCTTTCAACCTTCACTGCCCTGACTTGAGGTATATGGGAGAAACACTGACAGGCTCGACAGTTTACAACGCACTAAAACCTAACAAGTGGTTTGAACCGCTTGTCATGCGCCTTGCCACAAAGGGTTTTACAACATTTGCTAAGCACACACACACTGTGCAGGAAGAGGTCTCCGACAGTGAGAAACTACGGAGACACTTTCAAATGAGGCAAAAGAACTTTGCACCTAAGCAGATGTTGCACCTCTCATGTGGTTTCCTCCCACTTGCTTGTTTTTCAATTAAAATATGCCATGTGATGAGCTTGCAAACATCTTCCCAATGTCACTGAAGCCTGAGCATCCAGTTTTGCACCAGAAAGCCAGGCAGCCTCTGGAGAGCACACAGCTTCACGTGACACAAACCAGATGGAGGATGCAAACATATCGCAATGGCCACGTTGAAGAGCAGGTGTTTGAAATCAATCATTTTCCTGAACAAATTCAAAGTATGGCAGCAACAACACTGGTGGGGAAAAAATAGCTGCATGTCCCTGTAAGTCAAATAGGGGTTGGTAAGCAATATGTTAAAATCCAGGACTACCCAAGAATTGTTACCTGCCTCGTGTGCGGAGCTGGAATTTCACCCTAAATTATTGTGGCAAATGTATTGTGGGTTAAGACAACTTTCTTTATTGATTTAATCACAGCAGACTAACCTGTCTATTCATCTGGAATAAACTACCTGGAGCAGCGAAATAGCCAAGTCTGCAGATAACACCCTGTTCAGGTGTTGTTCCTGGACATTGAATGGGAACCTGAGATCCACACCAATCTTCCAGAGCTGAGCAGAAAGACCAGAAGGGGATTTCTAAGCATTCTCAGTTAAAGAAGCTTGGAAGTTCTCCTTGAGATCTGGAACTCTAACCACTGTTGAAAACAGTATGTTGGATGGGATGGGAGTAGATGATGATGATTTTCTTTATAGGAAGATTGCTATATAAGTGCTTCTGGATCCTCTAACACCCTCTTATAGAAGGAGATCTTGGGGAAGGAAATTGATTCCCTCCATCACTTCATTTTATCTGGACTGCTGGCTGCTTCCCTCCTTCACCACCATTGCTGGGGGGTGGTTATAGAGGGGCGAGTTGTGTCTATCATTTCCCACCTTCAATCTTTCCTCTTTAACACCTATCCATCCTTTTCTTTTCTTGCTACTTTTTATCCAGCCAAGCCAAGCCCAACTAAGGTCCATTCTCTTTCACTCTCTCCCTTTGCCTTGCAAATGCTTTTCAAAACAACTATTCAGCCTCTAATTTTACATGTGTTTAAATTAATACAAATGCCTACAAACAACTGCAGGATTTTGTAAATTCCCTTTACTTACTGTTGCCATCAATGGTCAGTTTTGTCCAGACTGTGGCATTTGCACCATTCGTCCCAATGTAAGAACAGCTGTACATCCCAGAGTCAGAAGCTGTGACATTCCGAAGTACAATTGTGCTAGCCACCCGGGCGGCACAGTCTATCACTACACGGTCTTCATAATCTGAACCATAGACTGCTATACCAGATGTATCACATTGGACTATGAGGTCCACATGGTCTGTATAGATCCTTTTCCATTTCACTTGATAAAGTGTTGTTTCGGGGTCAGGCCCATAGGTAAAGTTGACATTTGCTCCTGGTTCAGCAATCATATGGCGATATGACAAGTGTCGAGGCTCAAAATCCCCTGCTTAAAAAAAGAAGTTGAGGAAAAAAGAAACACTGTATAAAAAAATAATAATAGATTTAACAACCACCACCACCCTCTCATTTTGTTTCAGCAAAACAATTCATTGATTGGGCAGCATGCTTACTTGGGAAGAAAGTCCCAATGAAGTCTGTAGAGTTCACTTTTGTGGGTAGATGTGCATTGGATTTCATTATAAATCTCTTATTTTCCTCACCTCAGCCAAGAAAGATGGTCTGAATCTCCCCTGCTGGTTACAGTCAGAGATTACTAGAAGACTGCCGCCCCCCTTTTGAAATTCATGTTTATCTAGCCCTTCCTTTACTGTGGATCATTTCTATCTGTGTTAAGAGGGTATGAACAGCCTCTTTCTGGGAAGACAATTCTTCATACATGCTGCCACACACCTCCCTGGCTTAGGTGCTAATGGCTATAAAAGATGGAAGTCTAATTAGATGCTCCAGATGAACTGTTAACAATCGAGACCTTTAACATTGAATTTTAGATTTCTCAAGTTTGCTTCATTTTTTTTTTTTTTTACATGCAGTATCAGTCATAGAGCCTTTCTTTCATTTCTGTGCTGAATATATCCAGGCCTGCTGTTGTTTTGAACATTTTGGTTGGAATCTAAATACCGGGAGAATTCCTGAATAATGGGTATACACTATTTTCCAGAAAATGCAATGCAGTCATGCTTCACAGTTCTGAGGTTAAGAACAGGTCGTCAGCGGATAACATCATAAAAATAGAATTTGCAATCCTTAAATCATGTCAAATAGCTCAAGTCCTTAATAGCATAATCCACCTAGTAGATTTTAGTATGTTGCTAGACCGTGCAGTCCTGAAGCCCAAAGTCAGAAGTTCAGAATGCAACAGCTGGACTCCCTGTCCCACAGAACTAAGATCGCTGGAAATGGCGGCCCATCATCCTGAATGATCTCACAGAATCGTGCATCCATAAACCCTGTCCTCAACACTGTCTTCCTTCTGTGTCTTGTCTTTTAGCTACTGACATTACCCCCCTCTCCCTCTCTTTGGTGCGTGTGTGTGTGTGTGTGTGTGTGTGTTTGTGCATGTAAGGCTAACAGTGCAGCTGCAGGAAGGAGATTACATTCTGATGCTCCTGCTTTTAGCAATACAGGAAGCAAGAGAACACCAGGAAGCCTAACAGAGAGATGTTCTAAGAAGCAAGGAGCTGCTAGGAATGACTGAGGTGGGGGAAGAATCTTCTTGCATCTCCAAGGGCATTCATTCCTCTCCCCACCACACCCCACTCCCCCACCCCGCCCACCCTGTTCCATGCGAGAATCCTGCTAGGGAGATCTTTTGCAGCTATTAAAGATAAATGCAGTAACAGAGCTATTACAAAGGTGACGTGCTTTTATTCTTCTTCTTCATTGTTCTGCTACAGCTCCGGTTTAGTTTCTTCATGAGCAGATCATTACAATAGCAAGCATTTCCATGCCACTTGTTCCTCACTCATCTGAAAGAATGTGTGTCATTTTAATGGCTACCTATCACAGGTTCCCCTAGTTTCAGATTTACGGCTTCGTAAGCAACAGATCGGCTCTCCATTTTCTCTCCTGTCATATAACTACCTCATTTTTCGATCTTTTTTTAAAATGCCTTTTAAAATGTAGCAATTATAGCGACTTGAAATGCTGACATACTGCACATAAAGCTATAACTTCATAAAATGAAGGGAAAAAAGTAGAAATTTTCTGGATACTGTATGTGGCCCCCCTTTGATTTTCCATATGGTAATAGAGATTTGGCTGTCATTGGCACTTACAATCCATTTTCATATTGCCATATTTTACGTGATGGCTTATTGGGCTTCATTTTCCAATAGTATTGAATCTGTCATAATGTATAAAGCACATAGGATGTATTTAGCATGATGCAGTGCTTTTATGTTAGATGAGAGAAACCAAGTTTCATAACTCTGTTCAGCTAGTGCCAGCCTTATTTATTTTTGTTTATTTAGATCATTTGTTTCCCACACTCCTTGGCCAAAAAGGCTCCCAGACCTGCCTACATACTGGTACATGACGTTCTAATCTCTGAGCATGTGAGATCCCAGGGGTTTACCTAGGGTTTGGTTTCCTTGGAATGAGGGACATTGGCGAGTGTGGTGTCTTTGTGATATATGGCTTATTTGCACATGTATACAACCCAAGCTTATGATGGAGGAGCTTACAGCATCAACACCCCAAGAAACTCTTGTCTCTCCCAAAGCCACAGCCTTGGATTCAAGCAGAAATCAAGCATGTCTCTCCCTATCAGGCTTCTGCCTGTCTCTTGTGTCTAGCTCAGTTCACACATGCATGTCTCTGGCCCTTGTCCTTCTCACCAACAGGTGAGGGAGGGGTGCTACCCATTTGCCCCTTGGCACAAAGCCACTTCCTCTGTCACCCTAACAACCCATAATTAGGGGGCCATTAACGTGTCAATGGGAGTCCCATGGACTGCAAGAAGATCAAACCTCTCCATTCTTAAGGAAATCAGCCCTGAATGCTCACTGGAAAGACAGATCCTGAAGCTGAGGCTCCAATACTTTGGCCACCTCATGAGAAGAGAAGACTCCCTGGAAAAGACCCTGATGTTGGGAAAGATGGAGGGCACAAGGAGAAGGGGACGACATGGTTGGACAGTATTCTCGAAGATACCAGCATGAGTTTGATCAAACTGAGGGAGGCAGTGGAAGACAGGAGTGCCTGGCGTGCTGTGGTCCATGGGGTCACGAAGAGTCAGACATGACTAAATGACTAAACAACAACAACAACAACAATGTGTCAACAAACTTGTCTGGCTATCCCAACAATTGAACTTTCCATTAGATTTTAACCATTGCTGAATCCAGGAATTAGAAGGGGCTCAGGCATGCAGCCTACACACACACACCCCTCCAAAAAAAACCAAACCTCACAAAAATGCAATCATTCTAAACAAGGTAGTCCCTGTCTGCAGATCTGCAATCTAGAAAACACAGCACAAAATAAAAAAGGGACAGGGAGGGAAGAGGACAAAACAAATCACAGTCGGCCTTGAGCAAGTCACAATCACTTACAATCACAAGGGTTTAAGGCTCAAGCTTTGAGGCTACAGAGCAAAGGAAGAATTACAACTTTTTCCTATAACAACTTGGCTACAGGACTGAGGACTTCTAGGAAATTTAATTTTAGTTTCTCTATTCTACCTTTTCCATCCACTCCCATTCCCTCAGGTGTGTGTGTGTTTAAACCTGGCTTATACAGCACAGCTTGTTAATGTAGAACAGGCATAGGCAAACTCGGCCCTTCAGATGTTTTGGGACTACAATTCCCATCATCCATAGCTAACACAACCAGTGGTCAGGGATGATGGGAGTTGTAGTCCCAAAACATCTGGAGGGTCGAGTTTGCCTATGCCTGATGTAGAAACTAACAATTATTAGTAATAATCATTGATTCATTGATTCATTGATTCATTAATGGCCAGTTACTGCCTTCTTTGATGCAGGCAACCATTTTAGTTATATAAGAGCCCTTAAAAAGATTAAAGGGTGAGAAAACCTCATGTTTCTGGTATTGTGTCATTCCAAACTTGTGTTTCTATGGTACCCTTGTGCTATCACTGAAGAGTCTTTTCAATCATCTCCCAACCAGAGGCACAAGCTATGGCATTGTGTGAAAACCATAGGCTCTGTAACTGACTCATATTCACCTACTGTGTGCTACCTTCTGGAACACCAAGAACTCAGCACACTCATACACAACGTGAATATCTCTGGTTGCAAAGGAGTGTGATGTGCTCTGTGGAGGATGAAAACTGCCATGACATTTCCGCAGGCCTTTCTTGTGTTACTCTGGCTACAGTTGAAAAGAGAGAGAATACAGAACTCATTAAACTCAACATGACAGGGATTGCGCCTGCCAATCAGAAGACATCAGCTATGGGAGGCAAGTGTCAAATTCCCACTGAATTTCACAAACTGGACATCTAATTGCTTTTTATTCTACATGCAGACACAATATGAACCTTCACTTTGAAAACTTTTCACTTGGACTTATTAACAATCTGAACTGGGGACTCAGTGTCCAAGTTCACTTATTCAAAGTCCAGAATGAGAGGCAACAAAACTTTCAAGCTAGACAGGAAATCACCGAATAAAAGGTTCATTTAACAAGGGCTGCTAGCTTCAAGTTGGTAACATACGCACAGCGGCATCCACAATTAAACACTCCTAGCAGCAGGTGGAATAATTGGATAGCTAGTGTAATTCACCGCTGACAGCCACACAACAAAAGCAGCAATTCCCTTAGTGCGGTTTTTCTTCTTTAGCTAAAATAGCTTTGGGAGGAAGATAATTAGTACACTAAAAGTCACAGATTTAGTCATAGTTTCCCACAAAACACCTGTATGCACTCGGTTTTCTTGAATCTCTGACTAGCAAAATTGAGAAAAGTCACACGTCTGTCTTGAAAGAGCAAAGGTGCTTGTGGGTGATTGACCTACTCCTCTCATTGTAAGCCAAACACTGTCATTTAAATGTTTATTTTTAAAGGGGATATGGGAGACCAATAGTTGTTGTTTTTTTTATTTAGAAAAGTCAGAATGAGGGAATTTAGATGATAGAAAAGGAGTTTCCTCAACTCTTTTTGCCATTTGACAATTCTCATTGCCAAATCTCTTTTCTAGCTGTTCCCTCCCACCACAGGGTTTCAAAAACATTTCTAATCCTGCATACATGAATTCAGAATTCCATGGGGTGGAGGAAGATTTGGAGAATAGAGGAGATACTGATATTTTAACAAAATTAGTTATGAGGTATGCATTCATTCTCTTTTACGTGGTCAAACACTATATATTGCTTCCATTAATGGTTACTTGTCCTTTTGCCACATGGAGGTTGCCTCTGAGCCACTTTGGTCCAGTATCCGGAGCAGTGGGGAGGGGGCAGTGTCACAAGAGCAAGAGTTGCAGGACTTACATTAATGGCGGACTTTGGCAACTCCAGTTTCAGTGACTCCCTGTGCAATGACAATATTCACGCCCCACCCCCGCCTCTTGCGTTCCATTCCACCCCATCATTGTGGCATCCTCTGAGGCACCCCTGAGGCTCCACACCCAGTGCGACCAAACCAGTAATGCTCCCCTCAATCTGCCTCTGCTCACATTGCAGCTGCATCCCTGAAAATATCTACTTTATTTTTAATCATAGCAGCTGATGTTTTCTTGCTGACAGATATGTAGGATTTGCACTTGCCATTGATTTTATTATTTATTATTATATCATAAGAGGCTAATAAATTGAATTTATAATGTATACTGTAATTTACATTAATGTATAAGGCAGTACTTAAAACTTTTACCTTACCTGATTGGACAACCTGTATTCTCTTTTTCCAAATCCCAAGCGGGAAGGTATGAAAAGAGCATAGATAAAAGCCAGTATCTTCCCCAGTTGTGCTATTGAACACCAAGGACTTGATGTTCGAGGTATCGTTAGTAACACTGACTCTGTCCTTATATTTGCTGGAAATATGCAATTGGTCAGGCAGTTTGAAGACTGCAATGTTCTCTTTCTCTTTGCCCTCCTCCTTCTGCCAAATCATCTGGACTATATTTGCAGCCTTCGGAAAGGCACATTCAAGAGTCATGGCACTGGCAAGTTTCACAGTAGAATCCACATGTTCTCCTTCAACTGTGACAGAAACAAGACAGAAAGAGAAGAGGGGGGAAATGCTGTTATCTTCATTAAACTCTGAACCACATTAACACCTGAAGCATCGAATGATCAAGCTAAACGCTTCCAGAACCAACAGCCCCTCTCCACTTCCACACCGAGTACAAGTTGACCAAGCTCAGGCTAAACAAGGATCTCCAAAGGGTGAAATTATTTCTATGGAACTTACTACAAAACACGCTTACGATCTGTAGGCAAAGTATCCAGAGATTACCCCCAGCATGCTACTTAAGAAACTTATCTTACTTTGATATGATTGCAGAGCAGCAACAATGAAGAAGGCAAGGTAATCCATCTCCAGCACTACTAAAAAGACAGTCGCAAGAACTTCATCTAAGTGTCTATTTCCTGACCACGTGGTGCATCCTGTTGAAATGAGTAAGCAAGATGAAAAGCCATTTCCACAGTTTTGTAGAAATAGCAAATGAGACTAAATGTCTGCATGACCTATGACAAGTCTGTGAGAATCTAAGATGCTCCCCTTCTTAATTTAAGTTACTTTCACACCCATCCTAGCTGCTTAGGTTAGCAGGGCTGAGTGGTATCTGATTTTCAGCATCACAATATATCACCAGGTAAATATCACGATAGCTTGATATATCATGATATATATCTACAACGGCAGAGGGTCTCGCCGTACCTCCCCACAGCGGTAGGGGATGCGTCGCACTTCTCTGCCACAGCTGAGGGCCTTGACAAGGCTCTCTGCGGTGGTGGAGGGCCTTAAAATGCATAGTGGCAGATTTAATAAAAATATTAAATAAACTTCCCGATAATATATTTTCAACTAATATAAGAGTACAGTGGTGCCTTGCAAGACGAAGAGAATCCGTTCTGTGATTCTCTTCGTCTAGCAGTTTTTTCGTCTTGCAAAGCAAGCCCATTGACGGATTAGCGGATTAGCGCTATTAGCACTATTAGCGGCTTTTAGTGGCTTATTGGATCAGCTGATAAGAGGCTTAGCGGCTTAGAAAAAGGGGGGAAGGAAAAAAACCCCTCAGGAACTCGCAAGACATTTTCGTCTTGCGAAGCAAGCCCATAGGAGATTCGTTTTGCGAAGCACCTCCAAAACGGAAAACTCTTTCGTCTAGCGAGTTTTCCGTCTTGCGAGGCATTAGTCTTGCGGGGCACCACTGTAGTTTAAGTGATTTACCAGTCAAGTTGCATCTGCTTCCCCACTCAAAGTGGAATCTGTGCATACATAAGCCCCACTGAGCTCAACTAAACTTACTTCTACTTTCCTGGGAGTAAGCCTCATTGAATTCAGTAGGGCTTGCTTGTGAGTAGACACACATTTGCTTGCACCGCTTACTGAAAAACACCCTCCCCATCATTCTCACATAGTACCCAACCTACCATTTCAGCATAAGGCAGCCAGCTAAATCTTTTCCTCTTCATCCCCTCCCCACCCCATAGAAGGCCCTCGTCCCACCAACCTCTCCCTTTTTATCAAAGGGAGGGAGGGAGGGCAAGGAAGCAAAAAGATAGTCTCCTTTAAATAAATAAATGAAAAACCCTACCTTTTTTTATATGGAGGAAAGCTGTGTAGGGGGAACCAACAACATAAACACCACCAGAAAATAAAAAATAAAAACTCTTCCCCCTCTTTTTTTTCCACCAGCAGGGGTGCGTGTGAGGAAAGAAAGAAGTGCTTTCCAGTTCTTTATGTTCTTTGGTTACTTTGCTGAAGTGTCCACCTTTTGTTCCCTGGTATATTGCCTTGTTGAAACAGTTTTCACAATGTTATTTCAATACCAGTATTCAACGGTATGATGAATTTATTTGCACAGCCCTACAGGTCAGTTTCAGATTTGTACAACTTCTTAGTCCCCGTCCCTGTCCCCATTACTCCTTGCCTACTTTCCCACTGCTAATAAATTTCAGTAGTTAATGGTGTTGCGTTAGGGACCTATTGCTACACTTTAAAGCCGGGGGGAGGGGGCCAAGCTGATTTGGTCTGCAGGCCATATTGACCCATGGCTAAGCTATGGTGGCAGGAGGACAAATTGGGTGTGGCCAAATGTAAAAGGAGATCTGGGGGGAAATGGGGGGAGCATGAAATCACAAATTTGCAGGGTCTTGGGAAACCACAAAAATCTTTAGCAACACAGAATCACACCACAGGGCCATAGGGCAGGCCAGTTTAGAAATTATTATTATATTATATTATATTATATTATATTATATTATATTATATTAATTATATTATATTATATTATATTATATTATATTATATTATATTATATTATATTATATTATATTAGTGGACAACTTTGGGGGCAAGAGGCACACAAATAAATCTTTTGGGATTAAATGATTACACCAGAAGACAAATGGGAGCAGCCAGTAACAAAAACATTTTTTATGTGAAAAATTAGAAATGAGGGGCATGGGAGGGCCCAAAAATATCACAACTGAGTAGGAGGAGTCATTTTTCAAAATGTTTAAGAAATAATAAATTGGTGGGGGAATTGTGGGCTAAAAAAAAAACACCCCACCTTGGGGGAACATAGGTGGCCCATGGACCACAGGTCAGCCACCCTTTCTGCGAGACACTGTGCCTACTGATGGGGCATATCCTTGGCCTGCTACTAATTCCATGCTTAGCATGCCACGGTCTTACTAAGCAGGATGGCTTGCCACTCTAGCAGAGTAAAAGGTACATAATTCAATTTGTCCTCATCAATTTTGTTGAATCAATAAAGCCTAAAAATATTGGCCCAAGTGAGCAAGCCGCGCTGTCACTTGAGAGACAAAAATCTTTACTCTGTATTCATTAGCTTCAGAAGGAAAATATGTGTTATACCAAATGTGATTCTAAAAAGGAAAGAGGGGTGTTTCAGTGTTTGCTTAACAATTGCACTAAACTTTCCAATTTAGCTCGAATACATACATTTATTCTCTTGGGTAGGCTTAATCTCTGCAGAATTGCAAGTGTATCACGTCCTTGTGTTATAAAATTATAAATATTTAGCAAGTCTATCCTTCGCCCACTGGCCAGTTTAACAGTCGGATTGCATGAGCTACTGTATAGACATGATAAAAGTTTTAATTCTATCGGTGATGTGCCAGTGCTCTTTCAGCAACCCTACTTGACATAGATATACCCCAAGTGACTTATTTTAGCATGGGCAAATAAAATAGAGAATAGCAGGGACATGGTGATTAATAGAGAATGATTTTAACTGTATAGTTAAGAAACATAGTGTGATGCCATTTTTGTGCTCATTCATTCAGCCATGCACAGTATGGGAACATATATGAACTATTTTTGGTGCGTTAATAGCAGGTGGTTTTTTGTTTGTTTGTTTGTTTTAAATAATTTTTATTTGCTTAGCATTGGGTGTTGCATCAGCTGATGTCAAACACGTCTCAAAGCTTCATAAAGCCCAACACAGTTAAGGTGGCCTTTTACAGTTGCTCTCCCGGATTTCTTTGGAGATGCTCAGTCAGTTCCCACCCTTTGAATCTGGTGGGCTTTCCTGGGAAACTACCCTTCATTATTATTCAGTTTTAATATGATTTAAGAGCTAAACTAGCATGGTAGCAGAAGGCAAAGAGAGTCACTGTGAACATGGCAGGTGCTTTTCAAATTCTTGTTAAGCCAACTCAATGGTTTTCGTCAAACCATTCATTCGTCCACAGCCTGTATTCTGCATCTATAAAATTGGGTTGAGAGGAAGAGCAAGATGAAGATTGCAGTTTTCATGCTGAACAATGATGGCTGCAATACTCCAAGGCTAGCGTGCAACATTTCACCCGATTTAAATTGGAATTATGTACACAAAATGCTGCTTGTGACATTGGCCTCTGAGATGGCCCTTCTTAAATGGGACAACAGTAGAATGTGTTGGCTACAAGGAACAACAATGGCACTCTTTCCATTAAATCAGATGAATTATCCAAGGGCTGCAACACACTTGGCCAACATACATTTAACTTTGCAATGTACCACCGTGAGAGGTGCACAGTTATTTTGATTTAAAGAGATGAACAAACTCCAGTTCAGAAGCAGGCAGAAGCAGTGCGAAGACTTGGCTGTAACTTACAGAGTGTTCAAAACTGTGCAACATTTCATCCACTTTCCCTATCATTTATGTTTTATCATGCTTAAATCAGATGACTATCCTTGCTTTTAATTTCTCTCTGAAAGATCTGATTAAACCCTGCAATGAGTCCTGATTGGAGGCTGCAGATTTGCTGAAAAGGGAAAAAGCCTATTTACTGCTGAGATTTATTTCTTAAACGTTCAGTCCCACACAGGAGACCGCAGTAAAACTGCAGTTTGATAAGAGATGTGTCTTAAAACAACGGGCTGTAGACAAAGCCTTAAAAAGTTAAACAGGAACATCTTCTTGCTAATGTTTTGCTCAGAAAGAAAGCACTTGCAATCCCAGTGACAACACTGGTTATGTATTGAGAAGTTTAGATAGACATATTGCATCAAAACATGGGAAATTATCTTATATTGAGTTAAGTCACTGGTCCATCTAGATCAGTATTGTCAACACTGGCCAGCAGCAGCTCTCTTTGGCTTTCAGAGGAGGGCATTCCCAACTATACATAGAGATGCTGTGAAATGAACCTGGGGCATTCTGCATGCCAAGCCATTGAGCTACAGTCCTTCCCTTGTTTTGTTCCCATTGTCACTCAACAGATCAGTGGTGCTGAGTCTCTGGCCCTCTACAGCTCCCCATGTGGCCCAACAGGCCATTTAGGACAAACCACTCCAATCTGCTGCAAGATCAAACCTATCCATTCTTAAGAAAATCAGCCCTGAGTGCTCACTGGAAGGACAGATCATGAAGCTGAGGCTCCAATACTTTGGCCACCTCATGAGAAGACTCCCTGGAAAAGACTCTGATGTTGGGAAAGCTGGAGGGCACAAGGAGAAGGGGACGACAGAGGATGAGATGGTTGGACAGTGTTCTCGAGGCTACCAGCATGAGTTTGACTAAACTGCGGGAGGCAGTGGAAGACAGAAGTGCCTGGTGTGCTCTGGTCCATGGGGTCAAGAAGAGTCCGACACGACTAAATGACTAAACAACAACAACTCCAATCTGCCCTACAGCTGTGAAGTGTGAGGCACATAGAACATATATTTGCAAGTGCAAACGGTCAGCTGATGGTTGATTCTTTCAAAGTGCTGTGCCATCACAGTGATGTCAGTTGACTGACAGGTCGGCAGCCATCCCCACCTGTCAAAGCTGGCCGGCATGGCATGGCGCAGATAAGAGTGCGACCCAGATGCAGTTCTCCACCCCTGCTGCAAACAGATAAATGGCAATTTACAAGAACCTCCTGACTGATTCGTTCTAAACAAAACAACATTTTTCCTTTTGTCTTCAGAGATGGATGTGCTATCCTTACCCATTCTTCAAAAACTCATCATAGACTTTATGAGCCCTTATGGCAGTTAAGAGACTTGTGTTACAATGCCAAAAGCACAAATAGCCACCATCTACTACTCAGTGCTCAGATCTCACCATCCTTTTCTATCTTCAGACACATGACTTGTACATATCAATATCACTGGACATTTGGATATATGTTTAAATTTGAACTGATGGAATATTCTTCTTGATAATGTCAGCTGACAATGTTTCAACTTTTCTTTCTTTTTTGTTATACTGTATCTGCAAAATTTAAACACCTTTTTTAAAAAATCACCCTCAGAGCTCTAAATGTCTTGAGATCTAACAATTGGATTGCAGAGGGAATAATTTATTATTATTATTATTATTATGCATTTAATGTATTTCTAACCCAAGATAAATCTTTAGTGAAATTCTCATGGGGGTGATCAGGGTGTTTTATTGTGTTTTTCATACTTCCAAGGTGGCCAAGGCTTTCATTCTACAAATTATTATCCCCAGTGATCTGCACTGTGCAGCCTTCCCAAGTGCCATTCCTTGGTGAAAACTGTGGGACATGCAAGGCTGGGATGTACTGTAAGTGTAGAAGGCAGAGATTCTGTTTTTTAGTTAAAGTCTGTTTACTTGCAAAAAAAGGGTATTTTTTTAACTTTTAAAAAAGAGAGAAAAGAAAGGAAATCCCCTAAGAACAACAACAACAAAAAAGCACACCAGCCTCACGCATTATGTAGACATCCACCCCAGCTTCCCAAATTTAAAACGGAACTTGGGGGAAGACATTGTGAGGCAAGTCCTCCCATGGGGCTTTTTCAGATCAGTAAGCGTGAGAAGCCAGGGCAGCTGCAGAACTTTGAAGAAAAGTTGAATGGAAAGAAAAACATGCATCATTCACAGCCCCACGTCTACAATAAAGTAAGTTCAATCCCACACCCACTAAAATTATAAACACATTCTAATTTGTTCCACACAAGAGATAGAAAAATGAAAGCCTATTTTACAGCCGAAGAAATTTTTTTTTTGGGGGGGGGGGATGGAGTGCAGGCTTTAGTATGACACTCAATATTACAAAACACATTTAAGTAAAGCAGCATTCTACCATGGTTATACTCCTTAGGGATGAGAAATTATGTCCATTACAGTTTCTATCAGTTTCTCATTTTTCTACTCTTAAATTCTTCATACTTTGTGATTTGTTTTAAAGAAGTCCACAACAAAATACATTAACATTACTCCTAATAAATGTAGTTTTGCCTAATGCAATTCATTTTTATATTATTTTCACTAAAATTGCATTTTTACGCATACTTTCCCCTCATATATGCATTTTTTTACACATTTGTTTCATCGGAGAATTGCACTGAAAACTTCAGAGAAAAGTGTGAATTTTGAAAGATAGCTGTGTTTCTTTTGTGTATTGTTTTGGAAAGGGCAGATTAGATGGGGTCGCACTTTTAATTGGGAGAACCAAAATTCTCTCCCATCAGTAATAATTACAAGTGATATTTAATTCGCTATTTGATAACCGTGTGTCATCCAGCTTCATGAAACTAGCTGCCCTCTTTATTTACTGTATTTCTCTTCTTTTCTGCATGGAACATTTGCTGTTTGCCCTATTACTGTTGCAAAGGGATGGATTATCGTCAGATCTGTGGTTTTCACAGAGCAACCCACACATATTTCCTCTGTACATGGAAAGTTCCTCCACAAGATGCAGAATATAGCTCGTTTTCACAAAAGAACATCAGAACTTGCCATTTGCCTTCTTAAATTAGGAACCCTGACAAAAAGACAACAGTAACACTATATTGTTTGTTTGTTTCTCTCTCCTTACCTCACTCTACCTTCAGTAAAAAAAAATATTAAAAGCTACAGTTTAAAATGAGAGCTAATAAATTTTTGACCAGTCACCAAAGAGGATAGAAATGGGAAATTAATGCTCCGAAACCAACTTCCATGTCAGGTAAAGATGCTGAATATCTCACCTACTAACTTACAAACATAGGTTCATGTAACCACACTTCAGGAGAGGGGCCATGAGTGCAGACAAGAGTCCAAAAGATGCAGCTTTCAGAATATGCTACACAGGCAACAATTTGATATCTCATTTATCCATAAACCCCAGTGCTAAATGCACAGGGAGCCCCAATGAGCCTCCCCGCTTCATACAGCCAGTCTCCAACTCATGGAAAACAACAGAAATGGCATTCCAGGGGGAGCAAATCTGGTTTGGTCATTCCCATGCTGTTACCGTCACTACCTTCACAGACATGTTTAGTCAGCTCAGCTTCAGAATGCCTAGAAAGGGCTACAACTTTCCCCCAAAACGCCTCCTACTGAAGTACCCTGCGAAATCTCTTTCTTCCCCCATGGCACTGCTATTAGGACCTTGCCGTGCTCACTACAGAGATTACCAGAGCCTCCAGTGACAAAGATGGATGGAGGAGTAAGTATGTACCTGTTTCTTCAGAGGGGATGCAAACCCTTGGAGAATCAATGACAACTCCCAGACCTAGGAACCACTCGCCTTCTTATTAGGATTCAGTCTCAGTATGTTGGTCCTCATCCATTGCATCTAGGCATCAGCTCAAAACAGTCTCAGCCTTTCCGGATTCAGATGGCAGTATTCTCTGAACCCGGCCCTGTACGTAGGCCATGCTTGCTAGGGCTGTCAGAAGTTGTAGATCAGAAACACCCATAGGGTCAAAGGTTCCTCACACCTGATATATGGAATACTTGGAAAGGGCATAACCAGAATATTTTAGCAAATTAGAATTGATTTTGGAGTAAGCTTTATTTCAGTTCCTAAAACTCGTTGAAAATCTCAAAAGTGCTTTCAATTCCTGTACCAATCCAAAATTAGTTGGGGGAGGTCACCCATCTCTCATTTATTTAGAGCCATAGGATAAGAATCTAAAATATAAATCTAAACAACTCCTAAACACACAGATGACACAGATATTTCCCTCCATTTTTAAACCTGCTATCTTTTGAGAAGTATCACTCTTACAATGATTTTCTCAAGTTTCTTCCATAGTACTTCACATTTCCTCAAGTACACTTTTCTAGAAGTACTTTTAACAACCCGATGTGACAAAAATCTAGATCTAGGTGCAACACATTTTTTAGCTGCCTCAAAAGACATTTAACAATATCCCTCCAAGGCCTTTCTTCTCATTTAACACTCTATTTTATTAGTTTCCACTTACCTCACCGTATGAGAAGGATGGTGAAAGAAGTGAAAGCTGGAGTGGGAGGAGGGGATAAAGAGGTAACATTTATGGTTCCTAGTTATTTGGCATGCAACCTAAAAAATAATACAAACAAAGCCATGAAAGTAGAATATGGATTTGCAGTTGATGTTTGTTTTGTCAGAACATAGGGATGGCGAACATCTGAGACAGAACTGCCTGCTGGAGAATCAAAGGAAAGCTAACTAACTATTATGTGGCATTGTTGCTATGGACACCAGTGATTCAAAACCTACTCTGGACAGATCCAAGACAGGCACACAATACTTAATACTCCTGAAAGGATTCTTAGTCATCGACACTTTGTTCTCTAAAGCCATTTGGAACATAACATAATAAAGGGAAGCTGCACTTCAATTTTTTTAGAATAATACGGAGAGTTAAAATATAATTTATGTTAAAAATGAGACCCTCATAAACCTCTTTAAAACCTAAATGAGAGCATGAAGGAAGATGAGTTTTATGCTCCCTTGGTACCTTGATCTCCATTTTGCCAAAAGGTGAGCTAGTACAGGACTGTTTAAAAAGGAAATATTGTATTAAAAACATACACTAGCCAGTCCTATATGAATGCTGCCCATGTACTTATTCTGCCTGTCCTGTTCTTTTTCATTTATTCATCATGAGGTGCATATCAGAGCACACACAACTCTGGCTTGTCGTCTCATTGCATGTTCTATCACCTCAAAATGCTACTTCTTGCTGTGGAGAATCAGGATGCTTCGCTAAAAGGTTCCAACACTGTTTGGTATACACGTGGGGGAGGGCCTGGCATGTGAGAAACCCCACAAGCAGGATTCAAGCATATTCTCCCCTTCTGTGGTTTCCAGATAATGGTATTCAGAAGCATCACTGTCTCCAACTGTGGCGGCAAAGCACGGCCATCACAGCTAGTAACCACGGATAGCCCTCTCCTCCATGAATTTATCTAGTTTAACTATCCACAGCTTCACTGAATGTCCACAAGTTCTAGCACTATGAGAAAAAAACTTTTTCTATCCACTTTCTCCATGTCACTTCTATCCACTTCTATCATGCTCTATCATGTAGAGACATCACCTTGCCAACAAAGGTCCGTATAGTTAAAGCTATGGTTTTCCCAGTAGTGATGTATGGAAGTGAAAGCTGGACCATAAAGAAGGCTGATCGCCGAAGAATTGATGCTTTTGAATTATGGTGCTGGAGGAGACTCTTGAGAGTCCCATGGACTGCAAGAAGATCAAACCTATCCATTCTGAAGGAAATCAGCCCTGAGTGCTCCCTGGAAGGACAGATTGTGAAGCTGAGGCTCCAATACTTTGGCCACCTCATGAGAAGAGAAGACTCCCTGGAAAAGACCCTGATGTTGGGAAAGATGGAGGGCACAAGGAGAAGGGGACTCTCCCCCGGTTGCCCTTTTCTGAAATGAATTTAAATGGATCTATGGTAGAAGAAGACATGATGTTAGCATTTTGCAGCCCAAGCTTTTCTGAAAGCCTTTGGCTAGCACTGATCTCAGTGGCTTTTCAGCATCTGCTTCATGAGGAAGAGGTAACACAGCCTGAGTACATTTCCTTCCGTATCTAGGCTGAATCACTGTACAGTAGCAGCCAAGAGGCAGTCCTCCTTTTCTCACTGCAAGTGATAGTGCCAATCAACATTTTGGTGACATCTTTATTTATACAAGTTCAGACATTGTGGAAAAAATGTTTTACATCATTTATATTATAAGTGCTATGCCTCCTTATATATAATTAATACGCTTCAGCTGAAGAGCAGCGTGTCTTCTAAAAGCAAACATGTGTAAAGACACTGCAAAAAGTGTGTGTAAAATGTATCAAAAATAAAAATATAATGTACATTGTTAAAAATCCATGCTTTATATTCCATTCTTTCCTTTGCCTCTTATAGCATCAAGGAACTGGAACAGAGTTGCCACAGACAAACACATTTTGTGGAATTTCTGTGGTGCAGGATCCTCAGTACAAAGAATTAACATAATTCTTTAGTGGTAGATTTCTTCCACTCAGTGGATTTAAGATTCCATTTGGGTTCTGGTGTCCTTCAAAAGCGGAGGGAACCAGCTCTGCAACACTGCTACTGTTAGCTACTGAGAAGCAGCACAAGGGCTTCCAGGCATTTGAAGTGATAGGCATATTCCTGGTTTTCTTGTTGTTGCTGAAGAGCTAAGAGAGAGAGAGAGGAGAGAGGAGAGAACCGCACACATCACATCAGGTGTTTGCAATTTATCTATCTGATAATTAAAAGTAACATTAAAAAGGCAGGTCCTTCTAAACTTTTGTATTTTTTTAAAGCAACAATCAGGGCAGAAGTTCTAATAAGCCTTTGGTTTCTGAAAGCATACTACCATAATTGGTTTATAGCAGCACATGCCAGACCACTGATTTATCTGGCTCATTGAGGTAGGTCTACACTGATCAGAGAGGCTGGGGGTTCCCACCCCTGGCCTACACAAACTAGCAGCAACTCTCCAGGGTTCTAGAAAGTGAGTGTTTACCAACCTTGCCTAATGCCAGAGACCAAACCTGGCGCCTTTCCCATGCAAAGCATATGTTCTAGTACCAAGCTAAACTCTTCCCCAAATCGCCCAACGATAATTTTATATAACTAATGCTGGAAATCACATTTGAGAACATACTGGCCCCCTTGATCAAACTACTGTAAGTAGAGCTCTCAAAAGCAGGCTCTGTGAAAATGTTTATGGAAGGAACTTTGGACTAGTGGAGACTCCCACTGGAGTACAAGGAGACTCAAGCACTACCACTCATGCCTCTCCCCTGGGCAACCCAACCCTACAGAGCAGGCTTCCATGTCCACTAAAGGAAGCTTAGTAAGGGTCTAACCCAGTCTGAGTCTTTCTCAGAATTGAACTTAATATGCTCATGACATGCAAGATTCTATTCAAAAGGCTAATTTTGACTGTGCCTTTTCTCTAAGATTTTAGGCAATATGCAATGGGGAAAAGCTATGGCAAGTACACAGGTATATCCAATATTCAGTACTAACACACAAATCTAAGCTAGTTCACGTAAAAAGGTTTTTCTTTTTTCTTTTAAGGCACATTATGAATGTCAAAAGTACAGTCCAAAGAACGCAAAGCTTCAGGAAGTTTGTTGACATTGCTGCAAACCTGTGCGCACTTCCTTTCGGAGCAAGCTCCACTGAACTCAGTGGGATTCATTTACAATAGTACTGCATACTATGTGTTTGTTTCTGTGGTCCACACTGAATATTGATGAGCTGTTTGCAAAACAATCCCCGCATCAGCTGCTAGTCCTTTTGAGATGGAAAACCAAAATTTCTCCATTAAAAACGTACTTTTCTTGACTGAAAGGAAGGCGTCGTCTATTCTTCTTTTTATTGATGGGTTCTTCAAAGTCACTTTTGCCTGTAGCACAAAGAAAGAATAATCCAATGACTGTATTAACTCCCCCGTGCCGATGCTCTTAAGATCATTCCTTCTCCTTGGCAGTCATTTATTGGCAGCAGGCCACAAAGGTATGACATTCAGAAACTTAAGAATGCAACATGTGAGCGCACCATTGTGCATAGCGCTGTGGGGCAGAGGAGGGGGGAAGAGACCAGAGTTCAATGAAATACAGCCAATAAAAGGAGCCACAATCTCCCTGAACATGGCTGTTTGCAAAGCTCAGCATAACAGAAAGTTCCTCTTTGAATATTAAGATGCTGTGTGACACACTTGCCAACTTCTTGCTGGATGCAGTGGTGCTGGAATGAGCATAGGGCTGTCTGTTACATGACAATAAGGAGCGTATTTTAAAGCCATGCATCACATAACCTACAATAAGATGCATTATGTTGCCATTTATCAGTGATAATTTGATGTATTATGTACCTCGCAGCTTGCATTCAGAGGCTGAGAGCGGAGGAAGAATATGTGCTTTCAGAAACAGACACCATTTCCTTTTTAATAGCATTTGGAGTTCCACTAAATGTAATTGGGTGCAGAACAGAAATGTTTTTTCATACTCTGGCATAAACAGGAAAACGGAACCCAGAACAGGGTTCTGAAAACAGATAATTACAGTACTTAGTTCTCAAGGATTCTGTAAGCTTCAGGGGTGCTTAACAGGTGAGGGTGTATCAGAACCACAGAGCTGAAGAAATTATTAAAATGCTCTACACTTCTGCATTGATCAAACTTCTTGAAGCTTTAAAGAGTTTGAAATGCTGATCTTAACCTTATTAGCTGCCATGCAGTGGATGCTTTCTTAGAGATCACTGACCTGGACTTCCTTAAACTTGGGCCAATGGCTTAAGATGCATGATGCTAAGGAATACTCACAAACACTCCAACTTCTCAGGAAGAAGTTGTCAAAAACAAAATGGCCCTAGGACCAGTTTCTGTGAGAAGGAAGTTTTCAGTATGGCTGGGATTTAAGCATCCCACACGCTAGTTCTACTATACTGGCAGGGCAAGGATGGATGGGCAAGGTAAACACTGGGAAGCTAAGAGGTAGGCAGAAGGTAAGCACCCTTGGGGAAAGATTGTAAGTATGGCAATAGAATAAAAAGAGAAAGTGGGATACAGGCTGAATGGAAAGAATCCCAATGTAAGACTTGCTATTTCACGGGAATAAGGAATTTAACAATTGTCAAGATTAGATCCTGTGCTTTTATGCAAAACACAGAAATGAAGAATTTCTCCAACTGTGGCCTCTCTCATTATAGCAGCATGTTGATTGGCAATCCAAAGGGGTCATTGACTCGGGGGTGCTAAATATGTATTAAATGACTGAAGACCTGCCAATTTTGCTGCAAGCTTTCATTTTTAAAAATGATGTACAGTCTTATTGACCATGCTAATGAAAAGGTAAGATATATAATGTAAAACATAAGAAAAAGTTACAAAGCTTTGGTGAATACATGTCAAAAGAGAGACATCCAGTCTTTAAAAAAAACAAAAAAAAAAAAAACAGAACCCAAAACACTAACCTTCTGATAATTGTGAAGCAAAGCCCAAAGTGCAGATGCTCCTATTCTTTGAGCTACAGGGTTATCACTTTCTAGACAGTCAGATAGCAGTGCAATGGCTTTATCTACAAGGAAGACAAAAGACCACACATGCACCTAACAAAAGGACATTATATCATCGTTTCAGCTTCTCCAGTTTGCTCCCATGGATAATTTGCCTCTTTTTTCTCTGGTAAATATTACAACTGTATGTACAGTAGGTTTATATCATCAGAATAATTTATTTTCAACTAATTACTCCTGACTTCTGCCATTAGAAAGTGTTCTTTGTAAAAATAAATCTGAATTAAATTTCATGTAAAGCCAAGAAACTGCAGGTATCTTAATTATAAAGCAGGCATTCTAATTAGCTAGGAGACCCAAAAATTGTGGGAAAGAGATGGGTACATCACTGCTTTTATTACAATCAAGCAGCATATAAATTCTGTTAAATAAAAAAAAAATAGTATATGCTTTAGTAAAAGCCAAGCAGGTAGGAATTAAGACACTGACAATCTTAACCCACCTGCACTGGCAAAAACCCATTATTCTGCTGCTTCTTACACATGCTTTTCTGTCTTCAAAACGTACCTGCACACTTGGCATTTCATTATCACCATGTTCAGAATATTAGGATTCTGTTCTATTATATTTAAAGCAGATTATGAAAATTGAATAATGATTGCCTAAGAAAGGTTTCCAAGTATGAAGGTAATTGTCGATCGAAACTGTTAAGAGTTCTGTTAGAAAGTAACATGTAGCTTCATCTGTTGCCCCCTCCCCCCACGAGAAACCTTGCAACATATAAAAATTCTGTTTCATTGTATTGCTTCCACTACATGTGTGTACACACACACACACCATATGATCACATAATATGTGCAGGTTTCTTATGGATCCATTTAGCTGGGGTCTAATTTGCAGTGACGTAAGAATGCTTTTCCCATTAAAATACTAACCCCTATCTAGGCACAATTCAAAGTGACTATCTATGACAGGCCTACGCAAACTCGGCCCTCCAGATGTTTTGGGACTACAACTCCCATCATCCCTGACCACTGGTCCTGTTAGCTAGTGATGGTGGGAGTTCTAGTCCCAAAACATCTGGAGGGCCGAGTTTACATATGCCTGATCTATGAAGTCCTAAACAGCTGAGGACCAAGTTATATGAAGGACTGTCCTGTACCACTGCATATCCTAACCTTGGGTCCCCAGATGTTATTGAACTACAACCCACCTCCCCTCCTTGAGCACTGAGGTTGATGGGAGTTGTAGTCCTACAACATCCAGGGAACAGAAGTTGGGAAAGGCTGTGGTAGAGGACAGCCCATATTATCACATGAGCCTGCCTAGTCATTCTGGGTGTCCCTCACCAAACATAGGCAGCAGCCAGCAGGTGATTTGGTAGTGATGGTCCACATGTGAAAAGCTGCCTGATGCCGAGCAAAGTACTTTATAATACAAACACTCAGGCATTCCAATATGTTTCATAGTAGGATGTAACTTGTTTTTCAAAGCTGGGTTTTTTCCCCCTAATTTTACAGATTTTATAGCCATTGTAGTGCAACTTTATGCTATTCTTTCACTTTTACTGTACATGTTTTCTGATTTTAAGTTGCACACAATTTGGAGCTTAGCACTAAAGGGTAGTGCCTAAATTCTTTAAATAAATTATTTGTTGGCATGCCACAGCATATGATAAATTTATTTCAGGAGTGTCCTAGCCAACTCCCTGCACAAACTGAACAGTGTGCTCTAGAGTTCCAAAAGGCTTAATTAGCAACTGTATAAATTTAATTAACACACAGTTCCCAATCAAGTTTAATCATATATAAAATCTTATATACCGTAGATTCCAGCGTATTAGGCGACTGGGCGTATTAGATGACCCCCCCAAATTAGCAGCTGCAATTTGGGGGTTCGTCATAAAAGCCCAGCCACCTAATACGCTAGGTAGCTCCGTGCTGGGAGAAAGCTGCCCAGCACGGAGTGGAGCGGAGCCCGCTGTCCCTGCTGCTGCTTCTGAAGAGGCAGTGGGCGGGCTCTGTGCCAGGCGGCTCTCTCCCGGCACGGAACCCACTGCTGCTTCAGAGCCACCGCAGCAGCAGCGGGGGGCGGGCTCCGCTCTGTGCCGCCCATACGCAGCGTATAAGTCGACCCCAACTTTTTAACCTCTTTTCCGGGGTTAAAAAGTCATCTTATACGCCGGAATCTACGGTACTCACCAAGGTTAATATATATGGCAATTTATCATTACCATAAAATAGCACAGCTGTACCATGGCAACACTTTAAACAATCAGTACCTACCATTAGCCAGTATCTTGGATTTGTTGACTGGGTTAAAGCAGGTGTTGTGCAGAATCAGAAGGATCGTATATGGATGGCTTCGGTGTTTGTACTTGGCCATCTCTATAAGCTGATCTAAGCTACCATTCAGCTTCACAATCATTTGCTGCCCATCTTCTCCAAATGATAAATTCAAGAGGAGTTTCAGCCAAGCAACAGCCAGTGGACCAAGGCTTTTGTTTCCTCCTTTTGGCAATGACAGCGACAAAAAGTTCTGCAGAAAGTTACTCTGGAATATGACAGGGACAAAAGCATACCGCATTATTGAAGAACACCATTTCACAGTTCTTCTGTGAAACACATTTCCTCCCTCAAATAAGCTATTTCTCCAGAACCTTTGATCTAGAAACACTGTTCTGCAGTTTTGATAAATTAGCTCTTCCTCCCAAGTGACCCTTCAAATTGTAGCATATTTTCATCTATTGCTTCAGCCTGACCATAGCTTCAGTGAATGACCTGAGCCTACACAAAACAGAACAGAATGAACGTACCATATGCCCAAACTTCCTGAAATTATGAAAAATTCAACACTAGCCTGAAACTAGAATGCTGTTTTCATAACAGATATTAATAATGCAGTCAGTAAAAATAAATAAATAAAATCCTCCTCTTCCTACACTGTTCAGTCAATCCAGTTTATGCATTATAATCTGGAAACATTATTGCCATCAGATGTGTTAATACTGAGCTATACTCAACCCTCATGGAAGACAAGTGTCATTAAGCAGGTGATTAGTACATACTAATTTAAGACTTAGTTACTTCAGCAAGCTTAACATATGAATCATTATTTTTTAAATAACTTTCTGATCAGCTGACCCATTTTTGTATTTCTGCCTCTTTATTTTATTCTGTTGCATTTCATTTGACATTCTGTAAACTGAATTTTTGGTATAGAAATCAAGCAATAATACTAATAGGAAAGTCAAAAGTAGTAAGTGTGGAATGCTGTACTATGCCAACCAACTTATCAAGACCAGAAGGAAGGACACAATCAATTCCCATTTCTGCTCTGCTTGATGGGCAAAAGGAATAGAGACTATTATTTCCTTGTTCCACTCATTGTCTTGCTCTAAGAAGCAGTAAAGATCGTGAGCTCACAGATGAGGGAGGGAATTGCCCTAATGATTAAGTGCTTCATAGTTTCCGACAGCGTTCATCAAGCATAAGCAGGAAATTACTGTATTATTCAAAAGAGAATTATTGCATCAAAGCAAGCCAATCATTTCTGGAAAAAGGCACATCCCATGCTTTTCATTTTTGAGATAACAATACTGACATTTTTTTCAAAGCAGCAAAGAATGTAAATGAAGATCAAGGGATAGAGGCCCACCTTTCCACAAAAAGCAATGTTGACACATGACAAAGTATATTGACAGTGCATATAATTAATGTCTAAATGTACTGGAGCTGTATGCAAATATTATCCTAATTATTTTACTTTACGATGTTCAACAAAGAAAACTGGTGAGTAGGGTACAGCAGTTGAAACAGCAACAAGGAAAACAACGTGCACAATATAGCAATGAGGAAGCAATCCTACAGCAAGATATTCCAGGATAAGGGTTCATTAATTTCAATCCATTAATTTCAATGGATCTACACTGAGCAAAGTTAGTTGAATACAACCCATAGCTTTAAATTAGGCTTATATGCAAAACCAGTAACTAAATTATGCCTATACTACTATTCTTTTCTTTAAAATAAATAAATAAATAAATAAATAATGTCCTGTGGCAAAAAAAAATCATGTATAGTAGTTGTTGCTTTTTTTGCAAATTGTCATACCCAACAATTAAATTACATGGATGAATAATAGAAAAGAGCTTTTTTTCAAAACTTTTCATTGTTGTTGATGATAAATTTATCATCTTACAATTCCTATATGTGGGCTTTTGAGGAGTGTGCACTAACATACTGCTTATTCACTTTAAGCCATAGTTTAAAATAAACTATGGTTTAATGTGATGCATGAACCAAGCCTATGTTTGCCATGCCTTTCCCCATAACTGACCCTCCAATTCATCATCCTAAGCGTCATTCTTTTGTTCACAATTTTTTGCTTGGTTCGGACCACATAAGTGTCTTAACATCTTCACTTGGTTTTGTGCAAAACCTAAACTTCTTTGTGAAGTTTAGAAATAAAATGTATGCATACCTTCTGAAGAACACCCTTGCAGTCATGAGATATAACGGCATTAGCCAGAAGATTAAAGGTCATCTGCTGGATTGTGCTGTTCTCGGCTGGGGTTTGGGCAGCCAACTTCACAATGCTATGCATTAGAGAGTTTCCAGCTGCTGTTCGTTGGGCTGTTTGAAGAGGAGACAATCCACTGCTTGCCAAACACAGAGAACCACAGCCTTCAAAGATGGAACCACAGTTGCATTTAACCATCAGGAAAAACATATACATATACAGTTTCCATAAATACATGTATCCTTTTCGTATAAAAATGTAATTTATCAATTTCATTATGATTTATGAAATATGTATTTTCGAAACAACATACCAAGAGCTATGAATGAACCATTAAAGTACTTATGCAGCATTTTTTTATCAGCTTTCTACTAAGATTATTGTAAGTTGATCAGAGAAGAAAATTTTTGTTTCAAGCTTCTTCTCAATAGGAAGTACACTAAATTTGGGTCAGTTAAAATAACCAGAAATGGTTTGTGCATGTACATATCTAGATACACTTCCATACAATAGAGAATTACAAATAGGATATTTAGTTTTCATGGGGATTGTGCAATATTTCTATCACATTTGCTTTTATTTACTTTCTTCAGGTTAGAAGTATTCGGTCAGTCCATGGACCAATAATACCGTATTTAAAATGTCTAGATGTGTTTAACAGAATTCCGAGAACAAATCATATTCAGTTTTTACAAGATGGTCCTTCAGCACAACACTGCTGTTTGTCCTTGCCTCCTGTTTCAAGGGATCCAGCCAGCTGCTTCCTGCAAGCAGGGCATTCCATCACATCCCCACTGTTTCCTAAATCACTCTTCCCAGTAATCTGTGGCTACAAAACATGATCAGTCCTCATCAGGCTACTTAGTCCTCTTAGGGTTTCTTCCCCCACCTGCAGGGTTCCCCTCAGCATGTTGATATTTCCCTTCTCCTGTTCCAGTGGCCCCAAGTCCTTTTGGCACTCACCACCTAAGTTTGGTATTAGAGGGAGCAAATCATGATTTTTAAAAGTAGCACTGGAGGTGGAGAACAAGTGCTTTTACAATTGTATAATTGTAACTATACAATTTACTGCCAAAATATTTAGTAATGGGATTAGACATTAGAGAATAGATATCCCAGATGCTTTTAGATGGGGCAGCTAAATGTTCTCAATGTCCAGAGACAGTTGTCAGGTGCTGGGGACAAACTGGGGTGGGTGGATGATGTCTTCATGCGGTCCTGAGACACCTCTGCACTGCCACTGCCGAAAACAGAATTTGGACTAGGTGGAAAGTTGGCCCAATCCAATCTTAAGTGCATTTTGGATAAAGCATATACAAACGCAATCTACAAATTTTATTAGTGGCAAATATAATTTATCTTCATAAAACTCTTGGCATAAATGCATTAATAATTTTCCACCATCAAATCTTGGAAATCTAATCACGTAAAGCCTGCTAAATAAAGAGCTGCAAAGATGAGCCACTTGAGGCTTCAGTGAGAGGCAACAAATAAATTGAAAACATAATAAGACTTCTTAAAGAGATCACACCCACTTAAGTTTTGCACTGTTTGAGCATGAACATTGTTTAATTATAACCCAAACAATTTAGGATGCTGAAACTCACTATTAGTGGTTTCCTGCCCACACAAGGGTCCTTCTGTGCTTTGTAAGAGATTTTCTTTTTAACTGGTAACTGCCCCCACAGTACTCCTCAAATCAGTTCAGAATAAGCAAAGCAGTTTCTGCATCCCCTTCCTTGAAACCTGAAAGCCTCTCAAGTTATTCCCAGCCAAATTGACCCCTGGTGTACCTCTGGATTTCAGGAGAACTGAGAAAACTACATTACATAATTGCTCCTGATGCTTGGATTCCTACCACAGTAGTATCAAGCCCTAAAAGGGTGTGAGGGGGAAAACAACACACAGAGAACAGATCTCTCCTTCCCACAACCAGTAAACTGGTGGGTAGTTGGGGACTTATAAATAGGTAATGTCAGATGCTGTTGCGGTTGCTTGAGAGTAACCAGGCAGGACTCCGACCTGTGTTTTACAGGCTTTATTTTGGTGCAAACTATTTACAGTGAAGAGCCCCAAAGTTCATGTCTGGCTCAATCGCTAGCAGAATCTAGGAGTGGTCTGTTTTTGTACCTCCCCCAACATAAAAGTTTCGTCACGCCAAGCCTTTTCCGCCCCTCCCTGCACTTCAAACTACTGCGCATGATTGGGGATGGCAGGGGTGTGCTTCCCTCCTCTCTGGCTTGCTCAGGCGCGGTGTTAAGACTCTCTCTAACATCCTCTGGTCCTTGCACCTCTTCTCCACTGGAAGCTGGGCTTTCCTCCTCGCCTGAAGAGGAACTGCTTTGCAAGATTTTCGGAGGCTCCCTGTAACACAACTCCCCCTCTATCTCTCACCTCTGAGCCGATGGCAGTTCCCTGACAGGTAAGATAGAGCTGGAGTGAAGTTCTTTTCTGAATCAGATTAAAATCCAAGCCAGAAAAGAACATGAGGGTTACAATTCTCATCTCATATTTGAGGTGAGCATTTTGAGTTGCCAAGGAGTTATAAAATTCAGAGACATCTCTAGCAGTAATAGTTTTACACTGGTGCACTTTTGCACAGGAAAGGTCCCAGAATATGCCTTGAGGAACGTAATTTGGCTTAATGTATGAATAAAAATTGGTTTGCAGACATGGGCTCCTAGCCATGGCCATGACCCTAAATGCTATTGCAAGCATGCTTAAGGTAATGGCCTGCCCAGTTGAATTGAAGTATTTTCTTTGAATATGCTCTGCTGCATTACAGTCTGTGTTTGAGTGTCTTCTTAGTTTAGTTTGAAAAACTGAAGGCTGTTGTTTGAGAACATAAGTCTAAAGCCCACCTCAGGCGTGCAGAACCTTGGACATGCACAGCTCTTCATTGCAATGTCTAGAAAGATAATTTAAATTGACTTAATGTTTTATAAGACTACCAGGAAATTAAAGCTACTTCTGTAATGATGTGCATAGAAACCAGTCTTCAGAATCTATTCACAACAGAAATGGAAGGTTGTGTGTCTTAAGATTTCAATTGATGTTACTGTATTTTGTATGCTGTATACCACATTGCTGAATTGTTATGATAGCATGGTTTATTTAATATATAAAAGGCAAGGCTGTTTTTAAACAAAAATGCATTCATCTTCTATGACAACAGATCAAAATAAAATTTTCTACTCTTCCCAATCACGCTTTCAATTTAGATATATTCATACAAAAGTAGTCATAAATAGAAATATAAGCATTAACCTCATAGATACTAATTATAGGTTAATGTGGAAAACTGAACCACAGGAGATAAGAGTTCCTCATGTATTCACATACTGTAGATTCACTGAGCACATGAAGTCATCACCCACATTAGAAAGTCAATGCTGCTATATGCAATGAAGTTCACTATCCTTCTCCTCAAAACAATAGATGTCTGAAACTTTCATAGCCTGGGTTTCCTCCTATTCTGAAGCTATGCAGATGCCTACTCACGGTACTCTTTATTTCCTGTAATGTAAAACCTAGCCATGCTAGATACAGGTATTTAATTTAGCAAAAATTATTTGGCTCTCCATACAGGTTCAGTCAGTGCACATCTCCAAAAAGTCTTATGAAAGGTATTGCTGATTGACAGAAAATTTGGTTGTTAACAGAATGTACCTATGGATGCTGTGTAGACACACTGTGCTTATATCTATTTTGTGCTTACTCCTAAAATAAATAAATAATAACTGCTATGAGAGGAGAAAATGGGTAGAAAGAAAGAATAAATGATATCAAAGGGTAGCCATATTGTATACAAACACAGGGCCATATTCAACTAACTTTTACACATAGTAGACCTACTGAAATTAATGATCATTTGGTCCATAAATTTCAATGGGTCTACTCTGAGCAAAGTTAGTTGACCAAAAGTTAGCTGATGAAACAATCTCCCTGCATGCTATTGTAGGGTTCTCCCAACCCTCCAAAGCAGTGGGGGGTGGGGAGAAGGGGAGGGCCTGTTGCACTAGTGGGAGCCTTTGCACTGGGTTCTGTTAGCACACAGGGTTAGTTGATTCCGCTCTACAATATCTACCTATTCCCTTAAGGAAGTAGGTGTGCATGTTATATGAGTTTTCAAGTCATGTTTAGTAGGGAATTTGAAGAGACTTTCACTTGCATAGCACAGGGACAGTAAAGGATAATGCACAAAACAAATGTTAACTGTAGTTACTTTTGTAATCCCCCCCCCAAACACTTAGCTTTTGCTTGGATTAATATTTTCTGGTGACAAAATATTAATTATACAAAATATACCCGGTGGCCACACCAACAACATGTGCCCTTTGCCCTGGGAGGCATGGGGGCTCCCATCTCTGTCTTTTACATGCTGATGAAGACATTTTTATTACCAGAAGGCTTTTCCTTGCAGAGGACTTGAGGTTTCGTTTAACTGTGATGTTTTATCTGCAGCTCTTGCCTCTGTGGCATTTTTGGTTTCATTTTGGTTTTATTTTGAGCTGCCCTGCATAGCGTACAAGCACTAGAAGGGCAGAACACATATTTATATACAAATAAAGAAGTAAACAAAAGTCTGACTCGTCACCCACCTAAAGGATAGTTTGCCGTGTAGACACAGAGCAAATGCAGAGCTGTTTGCATCAGTGAGTCATCCATTAAAAGCCACGGCCACAGAGCGTGCAAAACAGAGATAAGATGAGTTCCAAGGGCTGCTGCCTGCCGGACAGAGAGAAGAGGAAAGAGTAATACTGAAAAGCTACTTTCATAAGAGAAATTGTGAGTAAAAGTTAAAACCCTCACAACTACTGAATAGAAGCAGTGAGATATGGTACTTAAAGGCATACAATAATGTTTCATCTTGTGGCTAAGGAAATCGGCAACTGCATATTTGATAGAGGCCATTTTGAGCTTACCACACTCAAATACAACAGAAAGTGTAAGTTCAGATCTACTGGGGGAGGGAAGGCCCACACTGCAACTTACATTTAGTAAAGAGAATCACCCCCCACCATACATCTTGGAATTCGTTGAAATTCCAGAAAATGGAATCCCCTGGATGTAAAGACAGAAGGAAGATTGTTCCAGAAGCTTCTGCTAGTGCTTGGAAGAGGTGCCTCCACCAACATTTTCAGCTGAATGTTGCATGTGCCCCCACGTCTCTTACTTTGCAGTGTTCATTTCGAAAGAAGCAATTTCTTAGGAGCTGCATGGCAAGCTTTATTTCTTTGCTGAGGTTATTATCATCCTAGTAGAACAAAAAGAAATAAAGAAAGTGATTTAGCATCAATATCTAACCAGAAACTGCTTTATATGACATATATAGCACCTTTTGCTTCTGGACTTATTTTACCACACTGGAATTGCACCTGACCACCTTGCTTTCTAAGATGCTGGCATTCTAACTGTCTGTGGAAAAGATTATTGAATTTCAATAAGCTCATCTAACGCAGAAGAAGCATTTCAGCTCTACTGAACATAAAGGAAGAGCGATACAATATGGAATCCATAATGGAAGCTACGTTTTCAAACACAGCAAATTCACTGGATGGCAATAAAAGGGTTTGCTCTCAAAAGCGCAATGGAAAGGAACGAAAGTAAGGTGATAAACTGGGTAGGGGAAAGGACAAACAGCAACTTTCAAAAGGGCTCAACAAAAGTCTGCTCTTGCTCTTCTCTTTACATGTAATAAAAATGTAAGAATGTTATCAAGCAGACCACACTGGGGGATTTGTAGTGCCACATCACAATCTTGGATTTGCATGAGATCAGGGTGGGGTGGGGGAGAAAAAGTGAAGACAGGTTGTTTAACAAAAGTGGCAATGGGGTGGGAGCTAAAAGGGAGAGACAATGAAAAGGATAAAGCATAAAACATTAATAGAATTTTGAGTAAAATGGACATGAAGGAAACTGAGAGGAAAATGGTGGCGTTAAACAATGGCAGAAGCTTGAATAAAGTACCTTCATTGTACGAAGGCACTATTGTATTTATTAAATTTCTATACCACCCATCATCCAAGGATCAAAGACTAGTTTACAATATAAAACCATGAAAAGACATAACAAACAAAAACAATAACTCCCCCACACCAGTTTAAAAGGCCACAGATTGTTTAATTAACCAAAGGCCTGGGCGAAGACGGATGTTTTCTCTTGGAACCTAAAGATATGTAGTCCCCAAATAAGCTTCATGGCCGAGTGTAGATTTGAACTCAAGATTCTCTGATCCCAGACCAACACACTAACCACTATGCCACACACTCTTTCTTAAGCCCCAAACACATTTACTCAGGAGTAAACCCCAATTACCACAGTGGGGTTTACTTGTGTGTAGACATGCACTGGACTGTGCTCTGCAACATCAGTAGGAGAAACTCCAAACTTTTAATATCAATTTTGCTAATTTTCTTTTTTAATTACCTTTTTCCTAGGGACTGCTTTTCCAGGCCTCAAGGAGTCTAGGTTCAGTTGTGCATGAATGTGCTTTATCTGTTCCAAGCAGGTTTCTATTAGGTTGCCTGTAATGAACAATGCACTCTATCAACAAACCTGCCTACACTAAAATACAGTGGTTACTCGGATTACAAACACCTTGGATTACAAACACTTTGGGTTACAAACTCTGTTAACCCAGAAGCAGTACCTTAGGTCAGTGTTTCCCAAACGTTTTTGGGCAACGGCACACCTGTGTACTAAAAAAAAATCTCGCGGCACACCACCATTAAAGCCCCGCCCCGTGACGTCAGCGCGCAGCGTCACGCCGGGAGGGACGCACAAAAGTGCAAGTTTTTTCCCTCGGCAGCTCCTCTCAGCTGCGCTCAATCCGCCTCGGAGCGCAGGAGCGATGCCTCTCTCTGGCTCTCCCTCCGCGCAGGCTGAGGGAGGGAGGGAGGTGCGCGTGTGACCCGTCTCTGCTGGGAGACCAAACCCAGCGAGGCAGAGTCGCGCGGAGGTGCCCAGGCAGCGCTGCCGGCTGTGAGGAGGAGCGCCAGGCAGCAACAGGAGGCGCGGCCTCTCCTCGCCGCCCCCGCCCCGCCTCTCGCCGCCCGCCTCGCCCGCCTCCCTCCAGGCATCTCGCGGCACACCAGCCGGTGTCTCACGGCACACTCGTGTGCCGGGGAACACCGGTTGGGAAACACTGCCTTAGGTTACAAACTTTGCATCAGGATGAGAACAGAAACTGTGCGCCGGCAGCACGGCAGCAGCGGGAGCACCCATTAGCGAAAGCGTGCCTCAGGTTAAGAACAATTTCAGGTTAAGAACGGACCTCCGGAATGAATTAAGTTTGTAACCCGAGGTACCACTGTACTTGCACAATGTGGAAGTATCAGACATTCTATCAGTAACCAACGAGTCACATTTTCTATTTTATTTTATATTGATGGAAGTGCATTATATTATTTCTAGAACAACAACAACAACAAAATGTGTTCAGGTGACATACTGCATGCAAAATGACAAGCTTAAGTACCCAAAGCCTAATTAACATTTGAAGTTACTACATTTGAATTTAACTAAGCAATCAGTCCCCCTAATAGCAGACTCTAGGGAGGCATCATCATTCTCAGGGCATCCTGGCATTTGCAGATGGGTGGGAGAGAGAGTTAAAAAAACAAATAAAAATGGGGAGCCCCTCCCTAGTCCACAAAAGGAAACTAGACCAATGAGGAATGAGCATGCTCAGGGGCCAGCAGGAACTGTAGACTGTCCAGCGGAAAACTGTTTGCTATAGCCCCTAACAGCTTATAGCATCTCAGAGAAAGGTATGGCTAGCTTGCTGGATAAACCCTGTTACTTTGGGAGGATTTCAACCGGCAGTTAATATGTCTCACCATTTTACAATTAGCTCATAGTTTAAAGAGTGTGTCTTCAATGTACAATTATTTCTTTTCCACGGATTCAACTGACCAGGACACAATGGTAGGATGAGAACCTATGCAACTCAGGCTCAAACCATTCACATCTTCAGCCCTGACATGCAAGTTTTGGGACTTGTTGTTTTTTTACCACACATCTGGAAAAGGATTATTAAGTAAATTGCTTTGGTTCTGTAAATATGGATGTTATTGTTCCGTATGATTTTTCTTTTTAGAGACACTATGTAACATTTTGCTGGCTGTTCCTTAAACATGCTATCCTTATCAAATATTTAACCATACAAAAATGACAAGATCATTACTAGTGGGGTGCCACAGGGTTCTGTCTTGGGCCCGGTCTTATTCAACATCTTTATCAACGACTTGGATGATGGACTCAAGGGAATCCTGATCAAATTTGCAGATGACACCGAACTGGGAGGGGTGGCTAACACCCCAGAGGACAGAATCACACTTCAAAACGACCTTGACAGATTAGAGAACTGGGCCAAAACAAACAAGATGAACTTTAACATGGAGAAATGTAAAGTATTGCACTTGGGCCAAAAAAATGAGAGGCACAAATACAAGATGGGGGACATCTGGCTTGAGAGCAGTACATGTGAAAAGGATCTAGGAGTCTTGGTTGACCACAAACTTGACATGAGCCAACAGTGTGATGCGGCAGCTAAAAAAGCCAATGCAATTCTGGGCTGCACCAATAGGAGTATAGCATCTAGATCAAGGGAAGTAATAGTGCCACTGTATTCTGCTCTGGTCAGACCTCACCTGGAGTATTGTGTCCAGTTCTGGGCACCACAGTTCAAGAAGGACACTGACAAACTGGAACGTGTCCAGAGGAGGGCAACCAAAATGGTCAAAGGCCTGGAAACGATGCCTTATGAGGAACGGCTAAGGGAGCTGGGCATGTTTAGCCTGGAGAAGAGGAGGTTAAGGGGTGATATGATAGCCATGTTCAAATATATAAAAGGATGTCACATAGAGGAGGGAGAAAGGTTGTTTTCGGCTGCTCCAGAGAAGCAGACACAGAGCAATGGATCCAAACTACAAGAAAGAAGATTCCACCTAAACATTAGGAAGAAATTCCTGACAGTAAGAGCTGTTTGACAGTGGAATTTGCTGCCAAGGAGTGTGGTGGAGTCTCCTTCTTTGGAGGTCTTTAAGCAGAGGCTTGACAACCATATGTCAGGAGTGCTCTGATGGTGTTTCCTGCTTGGCAGGGGGTTGGACTCGATGGCCCTTGTGGTCTATTCCAACTCTATGATTCTATGATTCTAATTATCAGCAGGTACGCTGCTCAGTGTTAGGTTTCATACACAGTGGAGTGAGGAGATAGTCGCAGTGTGTAATATTTTTTTTTACCAATTCCTCAATGCAGCCTCCTGTAAAGCTCCTTTGGCAGGTGGGGAGACCCTCCAGGACATGGGGAGGTGGTACAGGGGATCAGTGAAAACCATCTTCCACCCCCCCCCCTTTCCTCCATTGGGGAGCTCTGCTGGGTCCTGGTTCTCTCTGTGAAGTGAAGGAACCCATCCATCTGCAGAGGCACAAGTTTGGAACCAACCCACAAAGAATACCAATAACTGCTTTTATTTTGTTCTTATTTGCTCACTTGCAAGCAAGAGGAATGGCAACCCTCTCAGGTTGCTCAGGCATCAATAAATACTAGATCTTCCTGCCTGAACCTTAACATTGGTGCCACGGGAGACCTTTAAAATGGTTCTCCAAGTTTCTGAAGTAAACAGAGTGCTAAAATACATGCCGACATCAACCTTGTGTTTTCCCACCTAGACTGTACTGTCTAAATGCAAGGTTCTCCACAAGGGATTTACTCCGAGGCTCTCATAGATTCAAGGGCATTCAAAATGCACTGCTTGGCTATGGTGTGTCTATAAACAGGTTATTCAGGGCCAGGAGAAGATAATGAACACTTAGAATTACAAATATGGATACGTTTTAGACATACAGAAACACAAAAGACACCAACGTGCATTAATTCAGAACTTCTAAAAATACCCGTCATTGAACCAGAACCACTTAGAATCATAGAATCATAGAATCATAGAATCATAGAGTTGGAAGAGACCACGAGGGCCATCGAGTCCAACCCCCTGCCAAGCAGGAAACACCATCAGAGCACTCCTGACATATGGTTGTCAAGCCTCTGCTTAAAGACTTCCAAAGAAGGAGACTCCACCACACTCCTTGGCAGCAAATTCCACTGTCGAACAGCTCTTACTGTCAGGAAGTTCTTCCTAATGTTTAGGTGGAATCTTCTTTCTTGTAGTTTGGAGCCATTGCTCCGTGTCCGCTTCTCTGGAGCAGCAGAAAACAACCTTTCTCCCTCCTCTATGTGACATCCTTTTATATATTTGAACATGGCTATCATATCACCCCTTAACCTCCTCTTCTCCAGGCTAAACATGCCCAGCTCCCTTAGCCGTTCCTCATAAGGCATCGTTTCCAGGCCTTTGACCATTTTGGTTGCCCTCCTCTGGACACGTTCCAGTTTGTCAGTGTCCTTCTTGAATTGTGGTGCCCAGAACTGGACACAGTACTCCAGATGTGGTCTCACCAGAGCAGAATACAGTGGCACTATTACTTCCCTTGATCTAGATGCTATACTCCTATTGATGCAGCCCAGAATTGCATTGGCTTTTTTAGCTGCCGCGTCACACTGTTGGCTCATGTCAAGTTTGTGGTCAACCAAGACTCCTAGATCCTTTTCACATGTACTGCTCTCAAGCCAGGTGTCACCCATCTTGTATTTGTGCCTCTCATTTTTTTTGCCCAAGTGTAATACTTTACATTTCTCCCTGTTAAAATTCATCTTGTTTGTTTTTGCCCAGTTCTCTAATCTGTCAAGGTCGTTTTGAAGTGTGATCCTGTCCTCTGGGGTGTTAGCCACCCCTCCCAGTTTGGTGTCATCTGCAAATTTGATCAGGATGCCCTTGAGTCCATCATCCAAGTCGTTGATAAAGATGTTGAATAAGACCGGGCCCAAGACAGAACCCTGTGGCACCCCACTAGTCACTCTTCTCCAGGATGAAGAGGAACCATTGATGAGCACCCTTTGGGTTCGGTCAGTCAGCCAGTTACAAATCCACTGAGTGGTAGCATAGTCAAGACCGCATTTTACCAGCTTCTTTACAAGAATATCATGGGGCACCTTGTCAAATGCCTTGCTGAAATCAAGGTAGGCTACATCCACTGCGTTCCCTTCATCTACCAGGCTTGTAATTCTGTCAAAAAACGAGATCAGGTTAGTCTGACATGACTTATTTTTCAGAAATCCATGCTGACTATTGGTGATCACAGCATTCCTTTCTAGGTGCTCACAGACTGTTTGCTTAATGATCTGCTCCAGAATCTTCCCTGCTATTGATGTCAGACTGACTGGGCGGTAATTATTTGGGTCCTCTCTTTTCCCCTTTTTGAAAATAGGGACAACATTTGCCCTCCTCCAGTCTGCTGGGACTTCGCCTGTTCTCCAGGAATTCTCAAAGATGACTGCCAGTGGTTCTGAGATCACATCTGCCAGTTCTTTTAATACTCTTGGATGCAGTTCATCTGGCCCTGGAGACTTGAATACATCTAAACTAGCCAAATATTCTTGTACTATCTCCTTAGTTATTCTGGGCTGTGTTTCCTTTGCTGAATCATTTGCTCCAAATTCTTCAGGTCGGGCATTGTTTTCTTTATCGGAGAAGACTGAGGCAAAGAAGGCATTGAGGAGTTCAGCCCTTTCTGTGTCCCCTGTTTGCATTTCACCATCTTCTCCTCTGAGTGACCCCACTGTTTCTTTGTTCTTCCTTTTGCTACGAACATACCCATAAAAGCCTTTTTTGTTGCTTTTAACCTCTCTAGCAAGCCTGAGTTCATTCTGTGCTTTAGCTTTTCTGACTTTGTGTCTACACGTGCTGGCTATTTGTTTGAATTCCTCTTTGGTGGTTTCCCCCCTTTTCCATTTTTTGTACACATCCTTTTTTAATCTTAATTTAGTTAAAAGTTCTTTAGATAGCCACCCTGGCTTCTTTAGGCACCTTCCATGTTTCCGTCTCAATGGTATTGCCTGACGTTGTGCTTTTACTATCTCCCTCTTAACAAACTCCCAGCCATCATGAACTCCCTTTCCTTTTAGTATTGCTGTCCATGGGATCTCACCCAGCACTTCCCTAAGTTTTATGAAGTCGGCTTTCTTAAAGTCAAGAAATTGAGTCCTAGTATGCTTGGCTGCTCCTTTCCGCTGTATAGTAAACTTCAGAATAGCATGATCACTCGCGCCTAATGATCCTTCCACATCTACCCCACTAACCAAGTCATCAACATTGGTTAGGACCAGATCTAAAACGGCTGTTCCTCTTGTTGCTTCTCCCACTTTCTGGACAATGAAGTTGTCTGCAAGGCCAGTGAGGAATCTGTTTGACCTTATGCTCTTGGCTGAGTTTGACGTCCAACAAATATCCGGGTAATTGAAGTCCCCCATTACTACTATCTCCCTTCCTTTTGCATGCTTGGCCATCTGTTCCAGGAAGGCATCATCTATGTCCTCCGTTTGGCTTGGGGATCTATAGTAAACTCCCACAATGAGGTCTCTGTTATTCTTCTCTCCCTTAATTTTGACCCAAATGCTCTCACTTTGGCTTTGAGGTTCTAAATCTTGGATCTCATCACAGGTATACACATCCCTGACATATAACGCCACTCCTCCTCCTTTCTTGTCTGGTCTGTTTCTCTGAAATAGATTGTATCCCCCCATTATTACATTCCAATCGTGGGACTTATCCCACCAGGTTTCAGTGATGCCTATTATGTCATATTTAGTTTGCTGTACCAAGAGCTCAAGCTCATCTTGTTTATTTCCCATGCTTTGTGCATTAGTGTACAGACATTGAAGTCCATTAATCATTCCCCCGTGTCTCTTATTTAAGGATTTTTTCCTCCCACCACTAGGTCCGCGTGCTGTATGCTCCATTTGGTCTATGACATTTGGATGATCATCTTCATTAATTGATAGACTCCTACCTTCAGGAGCACTGTCTCCCTCCCCCACATTAGTCAGTTTAAAGCCCTCCTGATGAGGTTTCTGAGATTTTTGGCAAAAACATTTCTCCCAACCGTTGTGAGGTGCAGCCCATCACTTGCCAGAAGTCCATCTTCAAGAAACTGCAGTCCGTGATCTAAGAATCCAAACCGTTCCTGTTTACACCATTTGCGAAGCCAGCTGTTCACTTCCACTATTTTCCCCTCTCTCCCTGGGCCACGTCGTTCAACTGGGAGGACAGATGAGATGACAATTTGTGCATTTAGTTGCTTCAATTTCCTGCCGAGAGCCTCGTAGTCTCTTTTGATCTTCTGGAGGCTATTGCTTGCAGTGTCATTGGTTCCCACATGAACCAAGAGGAAGGGGTATTTGTCAGTGGGTTTTATGATTCCTTGCAGTCGTTCAGTTACATCTTGGATCTTAGCCCCGGGGAGACAGCACACTTCCCGAGACATCTTGTCAGGCCCACAGATCACTGCTTCTGTTCCCCTCAGTAGGGAATCCCCTATCACCACTACACGCCTCCTCTTGGGTTTGGTCGGGGTTCTTCCGTGAGCTGTCCGTTCCAAGGTCGCCTGCACATTCCCTGAGGACTGACTTTGCTGCTCGTCTTCATATACCTGATCGACTGTAATGAGGGAGAGATCCTCAAATGGAGTCTGCTCTTCATCTTCCATGCTAGGGGAGAGGACCTCAAAGCGATTGTGTATTTCTAAACAATCAGAGTGAACCCTGGGCCTCCTACTTCTTTGAGTCACGTTTCTCCATATATCTGGCTCCTTTGTTGGTGAACTATCCTCCTTCTCAGGGGAGTCCCCTGTCTCCTCCTTGGTGGGGACGGTGTGCTCTGTTGCTTCCAAGAAGAGCTCCAGCTCTCTAATTCTTTGGAGCGTAGCTACACGTTCCTCCAGTTGCTGGACTTTGTCTTTTAAAAGGGCAATCAACATGCAATTGCTGCACGTAAAGCTGCCTGCAACCTTTGGCAAGATGGCAAACATTGCGCAGGAATCGCAGGCGACTGCAGCTGTTCCCTCCCCTTCCATCTTAAGATCGTGTCGTTGGGGGTGCCTACAGAGGTCCTCCATCATAAAAAGCTTGAAGACAGGACAAATAACTTCCCCCACAAAAAAAAAAACCTAGGTCTCCCCCAACAAACGTTTGAGACTAGCTCCCCTAAATCTAAAAGATGGGTATAACTGCGCGCGCCGCTAGTCGCGCGCCGCTGCCCTGCAAACTCTGATAAGCTCCTCCCACAGCTAATCCCCTGCCTCAACAGAAACCCTGCCCCCTCTGACCTTTACACAGGGAAAACAGCTAATCAGCCACAAAGAAACACACAAGAAAACCCTTTTTGCTCCTTCTTCAACTGCTGCCCTGCAAACTCTGATAAGCTCCTCCCACAGCTAATCCCCTGCCTCAACAGAAACCCTGCCCCCTCTGACCTTTACACAGGGAAAACAGCTAATCAGCCACAAAGAAACACACAAGAAAACCCTTTTTGCTCCTTCTTCAACTGCTGCCCTGCAAACTCTGATAAGCTCCTCCCACAGCTAATCCCCTGCCTCAACAGAAACCCTGCCCCCTCTGACCTTTACACAGGGAAAACAGCTAATCAGCCACAAAGAAACACACAAGAAAACCCTTTTTGCTCCTTCTTCAACTGCTGCCCTGCAAACTCTTGAGCAGATATGTCTGTTTAATGGTACCTATAAATGCATGACAAAATGAAAGCCAACTGTTGTGGTGCCATTTCTCTAGTAATGCCCATAACCAGCAAATTCTAATGTTGACTGCGATCCTGCTCTTGGTTTTGCATGTCACCGAAAGTAGACCTGGGAACACTTGTTTTAAATAAGATGTGTAAGGCTGTTTTGGCATTCCCTACACAGTAAGGACAACCTCAGTGTGTGTTATAGCAAGGCAGCTCACCTTCCAAAGCACATTTCTGGGCACTTTTACTGACAGCCAAAAGGGGAAGCAAAGCACTGGCAGCAACTCGCTTCAGCACATCCTGAGAGGATTTTCCTTCATAGCTCTACCAAAAAAAGCAACATTGATTACCACATAGAAAATTTAGAGAACATATCCTGCAGGAAATTGCACGTTAAATGTCTGCAAATTCCATTTACATATTTACTTACCTGTTTTCTAGACTGTCCTTCATCACACATAAAATGCATTCAGTACAACATAATAAAATTTAAGTCTCAATGAAACTTAGCAGCACAGGAACCCTCCCCCCAAAAAACCCAAAATGCCTCAGGTGGAATCTACACACATATAAAAAAACATTCTGAAAATGCTTTTTTTTAAAAAAAAGGTTTTAAAAATACACTGAATTTTCCATAATGCTCACCATCGCCATCTAGTGTCACAGTTGAAACACACTTAAAATGTTTTATTTGCAGCTGTATAGCAGAGTCCTCAGTGTTGTCTGGAATCAGGCACAATTTGATGGCCTTCTTCCAATCCACTGGCTGGGCAGGAGGGTGTCACTGAATCCTTCCCTGCCCCACACTTCCCCCCTGGAGCGTATCCACAGCAGCTTCTCTCTTGGCAAGGGATACTCCCCATCTTACAGTCCGCACCAAGAGAAAAATGGTCTGGAGGAAATGGCTGAAGTACTCCTTCTTGCCTTTAGTACCCTCTCTCTTTATAGGAGTTCATTAACATTCTAACATGTGGCCCTTCAGCTGCCGCATCTAGTTTGCCCCTTGGCAATATCTGCAAATTAACCCAATACTTCTACAGAAGTGATTGGATTGACAGGTTCCTCCTATTTTAAGTGGCCATCCTTTTTATTCCTGCTGATAACCAGTAAGTGGAAAAGTGATGATGAGTTATCTTTTTGTCATGACACTTATCAAATCTTCAATGTAGATGATTTCAAACTATTGTTCTCCTTCTCTAGATGTGAACCTCAGGCCCTCTTTGGTCTCCTTTGTTCAATATACCTGGCTCTTACATCAGTTCCTGCTTTGATTTTGCTACTCTAACTGGTTTCTCTGAAATTACATGCCTTTTTAAAAAGCAGCATGTGAATCCAGCCACTGCAATAGTGTCACTTGCCCTTTTCAGGAAACTTCTTTCACAGAGACAGTTATTACCAAGCTGTCAAAGAGCCTGCCAGTCAGGTAGGTTATATTTTCATTCCACCCTCAAATTCCCCCCTTTGACCTCTGATATCTCTGCCTCAGTTGAGCTGTGGGTAAGTCTGCTCAGATGTCATAGCACAGGCATAGGCAAACGCGGCCCTCCAGATGTTTTGGGACTACAACTCCCATCATCCCTGACCACTGGTCCTGTTAGCTAGGGATGATGGGAGTTGTAGTCCCAAAACATATGGAGGGCCGAGTTTGCCTATGCCTGTCATAGCAGATAGGTTAGCCACAGTTCTCTAGCCAACTGGATACTAAGGGGAACTTTAACACCAGATGTGAGTTCCAAGGCACAGAAACTGAAGAACTAGTGGTGTTTGCTCTAGCTTACATGGTCACATAGCAGGGAAAAAACCCAAGTTTTCCAAGGACACCTTAAAAACATCTAGCATCCAACAGCCAAGATACAAAGGATGCTCAAGGAAAGCGATTCTATGGCAAAACTAGAAGGCAAGGGTGGTCCTCACAACCTCAGCACTTATCAGCATATAATCTTGCCTCTTGATTGTTCCTTTATTACTCCTGTCTCTTGCTGTCTCTTACAATGAGATGCTTTTTGTTTTTTTTAATATTTTTTATTGCTTTTTTCCAGGGTCAATAACATAGACAGTGTCTCAACAAAAGCGGCTTTACAGAAAGAAAAAAGAAGAAAATAAAAAAGAAGAAATATGTTCATATTTTCCATACATTTTTTCATAATCCACTGGACTTCCCCACATCCTCCACCCCCTGCATTCTTTACAATAAAAATAACAGCAAATTGTTACCTTGTTTCATGCGTTTTTCTTTTTTTTTTCATCTGATTATATTTAAATTTAGAATACTTATTGTTAATTCACTTTTCCCCATCATTGGTCCTAGAATAAAGACATTACTCTAAACTTTGTTTCTTTCATAATTATACCCTAATTTCCACCATTCTCAAATTTAATTACTGAAGCTAATTTCGCCAAAACTTAGCAAATTTTCAACATTCATATAATTTATAATGTTTTTGTAAGTAGTCCTTAAATTTTTTCCAGTCCTCTTCTATTGTTTCTTCTCCCAGATCTCGGATTCTGCCAGTCATTTCAGCTAATTCCATGTAGTCAATCAGTTGCGTATGCCACTCTTCCAGCGTGGGTAGTTCTTGTGTCTTCCAGTGTTTAGCTATAAGGATTCTTGCTGCTGTTGTTGCATATAAAAAGAAGGTTCTATCCTTCTTTGGCACTCTCTGGCCCACAATGCCCAAGAGGAAGGCCTCTGGTTTCTTGTGAAAGGTATACCTAAATACCTTTTTCAACTCATTATATACCAATTCCCAGAAGGCCTTCACCCTCGGGCATGTCCACCAGAGGTGAAAGAACGTTCCTTCAGCCTCTTTACATTTCCAACATTTATTATCAGACAAATGATACATCTTTGCTAACTTGACTGGGGTCATGTACCACCTGTATACCATTTTCATAATGTTTTCTTTCAAGGCATTACATGCCGTGAATTTCATGCCGGTGGTCCATAACCTTTCCCAGTCTTCAAACATAATGTTGTACCCAATGTCTTGTGCCCATTTTATCATGGCTGATTTAACTACCTCGTCTTGTGTATTCCATTTAAGCAGCAAGTTATACATTCTCGAGAGCACTCTCGTCTTTGGTTCAAGTAATTCTGTTTCTAATTTTGATTTTTCCACCTGGAAACCAATTTTTTTATCCTTTTTAAAAACCTCTTGAATTTGGGCATAATGTAACCAATCTCGCACCTTGTTTTTTATTTTTTCTAAACTCAACAATCTCCAGTTGTCTCCGCATTTTTCTATTATCTCGCAGTATTTTGCCCAGCCAGCCTCCATATTCAGTCTTTTTGGGGCCTTTGCCTCCATTGGTGAAAGCCACCTCGGGGTCTTATTTTCAAGTAAGTCTTTATATTTAGTCCAGACAATAAATAAAGCTTTCCTGACAATATGGTTTTTAAACAATTTGTGACTCCTCACCTTGTCGTACCACAAGTATGCATGCCAACCAAAAGCATTATTGAACCCTTCCAGATCTAGGACATCAGTGTTTTCTAGTAAAAACCAGTCTTTCATCCAGCAGAAGGATGCAGCCTCATAGTATAACCTTAAGTCCGGCAGGGCAAAACCCCCTCTTTCTTTTGCATCTGTTAGTATTTTAAATTTTATACGGGGCTTTTTGCCCTGCCAGACAAACTTCGAAATATCCCTCTGCCATTTTCCAAAACATTCCACTCTGTCCACGATCTGTAGGGTTTGAAACAGAAACAGCATCTTTGGCAATACATTCATCTTTACGGCTGATATCCTTCCCAACAAGGAAAGTTTTAGTCTTGACCAAATTTCTAAATCCTTTTTAATTTCTGACCAACATTTTGTATAATTATCCTTAAATAAATCCAGGTTTTTACCAGACAAATTAACCCCTAGGTATTTCACTTTTTTAACCACATTCAACTCAGTCTCCTTCTGAAACCCTTCTATTTCTGAAGGTGTCAAATTTTTTGCCAGATCCTTAGTTTTTTGTTTATTCAACTTAAATCCCGCCACCCGACCAAACTCATGAATTAGTTCTAGAACTCTTTTTGTACTAGACTCTGGCTCCTGTAATGTTAACACTAAATCATCTGCAAAAGCTTTCAGTCTATATTGTTTTTCTCCGACCTGTATTCCTTCTACCTGCTGGTCCTTCCTAACCAAATTCAGCAACACCTCCAGGACAGAAATAAATAACAGAGGTGATAGGGGGCACCCCTGTCGTGTCCCTTTTTCAGTTTTGAACTCTTCTGTCACCACATTGTTCACAATCAGTTTGGCCTTTTGCTCTGAATATATTGCTTCTATACCATTTTGGAACGCCCTTCCCACTCCCATCCCTTCCAAGTTTCTCTTCATAAATTTCCAAGATATATTATCAAAGGCCTTCTCTGCATCTATGAAAATTAGCACTGCTTTCGTATTCATATTTGTCTGCAACAGCTCCAAAACATCAATAATGTTCCTCGTATTATCAGACAAATGTCTACCAGGGAGAAAGCCTGCTTGGTCTTTATGAATAACTTCATTTAATACTTTTTTAAATCTACTTGCCAAAATGTCAGCGAAAATTTTATAATCCACATTCAGGAGTGAGATGGGACGGTAGTTCTTTAGTTGGGTCTTTTCAGATTCTACTTTTGGTATCAAAGTGATGAAAGCTTCTTTCCACGATTCTGGCGCCCCCTTCCCCTCCATAATTTGATTGCACACCTCCAATAGCGGCTGAATCAGATAGTCTTTTAATGTCTTATAGTACTTGGAGGTAAGCCCATCTGGGCCTGGGGACTTGCCTAATTGCATGTTCTGAATGGCACTTTCAATTTCCTGCTGTGTTATTCTGTAATTCAGGGTTGTTTGTTTGTCTTGAGATAATTTTTGCAGTCCATTTCTCTTTATAAATTGATTTATCTCGATCTCTGCCTGGGGCCCTTGGGTAAACAACTTTTTGAAATATCTCTGGAAACACTTTCTAATTTCTTCTGGTTTCTGAATGCATTCTCCTTCAACCTCCAGATTGGTAACAAAGTTCAATTTTTGTCTCTTTTTCAGCTGCCATGCCAGCAGCTTCCCACATTTATTCGCCGATTCAAATGATCTTTGTTTCATTTGTTTAATTTTCCATTCAACTTCTTGGTTTATCAATTTCACATATTGTGCTTGATGGAATTTGATTTCTCTTAAGACTTCTTTTGATTTTGGATTCAGTCTCAGCCTTTTCTCTCCATCTCTTATCTTCTCTAGTATCTTGTCCTTTTTACCATTCCAGAGTTTTTTCTTAATCGTATTCTGTTGTATCAGAAACCCTCTCATAACTGCTTTACTCGCGTCCCAGATTGTTTTCTTTTCCACAGAGGTGTTCAAATTTATTTCAAAATAATCCTTCATCGTTTTTTGGGCCTTCTTCACAATCTCCTGATCTCTAAACAAAGTGTCATTCATTCTCCATCTGAAGGATCCAGCTGGTGTAAGTCTCAAATCCAATTTCAAGGCATTATGGTCGGAGAATGAGATGCTTTTTGAAACGGTATAGATTTTATACAATAGATGTTGTTTTTAACATTACAAGAACACCTTGTGGCAAACCTCAGGCTCATGTACTCCCCGCTCCTTGCAGCTGTGCCATAGGGGCTCTGGAAACTTTCGTTTCTGTTTTAGATTAACCATGGCTTGCTATGTTGTTAAAACCCAGACAAACTATGGTTGATCCTAACAATGGTTAACTGAAATGAGCCAAGTTCTTTTTAAGTAGGTTGGTCTCTATTCATTCTTATTTAAAAATATGTATGGGCTGCTTTTGTATGAGCAGGCTTGTTTCAATAAACCATTTAAGATTAACTACAGTTTGTCCAGTTCAAACAACATACTAAATGGCACTGAAAGACAAAACAGAAAACTTCAATTTTAAATTATGTCCACACCGGGGATGGGGAAAGCACAAGCCCAAGGCTCATAACACTAAACCACATTTTAGGGCTTGTAAAATGTATGCAGCCAATCTCTCTCTCCCCCCCCCCTGTTATTTTCTTTTATGTTGTGGGGAGGAGGGGAGGGAATTTGCACAAACCTGGCCCACCAAACAGGATTGTTAGTCCTATGCAAATTTTAATCAACATACAGAGGAATTGGAATCACTTTGTCCCCATATGGGGTTCACCTGTATGGTTTAAGATTTTCATGGGAGCCCAGCATGGGCTTTTCTCTTTCTCTTAAGCTCTTTTCACTCATGTTCCTATTTTCATCTGTGCTTTCCTTTACTATCTTGTGTGATACATACATACTTCATGAGTTTCACTTTTGAATATGTGTGTGTGTGTTCTTTTTAAAATTATTTTTATTTACTTTTCTGTTTTATCGTATTGTCAACGCATACTGTGTTACAGTCAGACACAGGATAGCAGGAAAAAACAAAAACAAATATACAACATACCGTATTTTTCTCTCTATAACACGCAGATTTTTTCTCCTAAAAAGGAAGGGGAAATGTCTGTGCATGTTATTGAGCGAATGTGTGGTCCCTGGAGCCGACTGGCGTGAGTGGAGGCAAAAATCAGGCAAAAATCAAATCACGGGTCTCGGAGAAGGGAAACCTGAAAAGAGGAAGCAGCTGCTTTCCTGCATTCTGCCTCAGGGTCTTACTGCCCACCCTCCTCTGTTTTGTTGCTGTGTTTGCTCAAACGGAACAAAGAGCAGGGAAAGCCCCTCCCCTCCAGGCAAGAAGAGGGGAAAGCAGAGCGTCCTTCCTTCTAATTCCTCTCCGTGCTCCAGCCAGAAAAGATGCAGGTGGGAGAGAGAGAGAGAGAGCGTGAGCTGGCTGGCTTGGGTGGGTGGGGGAAAACTTTTGCCTTCCTTTCCTCCCTCCCGTTATACCCCTCTCCTGCATTCTTAGCCAGCTGCTTCTCTGCACACCCCTCTCGTGCTCCTTGTCCCTTCTGTTTTTCCTTTCCTCCCCACTTAAAATGTGGTTACAAAGCATGGATCCACATGGATCCTCAGGATCTTTGCATTGGGTCACCCCAAATTCACCATCAGAGCACATAGCATGTCCATGGCTACAGCCTGCCCCCCCAAAATCACGCACCCACTGTTGCCTGGGGCTGCAATGGTGCAAAAACGTGGTTACAAAGCATAGATCCACAGGGATTCTCAGGATCTTTGCATTGGGTCACCCCAAATTCACCATCAGATCACATGTCTGTGGCCACAGCATGAAGCACAAAAATGATACATCCACTGTTTCATTCAGAATGTTTTTTCCCTTGTTTTCCTCCTCTAAAAACGATGTGCGTGTTATGGTCAGGTGCGTGTTATAGAGCGAAAAATACGGTATATATATGTCGTTAAGTGAAACTTCTGAAACCCTCCTCCTGTTAGTCTATGGATGAAATTACTGACTATCACAAGCATTTTGTCTGCACAAGCATATCAGCTTGCTGGTTGGAACAATTCTGGTGTTTTCTCCTGACCCTCCAGAGCCAAAATTGGGGGCATGTGGGTGCACAGGGGAATAATAGGGGGTAAATCTCCTGTTTTATGTATGTAAATATAATAAATATTCTTTTGCTGGATATGCTGTTATTTCGTTATTTTATCACTTAAGAAATGCAAGCAGAGAGAGGAAGCAACACGGCAGAGTGGAAGAATGCAGAGAGGACAGACAAACAACTGAACGTGCACATTTCAGTTCACCGAGTGCAAATAGGAAGTAATGCCTACAGAAAATAAAAAGATGCATTCCCACTAAAATACACTGGATCCAGACCTGCTGCCTCAAGAACATTGATTCCCATTACAATAATCTCCTCCTCCAACACAATTAGGATCATCGTTAGACTGAAGATAGCAAACACTGAATGGGTCATTTAAGAGGAAGTTATTTTAGTTTCATTTAAACTGAAGCAGGTCATATTAATGGAAAGAAATTGAAATAGGAACAGGCTTGAGGCCTTAGCCAGTTGATGAATATAACATCCTAAATAAGATCTGCTTATCTTCTGACTTCTATTTGGTCCTAGACAGTAAAGGTCTGCTAGATTTTTCAGACCTGTACTTGAGCAGAAGTAATATTTTCACCAGAGTCATCATCTACAGAAGAACTCACTGCAAGAATAAAAAGCTCAAAAGAAATGGGTTAGAAGCCCAATCCGCTGGGTAACAGAACTATAGGCATTGACTTGGTAAAAACGGGAGCTGAGAATAGCAAGGCATGAAGTGCTTCAGTATTTTACTGCTATTCCATGGCTTAAGAGCCTGATTTTGAAGGCAGTAAATCAAATAAGAAAGAATTTACACAGGGAAATAGAGAAGTAAAATACTTCAGGAATTGTTTCTGCAAAGATATCGATCAGCAGTACGCAAGAGAATATTTTACCAAGGTCTCAAAGAAAAAGAAAAGAGGGTGCTTATAGACAGCTATAATACCATTAACAGCACTGTGGCTAAGATGGGATGGGATTATCCTGTATCTGATGCCAAGAGTCTTGAGTCCATAAAGCAATCAAATTTAGAAGACACTGGCTTCAACATTTTCAGACCACTTGAATATTGCAGTTAAGGGAACTAAAGCTAAGGCAAACACACTGCCATGTCTCAGAGCAAAATTTCATTTCAAAGGGGCAAAAAGGGGTGGGATAACAAAGAAGAATTTCAACTTACATTTAATAGGAAAATAAACATACATTGAAAGCCAAATAATGTTCCTCCACACCCCTAGCTTTAGCAGATATTCTGAGGGCTTGATTCAGACTTAGACTGAAAACCTACACTTACTGGCAGTATGCTCCACTGAATATTGTGGGATTTACTCTATGTAAATATAGGACAGTACTGTTATTTATGAAGAACTCAATAGTCACGTGTTTTAATATAATATTAAAACGTGTCACAAATATATGGGCATGTTAGAATTAGGATAGAAAAACCATTTATGGATTCAGTTCTTCTTTTTCACTTATGTTTAATAAGAGAAGTATGCTCAAGAGTGTGTAAAATAGAGGAATTATGTGGTCCCAAACAAAGTTTAGTGAAACTGATATGCATCTCTGGAAGAAGTCAATAACATTGTTTTCATGCTAGAGACAGCTGCCACCAACCCCTCTTATTTCTTAACAATCCCTCTTATCAGAGCCTGCATCAGCACCTCAAGCAGCTGCCATAACTCCAATGTCTTGGTAGGGCCCATTGCAGATGCCTTCCCTAGCACCACCTCCTTAATTCCCACCCCCTGGTCTAGCATTAGAGTAGCTCCATGTGGTTGGTTCTAAGCCAGCCTTTGAGTTTCCCACAATGCTCTTGGCCAAGCCTTCCTCTGGACATATTGGGAAACAAAGAACAATAGCAAAAGCACAGTTCGGCCCTGCTGCTCAATGGTGCCTCAAACACTTCCACAGCCAGGAAAGTCCACAGAGCCCGCAGAAAGAAGCATGGGCCCATCAGAGGGTTACCTCAAACCTGGAGCCAGTTCCGCCTCCTCCCATAATCCTATTCACACTATTCTTCTGCCTTTCTTCAAGAGCACCCACAACTCTATCTGACATTTCTTTTCTGCATCACCTTCCCTTCCTTTAAGATTTTCAACTTTTCCAGTCAAATTACTGCTTGCTTTATCTTCCCCCACACATGCTGACACAACGGCAAATATCAATGATACATAAGAACAGGGGTCAAAAACCTAAGGCCCATGGGTCAAGCGGCCCATGAGGGTCATTTAACCAGCCCATGGACCCCCCACGGCCCACTCAGTTGGCTCCCATGCGCCGTGCTAAACTGGTGCGGAGCAGAGCAGAGACTGCCTTCCGTGATGCTGGCCGGCTTCCCATTGGCTGCAGGAAGCCAATGGGAAGCTGTGCACACCTCCTTCGCACCAGAAATAGCGTCTGTACATGTGTACGCACGCACTCTGGCCCACCGCAGCGTCTGCAAGACTGTGAACCGGCCCAAGCCACAAAACCTTTGCTGACCCCTGCATAAGAACATAAAAAGAGCCTGCTGGATCAGGGCAACGACAAATCTAGTTCAGCATCCTGTTTGCAAAGCAGATGTCTGTGAGAAAGCAGAATGCCTGCACTTACGCCGTCTTTACAATTAGTTCCAATGTCTTTACAATTACAGTTACTTAGGAGCACAGTCCACTGAACCAATAGATGTTACTTCCAAGTAAGCAGGTGCACAACTGGGCTGCAACTTTTTAAGCTACCCTCGGAGGATCTGCTGCATTAGCCTCACAGGCTGAATCTTTTCATAGAGTCCCTTCCCACCGAGAGGGGCAACCCCCCCACACATTGTTTTGATTAACTTAAAATGAATAAGCCAGCAAAGTATGTGGGATAGATGCCCATGTAACTAGTAAGACTTAAATGCACCACACTGAAATTGGATTATTATAAATTTCTACCTGAATTATTAATTCACAGAGTTTGGCCACAGAATCTCGGCTCCTCTCATCCTCATCTAGAAGGAAAACCACTGTTGGGTGGTAGCAAGCATTCTCTTTACTGTTGTGCTCTCTTTTCCCCTCTTCAGAAAACAGGACAGCAAGGAACTGCAAGCAGGCCACACACAACTCAGGGTGTCTGACAGAGAATTGCATACATTCACATATTGTTTCTAAAATACAAAAAAAAAGATAATGCGTTTAATGTTGCAGTATTTACAGAAATAAATATATTTAACTACATATTACGGCACTGGGTTCAAAAAAGCATATGCATGGCAATGGGTAAGAAAATGGCTTATGTTGGTTGTACATAAAAATATCTGGAGGGCTACTCCTGTTCAACTTACACCTGTCAGTAGTCCTTCCTCTACACAATTATTAAAATATACAGAAGTGCTACCCTCCTTTTTCATTTGGTCCTCATGCCACTTTGGGAGAGGGAGGAGAAATGGCACTGGGCCAGTTCATCCCATTATCACCAAGGACTAGAATCACTATAGAAGCACACAAATACCGTATTTTTCGCCCTATAGGACGCACTTTTTCCCCTCCAAAAATGAAGGGAAAATGTGTGTGCGTCCTATGGGGCGAATGCAGGCTTTCGCTGAAGCCTGGAGAGCGAGAGGGGTCAGTGCGCACCGACCCCTCTCGCTCTCCAGGCTTCAGGAAGCTATCCGCAAGCCGTGGGAGAGCTGCGCGAATCCACACAGCTCTCTCACGGCTAGCGGAGAGCTTGCCTGCACCCAGAAGCTTGGGGCGCGCTGAGCTCAGCACGCCTCAGGCTTCTGGCATCGCGCAGCTCTCCCACTGCCTGCGGATAGCAGCCCCGCACCTGGGGGGGGGAAAATAATTTTCCCCCTTTATTTCCCCCCCAAAAAACTAGGTGCGTCCTATGGGCCGGTGCGTCCTATGGGGCGAAAAATACGGTACCTAGGTTCATCTCTTTATGAGCTGAACGTGGTAAACAAAAGCAAATAAAGAAACTTACAAGCATGCAATCAAATACCAGCAAAAGTGGTTCCAACAAACACGTTCCTTTGAAAATTTCACATTCTGGTCTTAAGTTATCATTATCTGTGCAGATATCAAGGCACCTGAAAAATAGGTCTTACCGATTACTGGAATCCAATGCTTTGCAAGAGCTGCAGTCACAAATGGCAGAGAGGCATGGCCACATTTTCTTAACAGAGTAGTGAGAAGGCTGAATGAGTCTTCCCAAGTTTGATGAACTGCAGCAGTTATCTCTGGCCCTGCCAATTAAACATACAAATAAAAAACCACATAGTTCTGATCAGTAAGTATTAATATACAGTGCCCATATAGAAAGTGAGAAGGGATTACTACTTTTGGATGTTGGCTTAGTTCACATGCAAAGCTAAACCAAAATATGGTTTAGCACGAATGAGCAAGAGTGCCGTTGTAGTGAGAAAGTATCAGTTGCTTCACTCCTGCTGTGTTACCTGAAGCTAAGCCATGATCTGTCTTAGCTTTATGTTTGAACCCAGTCTCATGATCTGTCTCACTCCAATATGTGTAGAATATAGCACTTAATTCAAGATTGGAGGGCGATAAGAGGAATAATAGAGAAAGATGCGTATGACTCCATATGGTCTCAATTTATATCATTTATTTACAATAGTGCAGTAATCTCCTTACCGCCTCAGTCACAGCAGCCACTATGGAGAAATGATCTTAATGCTCTAGACTGAAATATACCCTGTGGATGTGAGTTTAATCTGTAATGTAAAAGATTTCCCATGTCTATTTTGATGCCATTTGGATGACTGCATACAATACTTAGCATCTGTATTTCCCCTGGAAGACAACACTTTATGCTTGGTCATTGTTTTTTTTAAAAAAAGAATCAATAAAATTTGTAATAAAACAAACAAACAATGAGTGGTAAACCAAGAACAAACCAAGCTTGTGGTTTGTTTGAAGCAATAACATGAACTTGCCAGGTTGGGAAGTACAGTGGTGCCCCGCAAGACGAATGCCTCGCAAGACGGAAAACTCGCTAGACGAAAGAGTTTTCCGTTTTGGAGGTGCTTCGCAAAACAAATTTCCTATGGGCTTGCTTCGCAAGACGAAAATATCTTGCGAGTTCCTGCGGTTTCCCCCCCCTTCCCCCCTTTTTCTAAGCCGCTAAGCCGCTTATCAGCTGATCCGATAAGCCGATAAGCCGCTAAAAGCCGCTAAAAGCCACTAATCCATCAATGGGCTTGCTTCGCAAGACGAAAAAAACGCTAGACAAAGAGAATCACAGAACGGATTCTTTTCGTCTTGCGAGGCACCACTGTATAACTAAGCCAGACCACGGCTTGGTTCCCTGTAGCAGGGAAGCAGCCAAGCAGCCATATATACAAGCACACTAAGCTGGAAGGAAATCTGGCCTGGGGCAGCCCTTTTTTGCTGTATGACAGTCATGTAAAATCTTTGTTTCCAGGCAATAGGACACAGAGATATTGCCGCTGCTAGGGCCCATCAGCAAAATATAGAAACAAGATTTCAGGGATCTAAACATCAAAAATAACTCAACTTTAGGTAAAGATAAAGGTACCCCTGCCCGTACGGGCCAGTCGTGACCGACTCTGGGGTTGCGCGCTCATCTCGCTTAAGAGGCCGGGGGCCAGCACTGTCCGAAGACACTTCCGGGTCACGTGGCCAGCGTGACGAAGCTGCTCTGGCGAGCCAGCACCAGCGCAGCACATGGAAACGCCGTTACCTTCCCGCTATAAAGCGGTACCTATTTATCTACTTGCACTTAAGGGTGCTTTCGAACTGCTAGGTGGGCAGGAGCTGGGACCAAAAGACGGGAGCTCACCCCGCCGCGGGGATTCGAACCGTCGACCATATGATTGGCAAGTCCTAGGCGCTGAGGTTTTACCCACAGCGCCACCCGCGTCCCCCTAACTCAACTTTGAGATCTACCAAATGACAGATCTCATGTTCAAAGCATTTCAGTAACATACTCCTTATCACACAATTACCTAAGCCATCCTTGCAGCCAATGGAAAGAACCACAAAGGTATGAGCCAAGAGAGGTGTCAATAATGCATCTTGCATCACCAGGCGAGTGTCTACTAGCAAGCAAGACTGTAGCAGTTGGGACAAAGATGAAACAAACTGCAGTAGAAACAAAACCTGTTTGAACAACAACAAAAAGATTTGGCTCAGATACTTGTAGTACGTTTCTGCAGCAATTATTTTTGACAATGAGAAGTTTTTTAAAATATATATATATTAAATCAATATAAGAGATAAGAAAGTTATAAACCGCCTGTGAAATATATGCAAATATTTCAACAGTAAAAATGTGATATTCTTAGAATGCAGTCCCATAACACTCACCTGGATATAAAAACCATTGCATACAGAACAACTTGCTTCCAAATAAAAATGCAAAGGATTACACTGTTAATATCCAACTGAAGACTGTAACCTGCCAAGTATCTGAAATTAAGTTCTACTGGATTTTGTAAACAGCCATGGGGTTGGGTTATTACGACATTTGGCAGAAGGTTGTGTGGTATTTTGGGTCTCTTGTACAGAAAGCATAACCAGAACCACATATTACCACCAAATTTCTATTTCACAGAAAGCATGATGAGAACCAGATATTACTACCTCCTTAGTGACTTTGCAAGTTTACAAGGAAAGGTAGAAACTGAAGGCGTTAATAGGAGTAAAATCCAAATAACTGTCATTAGTCACTAAGAACAAGAATGGTATTTTAAAGCCAAGGTCCATTCCACATGAGAAGCAACAGTGCCTCTTTAATAATACTGGTACTATTACACACTTGTAATAGTAATTGTCTTCTTGCTTTGGTGATTGATGTGCAGCATAAGGTGTCAAGAATCTGATGGCTTACTTCCTGTGGTTTTAGTAAGTGCTGTGCTGAAACCAAAATGTTTCTTCTCCTGTTGAATGAAGTTTTCAGTTTTCTGCCTCTTTCTCTTTTGAATTTCCTTACAACTTTGGTGGGTGGGTGGTTGAGCTTACTTTATTTCTGCAGGTGAGACTTTACTTCTTCCTGTTAAACATCTCTCCAGCCCTCGGCAACCTCAGGTCTGCCCACGCTTCCTGGTTTGAAAAAGCCTCATGGGAGATGTTACCCCATGATGGTTTTACTCTAACCTTTAACTGAAACAAGGGGAGCCAGGAAGGTTGGCTACTGAATGCCTGCGATTAGTACACTGATTCCTTGAAAAAGAAAAATACTGTGCTTAAAAAATAAAAATAAACAGCTGTTAGGCACATAGTAGGCACCTTCCTCACCTTCCCATGCTTATAGGAAAGCCTAGCTGAGCATATAATGAGATTTTCAAGAAATCTGGGTACCTAGGAAGGCTGCAAAAGGCAATCCACCAAAGAGATGGCAATTTTCATTGAGACTACAATATGCAAGGATGGGAGGTTTGACTCTTCGCTTCTCAGCTCTGATTCCAATGGACAACCAGTCATCCTTCAGCTCATAAGCAAGTGTACGGAGCCTCAAGAACATCTTATAGGGCTTTTATGAAAACCTACGAGATGGCGGTGAAGGCTGCTAAGAAGTCTTACTTCTCGGCCTCCATTGCATCCGCTAGCTCTCACCCGGCGCAATTATTTAGTATAATTAGGTCTTAACGTCCCTTGAGGGATAGCCAAATTTAAATAACAATTTGACACACAGCTGTGAGGCATTTGCGAGCTTTTTTGCGGAGAAGGTCTTGTTGCTCCGCCATGACCTCCCTGCCAATTTGGATACAATAAAGGAACTGGAGGACAATTGACTGTCCTCGGGTCCAGTATTGGACCACTTCGACCAGATATCCCCAGCCGATGTGGACAGACTCCTCCGAGCTGGAAAGTCCACCACCTGTCCTCTCGACCCGTGCCCGTCTTGGCTGATTAGAGTGTGTCCAGACAAGGTGCAGGCCCTCCTGGGGGATATCATCAATTTGTCCCTTGGCACGGGTACATTCCCAGGGGAACTGAAGGAGGCAGTGGTGTGCCCGCTCTTAAAGAAAAGATCATTAGATCCTTTAGATCTATCCAATTACTGCCCGGTTTCGAATCTTCCGTTCCTGGGTAAGGTGATTGAGAGCGGTTGCTGAACAGCTTGGCGGGTTTCTGGATGAAACATCGGCTCTGGATCCATTCCAGTCCGGCTTCCGCACTGGTCATGGGACCGAGACGGCTCTGGTTGCCCTAACAGATGATCTTCGTAGACAGCTGGATCGAGGCGGGTCGGGGCTGCTGATTCTTCTAGATCTGTCAGCAGCTTTCGACATTGTCGATCACGAACTCCTGGACCACAGCCTTGCCGACGTGGGGATCCATGGCACAGTCCTTCAATGGCTACGCTTGTTTCTCTCTGGTCGGGGACAGAGGGTGGCGCTTGGGGGGGAATTGTCATCGCGCCACTCCTTGGTGTGTGGAGTACCTCAGGGTGCGATACTCTCCCCGATGCTTTTCAACTTCTTTATGCGCCCCCTCGCCCAGCTTGTCCAGAGTTTTGGGCTGGGTTGCCATCAGTATGCTGATGACACCCAACTCTATCTGTTGATGGATGGCCATTCTGACTCGGCCCCAGACACACTGACCACATGTTTGGAAGCTGTGGCTGGATGGTTACATGGGAGCCAGTTGAAGCTAAATCCTTTGAAGACAGAGGTCCTATGGCTGGGACGGGACGATATGGGACTGGGGGGGGCAACTCCCATCTCTTGCGGGGGCGCAATTAGTGCCAGCACCGTTCGTTAAGAGTTTGGGTGTAATCTTCGACACCTCCCTTTCCATGGAGGCGCAGATTGCAGCTATAACAAAGGCGGCATTTTTCCATCTCTGCCAAGCAAAGCAGTTGGCTCCTTACCTCTCTCGCCCTGAGCTAGCCACTGTGATCCACGTGACGGTCACCTCCAGACTAGATTATTGTAACTCGCTCTACGTGGGGCTACCCTTGAGACTGACCCAGAAACTCCAGCGGGTGCAGAATGCTGCAGCGAGACTCCTTACGGGGTCCTCGCTGCGAGATCACATTCACCCGGTGCTATACCAGCTGCACTGGCTCCCGGTGGAGTACAGGATCAGGTTTAAGGTGCTGGTTTTAACCTTTAAAGCCCTATACGGCCTAGGACCCTCGTACCTATGGGACCGCCTCTCCTGGCATGTCCCACAGAGAAACTTCAAATAAAAACATCTTGAAGGTCCCAGGCCACAGAGAGGTTAGGCTGGCCTCAACTAGAGCCAGGGCTTTTTCGGCTGTGGCTCCGATCTGGTGGAACACTCTGTCACAAGAGACTAGGGCCCTGCGGGACTTGACATCTTTCCGCAGGGCCTGCAAGACAGAGCTGTTCCACCAGGCCTTTGGCCAGGGCACAGCCTGACTCCCTCCTTCGGCAATCTTCGCGGAGCTCTGGCCCGATGGTTGCCAGTGGTTTGTTTTGAATTAATTTTATAATGAATGATTTTAGAGTGTTGTGTTGTACTGTTGTACTGTTTTATTGTTGTTAGCCGCCCTGAGCCCGGCTTCGGCTGGGGAGGACGGGATATAAATAAATTATTATTATTATTATTATTATTATTATTATTATTATTATTATTATTATTAGGAAAAGAGAGAGAGAGAGCTGCACACTATGCACCAAGTGTAATCTACACCATGACCCTTGTTCCATTTGCTCCCGAATACTTGCCCCTTTGAGAGTAGTTTTGTTCCTTTTCACAAAATGGGGCTAGAAAAGGAGATGCCTGATTCATTATGGGTTCAAGGAAATTGTCCAAAAACCACCATACCCATTTCAGTTCAGTACTATTTTCTTATTTGGCATCTGTTAACTTAAGCACACATACCAAAAGGTTTCTTTCTCAAGGATCTAATGATAAAACAAATTTCAATTGCAGCGCAACAGTTTCAATATATGGCATTTCCCATTTACTTCTGAAAAGCTAGCGGGTAGTCATCGTGTGAAAAAAAAAGGTGATTAAACTGCAGTTGATGTGGCACATTATTGATCTAGCTCGCACTTTATCTTTCCCTTCATTCAGAAAAAGATTCCCATGGAGCAGTGAGATCAAAGGAGCTTTGATGCCACTGCTCACGTTCAGTTGCACCGCATAACCCAGTTACCGGAGTTTTACGACTACAGAGCACCCAGTCAAGGCTCCAAAAGTTCCTGAATAATTGACGGAGATGAGCTTTCACAGCACGTGGTTGTGCAAGCACACCAGCTCTCTCAGCTACAGCAAGCAAGCGTTCACATGTCTTTCGGCAGTGTGTGTATGTATGTGAGAAGCTGTTGCTACCCAGGGACACACACCTTTCCATTCTCCATCTACTAGACAAACATGAGGCGTTATCACAGTTCAAGATCCCATTCCAGCAAGGAGGACATGGAGCAAGGACAGTGAAAGATATGTCCTAGGACGAGGAGGGTCCTGGAGGACCACATTCAGCTATCAGGCCTGAGATTCCTCACCCTTGTCTTTCATGATTAAACTGCCATTGCTCTCTTTCTAGCTGAATTTGCTCTGGTAACTGAAACCAACAGCTGCTAATCACGTATTTTTAAACCTCAGTTTTGACCAGAATTGGTGAGCTTTGAACTAGGGTTGTGCTCCAGATTCAGCCACAGCCCCAATCCTGAAATGAATTTGACTAATTCGAGCAGAACTGGGCTTTGGTCGAGTCAAGTCAAAACAGTCCTGGATTGGGTTGCCCGGAACAATCTGGGCCTACCAGCTCCACCCTCCCAAACCATTTCAGGTCTGGATTTGTGTCAGGTATGCAGAAAAATCTTGAGACTACTGTTCTTCAGAGTTTCTAGCTTCCCAAGTATCCCCCAAAACTTAACACTGGTGTCAGAAAGGTGTACAGATTCTGATGTGGCTATGAATTAGGCTAAAGGAGGTTTAAAAGGATTGTGTGTTGGAGGAGGGTTGGCCTAAATGCTTTACTAAAAGACACAAAAAACCCAGAAACATGATGTCAAAAGGAGAGAGAAAAATAATGGGGAAGGAAAAGAAAGCAAGGGTTCAAACAGCTGCTCCTTAACTGGCCAGTAAGATGGTACCACGCTGGTCTCCCCCCTGACCCCCTTCCTGGGAGGCAAGGGTTGGAGCCTCCCAGAGGAACTTGGTCTTCTTGCTTCTGGCTAAGGCCAGATGATGTTTCCTTTTGACTCTGTAGGCCCAGGGTGACTGGCAGAAGGAAGCCAAACCTGGAAACGACTGCTGCTTCTCAACTGCAGCAGAGAAGTGGTCTGTCGGAGCCACAACACTTGTCATATGGATATCTCTTGCATGTTACCTTCCAGATGTTTTGGAATATAGCTCCCATTAGCTGCAGTCAGCATGACCACTGGTCAGGTCTAATGGGAGTTGTAATCCAAAACACCTAGAGGTCACCAGGTTGGGGAATGGCTCATTAGGAGTAAAGTAGTATTCAAGGAGAGAAGCCGGGAGATTAAAAGGGGGAAATGTTTTTTCCACTTCGCCCTGCCCCCTTCTGCAACCCACCCCCACATACATGTACAACTATACAAAATGCAAAATGCTGTGGGTTTGCATTTTAACACTCCCACCAACACCTTTTCTTTTTGACAGTGAGTTGTACGTAACTCTCTTACTCAATTCTAATTGTTTTCCCTTAAGCAAAAACACATTTTTCTCAAAAAAAGAAAAAGAAAACAAAAAGAAGCAGCACCTTTCATGGGGTTCACTGAATCAATAAAATGGAAGATTATTAAGGATGCAACCCTACAACTCACTGACTTGGAAAAAACCCTCCACTCAACTCAACAGCCTTTACTTCAGAGTTGATCTGTATTTTTAAAGCACATTTAGGGTGTAAACCTGTGCCTTTCAATAATTAAAACATGTGCTGCATCCTACCCATACACTTCAAGAGAATGGAATAGAAAAGAAATATGTATGCCACCAACCTGAATTTTTGTGTAGTCCATATGAAAAGGCTGAGGAAGAGGTGCTTTCATTTCCAAGATACATCTCTCTATTAAGCTGGAATTTACTAGACTACCATGAAACAAAGACAACTGTGTTAAGGACACAGGCATAAACTTAACATTGTGACACAATGTGGAACTGTAGCCTAGAATATAATACCCTTCATATGCTTTTGGACATCAACTCCCATCATCCTGTGCCCAGCATGGCCAATGACAAGGGGTGATGAAATATGTAGGCTTTAACATCTGGAGGGCACCACATTGGCTACCCCTGGTCTAGACTGTTGGCATGTCTGAAGAATGTGTGAGACAACAGATACTTCAAAGACAGTAATTCCCACCCTCAAAACATTGCCCTCACTCATATGTTACCTGGGTTCCTTGCCTTGCAAAAGCCTAGTGTACCTCCTTCCCTCCACTATAGAAAGGACAATGTAAGTTGGTTCTCCATGTTAGCATGACAGGAAATTGCAAAGAAAAGCAATTTCTGTCCCTCCAGAAACAAACAAAAATTTGGGGTGGGGTGGAGAAGATAGGACAAGTCACACAAACAGGATGTCTAAGTCAGGGATGGAATACTGCAGCCCTCCAGATGATGCAGGGCTGCAACTTGCAGGAGCCACAGCTAACATGGCCATTTATGATGGATGAGGGGACTTGTCCACGGGTTTCATACTCCGGCTTGAAGTGATTCAATGTTCATCTGGAGGCTGCAGTTCACATTATGCCATCTGCCGGAGGGAGGACAGCACAGCACTTCTACCCACTAGTGAAAGTCTTAGGTAAGACATGACTGGGAGCTAAAATAGCCCAAAATGACAGAATTTAGACTTTTTCTCTTTCCAGAAAAACGCAGATGGAAGTAGGGAAAGTGGTGTGGGTTTTTGATCAGGAGCGTGAGGCAGGAAGAGACAATTACCGTATTTTTTGCACCATAACACTCACTTTTTTCCTCCTAGAAAGTAAGGGGAAATGTCTGTGCATGTTATGGAGGGAATGCCTACGGGTGGCGGGGGGATCTGCTGCAGAGGATCCATGGTTCCCCTTCCTTCCCTCCTCCGTGGCTCGCTTTGAAACAGCAAAGCGGGAGAAGAGCCGCTGAGTGGGGAGGAGAGAGGGACAGAGAGCCTGCTTGCTTTAAAGGAGCAAAGCGGGAGAGGAGAGGAGCCGCTTACACGAGTGTAAGCGGCTCCTGTCCAGTTGGCTCCTTTAAAGCAAGCAGGCTCTCTGTCCCTCTCTCCTCCCCACCCGCTAAATAGCAGCAACGTTTTTTCAAGCAGGCTCTCTGTCCCTCTCTCCTCCCCACTCCTCTTATAAGAGCCTTCTCCTCTTATACCCCTCTTCTGCATTATTAACAGCATCCTTCTCCACCCACCCCACGCGTGTTCCTTGTCCCTTGAGTGCTTTTCTTTCTCTCCCCACTTAAAACGTGGTTACAAAGCACGGATCCACATGCATTGGGCTACCCCAAACTCACCGTCAGATCACATGTCTGTGGCCACAGCATGAACCACAAAAATCATATATCCACTGTTTCGTTTAGAATAATTTTTTTCTTGTTTTCCTCCTCTAAAAACTATATGCGTGTTATGGTTGGGAGCGTGTTATAGAGCGAAAAATACGGTAAATCAGTCCAAGCCCCACACTGATGTCCCAAACAAAACTGGTACCCTGCCTTCATCAAAGCTCGTGCTCATTCCCCAACCCAGTTAACCCTTCCTTAACCCGCGGGAATCTGGTAGTCTCCCATAAAAGTTTGTTTCAGTGATGCTTTGAAAGGTTCAGCCTGCCATCTTGATTCAAAATGGCATCCAGTTGTGTCCAAACAGACGAAAGCCTGTATGTGTACCTGAGGAAATGTCCACATACATAGTGAACATTCTAGAAGATGTGGTAGGTTTAGCAGCAGCCGCCTATTTAAAAGTCTAATTTAAGCTAGGATCCTAATGATTCCACCTCTCATAGTCCTCACTCAAACGATGTTGACTCTCAAAAGGCTGTCCTACGCTTATTACAGAGAAGGGAAGTGCAATACACTGCAGTCAGCTGTGGGATGTTGTTTCCTTGGAGACAAACTGTAAGTTGCTACAATTCAGCCAGGATGATAAAAATAGCAATACTCCTAGAATAAAGGCTTTAGGTCTTCTCACAAGTCTGTGCTCAGTGGTAGATTTGAACTGGGGACTTCAGAGCTATTAGCTCTTGGCATCTGTCACTATGTTATTAGCAGACTAAGCAACTAAGGTTTCTCTTGTCCCTCTTGAATAATGATGCTAATAGGGTATAAATAAATCACAAGCACATTTACCATACAACGCTTGTTTCACTGCCTATAAACACCTTAAGGATTTATACCAATGTATCTGCCAGTGCTTCCAAAGTACACTCTTTTGCAAGTGTTCCAGTTAGCATGACTTGTCTATGCTTGTAGCATGCAATCCGAGGACTTCATCGTCCACCATAATAAAAAGACAAGTTACCACTTTGCTCAAAAGTCCAAGTAAAGTAAAAGTAGCTGAACTATAAAGAGATTTCAAATCTGCTCTACTTTCTGCAAAATGCTGTGGTTCTCCTGGTTCGATTTTAAAAGGATAACTTTGAATTCTCAGAATACTCAGCGGCTCGATCAATATCTGTAACAAAGGCTTTGGGTAGCGCTTGTCCCATTCAGTCTCTCGTCTGTGACCTCAATAGCTATTGATCTCTTACCTACTGAGAGCAGTTAGTGTCTGTGCTTGCTGAAGAGCAACGCCGGTGTCTTTGGGAGTGACAATCAGCAGGTTGTCCAGCAAGGCGCACACTGCTGACAGAAGAGGGGGGGTGACCACCGCACACTGATTGGGTCTGATGGTAGACTGCGGGGAGTCATGCGGACTTGAAGACACTGTCGTTGTTGTTTCACTCTGACCTACAACACACAATTTAGAGAAAGAACAAAACAAGCAGGTAGTGTTGCTACTTGGAAATGGATTTACATAAAACAAGGCGGTATATTTCTCATTGGACACGAGTTGAGGAGCCGAGCAGGAGAAAAGGCAGAGCTCAGTGGCAGAGCATCTGCCTCGCATGCAGAAGGTCCGAGATTCAATCCTCTGCATGTCTAGGAAGGGCTGAGAGAGAACCCTGCCTGAAAACCCTGGAGAGCTGCTGCCAGTCAGTGCACACAGTACTGAGCTAGATGACTCAGTGGGTTTGACTTGGTATAAGGCAGCTTCCTATATTCCCATCAGTTTCGTCTGAAATCATAGAAATGAAAATTATAGAACTGTAGAGTTGGAAGGGACCCTGAGGATCATCAAGTCCAACCCCCTGCAGTGCAAGAATATGCAGCTGTCCCATATGGGGATCAAACCTGCAACCTTGGCATCATCAGCACTATGCTCTAACCAACATCATATGTGAAACGTCACACAAGACCTGCTGATGTGCTACTGAACTGAATGCCTCTCCTTTGGGATAAATATGAGCAGTCCAGGTTAGAGGCCACAGGAGTGGAGAGGACAGGGTTCCTAGAGATGGGTGGGACGCAATACAGTTTATAGCAGAGGTTCCCAATTTAAGGTCTTCAAGCTTCATTCAGGTGGTCCGCAGCATGTCCGCATCAAATAGTCACAGTGGTTTTAAACTGTATTTTTATTGCTTCCTTTATTTCTTACATTGTATTTTATTGCATTGCAATTTGAATTCTATGGCATGCAAATTGCCGTACAATAAAATACAATATGTAAGAAACAGAAAAAGCAATAAAAATACAATTAAAAATCATATAGCGTCTAGCACAGCACAATTGCTATAGACAGAAAAAATGTTAAGTGGTCCACCAAGGCCTTCAGCAATTTTTAAGTGGTCCATGGGGGGGCAGGGAAATTGGGGAATCACTCGGTTTAGAGCTCTTCAAAATTAAACTGTGCAATATTGAGATATTTGAAGGAAGACCTGTGCATTCAGCTATTACCTTATCATCCTCTCCACAGCTTGAACACTGTGAGACTTGCAAAAGTGAGCAACAACATGGGGCTGAGTGGAGGTTACTGTTAGGTAAAAGATAAAGGCAAAGGATCCCTGGACGGTTCAGTCCAGTCAAAGGCGACTACGGGGTTGCGGCGCTCATCTCACTTTCAGACCAAGGGAGCCGGTGTTTGTCCACAAACAGCTATCCGGGTCATGTGGCCAGCATGACTAAACCACTTCTGGCGCAACGGAACACCGTGACGGAAACCAGAGTGCATGGAAATGCCATTTACCTTCCTGCCACAGCGGTACCTATTTATCTACTTGCACTGGCATGCTATAGAACTGCTAGGTTGGCAGGAGCTGGGACAGGGCAACAGGAGCTCACCCATCATGGCGATTGGAAACGCCGACCTTCTGATCGGCAAGCCCAAGAGGCTCAGTGGTTCAGACCACATTACCACCCATGTCCCTGTTAAGTTACTGTTAGGAGCGGGTTGGTAGGAAAGAGCCCCTGGCATGCATCAGGACCATGGTTAGTGATTTGTTTCAAATGAATCATTTTCATTACATCTGCTTACCTTGCGCCATGAGCCGATTAAGTGGCACATCACAAATTCTAGCTATAGGTGGAGAGGTGGGCAGCTGCAGTTCCACAGCACAGCCTGGAGATGGCAATGAGGAAATGATCTAGGAAGTAGAACCAATAATTACATTGCCTCCTGTTAACAAATATATATATATATATATATATATATATATATATATATATATATATATATATATATATATATGCTTTCGTAGATTTTCACGGGTACAGGAATGTAGGTTTTGGTGTCTTCGGGTGTCTTCCCGTGTAAGAGTTGGGGTGTCTAGGCGACGTTTCGACGAGGTCTCACTCGTCATCTTCAGGCTGGTGCTTTCGGCTTCTTGTTACTAGAACAGAGCAGGATCTCAGTGTTTGAGTTCCTATAAATACTGTTGAGGGGGTGTGGTGTATAGCCTCCAACGTTCTGGGCAGAGAGGAAGTTCCTAGGTTAATGTGCCTTTTCTTCTTTTGTTCATTAATTACTTGAGGGATATCTTGAGTGATTACTTGAGTGATATTCTGAGTACCACTTAGGAGGGTCATTAGGTGTGGATTAGTTGCTAAAGCTTTCGTGTCTTGACCTCTTGACCTTGTAAAGAGTTTTTCTGAGAAGATGGCTGTACTGCACTTAGTTGTGCTCTAGCTTGGCTTCGTGTATAGGGGCGAGCTGTGGTTTTGTGCCCTGTGCCAGCCAGATCTGTGTAGGGATTGCAGGGGGGTGCAGCATCCGGAGGTGCCACTATGGTTTGGCTACTGGATGGTGTCTGTAATTTATCTGTGGAGAGGGTCTGGGTTTGGGTCTGGTGTGGTTGATTGGAGATGGCGTTCTGTGTGCCTCTGGTTCTGGTGTCGGTTTTTGTGGGGAGGGCTAATTTCCAGATGTCTGGCAGGCGGGACGTGTCGTCACGCTTGTTCATGTTGTGAGGGTGTTTCTCTATCTCGATGGCTTCCATGATTATTCTCTTGTGGTGATGTTCCATGTTAAAGAGCAATTTGGAATCTGCAAAATTAATTTCGTGTCCTGTTTCTTTCATGTGTTGGTAAAGAGAGGAAGTTTTTTCTTCTTTTTTGACGGCATTCTTGTGTTCTGCGATACGTGCATTTATTCGTCTGTTTGTTTGTCCAATGTACGTGGCTGGGCAGACTTTGCAGGGTATTTCATAGACCCCTTGGTTTTCTAACTGGATTTTATCTTTTGGGTTTCTGAGGATATTGGCTATTTTTTGGTTGGTGCAAAAGGCTGTTTTGATATTGTGTTTATGGAGGATTTTGCTAATTTTATCTGTAGTGCCCTTGATATAAGGAAGGAGGGCCATGCCATTGTTTTCTTCTGTGTCTTGGTTTTTGGGGGGTGTTTCTTTTTGGATTAGCTTCGTAACCCTGTTTTGCTGGTATCCGTTGGCGATTAACACATTTGAGAGATTCTGTAACTCAGTTGTCAAGTGGTCTTTGTCAGCCAGGCGTTTGGTTCTGGAGATGAGAGTCTTGGCTACGGAGTTTATTTGTGCAGGGTGGTGGTGTGATTGTGCATGTAAGTAGCGGTTGGTGTGTGTTTTTTTCCGGTAGATAGTGTGTCCTAGGGAGCCATCAGGTTTTTTGTAGATTAGGACGTCAAGGAAGGGAAGTTGGTTGTTGGCTTCTATTTCCATAGTGAATTGTATTTTGGGGTGTAGGCTGTTGAGATGTGTGAGGAAGCTATCTAGTTTTTCCTTCCCGTGTGGCCAAATTACAAAGGTGTCGTCAACATATCTGAGCCAAAGTTTGGGTTTGTGTTCTGACTTGTCTAAAGCATTGGTTTCAAAGTGTTCCATGTACAGATTTGCGATGACCGGTGAGAGGGGTGATCCCATAGGTGCTCCTTCTATCTGTTTGTATCTTTGTCCATTGTGGATGAAGTACGTGTTGGTTAGGCAGTGGTTGGTCAGGTCCAGGATGTATTCGGGGGGATTGTATTTGTTTTGAATGGCTGTCAAGGCTTCATTAATGGGCACTTGTGTGAAGAGAGATACAACATCGAAGCTCACAAGTAGGTCATCGGGATGTAGGTTTTGCTTCTTTATTGTTTCTATGAACTGGAAGGAGTTTGTAACGTGTGAAGCGATAGATTCTGCATAGGGCTGAAGTTGCTTAGCGAGAAATTTAGCGAGATTTTGTAGAGGTGAGCCTATGGAGCTGACTATTGGTCTGAGTGGTGTTCCTTCTTTGTGTATCTTGGGGAGACCGTAGAGTTTGGGGCATCTGGATGATTTTTCTCTGGGGATGATTCTTAGCTGGATTTCTTCACTGATAGGAGAGGCTTTTATTTTGGATTTGGTGGTTTTTTCCAGATAGGTGGTGGGATCTGTTTTTATAGGTTGGTAGGTAGGGTCTTGGAGTAGATTTGATAGTTTTGCTTGGTAGTCCGATGTGTTCATCACAACAGTGGCATTACCTTTGTCTGCTGGGAGAATGATTATGTTGTTGTCTTTCCTCAGGTTGGTGAGTGCTTTCTGTTCTTCTTTGTGTAAATTGCTTCTGGGTGGTTTGCTGGAGCAGAGGATGTTGGTGACTTCAAGTCTGATTTTATTGGCTTCATCTGGGTTGATTTTGGTTAGGCTAGCTTCGACTCCGCATATGATGTTTTCCGTGGGGATGCGTCTCGGGGCGACTGCAAAGTTGAAACCTTTGGAGAGTACTTTGGTTTCAGTTGAGGTGAGGATCCTGTCTGATATGTTATGTACTGTTTGTTTCATGGGTTGTTGTGGAGGGTGGCTGGGCTTCTGGCGTTTCTCTAGTTTGTGGAGTTTGTTGGTGTGTATGTCTGTCTTATGTGAGGACTCTGTTTCAGCTCTCCAAACGGCTAGTTGTTTGCATTTGTCCCAGAGTGCAGGGTGGATTTTGTTACAGAGTTTGAGGTGAAGAGTGAGCAGATCTTTGTTGGTTTGGTTTAGTAGGTATCTTTTCTTATGTAGTTCGTTTCTGATTAGGGATAGTTCAGTTCGTTTCAGGATCCTTTCGGTAGCTGGGGTTTTAGAGTGGAATTTAAGTTGGAGGCATGTGGGAATTAAGTTGTTGTCTCGGCAGTTGCGTAGGAACAAGAGATCACATAAGATGGTGGCTCTTCGGATTTCTAGTTTCTCGTAGGTTCTTGTCAGCTGGAAGGTTTCCTCCCCGTAGAGGTGAGATATTTGCTTTCGTAGATTTTCACGGGTACAGGAATGTAGGTTTTGGTGTCTTCGGGTGTCTTCCCGTGTAAGAGTTGGGGTGTCTAGGCGACGTTTCGACGAGGTCTCACTCGTCATCTTCAGGCTGGTGCTTTCGGCTTCTTGTTACTAGAACAGAGCAGGATCTCAGTGTTTGAGTTCCTATAAATACTGTTGAGGGGGTGTGGTGTATAGCCTCCAACGTTCTGGGCAGAGAGGAAGTTCCTAGGTTAATGTGCCTTTTCTTCTTTTGTTCATTAATTACTTGAGGGATATCTTGAGTGATTACTTGAGTGATATTCTGAGTACCACTTAGGAGGGTCATTAGGTGTGGATTAGTTGCTAAAGCTTTCGTGTCTTGACCTCTTGACCTTGTAAAGAGTTTTTCTGAGAAGATGGCTGTACTGCACTTAGTTGTGCTCTGGCTTGGCTTCGTGTATAGGGGCGAGCTGTGGTTTTGTGCCCTGTGCCAGCCAGATCTGTGTAGGGATTGCAGGGGGGTGCAGCATCCGGAGGTGCCACTATGGTTTGGCTACTGGATGGTGTCTGTAATTTATCTGTGGAGAGGGTCTGGGTTTGGGTCTGGTGTGGTTGATTGGAGATGGCGTTCTGTGTGCCTCTGGTTCTGGTGTCGGTTTTTGTGGGGAGGGCTAATTTCCAGATGTCTGGCAGGCGGGACGTGTCGTCACGCTTGTTCATGTTGTGAGGGTGTTTCTCTATCTCGATGGCTTCCATGATTATTCTCTTGTGGTGATGTTCCATGTTAAAGAGCAATTTGGAATCTGCAAAATTAATTTCGTGTCCTGTTTCTTTCATGTGTTGGTAAAGAGAGGAAGTTTTTTCTTCTTTTTTGACGGCATTCTTGTGTTCTGCGATACGTGCATTTATTCGTCTGTTTGTTTGTCCAATGTACGTGGCTGGGCAGACTTTGCAGGGTATTTCATAGACCCCTTGGTTTTCTAACTGGATTTTATCTTTTGGGTTTCTGAGGATATTGGCTATTTTTTGGTTGGTGCAAAAGGCTGTTTTGATATTGTGTTTATGGAGGATTTTGCTAATTTTATCTGTGGTGCCCTTGATATAAGGAAGGAGGGCCATGCCATTGTTTTCTTCTGTGTCTTGGTTTTTTGGGGGTGTTTCTTTTTGGATTAGCTTCGTAACCCTGTTTTGCTGGTATCCGTTGGCGATTAACACATTTGAGAGATTCTGTAACTCAGTTGTCAAGTGGTCTTTGTCAGCCAGGCGTTTGGTTCTGGAGATGAGAGTCTTGGCTACGGAGTTTATTTGTGCAGGGTGGTGGTGTGATTGTGCATGTAAGTAGCGGTTGGTGTGTGTTTTTTTCCGGTAGATAGTGTGTCCTAGGGAGCCATCAGGTTTTTTGTAGATTAGCGAGTGATTAGATTAGTTGGTGAGTGAGAAAGCACTCACCAACCTGAGGAAAGACAACAACATAATCATTCTCCCAGCAGACAAAGGTAATGCCACTGTTGTGATGAACACATCGGACTACCAAGCAAAACTATCAAATCTACTCCAAGACCCTACCTACCAACCTATAAAAACAGATCCCACCACCTATCTGGAAAAAACCACCAAATCCAAAATAAAAGCCTCTCCTATCAGTGAAGAAATCCAGCTAAGAATCATCCCCAGAGAAAAATCATCCAGATGCCCCAAACTCTACGGTCTCCCCAAGATACACAAAGAAGGAACACCACTCAGACCAATAGTCAGCTCCATAGGCTCACCTCTACAAAATCTCGCTAAATTTCTCGCTAAGCAACTTCAGCCCTATGCAGAATCTATCGCTTCACACGTTACAAACTCCTTCCAGTTCATAGAAACAATAAAGAAGCAAAACCTACATCCCGATGACCTACTTGTGAGCTTCGATGTTGTATCTCTCTTCACACAAGTGCCCATTAATGAAGCCTTGACAGCCATTCAAAACAAATACAATCCCCCCGAATACATCCTGGACCTGACCAACCACTGCCTAACCAACACGTACTTCATCCACAATGGACAAAGATACAAACAGATAGAAGGAGCACCTATGGGATCACCCCTCTCACCGGTCATCGCAAATCTGTACATGGAACACTTTGAAACCAATGCTTTAGACAAGTCAGAACACAAACCCAAACTTTGGCTCAGATATGTTGACGACACCTTTGTAATTTGGCCACACGGGAAGGAAAAACTAGATAGCTTCCTCACACATCTCAACAGCCTACACCCCAAAATACAATTCACTATGGAAATAGAAGCCAACAACCAACTTCCCTTCCTTGACGTCCTAATCTACAAAAAACCTGATGGCTCCCTAGGACACACTATCTACCGGAAAAAAACACACACCAACCGCTACTTACATGCACAATCACACCACCACCCTGCACAAATAAACTCCGTAGCCAAGACTCTCATCTCCAGAACCAAACGCCTGGCTGACGAAGACCACTTGACAACTGAGTTACAGAATCTCTCAAATGTGTTAATCGCCAACGGATACCAGCAAAACAGGGTTACGAAGCTAATCCAAAAAGAAACACCCCCAAAAAACCAAGACACAGAAGAAAACAATGGCATGGCCCTCCTTCCTTATATCAAGGGCACCACAGATAAAATTAGCAAAATCCTCCATAAACACAATATCAAAACAGCCTTTTGCACCAACCAAAAAATAGCCAATATCCTCAGAAACCCAAAAGATAAAATCCAGTTAGAAAACCAAGGGGTCTATGAAATACCCTGCAAAGTCTGCCCAGCCACGTACATTGGACAAACAAACAGACGAATAAATGCACGTATCGCAGAACACAAGAATGCCGTCAAAAAAGAAGAAAAAACTTCCTCTCTTTACCAACACATGAAAGAAACAGGACACGAAATTAATTTTGCAGATTCCAAATTGCTCTTTAACATGGAACATCACCACAAGAGAATAATCATGGAAGCCATCGAGATAGAGAAACACCCTCACAACATGAACAAGCGTGACGACACGTCCCGCCTGCCAGACATCTGGAAATTAGCCCTCCCCACAAAAACCGACACCAGAACCAGAGGCACACAGAACGCCATCTCCAATCAACCACACCAGACCCAAACCCAGACCCTCTCCACAGATAAATTACAGATACCATCCAGTAGCCAAACCATAGTGGCACCTCCGGATGCTGCACCCCCCTGCAATTCCTACACAGATCTGGCTGGCACAGGGCACAAAACCACAGCTCGCCCCTATACACGAAGCCAAGCCAGAGCACAACTAAGTGCAGTACAGCCATCTTCTCAGAAAAACTCTTCTCAGAAAAACTCAGAAAAACTCTTCACAAGCTCAAGAGGTCAAGACACGAAAGCTTTAGCAACTAATCCACACCTAATGACCCTCCTAAGTGGTACTCAGAATATCACTCAAGAAATCACTCAAGATATCCCTCAAGTAATTAATGAACAAAAGAAGAAAAGGCACAATAACCTGGGAACTTCCTCTCTGCCCAGAACGTTGGAGGCTATACACCACACCCCCTCCACAGTATTTATAGGAACTCAAACACTGAGATCCTGCTCTGTTCTAGTAACAAGAAGCCGAAAGCACCAGCCTGAAGATGACGAGTGAGACCTCGTCGAAACGTCGCCTAGACACCCCAACTCTTACACGGGAAGATACCCGAAAACACCAAAACCTGCATATATATATATATATATATATATATATAATCTGTCCAACTCTGATTCTATGAATATATATATATATATTTTCATAGAATCAGAGTTGGACAGGACCATGAGGGTCATATACTACAACCTCCTGCAATGCAGGAATCTCTTGCCCAACATGGGGATCATACTCACAACCCTGAGGTTGAGAGTCGCATGCTTCTACTAATGGGCAACTTTCATTTGCTGGAATCCAAAGAGCACCATGTGTGAACAGAAAGAATTAATGCGGGGGGGAGGGGGAGGGAAGAACAAACCCAATTGTGTTCACTGATCTCCGAAATGCAGCCTAAATTTAAAGCAATTACCTCTATCACTTCAATGGTTAGGTATATAAAAATAGCTGGCTCTGCCCAGCATCAGCTTGCGCTGTTAGTAATTTACATAATTAAAAACAGAAGGATGGGATATAATAAACTAGATTTTTCAGGGATTTTTAGTGAAAAGGACTTACTCCCAGAAAACATCACAGAGTTACAGAGTTCTTTATTCCTAAATTGTGCTACTTGGATGTTTTGGATTTTTAGAGTTCAAGGGAAACAAGGTCTTAAGATACATAAAAAATCAATAATAATTTCAGCTACTTATAAAAATAAGTCTTGTTAGCTTCTTGCACCAGCTAAGCCTTTTCCAATAATGGCTTGCCAGTGGGATGGAGGCTGAACATAGAAATTTTCCAGTATCTAAACCAGAACACTCACAATACACATGCAAATTCTTCGCACCACTGGTGAATAAGAATTGCCTCCAGGCGAGCAGGTGAAAATGGTTTTTTTTTGGGGGGGGGGCTCTTGATATGTCATATATGACACAGCAGCCTGTCTATGGAAGATAAAGCTATTTGTGGACATTTTTATTTATTTATTTTTTACAAGACAGCAACACAGTTAACACATTTCTATTTAGAAAACCCAACTCAAAGGGAGCTGTTAAACCCTCCAGCTTGCTTACAGTACTGGATCTCTTAACAGGTCTCTCTCTGTGTGCTGAGTTTTCCTTGCTGCTGCTCAGCTGCTTCCTGTAGCTGCTGCTGCCGCTCTCTCACCCTGAACAGAGGAGCCCAGTCCAGCCCCACAGAAAAGCAGAGAAGGAAGGTTGTAGGGAGAGGGGGCCTAGCTGCACCCAGACCACCCACTGGCCCATCTTTTGGCCCACCCCACCTACTTTCTGTTTTATTAATTGTTCCCAGCCAAGCACACAAAGCTGCGGTTGTGTAAGTGAAACAAGCGGCAGAAACGTGTTACCTGGAAAATGGGACCTCTGTTTTTCCAACAATCCAATTAAACAGTATTGAGCTCCCCTTACAGTGGTAACTTGTCATTTTAGAACTCACCACAGTGTCAGAGGTTGACTGCGAACTTGGAGATTGACTTTGAGTAGATACAACTCTCCAGAGAGAAAGTGAATCGTCAAAATCTGGAGGGGGTGGGGAAGAAGAGAGAAAAAGGCAGCCTTTTAAAACACCTTGTATCAGTGGTTCTCAAAGGGTGTGATGCACCACACTGGTGTAGCAGGAGAGGATGGCAAGTGTGGCAAGGACAATCAAGGAAACATTTAAATATTTCAGTGTAGTATAGTATCTATCTGTCTATCTATATCTATCTATATATACATACAGAATATAGAAGGCTATATTTTCAAAATCAAGCACTGCTACGAGTTGGTTTTTTTGTTTGTTTTCCGAAGAATTTCTTATCAATTAAAAAATCAAAACGGCACAAGCAAATTTTTTTATTCTGAAAGTGTGGCCCAGAGAAAGAAGTTCAAGAACCACTAAATTATATGCTCACCTCTTGCTTTGCTGGTGAATCCATTAGCAAAGAAAAATGACACTAATCCCTTTGTTTTTTTAAGAACAAAAGGGAAGAATCTCTCAAACATTCCACAAACTGCAAAACACAGGTATTTTGCTGTAGAACAGGGTAGACAGAAGCCATTAGACAACATAGAGCTATGCTTCGGGGGTGGGTGAATACATATAGCATAAATCTATGTTGAAACTACATTGATTAGAGTGATTTTGCAAATTCTCTGTTCCATTTATTAATCAATATGACTAAAAAGTGTGACAAGTAAGCTGATGGGTTCCAGTTTGATCTTATGAAGTGATCAGGTTCTGGAGCCACAGGAAAGAACTAATCAATCAGTAACTGAGAACTTTCGAGTTCTTCTTCCCACTGCTTGCCTCCGCCAAGCTGCAATAAACTGTCCTGATTTTTGTTCACATCCAATTTTTGTGTTATGTTTCACAGCCATAAGGGCTAGAAATAGGCTTCCACATTTTTTGCTCACCATGGCAACTGTGCCCTCGACCAGCCTTCTTTTCAGCCTTAAAGCTTTAGAAAATGAGCAGAGATTATTCTGGTCGTTGCACAACGAACCCTGCTTCCTCGCCAGCTCCGAGAGGAAGAAAGGTTGGAAGTGGTATCTGGAGCCCCTCGGCCACAGAATGGCCACTCTGGCAACTCTTCACCCACTTCCTAGTAAGAAAGACGGTAGGGAGTTCCTTGGGCAGTGATGCTAAAGTACCTGAAATTCCCTGGCTGCAAATCTGTCAGATCAGGTCCAAGCAATGCCAATTTTGTGGCTTGGCTAGCCAAAAATGGCTGACCCGTAGCTATAAAAACTTGTTGCTTGTTTTTGACAACAGAAATAAAATAAAATAAAATAATAAAATAAAATAAAAATTGACTGCAAGGCATTCCACATTGGAATTCAATATTTTTCCTTCTAACTCCTGGGGATGGGGGGAATTGAAAGGGGGAAATAAATTTCAAGGAAGAACTGCTTTCTAATCTAGCTTCTTCCTCTCAGCTTTCCCCAATGCTTCAAAATCTTAAGTGCTGAAGCTCAACCGTGAATCAGGCATCATGAATCCTCACATAAATTCATCCTATGGGCCTTATTAAGGAATCAACACCCCCACTATTCTTTACAAGCACACGTCCCTGATATATTGATTTAGGCAACAGCTCACTACTTCCCATCCCACCACAGTGGAAAGCAAGCTGTTTTTCAAACTGAGCAAAGCAGCAAAGCCAGAAGGCTCACACTGCTGTTGCCCCACGTGACATAGCAAGAAAACCAGGGTCACCACCAAGTGGGCCCTCCACAGGGAGTTGCAGCCAGTCTGGTTCTCTGAAGAGCGTATCTGTAGGATACATATGTTTCCAAGCACACACTTCGCTGCATTAGCATTTTCTATGTTTCAGCACATGGACTTCAAAAGTGTGCCTATGAAGCAGACTTCATTCCCTATGGAGTGTTAGCAACGCTTTCTATGATCTGGAAGTAGCCTGTTTCGCTATCCCCAATATGGAATTATTCACAGGGCATCACTAAGACAACCGCTTAGAAACAGAAAAGTGAAATGCTTGCACATAGTCATAACAACCCACGTACTGCCTTTTTCAAATTCTCGCCATTGTACTGGAGATTCATCCTTCTTGATGTTCTAATTAGATTTCTGTTTTCTTTTTACATTTCTCCTACAGCCCATTATTTATCCTTCACGAAGGAAGGAATGGGCTATCTCTAATATGCTTCTTCCACCTCTGACTATGAACACATTTAAAAACCTCATAATTGCTTCTCGGATACTGAACCAGATGATGTGGTATTATATTTTCAAGAGACTGGCTGACTATTTTAACTTTGAGACACAAAAGGATAATACTTTTAGAAGACTCGCACAGAACGAAACAAAAAATCACAAGGCGAAAATGTATTGAGAACACATAGAACCGCAACCGAAATTTAAACCAAATGAATTCTTTGAAGTGTCACTTACCATTTATGCTACTCTTTTCGGCTGCCTGGCTGCCTCCCAAGGAACAATGCAGATCAAATGTATATCGACCTAAGTAGCACTGTTTCACCATCTCATTCAAATGCTCGTAGAAGCGACAATGATATAACAGAGCCTGCAAGGCGGTTTTTCCAGTGAGAGATAGACCAGATTCTTCATCATGCACACAAGGTCCCTGGCGCAAGGGGGTAACATATATAAAAATATATAGTCATTAAAAAGACCCTCATAGCATTGATTCCCAACCAATGAGAATGAACACCTCTTCCGTCAGAGCGGGAAATAGTAAGGGTTAATGCCATGAATCACTGAAAATGAAGGAAAGCATATCCACAGAATTCATCTCTGAGAATCTCAGCTTCATTTTAAACAACAAAATTGCTGCCAACTTATGCCAGGAGAATTGGGACTCGGAGAAGCTGCTGAACAGGGTTTCAACTGGTCAGAGGTAGGACATTCCTTGTCGTTCTTACTCATGAAAGATTTGAACATAATACTAACGTCTGGGGGAAATCACGCAAATCCTGCTAATTTATACAGTTTGCATAATTCTCTCCCGACACTCCTACCCTCACACCTGATTGTTTGTGGGGCTGAACACAGTGCAGGGTAAGAAAGAACTTCAATACTTGTTTGAGATGAAATGCAATCAGAATAAAAAATAAGTTTTATAACTCTGTGAAGTTCTTTTTAAGTAAACTTACATTACAAGATGGGAATCTACATGCAGAAGATGTCAGTAATGTGCATTCATTGACTCAAGCATGACAACTACCTACTCAGGGAATTCTGCTGACTTCTAAGCGTGATGACATTGAGTCAAAGTTTTTATATTCGGCCCCATTGATGCCAATTTACAATTTCTATGCCAAGCATTTCACAGCCACAGGGGTGTGCTAAAACCCACTGGAGTCAGTCACACCTTATAATCTGTGTGTGCAGTGACTTCAGTCACCTTGAAAGTACATAACATCTTGTGATCTGATGACTTGGGATTACATGTGCTGATTTATTGACTGCAGAAAGGATTTCAATTTCAAAAGCAGGGAAGCTAAGAATCTACTGAACTGTGATAACAGAAAAAAATAACTGCTGGGATGGTAAAGCAGTGAACATTTTAATCTCCTTATCTTGTGTACTATTTGGTATACCACTAAATAACACCATATAAAGTTCCCTTCCCTTTCTGCAACATTCTCCATGGAGATAAGTGTAGTCTAAACTGGCTTAAGCAGAGAACTATAATATATCAACCTTTTTATTTTTAGCCAAATCACTGCATAGTTATCAATGTTAATCAACATATTTAAATAAATACTGAAAAACTGAGGGGAGGATAAATTATATCAGATTTCATAATCTCTCTTACAGACAAATAATTTGTTTCTTGTAAAATCATCCTAAATACAGGTACACATTTGTTTTACAATTACGGCATTTGTATCAACACTTGTTCCAGACCAACAGCTCCAATGAAAAATTGTATATGTTCAATCTGTGATAAGATTTAAATCACTGGATTTACTAAAATCTATTCATGTTTTTAAACTGTGATTTCCCATGGAAGTCTTGAGCCAAGTGGCCATAGATTATAAATCAATATAAGGAAATCTATTCCTATTCACACCACAGAGTGCCAGAGCGGTTTACTACTAAATCAAGAGTATAATAATATTATTGCTTATGCCAATTGTATCTGTAAAAACTTATCAGTAAAACATTAACCTGAATTACAATCATCCAGGTGCTAAAAAGGGCCAGTTTACAGGAATGGCTGGGGGGGGGGGTATGCCAAGCATAATGTAGCACCATCTATCCCTGAAAGACTAGTCAAGAATATATCAGCATCTTTTGAGATGTTTCCCACAATAAATTACTTATCAGAACACATATATGGTAATTCCATTGAAATAACTTGCTTAAAATTGAATGAGTATAATTATGGGTAGTTTAGTTCTAAACCTTAGTGCGTGTAATCTCATCTCGGCTACTTCAAAACTGTCCAATTATCTTTTAATCTCCTTTACAGGAATGTAAGGGAGCAACCCTGAATATATTCTGTTATTAAAATGAAGAAGAAGAAAAAACAGGAGCTCCTTTTGAACTACCCCTTTCTAAGACACTTCTGGTATATTTGAAAATCCTTTGAAATGCATGAATGGCAACTGGGGAAAATAGATGTGCCTGGATATAGAAGCTCTAAACTTTACACAGAAATACTCTCCCTACTCCTGACCACCCATGACAAACAGTGTTCACTGAGTATACAGTGGTACCTCTGGTTACATACTTAATTCATTCCGGAGGTCCGTTCTTAACCTGAAACTGTTCTTAACCTGAAGCACCACTTTAGATAATGGGGCCTCCTGCTGCCGCCGCACCTTCAGGGCACGATTTCTGTTCTCATCCTGAAGCAAAGTTCTTAACCCGAGGTACTATTTCTGGGTTAGCAGAGTGTGTAACCTGAAGCGTATGTAACCAGAAGCGTCTGTAACCCGAGGTACCACATAGAGGTTGTACACTGATTGTAGGGATCATCCCCACGAAAGAGAGCAAAGTAGCATTAGAGAAGGAATCCAACAGAGACTCTGCAATGCATCTGATCCTGCCAATGTCTTCCAACTTCCCAGCAGCTTGGATCCCAAGATAAGTGAACATAAAGTCCACGGAAGGAGTTTTCCATCCTCTTCTCCTCCCTGCAGCTCCTGACATATCAGAGGGGCCTTCTGGACAAAGTGGAGTGCAGGGAGCTGCTGGCATGAAAGAAGAGTAATCCAACATCAGGTAGGGGAACCTTCCAGGCACTTTCTCCATATTCACTTATCTTAGGATACAAGCCACTGAACACGTGAACTTTTCTGTGCAATCAAGTTAATTGGTTATATTAGACAAGCTACAACGCTATAAATAGAATGTATATTAAAATATATTATTTATATTATTCAGATGTCACCTAATATAAAAAAGTCTCTAGGCAACCTACAAACAGAATAAAATTACAGTTAAAAACAGCAATAATTAATGCACTAACAAAAAATAGAATTACATCAAGAATAGCAAATGGCAAAAACATCAGCAGTCTTAGGCCAGGATAACTCATTACACTCCATCAAATGCCTGAGAAGGTCTTAACCTGCTGTCAAAAATATGCTTAAAGTCAGCTCTGGACCATAAAAAAAGCCCCGAAACTCATTAACTGCATGAATTATTTGCTCCCGGAAAACTCACTTTTGTCGATGATGGTTCTTCCTTTTTCTGCAATTGGAACTCCATTAAAGAAAAACCTATGTCAGTTCAATAGTATCCCATGGAGGTATTTAATATAGGTTTTCAGAACTATACTGATCTTTCAATGTTAAAATAATATCTATCTTCACTCTGCCAGAACAAGTAGGTTCTAGAGATACAATTCACATAATTATGGATCTACTGTACAAGACGGAGAGTGGTCTGCTTGTTGCAAGAAACTCCCAGGGAAATAGGTTCTAAATAACTCCTGCCAAGTTTATCCTCCTGCTTTGGCTAAGCCACACAACAGTATCTAGGCCACAGAGAAGTGTTTGAACTTAGCCATTTTAAGGCTAGGGCTTGATATCTCCTGCTCGCAGGAGGATTGTTTTACATTTATTTTAAAGCACCAAGTGGGGATGAAATGAAACCCAAAGATGTCCGTCTTTTACTCTTGCAAAGCTGTGAAAAGTGTTATTGGTGCCTGCACAAGTGCTGGTAGACCACACTGCCAGTGGCTATTTCCTTTCTGCTCATGGTTATTTGAATCCAATACATTTTTTAAAAAATGATCAAAAGGATACATTTAGTATTGAAACAGTTCTTTTTAAAAGCATTCACAAAATGTTTAAAAGGTATTTCACAAACCTATTAAAAACGCCTTAAGATGCAGCTTCAAAAGAACTGACAAGCTCAAATAGGCAGTTTACCAATTTTTTTCTGTACTAATCCATGCTGGCATCGTTCCCTCCTACAAACAGGAATTTCATTTCCCAAACTAATCTTTCTGGGTCCCTGGAGCTGCTATATAGGGATGCTTTAAAGTCAATTATTCCAAAAGCTCTTTAGTACATGGAGTACCTGTAAATTCCTGCTTCCCTTTGCTACCACTACCTTTAAGGGGAGCATTGCCAGGAGAGACAACTGCTGGCCATCAGCCCATGTGAGGAAGTCCCGCCCCAGGGAGACCAAAAATAGGGTGTTCTATTTCCGACTGTGTCCCATTCTTCCCATAGCCGTTGCTGAAGATGCTGGTGAGGCAGCAACAATAGCAAGAGGGCTGAGGAGCTGGCTGAGACCTCCTCCCCCAAGATGCCCACAAGAGTTAATGCCCACCGTGGCAAGGGCTGGGAATAGCTGGCGCCATCTGCTCAGACTCACAGGGGTCAACAAACTTTTTCAGCAGGGGGCCGGTCCACTGTCCCTCAGACCTTGTGAGGGGCCGGGCTATATTTTGAAAATAAAATGAACGAATTCCTATGCCCCACAAATAACCCAGAGACACATTTTAAATAAAAGCACACATTCTACTCATGTAAAAACACGCTGATTCCCGGACCGTCTGCAGGCCAGATTTAGAAGGCGATTGGGCCAGATCCGGCTCCTGGGCCTTAGTTTGCCTACCCATGGCTCAGAGCAACAACATCTGGTGATCTAAGAAAAGGGCTTCAAACAATTCCTCTTCCATTGTACCTCCCATTTTCTGCCTCTGACTTTGAGGGAGGCAGAGGCAGGAGCCACATGGCACCATCATTTGATCCCACAATGGCACCTAGTATTTTGCAGTCAGCTTTAAAGAGGACACTTGTTTCTCTCATCTCAGGAATTCTCTCAGACAAGCAGGACAGCAATATTCCAGAAACATTTTTTTCCAATGTTTGCATGCACCTTATTGGTTCAGGGTAATTGTGAGGGCAGTATCATCAACCCACACATCAGACTTTGCTGTTGTGAACATCTCTTAAAACCATCATAGTTGAAAAACAAATACTGTAAAATAAAATGCATCAACAAATTACATCCATCATCTCTCAAAACATAAGTCACACACTTTGATCCCATTATGGTAATGGGGAAAAAGATTAAATACATCCCTCATATTAAAAGCAAGTGAAATTGGCAGTGTTCTTTAACTAGCTGAAGCCCTAGGTTAAATTGCAAGTCCACTCTGTAAGGCTAGAATAATTTGAGAACGATGATATTTTGGTTTTGTCCAGTAGAGAAAGAATGTTGGTGGAAGAATTGTTTTGCTTGTCCCAATCTTTACTGAAAACAGGGTAAGAATGTTCATTATTTTCACTTCTAAAGTACATCTAAAGCAGCTTGTACCCTTTTCTTTCCTCTAACAAGGTTATAAAATATTGGACGCAATTATATTGATGAGCAATGGAAACACATCAAGTCAACTAGTCACCTGCCAAATAGAGTCTTTAACCTCTTCAGTGGGCAGTGGAATCACCAGAAGATTCTGAAGAATAAATGCAGCCTGCAAAAGAAAAATCAAACATCAACAGTGCCACCTGGCTGCAGCTAAATAATTGAAGACAAGAAGGCTGTTTCAGATATACACTATTATCATCAAAAGTAATGTTCAGGCCACTTCCACCTTCTATTTTAAGGAATTCAGAAGCTATTTGGATTTTGATTACTCAGTGAGTCATTTTTAAAAAAATCAAATGTTATGCTGTCTTGTCAAGTTGAGGGAGGGGGAAGTGCCATTTTATTTTTAGGATAAATTTTCACTGAGGACAAAGCATGAATAGCTGAAACATCCATTACACAGAAAATACACAACTGCATGTACTTGACTTATTTTTAGTATAATTTTCTTTAATTACTAAGGTTTTCTGAAAATTGATTTCTGTGTATTACTTTCTTTTCTATCATGTCTAACCTTGTTTGTTTACATAGTGCAGAAACAGTAGGCTTCCACTGTGTTGGGAAAATTATGAGAATTCATGTTTGTTCCTCTACGTTTCAGTGAGGATGTCTGCTTTGAATCACAAAATAAAGAAGTGTGACCAATAGCTGAAGAGCTTCTTTAATGAAATTTAAAAAATAAAACGCCGAAACATTCAGCATAATAAATTCTACCTGACGTATATAAAATGCCATTATAACAGCAGGAATTTTGCTCTTTTTTAAAAAAGAGCAAAACTGAACTGAGTTTGGGATTCAACTGACCTGTTTTGAAGTGACCATCAATGTAGGTTATAGGTGATATTCAACTAACCCCTCTCCTCCTGTGTGTGCCCCACAGCATCACCAGATATACTCCAGAGGGCTGGGAGAACCCCCATAAGAGATTTAGGGGAGTGGGGTGGGAGGAGGAGAGGGGTGAGAATGATTCGTCATTCCATATGTTCACCATAGTGCTACAGCAGCTACACTGAATCCAACCCTATGAAGTGTCTTAAGCCAATCAGGGAACATGGTACTTTTAGACACTGCTTCCAGGCACACCCAAACAAAGCACGCTTTCTACCACTTTGCCTTCGCATACCTAGATACACTCTAAATAGTCTTAGAATGGTGGTCTCTCAGAAAGAGAACCAACACTATGCAAGATTGTACTTCAAAGGGGATGAACAAGCCTGTCCTGGCCCCCGTCCAAAACCAGGCAACAGAGGTGTTTACTTGTACATAGAGAAGTAAACTTTTATTATGGCAGTCCAACAGAACAAATTATGCATCTACGAAAGAGCAGAATCTAGCCCTGGTGCTCTTATAGGGTCGATGAATAGTTTCCCCATCTTCCTGCCAAGCTTTAAACAGATGTGGAGAAGGATTGGCCACTTGTGCAACTTACTGTCTCTGCAAGCATGCCACCCTCCCTTCATTGAGGGAGATGAGTCTCCACTTTTGATGTGCCATCTCTCCTTGGGAGAGATCTTCGGAACCATTCTGTTACAGAAGTCTGAACTCTGTTCCTCCATCATCCTCCACAGTCTGGGAAGGGGCAGCCCCTGGGTCTCCCTCCTTTGAATTCTGGGTGCAGGGTGGGGGTTCTTCATCAAGCAGGCTCTGTTGCACCCCTCTTCCTTTCTGACTCCCCATCCTCAAGTGCTCCAGATCAGAATCAGAGCGCCCAGGGTGGACCATGACACTGACAGAGGGAGAACTGTTCAAACTCAGTTTAAAAGTCTAAATGTGAACCTGCCCTAGTTTCACTTAAATTGTATTTAGGTTTCAGATGACAAAAGCAGAAAATATCTGTGCACACAATCTTGTTTTGCTGATGTTGGGTATTCCTTCCTCCTCTTCATAATCTTCAGTACTCAATACACAGGCTCAAATGGGGAGTGTGAAGGAAGAGATGATACACATTTATTGGATTCCATGCAATTTTACAAGCACATCAAAGTTATCTCGAAGTTTCCACAATAAGAAAATTACAGAACAAGTCAAGTAGTGCTTGTTCCGAGAAAGTGACATAAATGATTGCAACCTTGTATCCACTTATCTTAGACTAAGTGCTATTGAACTCAATGAGAGTCACTTTTGAGTAGACACCTAAAGGAGTGTGCTGTAAGAGAACTTGAGAGAACTATTAAAAAAAACACATTTTTACAGGGAACAGAATTTACATACCTCTCTTCGGACCATGCTGCATTCAGACTGGTCCAGCAGGATGTTAATCACCGTTCCCCACAAGCCTCCTGATATGTTCTGGCAGCTTTCAGCCAACGCAAAGCAGCCTACTTCGAGGGATGTAAGTGCTGATCCTATGGCGAGGGAGGTGAACTTTACCTAGAATTAACGAAAATCAAAACCATTTACACATTAAAATCCAACTTTTCTCCAACCTCCACATTGCATTTTAGACCACGTTCCCCACCATTTAGAAGTTTCTTGAAAAACTGCAAATTGATTCTTAAAACCAATCATCTGGTTTTAAAACATTTTGCCTCAAGGCTGTTATGGAATATTTTTAATAAAAAGTTAGGTCACAAAGACCTAACAGTTTATGGAAATGTAAAACTTGCTCGTAAAAGTATGTAGGACAAGCAAAGTTTTAAAAGGTACAATACGGTAATGTTTGATACAGTAATAGTAATGCATGTAAGGTGAACACAAAACCATTCATTCATTTACTGAATCGGTAAGACTAATATAAAAAAAAAACCCCCACACCTTTGTCCTGTCTTCCTTTTCCTCCATACTATTGTTAAAATAGCATGGGGGGAAATCTGTTTCTTGACTGAATTATTCTAAGATCAAGAAGGAAAGATAGCACCCTTCATTCAAGAAACTGCTGAACAGTGACTACTGTCCAATTATATTTTAGATAATCATTCTAGTATAGCATCCAATATGCCCACGGATACATTTTATGGTGCCCTTGAGATTCCCACCCCTTCCTCTGCTGAAATTACATTTGAGAGCCGAATCCTCTTGTAGCCAACAGAATATGCCATGGTGTCTGTTTCACTGTTGTGCATGTGCAGTGTCCATGAGTTTCCCCAGTTTGCAAATGTACCCATGCGCCTTAAAAGGTTGGCGACCCTGATTTAAGACCTAATGTCAACTTGCACCATCCCCACCCCAAAACTTGCAAAGAATTCTAAGAACAGAACTGCTCAAAACAAAGCTCTCAGATGTTTTACCAGATGGGCGTCTCCACCCCCATCATTCAGCCCAGATCCAGGTCCAGCGCCAAGGGCCTTCTGGAGGTTCCCTCACTGCGAGAAGTGAGGTTACAGGGAACCAGGCAAAGGGCCTTCTCGGTAGTGGCACCCGCCCTGTGGAACGCCCTCCCAGCAGATGTCAAGGCAATAAACAACTATTTCACTTTTAAAAGACAACTGAAGGCGGCTCTGTGTAGGGAAGTTTTTAAAGTTTGACGCTTTATTGTTTTTAATATTCGGTTGGAAGCCACCCAGAGTTGGCGGGGTAGAAATAATAAAATTATTATTATTATTATAATTATCATCATCATCATCATTTCAATAGAATTTGAGGGGGGGTTGTTTTTTTTGAGGGGGGTAGAAAAACTGAACAACTGTGGATGCATAGATGCATTGCTATGTGTAAGAAAATGGAATGCCTGGTTTTTCTTCCCACAAACAGGAGATTACTATGCTTAGGAAGAATGGATGAGGAGCCCCTTAAGGTGAACAATGACACTGCCATCTGCGAGAGGTGGCTGGCTTATCCTGCAGCAAAATATGCAAAATTCCTTTTGGCAGAAATAGGCAATGTATTATAGCAGAAAAGGTGAAAGAGGCTTTTGTTCTGCAGTTCATGTTTCTCATATTGATCCTTGCACTGAAAGGCAAAAGAAGCTGTTAACAGCAGCTATTCTCTTGAATGCCAACTTAGTTTATAAGTAGCTAAGGTACTGTTGGAACGGAAGAAATTATTTCACCTCTGCCCTCCCCACTTTTCTTGTCTCTTGAAAAAAAACATATATTGCTATGAAAAATTGATATTTTCCTCTGCTGTCATCTCCCTTTTCTCCCATGTTCAATTTACCCAGGGGACAAATGTTTCAAGAAGCAAAATGTACAGCCTTTAGCCTTCATTACCCATTGTTGTTATCCTCCAGGGTTGAGCAATTTGTTAAGCGCCAAAAGCCGCATCAAAAATACTACAGGTGCCAGAGGATGAAAGAAAGCTTATATGAGTTAACTATTAGCTGTGTGCAATTAACAAGTTTGCATACAGTGTTCATTAATACTGACAGATGCCATAATACAGCTTGTCAACATGTTGCAATTATTCAGTCAAGTCCTTTGGGCATCTTTACAAGTGGGACTTGGGAGACCTGCTGTAGTACAGGTGAGTGTACAACTGGTTGTGAAGCTCCTTGGTGTCAGCTTCCTACTATAACAGTTCACGTTGAAACCACAAAGTAATTCCAGTCACCAAACAGTCACCCCAACCTTCAAGTAGGAAGAATCCAGAGGGAGAGAAGGATAGTGGGGGGAAATTTAATGGTTTGAATGTCGTCCTTGACGTAAATCAGTTTCCCTACCCCCTGCTATACAGGAGGAGAGTTGGACATGAGACAAAGCAGGATGGGTGCAACACTACTTGTACTCCAGTGGAAGCAATGCATGGAATTTTCTCCCAATTTTAGCACAGCGCAATACACCTTCCCTGCCAAGGCTCTTATGATTCCAGAGGGCAGAGCATTTCATTCTGTACTGAGCATCCACTAAATCACCACAGAACTGCTGGGACAATCTTCATCTGCCTCCACACCTCCAAGGTTGGGAGGAAAGTTGGCTGCTCAAACTTGCCAGGCAGCAATGGTACACTTGCCATGAAAAATGCAGAACTGACCTTGTGAGGATTGGACAACATCATCATATTTGTTGTATTGCAAACATGAAGCAACAGTGAGAGTTTTACTGACCTCTGGATCTCTGTCTACCCATAATGGAATCAGCCAAGCCAAGCCTTGCCGAGAAACAACTTGTTCTTCACTGTTATATGGCAAGAACCAGAGAGGTATCCAGTCCTAAAAGATAAACAGATGAATCCTTAACCTTAAGGTAGCCTTCATATTACACAATCTAGTTATTATTTATTCCAGCATTTAACATTGTGCATTAGTGTACACTTTTAAGGTACTACCCACAATAAGGAGCAAAGACAGGAGACTCTATCCCAATGGTAAGGGCACCATAAGATACAGTAAGGCCATGTGTAATCTGATAATGGTATCTTGGAAGGAAATTAAATAAATAGTCCTCAATTGCTACTTGTTGGTTACAATGCAGAATTTTCATTTGACACACAACTAACTATTCAAACTTTAAACCTGTCTGAGCCACATGAATGCCAAGAGTCATTTGAGCTGCTCGGGCTGAAAAGTCACTGCTGAACAGACTAGATTGGAAATACAATTTCATGCCAAGGGAAGAGTAGAAAATTGCAAGGAGCTGAAATGCTCAGCTGCTCTAGCCTAACTTCCTCCAGTATAGGAGTGACATTGCAGTGGGAAACAATTTTCTTGTTATTTATTCCAAGTCTTAATTGGGATCTCAATATTTATTTCTTGGGGGTTGAGGAGCTAGACCCCTACCAGGCCATGTAGGGGTTGGAAAACACCAGGGTTTCCCAAACTTGGGTTTACAGCTGTTTTTGGACTACATTTCCCTTCATTCCTGACCACTGGTCCTGCCAGCTAGGGATGATGGGAGTTGTAGTCCAAAAACAGCTGGAGACCCAAGTTTGGGAAACCCAGTACTAGTTTCCAAGGTTTACCCTTTCCTACTTCCACTCCAGTTGATTTTAGTATAGGGCAAAGAACACATAAACTACGTATATTAAACAAGTTGTGCCCCACATTCTATAAATGAATATTAATATCACCAAGTATATAATCGAACCATCTTCTGAAAAACATTTTTAATACACTGATTCTTCTCCTCCCTACAACCGTTATGGCCTCACTTGGATGCTACTGAAGCAACACATTCCTGTCTGGAAACTAAGGATGGTTTTTTGTTCCATGAACGCACTTGTATACAGCTTGAAGAAGCAAAGGTTGACCACGGTGCTCATGTTAACACTCAGACTTACAATTGTTTACCAAGGACCCCAATAACAAATGCACCCATTGAAATGCAAATCTGCTATCACAGAGTACTGGTGGTGCACAGAGTTGACAGCTAATTAGAACTGTCAGTAACTGCACGTTATCCGAGTAGCTTAAGCTAAGAGACAAGGGCCGCTGTTATTCCTCTTACCGCATTTGGAGCCTGAGACATCATTTCATGGGACAAGTGAAGCAAACAAAGGATGGCGCTCTTTGTGACACCTTTCCCCATGAAAGACATGGCATTTCCTCCCCATTCGACATAAAAAGATGAGATGACCTGGAAAGAAAAACATAGAACGGCAGCTTAACCGCAAACTACATTCTGATGCATGTAAGCTGAATTGCAGATGTGAGTCAATGGCACCCACAAACACAACAGGTTTTTAACTTCACTAAATAGACACTTTCCCATGCCGTTTTCAAGAGCAGTTTTATAAGCAGACATTTCTAAATCCTGTTCCTGTGTCAAGCAACTCTCGTTCACACTTTATAATCTATCTCTTATCATCTATCTCTTTCTTCTGGATCGGTAATTCCCCCATCTTACTATTACATTCAACAAGTCTCCACCAAAAGAAGCAGAATTGTAACAAAGTAAGGTCAGCATATGCAGGGGGTAGGGAAATCTATTACCTAAGTCAGATAATATTACGATATCTATGGCTGTCTTGGGCACAAACATAATGAAGCAGTATGTAAGGTTCTGGCAAGATAAAGACTACAATTCTGTTGCTAGTTATGGGAAGAGTGAACTACATATGTTTAGTGTAGGAGTACTGCACTTCAAATCTATATTTCTTATGAGAAGTTTGATATTGCTTCTTGGCTAGATACTTCGGCAAGAGACTAGAAGGTTATTCTCATGACAAAATCCGGTTGTTTCATTTCTAGCTCGGCATCACACACACTGCACTAAGTAATTTAGGGTTTCAATAATTTTTAGACTATTTGTGGATTGTACAAATATAATACAGAGACGCTCATTAATTTTTGTCATTTTGGGGATATGCAAAGTAAACACACAAATCTGCTTTTAAAGAGATTAAAAGCCTGTAGTACAAAAGCAGAAGCAGTCACCATCTGTTCAGTGACCATTTCAGATGGGAAGCTGTGTAAGAGCTACTAGCTTTCTTTGAAAGAAATACAAAGCAGACAAAAAAAAAACCACCCCTCAATTAAATGGCTCCAATTTCAGAAGCCACTCTACACTGAGATCTCATCTGATTTAGTCACCAATTAGAGATGCATCACGGCATCCCATCCCATTTTTAATTTATGTAATCAGCCATCAGCAGGACTTCTACATCTGCACTCCGTTCGGTGCTAACAATTACGTAAAAGGCCAGCCCTTTCTAGAAACAGCCCTGTTATTAGCCAACAATGACATTTTAAGAGCTGAATTTAGAAAGAAAAGCAGAAGTCTATTAAATAATATTTTATTTATACATCAAAGTGACATAGAATCCAAAATCAGATTTAAACTCCCACTTCTTCCCCATTTTACCACAACAGATTATCAAAAAACATTAACATGTTTGTTACATAATGACAGTAATGGCAACATTTTTGACCTAAAGGAACTCTTGCTTCATAATGAAAACCTCCAAAAGAGTTTGGAGACCTAAAAGACTAAGGAAGCCCACATGCTTTATTCTATTGCATTACTTACAAACTTCTGCCTAGCTTTAAATGCCAGAAGAACTGCTGTGGCAAAAAGACATCAAAAGGAAGCTACAACCAGCTTTTATTGCTTCTTATCCATGGGTTTATCTATCGTCTTTCAAATGAAACCTAACAGCTTTATTGTATAATGAAATGAAATATTCTTTGCTGAACAGTATGTCAATATGGACTGCAAGAAGATAAAACCTATCCATTCTTAAGGAAATCAGCCCTGAGTGCTCACTGGAAGGACAGATCCTGAAGCTGAGGCTCCAATACTTTGGCCACCTCATGAGAAGAGAAGACTCCCTGGAAAAGACACTGATGTTGGGAAAGATGGAGGGCACAAGGAGAAGGGGATGGCAGAGGACAAGATGGTTGGACAGCGTTGTCGAAGCCACCAGCATGAGTTTAACCAAACTGCAGGAGGCAATGGAAGACAGGAGTGCCTGGCGTGCTCTGGTCCATGGGGTCACGAAGAGTCAGACACGACTAAACAACTAAGCAACAAATGTAAATATAAACGAGTTCATTCAAAAGTTGTCCCATCAGTGCTGTTTGTGGGTGAGCAGGTGGGTGATGGCAATTGTAGTTCTTCTAGCTTGCAAAACTTCCTTGCCTGTTGGTATCTTTCCTGCCAAGAGTTCACAGTCCATCCTCTGGTTTTTCTCCCTAGCCCCACTTCATCAAGTTCTACATCTTATCTTGCAATACTTGCTGCACTGATGCCTTTTTGAATGAACACATACTTTCCCAATAGCTTTACAGTGTGGGGAGTTTCATGGGGAGGAAAATAACCCATGATCCTGTGCCTGGATGTCACACTAAGCCAGGGATTTATTGCTTCCAAAGGAACAAAGCAGCAGCCTCCTATGTAATCATTATAAGCTATGATTATATAACAGTATTTTTAGAAGTTCCGTAGTGGTTAAGAGCGGTAGTCACGTAATCTGGGGAACCGGGTTCGCGTCTCCGCTCCTCCACATGCAGCTGCTGGGTGACCTTGGGCCAGTCACACTTCTCTGAAGTCTCTCAGCCCCACTCACCTCACAGAGTGTTTGTTGTGAGGGAGGAAGGGAAAGGAGACTGTTAGCCGCTTTGAGACTCCTGAAGGGGAGTGAAAGGCGGGATATCAAATCCAAACTCTTCTTCTTCTTCTTCATCCATTAGTAAAAAAAAAAATAGACGTTAACGCATAGGCTTGGATCCAGGCTTCCCGTGAGCAAAACTTTGCTTACAGCGTAAACCCACTGAACATGTGTTGAGGAGGGGGTGTTGGTCATAAAATCAATCCTTCCTCTTGAGCTTCCAGTAAAGCCGCTCTGAAGGACTTGAGTGGGAGCATCTACTGGATCTTACTTGCTGCCACAAACAGAAGCAGCCCTTCCATTTGTGGAAAGGGCATTATGGATCCAACCCACTGCATTCTGCTTATTGGTCGCATTGAGATCTGTATTCATAATTCACTAACCTCAAGAAGCCCTGCTAAGTATTTCTTACAAATGGCGAATGGCTCCATTGTAACAGAGTACGAACTCCAGCCTGGGAGTGCAGTGACATGAACCATGCCTCTTAATGTTCTTTCCAGAGAAGGTAATCCATAGAAATGGGGGGCATCTGTTACTCGTAAATACTGCAGAAGTTTAAGAGCAAGTTCTGTTCGGAAATAGCCAGTAAGCTCTAGGTCTTTCCTGCAACGAAATGTAAGATTCAAGGTTCTAGCATTATATATTAATTAATTAGTTTACTCACTGGATAGCAACAGTGACTGTTTAAATCTATAGTTCATATAACTTAAGTTCAGATACACTAATGTACTAGAAGAATAAAGGGGGCATGCAAAGGAGGTAGATATGAATGATGGCAGACTATGAAAGCCTCACCATATTGTGGCATTTTATGTTGCTGGATATAACAGGGACCTCACTATAACTGAGAAAATGCTTGAAGAAGCTGGAGAGATGTCCAGCCAATACATGGCTGCAAAATCTCCAGAGCTTCAGCCCTGGCATTAAGTAATGTATGTACTGATTCACAAATAATAACTCCTACTTGCAAACAGTGGGAGAAGAGGAGAAAAAGCAGACCACAAAACAAGAGTTCTGTAGCTTGCATTCACGCAGAAGGTGCTTAAGTGCTACAAGAATATTACAAGCCAACACATTGGCGCGCTCTTCCTTCTAATAGTCATGAGCAGACACCTTACTGTCCAATCTTCAGTTTCGTCAGGACATCATCCTGCCTGTGAGCCTTAAGGCATGCAGTTGACTGCAAACATATTGGCCAAGTTCAAAAAGTCTTTCTTACTTTTCATCAAAGCTCTGGCCCCTAAATCATCAGTTCAGGCCAACAGTTTTCAACCTGAGGTTCCAGAGAACCCCAGGGTTCCTCAATGGAAAGATCAGAAACAGCTGACAAAACTTATTTATGTAACCAAGATACACCTTGCTCTTCAGTGTGAGAAACCCTCAAAATATGGCTTACAAAGAATCAAAACAGAACAGAAATAATAAAAAGCAGCAGTAGCAAACAACCAGCATACATTAAAAGTCAGCACAACACAAAGCTAAATAGGAAAAAAAAATCAGGGCTGCTTCAAGTGGGGTCACCACTGAAATGATACCTGCCAGTCTAATGGACCTTGATGGAGGACCAGAATAAAGTGAATCCAAAGCAGAAATCAGGCAGGCAGCAGCAGCAGAAATGTGTTGGATGTGTTTTAGGGGTCACTCCCAGTTCATGCAGGTCAGTACTTAGGCCCAGCTGGCCATGGGAAGTGACTGCACATTTCATAAAATGCTTTGGGGTCTCTTCTTCCCCCCACATCCCAAGCATCTCAACAGGTCAAGGTGGATCCTGCATGCATGCCAAATACTCTTCTTCACAAACATGTAACCTTCCAGTAAACATGAAAACTGGCCCTAACAGAATTTTGGGAAAAGAAACCAAATGTGGGGGGGGGGTCACATTCCATGCAGCATGACCAACACCTGATATATTAAACTACCTCTCCATGCTATATAGCAACAATGTTTTTAAGAATAAAATGTCTTATGGATAACTCTTTTATGCTGTACCTGTCAGTAGCAGACATGAAGCTGAGCAGAAGTGTATTCAAGAAAGCAATCAATTCTTTCTGCAGTTGTTGCCTGACAGCAGTCTTTAGGTCATCTATTTCATCTTGTTGCTGGGATTCTGGCTGCACTACAAGATCGAGTAGAGACTTTGGATTCTGCAGAGAAGATCAGTGAAATGTTATCAGAGCAGGTATTTCATTATTTATTCTGCACCAGAGCTGGGGAATCGGACTGTCATACAGAGGAGCATTTCAAACTATGTTTTACCTAAAGAAAATAGTGATAATGAACTGTCCAAAACAAACTGAGGAATAATTAAAGTTGTTCCATTTCCAGTAAGGCATAAATTTCAAATAACTAGAAGGTGGCAAGACTCCTGGCACAGACAGAGAGGATTAGAGTGGCTTATCACCTGGAACAGCTTCTAGGGACATCACTTTCCTGACACAACAGGTATCTTATTTGGGGTGGGGGAAAGAGATCTTCTTTTTATGATATAAAAACTTTTCTGTTACTCATTCACTGCAAGATGCTCAAGTATCTTGCCAATTCTATAGTACACATATCATATTTCCCCAGAACTTAAAACTGCAACATTTTGTTGCTGGGCATATGCACTCTGTCCCCTAATTTGTATCTGTGTTGGGACTGTTTTGTAGAATACGATTGTGCAGCCTGAGCAACAGAATGGCTTTGCTGCTGTATCTGCACCATCCAAGCTCCCCACCAGTTCCTCTATTGCTTACCAGCAGAGACACTCAGCAAAGGGAAGCCAGGTGATGTCACCTGCTACTGAGCTTCTCTCTTTCCTGCTGTTTGAACCAGATGAATGAAAGAAGTTGCCTTAGACCAAGTCAGACTATTGGTCCCTCCAGCCAAGTGCAGGCAAATTCTCAAGGTGTACCATAGAGGCATTTCACGCCACTGTTACCTGATCTTTTCCAGCTTCATCTGGAGATGCCAGGCACCTTTCAAACCTGAGAATGTTTGTCTCTAGCACTGCGCTGGTCACCATGTGTAACTTGTTAGAAAATTAAACTGTGCCATTGAAGTCCGGAAATATGCTGGTGGCTGGACCAGCTGAGGATCCAGCAGATTGTTAGCCAGGTGAGTTCCACTGCCCTTGATGACATGCCTTGTTTCAGAAGTATATAAAGACAGACATCTCTATCTCATCTAAACTCCCTCCAGTGTAGTAGATTAGGAAGGTTGGATTGTTCTGCCTGCTCCCCAATTAAAAAAATCAGTTGTTAGTCAGAGTCTTACATGCTTTAGGATTACATCCAGGATCCATTTTAGATGTTCTACATCTGACATAATCTTCTGTTCCTTAAGAAACTTGTTTAGGAAACATACAATGTCAATCAAGAGTTTCTCATCCTCTGAAGAAGCTGGAAGCACCTGAAGAAACCTTCAGTGTAAGCAAGAATTTAGCATTATCACAGGTGTATCATAAGCTTTGACTGATATTCCCCATTCCATCTTTCAGGCTTGAATTATAAAGATACACTCAGATATGTGAAGAAAGCTAGCAGTAACATACAGATGGTAAGTGAAAATGCTCAGCACGAAATGCCGGCATGCAAATGTTAAAACTCGTTTTGACGCATTATGAGCTGCAGTTTCAAAATTTCATGCCATTCATGTGACAGTTTAGCAGAGGAGAAAGCAAACCATCCACCCCTTTGTCTTCTTTCTCATTTCATGTTCTATCCCACTGTCTCTGTGAGATACCGCTATGTGCACTGACAGACAGACCTGGAGACACCAACAACAACAACCATCTAACTGCCCAAGGATCTACTTGCGTCCAGCAGGCTGGCAGGAGGGGCACAAGGTTGAAGGGGGAAGGAGAAAAGGGGCAAGCCACTCACTGCTCAGCCCAAGCCATTAATGCAAGCTGAGCTCCAATTATCTGCCGGGGGCTCTGATTAGGTTAGTACTGTACAGGGATGAGAAAGCAGCCAATGAAACGGAATTCATTAGCTGGGGGGAATTTGTCAGATGTGGGGGCAGCTGATTACTATTTTTTAATAGTAGATATTATGGGCAGAGAAAGAGGACTGTGACTCAGTCGCATGTGCCTCATTCTATCCTTAGTCAGGCTATGAATCTCCCCCTCCGCTTGCTGCTAAACACAGATGGGTTTACCACTTTAAAGGATATTTATTCCAGTGCCAAATGCTTAGAAGGACTCCAAAGAGTCTGGATATCTTTGAAACTTTCAAAGCCAAATCTACTGTGACAGGCGGCTTTGTAGCCAGTTATGCACCTTGCACTTACACACTGACCTGCTTAATGCTGTTTGCCAAGCCAAGCACTTCAAAGTGGCCCCACAAGGGCCACTGCTGCAGATTAATGCCAGCCTGTCATTCAGAATGTAAAAATTCATTCTCGTGACGGCGGCCCGAACTTCCCTGTGGGACACTGCTCGAATGATGGAATTAAGACAATCTTGCAGCCCACTGGTTGCATGAGTTATCTTCAGGGTAATAATATCCTCCGAGGAGAGCTTTAATGTGTCTGGAAATCTGAAATGAAAAAGGAAATCAGCTGATTGTTGAGGATTTCTTTTTTTACAAGAGACTACTGAATGAAGCAAAACAAACATTTTGTCTTCTCTGATCAAATTGGCTTTGATCCAATTATTTTTTCTTGATTTGAAACTTTGGGCAGCATGTGTCTTGTTTTAAGAGATCTATCACTGAAAATACATTTCATTTATTGGCTAGTATTAATAAAGTAGTATTTCACAGAAGTATTCAGTATCTTCTTTGGGAGATCCCAGGATATATAATTAATTATAGCACTCAAGCACCCCCATCCTCTATCTGAATCTCAAGTCAAACTAATTTACAAGGACTGAATCAAACTGGATTTGGAATCAGGCTTGGTGACCTGTCCCATCAATTGCCTCTCTAGTGTTCTCCTTCCATTTCCCAAACTTATCCCATTGTGCGACGGTGTTAGTAGAGAGACCTTTGGATGGCAGAGATCTTGTCTTTAAGGAACTGATATGGGAAAGCTTTGGCAACTATATCTCTATGTTTCTCTCTAGCCTTAATGGACACTCCTACGACATTTGTGGGACAATCCATACTTTCAACACAAGTGGCTCTGCTGTAGGAAGACTTTACCACTAATTTCCCCTATTTGGAAAAAGTATGCAAAAGGCAGGCTAGACAGTTGGGATGGCTGGTAGACAGGTTTGGTTGAGCTAATGGCTGATTGAGAGCGACTGCACTAATGTCATGAACATGGGGTTTCTCGGGGGCAACTGGTTGGCTACTGTGAGAACAGAATGCTACATGGGCCTTCAATCTGATCCAGCAGAGCTCTTCTTAAGTACTTATGTGCTTCCCACAACTTTGACTCCCACAGTCATTGTACTAATCACACATTCTAACTAGAAGCAGCATCCAGAGTTAACCCAATTTTGCTCTCCTTACATTTACAGTCAATGGAAAGAGGACAAGACCATACAGTGCTGGAGGAGACACCAACAAATTCCAGTTGTCACCCAATTCTTCACCCAAAATAGTCTTCCTGTTCCAAATTCTAGCACATGAGGGGATTCAAGAGGGGATTTTCAATGAAGGTGAATAGCTTACTCTTTGGTTCCTGTCTCATAATCAGTGAGTTTCAGTAAATTATCCACTCCATGGAACCAAGACAAGTTCCAAGCCATTTTAAGCATGTCTGACACCGGTTTCGAGGCCCAGAGTTCACAAGGAAATGGTAACACCACTGAATTGGGGCTCACAGCATGATGAGCTTTGACTCTGACAGGAAGATGATACCTTTAAGGAGAGAAGGGGGGGTATGGCAAAAGTTAAAATAGTTCTTTATCATCTGAAAACTTAATAAATCTGCTAATCTTCTGGCAATAACTGTTAATCTGCATGTATATAGCTTAAAAGAAACTTTAGGTTTTCTTTTTGTTATAATGTTATCCCAGTCTTACACACAATCTGCTGTGGTCTCCTATCCAAGGGACTGAAGGGCCCACATTTGCTTTGCTTCCGCAACACTGTGGTGTTAAAATGATCCTATATCATTTGCTAGGCCCTAGCTTAGAAGCGACTTAGAGTAGAATACAAAAATTGCATATTGCAATTCCTGAAGATACACTCTGAAGACCTTGCTGCTACTTATTTCATCAGCTGAAGAATGCTTCAGTATGAGAATATTCACACCTTTCATGATGTGCATATGAAGTGGCTTCCCTAGGAAGTGGTCTGTTGATGGCACTTCTTGATGGGGCACTCCACAACACCAGGGATACAACTTTCTTAAAGATGCAGAGAAGAGAGACTTACCGTCTAACAACAGAAACAGGCAAACTAAAGGGAAGAATGCTGTAAGAGTCACAGGGAAAAGTATCGGCCCTACGAAAAAGAAAACAAGGAAGATAGCTGTATTAAAGAAGCACTCCATGGGTTAATCAATTACCGTATTTTTCGCTCTATAACACGCACCCGACCATAACACGCACATAGTTTTTAGAGGAGGAAAATCCGTAGGCATGCCACCCGTAGGCATTCCCTCCATAACACGCACAGACATTTCCCCTTACTTTCTAGGAGGAAAAAAGTGAGTGTTATGGTGCAAAAAAAAAAAAAAAAACGGTAATTAACTGCCCTGTCACTTACACTAATGCATTAAACATTGTGATATGACACAAAGGCCTTAGTTTAGCATAAACTCACAGTGTGCTGATCCACACTGCCAAAATTGCAGGTGCTTTACTCTTCTCCCATTAGCACTTTCCCAACTCTCCAGAGCTGGTTTTGGAGGGCACCCAGGGAGCTGGAGGGGGCAGGAGAGGAAGCTCTGTTGCATAGATGGAAGTCAATTGCACCAGCAGAACTGCAGCCCCGGGCGCAGTTTTAAAAAAACCATTCACTTTTAAAACATTTTACTTCTGAAAACCAAGCAAAATATACCAACCCCTTTTGAGAAAGTGTGTGTGTGCATGAGTGCAAAACAAATTTATTTTACTGAAAAAGAGCATAAAATACTCTTTAAAAATGGAAAGTTTAGATCAGGCATAGGCAAACTCGGTCCTCCAGATGCTTTGGGACTTCAACTCCCATCATCCCTGACCACTGGTCCTGTTAGCTAGGGATGATGGGAGTTGTGGTCCCAAAACATCTGGAGGGCCGAGTTTGCCTATGCCTGGTTTAGATGGCTCTAAAGTTGTTTACCATTAATTGTTTAATAAATCAAAACATTAGTCGAAAAGGGCTTGTGCACCTTAAAAATTCACAACACATTATCCCTAACAATGCATTTGACCTTTGAGATCAAACTCCAATATGTATTAAGCTACTAAAAGTTCTGTTAATGCATTAACTGCTAGTGTAGTATCGAAACATTGGGCATGTGTTTCAATTCTGAAATTGATTACAATGGCCTTTAAAAAAAATCTCACTATAAGGCTATTTTGGTTAAAGCCTGCCAAACATTTCAGTTCATTTGGGCAAAACACTTAGTGGGCCGTGGACTAAAACCTTAAGAGAACTTACTGGCATTAGGCTTCCAAAATTAATGGGCTTAGATGCTAACAAAGCTCCAACCAGCAGGAGCATCCTGTGAGAAAAGTTCCACTCATAGGACTTCCCTACCAACAGAAGGGCAAAGAGATGTGGCTCCCTGCAGTCTTTGCTTTATAGCCACTAGGCTCCTCAAATATCTTCTTCAGAGTATCAGGGGACTCTCTAGAGCTGCAGTGTGAAGTTTCAAGCTTTCTGACACGCCTGGCATCATATCAAACATAAGGTGCAATAAACTGGATGTGGTTTGCCCCAAACGGCCGGGTGGGCCAATCTTCATGACTTGATGAGCCTAATTAGACCAACGGGTCAAATATTGCTCAGTTCTTGCTTGTAATTTACATTTAACTTTGCTGGAACAGGGAGAACAAATACAGTGGTACCTCGGGTTAAGTACTTAATTCATTCCAGAGGTCCATTCTTAACCTGAAACTGTTTTTAACCTGAAGCACCACTTTAGCTAATGGGGCCTCCTGCTGCTGCTGTGCCGCCAGAGCATGATTTCTGTTCTCATCCTGAAGCAAAGTTCTTAACCCATGGTACTATTTCTGGGTTAGCGGAGTCTGTAACCTGAAGCGTATGTAACCTGAAGCATATGTAACCCGAGGTACCACTGTATTTTGCTTGGTAGAAAAATAAAGGAACATAAAAGCAGTCACTATAAATCCACCTACCACATCTCTTTTCTTGATGCCTCATCAAACAGTAGTAGACAAAGCACTGCGGCTGCTTCACTCATGACAGCACCATAATCTTGGAATAACAAGCAAACTAAGAACAGAACAAAAAGAATTTAAAATATTTCTCCAAGCAGCATGACCACGGGGTTATACAAATATTCAAGTCTGCTGACAACACAATCCCATGCATCTCTACTCAGAAGCAAGTCCCATTGTTCAATGAGATTTACTCCCTGTTAAGCGTGCAAAGAATTGCAGCCTTAAAACTACTAATTACAGTAGAACTGCCAAGTTTGGATTTGCTTTTTAAAAGTAATCCATCTCCAAGAAGTACTAGAAATATTAATTCATTATATATAGCTGCAGGCGAAGTAATAAATACATCTTTAAAGTTTTTGGAAAGAAAATGCTAAAACGAAACAGCATTTAGAAATAGCATTTCTCCAAGGGCTGATTACCTATTCAGATGTTTAATCTGAGGTTCACAACAGTGAATCAGCAACCTCAGAACATAGTGAATCAGCTCAAAATTGTTGACAGAGTTTTGGAATTCCAGACCATTGGTAATCGTGGCCAGTGTTTCTGGGGTCAAATGAATCAGGAGGCAGCAATTTATTTACAAGACCAATGGAGTTGAATTCCAGTAATCAAAAACCATTCAATGAGTATATGAGAAACTGGTACTTAAATTACAGTATTCTTTGAAGGAAACAGAGGCTGCAGTCCTAAGGACTAAGGAGCAAGTCCCTTTAAAACAGAATAATTTGTTTCCAAACAAACATGTGTAGCAGGAATGGGGAACCCATAGTCCCAACACTTAGAGGGCTACGGTTCCCTGACAACTGGCTAATGGGGGCTGTAGCCCAACATCTGGAGGTTCCACAAGTTCCCCATCTCTGACGTGTAAGATTGTGCTGTATGACAGAAACAGATTTTTTTAAAAAGAAACGGATCCACTTAACACGCTAAATCGATTCTATGTAATTCATTAAAAACTAGTTTAAAAGTAAGCCTTTGGGGCCGTCCTAGCCTTAATATCTGAAGCAACAATGTGCTGTTGGACATTTAAGCCTCTAACTGAATAAATAAAATGCTACACTCTGGTAAAAATCCTACCCTCTTGTGGCTTTTGCATATCCCCCATTAATGGACCGACAAGGCTATGCACAGTTTTTAGCTATAATTCTGTAAAGTTACCTCTAAATAACACCAGCAAGACAGATGGCTGGTTGGCCAGGGAGAGCCGCTTTGCTGGATCTGCATATGTAAGTTTCCGTAACAAGGTAAGACATGGCAACATCATACACCCCATAACCTGCCAAAGCCAGAAAATGTTTCGTTAACAGCGATGCATTATGCCATCCGGCACTCTGCGTACCTTCTCTCTTTTTCCCCAACCCTCTCTGCTTCCCTGGAAACTTAAAAAGAATTCAAAAAGCCTACATAAGCCCTAATTTTTCACTTTTCTTTTAATATACAGGTCCATTGTCCCAGGCCTAGAGGACCAATGACCATTTTTAAACTCATGTTTGAATATTCAGGTGTAAAGGTATAAATGGAATGGAACAAGTTCACAACATGTCTTTCATCTTTTCATCCTTAGGGCATTTTCATCTCTCTGTAACACTCACAAAGGCTAATAAAGATGGAAATATAGAATGCATTATCTCTTGCTGTGGTGGCAAGTCTCCGCAACTGGGATGTGTCTCAATCACAGGGCAGAAAGCAGGCATAACCTGGTTCAGCAGTAACATCTTGGGTGGAATATTACAAGGATGAAGTAAGACTACTCATACCTTTACACTTGGCTCCACTCAAAACAAGGACGTTTGTAAATCTGAATGGATAGAAGCCTCATATATCACTGGTGCAATTAACCCATAATCCTAAACCACGGTTCACATTCATATCCTGGTTCTGATAACTATCTGTGACTCATGCAAACCACAAAATACTTTCCCATATTTTGAGGAAAAAGGAACCCATGGTTTGTTCAAAATTGCAAGACAAAACTTTTAAAGTTCTCCCTTCACATAAAGAGGGAGGAAAGCACACTGTGGCTAGTGACCACACCAGAAAAAGAAAACCTGTTACTGAGACTTTGCAGACTGTTTATGTCTGATTTTTTATTAGATTATGTTTAACTGGATTGCATTAAGCAGGATTTCATTGTATTTTTGCTGTTTTGTGCATGGTTTAGCGCCCAAGGATTACAAACATAGCGTTTCTTCTTCTACTATATGCCAAAGCCAAAAATGAACATTCTTCAAAATACTTATTTCCCAGCTATACCTAATCAAAGTCTAAATAGTATTTTTATCAGATCAAAAAAAATTGCCCACCAAGAATATTGAAGGCACAAACCTAGAAAGTTATTTGATAAAACTATTGTGAATTCTTAAATTGCAAGTCTCTTTCCCTAGATTCAGAACTATGGTCATTGGTTATTTTTTTGTTGTTACATACAGACTGATGATAACAGGTTTAAAGAACAGGAAGTTAAAAGATATCTTCCACTGAATTGCATGTGCTTAATCACTATGTTAAGGTAAGAGCCAAATAACTCAATTAGTTTTGCTCATCCAGTGGAAATACTAAAAAGCGGGGTGTTCAATTGCCTATTTTTACAACTGCATTTTTAAAGTATTTAATTCTTATATGAAATGCTTTTTATTGAACATACAGTAATTTGAGATGGAAAGTGGAGGCTGAAAAAAATCACATCCTGTTGTCATTCTGTTTTACCTTGCCATCCTGGTCAACACATTCAGCAAAGTATGAAAGTATTTTGTCTATGACACCCATCTTTTTGATGATTTCATGCATTTTAGAATCTAGAAAGGGGAATAAGACAGAAATTAGCAGGACTCAAATGCTGGGCACATGTGTTATACACATGTACTAATAATTGAGCACCATGTTTTGAAGACACTTGTGGGTTGCCATATTTCAAAAAGTAAAACCCAGGACACCCTGAAAGTGTGCCTCTTCCCTGCAATCATTAAGCTAAAATTGGCTGTTATGATAACCTTATGATTCCACTGAAAACAGAAGCCTTGCCTCTACTGCTATTACTCCCTGCCTCTAGTTTATATCTATGAGTCAACAGTCACCAACTTTTGGGGATCCAGCAGCACATTTGCAAACTGTGTGAACACCAAACAACCACTGCAACCAAGGACATCACTGCAACCTAGTCTACTGCCCACAACAGTCTCATTTTGGTGGGGGAGGGGACCTGTGGGTGCCATGTTGGCAGCCCCTGCTCTGGGCCACGCAAAATGTACAACATGGCATCATCGTTATAAGAGGTATCCCATTTCATTAGTTGCTACTCACAGTGAGGGGAACACTCAATTGCAACAAAGCCATGTTTAAGGTTTCAGCTCGGCTAGGACCAACCTTGGCTCCTTATCCCTCCCTTCCCACAACTGAGTATTCTACCTGAGCCACAAAAATGTGTGTAAATTTTACAATGAGTTAGAATTGCACTCTTGCTCCCAGTCCCATGCTTGATGCCATTTTACCTCCCTAATTAGACTCTTTCAGGTAAGACAAGTACCACTAGTTGAAGGAAAGGCCACAATGGAAATCTCAGCTTTGGCCAGATGGGCAGAAAGCTACCATTGTTGAATGCCCCACCAGCCGTAACAATCAGAAAGTACGACCATAGGGTGTTTCAGGGAAGGATGTGGCACCTTTATGCAGTTTGGGCCCCTCAGTTACATCAGCTCAGAGCTGCTAGCAAAAAAAACTACAGGAAACCACCCCACACATCCTCTGCCCTGATCAGTGTGAACTGGCAGGGTTTGGGATGTGGTAGTGGATCTGCAGCTCCACCCCTCCATAACCTAAGTTACAATTGCTTCCGTAGTGTCTGAATTCGCTTGTTTTCTTGCTCCCTCCACATCCTTTTTGCTATTGTCCCCTGTCTATTAGATTGTAAGCCTGCAGGCTTTTTAAAAAAATAAATAAATAATATCAGTCGATGGGGTGCATACCTATTACAATTGTCAGAATAAATCATTCATGAAATAATCAATCCAGGTCACAAGATTATCTCAAAAGGGGTTAGATGGAGCATCCATCCTAAAACATTATGCCAAACTACTCCCAAGGAGGAAGTAACTCTGTGAACTACTGCTGGTAAAAGTATGTAGGAAAAACACTTTACCTTGCATAATTACAGCTAGCTGCTCAGCTGCTGACTTCCTCAAAACTAGATCAATTGTGTCCGAGGTAAAGATATCATACAGCTTTTCAACAGTCTCAGCCTAAAAATAAAATGATACATACCATTATCTATCTGGAAAAATATTTGCCTTCGTAATCCCATCAGGGGCAGAGACACCTTCAGCTCAATCGTATAAGGGTTATTTGATTTGATGTTGCTTCATTCTGCCTTATGTTAAGTGGCTAGAGGGGATCCTTTGGGCTAAAGCACAATATCAATTTAGCGTATTTTATACTAGGGGCAAGGGAACCTGTTGTTGGACTCCAACTTCTATCATTCCTGATCAGTGGCTACACTGGTTGGGGCTGACTGCACAGCAATTTGAGGACAAGAGGTCTTACAAAGTCCCTAAAATGTGGTGAACGTTTCGCCTGCCAGATGCTGCTGAACTACAACTCCCATAATCCCTGGCCATTGGCCACGCTTGCTAGGGCTAATGGAAGTTGTTGCTCAGCAACATCTGGAAGGACAAAGGTTGTCCGTAAAGGTAAAGGTACCCCTGATCGTTAGGTCCAGTCGCAAATGACTCGGGGTTGCGCGCTCATCTTGCTCTATAGGCCAAGGGAGCCGGCGTTTGTCCGCAGACAGCTTCTGGGTCATGTGGCCAGCATGACTAAGCTGCTTCTGGCGAACCAGAGCAGTGCAAGGTTGTCCATACCTGCTCTTAAAAGTACTGATGCCAAGGAGTTCGTTTCTGCATATGCCACAAACTCCTTCTTTAGCTTTGCTCTACAGGCAAACTGTACAACGTGGGTGTACGTTTTGCTGTGCTTGGGGCCCCATTGGAAGTAAATTTACACACAATGTAATATAAAAAGTACAAGAATCCCAGGTGGATACCAGTGCCTAATTCTGCACCTGATCTCTTTGCCAGCTGCCAAGACAAGCACGATCCTACGCTTGGTCATTAATTAACCATGGTGAAAACAAAAGCCTCTTTTTTTTCTCAACTCACACTGCCTTATCAATAACTATGGACATTCCTTAAGAAACTCCTTTACCCCTGCTTTGTACATAGGAAAATTGTCACTGATTCCCAGATATGATCTGGACTAAGGACACTTTGCCCCACTTGGCTCAGAACCTTCACCTTTAAGACCACCCAAACAGACTGAAGTTAGAAACATGGACTAACATATTTCATTGGTTAGCATTACCTGAAGTTTCCCTCAACAAGTGCCAGTTGACTGACCTTCTGCCTCAGGAACCCAATTTTTTTAAATTGCTTACACAGTCTCCCTGGATCTCTTTCGCACTCAGGCTGTTCCATGCTTCGTTCAGTCTGTTCGATCTCTGTAGGACCCCATGACAGCAGATTCTTTCACCCCACAGCTTGTTCTCTCCTCTAACCTGTTCCTTTCCCTCCTTTCCATAGCTATCATTTTCCTCTGGATCAGTCACGTCCCTCAGGTCACAGTGACTACCAGGAAACCCACGCTTCTCCTCAACGCTGGCACAGAATATTTTCAACAGCATCTTCAACACTAGAACCCTCTTGCATTGGGGGATACAGCTCCAGTTCAATGCTAGCAATCTCTGTTAAAAGGCTCCTTTGTTCACCTTAAATACTGACTCTCTTGCTGAATCTCCCAGCTTGAGTTCAACAGTCTTTTCCACAATAAGTAAGTTAGGGATGCTTGAAAGGACACTACTCTGTGGTAGTGGGTGCCTCAGGGTTGCCTCTTCTTCAGTCGTAAGATGAAACATCAAGTGTTTGAGCGCCGTGGAACGGACTCTGAGGAAATAAAATGTATGCTTTGAATTTTCCCTAGAAAACATTTCCAGAGTGCTAAAATGTTGAGGTTATAGAAAAAAGGGGATTACAGCTGTAAAAGATTAAGTAAAAGAAAAGAACAAGGGAAAATTAGATAAAATCAAGGGGGAGGATTTGCTGAAACAAATTTGGAAATTGGGATGCAGAAAGGGGAGGTACGGGGAAGTCGGGGAAGTAAGGTTTAAGAAAAAAGGATTTGAAATTATACATGTTTGTTTATGTGTTTGTTTGTTTGTATTGTGTATTGTTTGTGTTTATATAAATTGTGAAAAACCAATTTAAAAAGTTATTAAAAAAACATTTCCTGCTCTTCAGTTTATACCCAATGCCCTGAACTTTTAAAGTAGACACATATATGCAGAAATGCTTGGTGTTCAGTCCCCATCCCCTTCTAAATAGGATGCAATGTTTTCAGTACACCTGCTATTTGAACTTCTCCAATATCTTATACCACACTGGGCTGAAGTAGTGTTTGAATATATAAAGAACCAACCAAATGATGATTTCTGGGGGGAAAGAGGAAACTGCACTGACCAGCTATCATTCAACGCTGATAAGACTTACTCTAAATGCAACTGTCATGTTCTACAAGTTGGTTTTATTATTTTTCCTACTGCAGCTTACTAATGTCTGAGCAATCCTTCCTTCAGATTTAAACAAAGAGTCTCTTCAGCTGCTCACTCTACTTCAGGGGCACCTAACTGTGTCCCCCTACTTATTTGCTCCTGCGCTTTTCCAATCAAGTGTCTGGAGATCTACGGATAGGCCTAATTTATTTAATTCTTAGCATCTTGATGGTGCTACTTTTCTCTGAGAAAATTTATTGAGTAGGAGCATTGTCCCTTACATTTTATTCCACCTTTCCTTGCTTAAAGTAGTCCAAATTAAATTTCCACAGAAAAATTGCTATTGGGGTGTCCAGTACCACCTGCACTTGAAAGACAACCTAGTTCATCTAGAATTCTCTGCAAGAAGCAGGTCATAATGACAGATGTAATGCCAGTCTTCCTCATATACAAAAAGAATATTGCAGATATACTCACAATGGTTTTTTTGAGAACAGAAGACGCAAGGCAGCTTTAAGTCTTGTAGTTCTGGGGAGAATCCCTTCTTTTTCAGAATTTGTTTCACTCAGTGAGAGGATGCAACTACCCAGAGCGTCTTCTGTGTCTGCATAGCCCTAAGTGTGCATTTAAAAGTTCACATCGGCCATTTAACAGAATAATAAGTCATGCATTGTAATAATTTTCTTGGCAACAGTAAATTCACCCTGATTAATGGGCAATTTCAAGTTTGTAGGCCAAATTCATTTGATGGGTGATTGCTCAACAGCATCAACACTATATGAGCAAGTGCTCCACCAAATTTTTGAGAGGTTCAGTTACAATTTCAGAAGACTGGAAATGTTTCGTTATTTAAAAAGAAAAAGAAAAAAAGCCTTTGTACATTTTTCATACCACTTCACAACCACTGTTCCCTTGATTGGCTGCTGCATCAGAGGGGAGTATGAAAGGGTATATGGTTCCATTGCCCCCCATCAATCCTGATTTGCCCCACTGTTCTGGCAGTTTCTTTATTTTATTTTATTTTAGTTTCAATTTTCAAAAGATCACAAACACACACCTTCCAAACTGTTCTGGCAGTTTCACTATACCCCAAAGCTGTGTGGCAAACCTTTCACCCCAATTTGTATTTCATGAATGAGTTAACATATATGCCTACATGTTTCTTAAACATGACCTCTGGTTTTTCGGATCAGCACTACTATTCTCATGGTCATAAAATGGCTGGAATTAATCTCATGAGATAGGAGGAGCAATGATTCTACAGCAAATTGAGCTACCAAGAAACTTCAAGATGTACAAGGAAATCTATAACTTGTCCCCCGAGTCAGGATCAATGAGGATTTAAGATGGTTAGGAAGAATAAGGTTCTGAAGAACTATTCAGAAAAATGTTGGATAATCCATTTGAAATTAAGCTTTCCCATTTCGAAATAAGCCTAATGCTACATTGTTCTCCAGCATTCACTCAGAATATCCAATGAACAAGTATATTGATTGCTCCTCCATTCCTTATTTGCCTGGCCGCCATGTTTATAAATATCCATCTTTCCCTATTGTGTAATGTCATTGCTGCTCCTATTGGCAAAGCAATTAAGCTTAGTTCAAGATAAACTGTGTTCCGAGAAGTCGAAATTACCTGAAGAATTGGAACAACAGGATAGAGGGCCTCAATAAACTTGTTCCAGGTCACTGCTGCCATCATCAATCGGCCCTGAAGAAGATACATCAGCATAAAAGTGGCGGCTGAGCACACCTGTTTTAATGAGAGAAGGCAAGGTAGCAGAATAAAGAGTGGTCAAACCAATTTGTTGGTGCCATAAAGGGAAATTAGGCTGTGCCTTGGAAGCTTTAACATCAAATAGTTTTGTGCTTTGTTTGAAATCCAACTGTGGTGAAATACTATCATGAGCCTACTGTTATCAAATAGTCTTCAAGTAGAGTGCAAGACTCAGCTGCCTTGTAGCAAAGCATCCACCCAAAAATGGCAAAAAGAGCTTCCCTTCCTTAAGGTTCAGGGCATGTTTTACAACTGGTGGTTGGCTTTGCTTACTTCCCACAGAGCAGACTGGCTGCAATGGGGGGATAAATCTCAGCACAATACCTGAACTTTATTCTATCCTTTGAGTACATGTCAACAAACCTGGTACCGAATCTCTGGTAAGAAACCTCTGATCTGACGTTTCTCACATTCAAAATGAAGAACAAGCTTGAAAAGGTATGGAACCATTCCCTGAAGGCTCAGAAACCCAACAGTATGATGGTAAACATTGACTGTGTCTCCTTTCACAACTCAAGATATAGAATAACATAGCTGGGTCCCAGATGCATGACAACAAATGTTCTTTCCCACACCAGTCTACCTGAGTGCCTAGACCACGTCCACATAGGATGGACTGCATCTCGTCCACATTTTCAGGTTGAAAATACCGGGTGGTATTCAAGTCAGTTTTACTCAAGAGTTAACCTATTGAAATTAACTAACGTTCATTTATTTTAACGGGTCTACTCAAAGTAAAACTTACTTTAATACCACCCTTTGAAAATTATTTATGACCTGACAGTGCTCTGAGCACCTTTACAGACACTAGCAAATACACTGTCAAAACAAAGATATGAGAGATTTTATTCTAGTAATGCCTTGCAAACTTGTCACAATTGTTCCTTTTACTATCAACACACCACCTTATTCTCTATATACAGTAGCTGCCATAATAGAATATTTCCTCTGCCTGAAACAACATAGTGCTGCTAGAAGCAGTTGTGTGTTTTTTTTTACATGCAACATAAAGCATACGCTCCAGATAAGGAGTCTTCAAAAGTTCAGAAAGCATGGTTACATATTAGCTTCAGTGAAACTTCATATTAGCTTCACTGAAAAACAGCAGGGACAGTTAACACTATGAAGAAAAGGGCCACTTGGCAAGGCCCCATTTCCCAGAATCCAAGTCCCCTGAATGGGAGAAGAGGAGAATTTTGTTATGATGACATCCTTGGGCTACACAAAACTTAGTCACATCAAAAAAAAATACAAGGTCTTCTTCAAATTCCCCACCATTCTTATGACTCAGTTGAAACATTCTGAGGTAAATTCCACTGAATGAAAGAAAAAACTTTAGATGTTTAGAAAGTCCTTTGGTGTATCCAATACCTCTCAACATACTGATTAACTCACAGAGGATAAGATGAACAAGATGTAGTACCTCATGATGGGAATCTTGAAGGCCAAAACTACAGATTTCATAGAGAACTTTGGGATGAAGCAGGAAATGTATTCCATAGCTGACTGAAGAAACAGGTTTAGTGGCATTATGAATTCCTAAACATTCCTAGAAAGAATACATAAAAGACAGCTAAGTATTGTCTTGACAATATTGAAGCCATGCACAAACAGTCAAGCTATTTCCAGCAAGATAATAATGACACCATTAACTAAAATGGATGCTAAGGGCTGGGCTGTTGGCTCTGTTTATCTGCCTTAAGCGAGCAGCTTTTTATATACACCAAATGAGAAGAACTATAATAAAGTATGATTTAGCAGGTGGACAGGGAATAGAGACAAAGAAATTGTGTAGACACATCCCTCTCCTCTGTGAAACTCAGCAAAATCTGAACGTGCTCAGGCATAATTCATGCCAAGCAAGCTTAACATCATACAGCAAAACGCTGGGTTTTCAGCCCAACACGACTAAGGCAGCTTTTGAAACGGACTGTTCCTATGAGATTACTAAATGGTAGGGAAGAAAAAGAAATCTTTCTTTAGCTTGGAAGTAAATTGCAAGCCATTTTAAATGCTAACCTTAACAGTTTTGAGGCAGTAGCGATAGGCTTCAGTTCGTATATTCGGCAGAGGATGGGACAACAGATGGAGGAGAACCTTCTGACTCTCTGCCTGCAGCAACGGACTGGCTTGGGCAGACTTCCAGCTACAAACAGAAATAATTCAATACGAAGAGAAATTAATTGCTCTGAGACATGGGCAGCCAATTCGTTAAGCCTTGGGGTGCAGATTCCCCCTAGCCAAGGCACTCGGGAGCTTACAACTAATTCAGTTACTTCCTCATCTTTTGTAGCTGTGCTGTTAATTGCTAGACTGTCAACTTTGGCCACATCCACACCATACTTTTAAAGCAGTTATGCCGCTTTAACGGCACCGGCGTCTCCCAAAGAATCCTAAGAACTGTCATTTCTAAGAGCGCTGGGAACTGTAATGCTGTGAGGGGCTTCCTAGTAAATTTTCGCCTCAACAACCCTTAACAAAAGTAGAGCTTTCAGGATTCCTTGGGTGAAGCCATTACTTTAAATGTATGGTGAGGATGTGACTGATTTCTGAAGAAACATATGCTACAGTGCACTTTCCTGTGTCAATGTGGGGGCAGTGGTACGGTGTTGGGAGCACAGCTCTGCAACTCTGCCCTACCATATAGGCTGCTACTGCTTTATACAATTTAAAGGGTGCCCTTTAACCAACATTCTTAAGGCGGACTACAGGGATGGCGGGATCCTTGAGCAGGAGCCTCCTTCTTTGCATGTACTGCCCTGCAAATCATCCTGTGTATCTATGGCACTACGTAAGACAGGACTGCAATCCTATACACACTTACCTAAGGGGACAGGATGGCAATCTTACTTCTAGATAGGAGTGTATAGGATTGTGTTGTAAGCCAGCACTTACTACTGGCTAAATTTATGACAGACAGACAGCGTAACAATTTAAGTATAGCCCCATACTTTTAAAAATAGCCCTGTACTCTTGTTTCCAGCATCATGACACGGGGCTTTCTTGCAAGTTAAGTTGCCATATGCTTACATGTCTGAGCAAATGCTGAGGAATTCCTGAAGTAGAGGGAAGTGCTGATGATATGGGAGACTTTTTAGGGCCTGTTCTACCATCTCCAGTAGATCAAGAAGATTATTTTCTCCCTACGAAAGAGTACATATGAATCACAGAATTTATTTATTTAAAAAAACAAACAAACAGATCACTTAAGGGTTAATGAACAAGCATTATCTTTCAAACAAGTAATCATTTGCTAATTACAATGGATGCAACTACGAATAGTAGCCGTCAAAAATGCAACACGTACACCCAGAACCAGTCTACAGGAGATCCATTAATACCACCATGTAATATACTTAAATAACACAAGAGTGAATTTTATTGGCAAGTAGGACCAAGGATAGATCAAGCATGCCTAAGCCTGCCCACACTGCAGCGTGATTTCACTAAGTTGTACAATCCAAGAGGGGTGTACTGTTGAAATATCATAGGGCAATAGATGGTTCTCTCAAAATACCTCCAATAACCTTAGTGGAACTCATTCTATGGCAGGGTGTGTGGCACTATGGGAAGATCATTTATGTCAACACAGCTAAGAGAACTCCTAAGGTTCGTCACGAGTAGCAATGTGAATTTTTTTCCCCACACAGAGGGAACAGTAGAGAAAAGGAAGTGTTTTGGATAGTGATGGCAACAGGTAAATAATATAATACGTAAAACACAACAAACTGACATACTCGTTATCGTCATTATCTTGATACACCTTAGAACTAACCCTATTGTGAACAGGGCTAGCTCCTGAGACGTAACAAGCATATATAAGATTAAAACAACTTGATGACATTTTTTGCCCATGCACCAGTCAGGCCAAGCTGTCCTCTCTCCCCGCAAAAGACACTTTCTCACACTCCTCACTACCCAAGGATGAAAAGAACTCAGAATGGTAAAACGTAGGACCTTCACTCTCTTGCCCTTATTCTGGAACACTGATGAAATCATTCTTCAACAAAGGCTGTAACCCCCTTACACAGTTACACTGCCAAATCACTGAGGTCTTAAGGAAAGTCACTATTTGTGGTCTCTCCCCCCCCCCTCCATGGTTCGGATGCATGGCTTGTATCCACCAGGAGCTTGGCATTCAGTACCGTGGGCCCAATTTTATGTAACTCCCTTCCAGCTGAGGTAAGACAGGCTCTCTCCCTGCTAGTGGCTACTGAGATTTGAAAAACCTACGTTCTGATTTTATAGTTTTGACTGGAGTGAGGGGGGGAGGGTTGCACCGAGTTACTAATACACTGCTTATAAGAGCATTATAATTAAGTGGTATATAAATTGTCAAGAACAGATTATTATTATTATTATTATTATTATTTTATTTACAGGTCGCCTTCCATGAGGCACCCTGAGGTGATTTACAATACAATAAAAACACACAGAGCAACTGCATATATAAGAACAGCCAAAACATTTGCATATATCAAAACAATTTTTTAAAATATATATATCCGAAAGCTATTTAAAAGGACACCACCACAACATATATGAAAATCAACTGGAATAAAATTCCCCACTTGGATCACTGAATTCAATGTTTCCTACCTCCTTGTGGACTTCCGCCATAAAGTTACAGGTACACTCAACAGAATAGGCAGCCTCTGCAGCTTGTTTATAGATGCTGTAGTTTTCTGAATTCATTTGTTCCAAATAAGCTATGACAGAGTCATGAATACTTGGATATTCCAAGGAGAAAGGCATGTCCACGGAAAGGTCAAATAAAGCTGCTAGTAAACTCTCTGGTAAAACACTGTCAGCCTTAAGAAAGGGAGGACAGAACAGACTAAGAGTCTATTTGAAAATAAGCACAAAAATTAAGTATTATTTTTATTATGTTATTTATTGACCATTTGTAAATAATTTTTAACACAAACAATTCCCTCAAAAAAAAAAAAGAACATTTATCTGCAGGTATGCTAAGCTAACATTTTTATTCAAAGCGATGTGTGTGGTCATGAGGTGGTACCTATAGAATTTGAACTAAATAACAATGCCGAAAAGTGATCGACTGGCCAAGGCAAAATCCTATATGAGGTTACAGTTGCAATCTCCAAGTTAGATAAGGCTGTATATTTTGAGTTCAAAATGCACTGCACAGGGAACAACCCCTAAAACCATACAGAAACTGCACAAAATTTGGCAGCCCATCTCTTAATGACAGAAGTTCACCAATATAACACATGGCACTATCAGTGAGCTTCTGAGAAGAATTTAAGGCTTTTCAAATTCTGGGCCTAGAATGCATTATTCCACCTCCTTTATTACTTCTCTTCAGGTCATTAATCTGAGGGCATCAGATTCTACACATTCTGGTGTAGCAGGAACTGTTAAGCGATGGTATCCTAAGTACTGGACTTCCCCTCTAAAAAGGGAAGAGTGCACACACAATAGTTCAGAACAAGACCTTTCTTACTTCAAAAAAAAAATATCGCAGAACCCCCGGTATACATGTTGCAGCATTGCCTTCCAGATGTTCTAGACCACAGTTCCCATGATCCCTGAGGATCAACAGTAATCGCAGTCCACCAGATCTGAGGGCACCACATTGGCTAGCTACTCCACCCACAAGCTACCTATTTTAGAAAGTACAGTGGTACCTCTAGTTATGAACTTAATTCATTCCGAAGGTCCGTTCTTAACCTGAAACTGTTCTTCACTAGAGGCATGCTTTTGCTAATGGGGCCTTTTGCTACCGCTGCGCTGCCAGCACACAATTTCCGTTCTCATCCTCAGGCAAAGTTCTCAGCTTGAGGTAACTCTTCCAGGCTTGACAACCATATGTCAGGAGTGCTCTGATGGTGTTTCCTGCTTGGCAGGGGGTTGGACTCGATGGCCCTTGTGGTCTCTTCCAACTCTATGATTCTATGATTCTAGGTTAGTGGAGTTTGTAATCAGAAGCATTTGTAACCTGAGGCATTTGTAATTCGAGGTACCACCTGAATTTACGGCAGCTGAATCCACACAATCTTCTGCCAGCATCTTTGCTGTGCTTTTGCAGCTACAGCTATGCGTTTATTGCCCCTTACCATTATCAAGAAGCAACAAAATTAAAAGAGAAGGCCTGCCCCATTCCCCATCAGTATGGGAATAAATAGAACTAAGGCCTGCTTCACATGATATTTTAAGTACGTAAAAATTCTCTCCGTGTAGGATACATACTGTGTGCATCAGCCCTAAAGCACATCGGGATTAACTGGGATGTAGGCTGAGCTACGTTATTTTCTTTAACCACCAGATGGCAGACAGCACACCTAATCCACATTTTAAGATTTACTGTTCCTTTATAATGCTCCAATACCAAATACTTTAAGACACAGCGGGGTGCTAATGTTTTATCTCAGCTTCATGCATGCATAATCTGCATGAACAGCACAGTCTTTTGATAGTTAACCAATGTAATAAGGATTCCCCCCCCCCAAAAAAACTGAACTCTTCAGAGTCACCTCCCTGTACTGAATAAAATCACCAAGCACCTGCTGATCCCATGTCAAAAAAAAACAACCCACACATAAAACAATAGTATCAGCTAATTATTGCCTAAATGCTTTCAGGAACTAGGGAAAACATATTACTTGGTTATCGCTAATGAAATTTTACCTATTGATATGATCAAACTTAAACCACCTGCTTCCAGGAATGCATTTTAACCTTTTAAAATTAATCTTGTCTACAAGGAAATATTTATGGAGCACATTTTCCACTTTTTTCAAATACAGGCAAACACACACGCACATACAAATTATCAGATGTCTGGTACTGACTGTAGCAGACTGGACACTTGTCATTAGGGAATAAAGCAAGAATTAAAGTTCAGATTAGATGCATTCATTTTTTGCCCCAAGTGAAGTTATAGCACATATCACTCAAAAGAATAACTACACCACATTCCGCACTGATTTTACTTATTTTCTTAATATGTATTGTGTATTTGTAATAGATCTTTATTTAATCTGAAGGACCATATAAATGTTGAAAAGTACTTTCTACTCAAGTAAGCTTTTTTTTTAAAGTAGTCTTTCAAGTAGTGAAGTCTCACCTTTTCCACAGGGATAAGTGATTGCAGTAACCGAATGGTGAAAAGTGAAACACTAACATATGCCATTCTGTGGTGGATGATCACAAGCTCAGGCTGCTCTGAACTTGCATTATTTTTGTGGTAGGACATGGTTTCACCCAGGGTATCTAGGACTCCAAGCAGTTTTTCCTTCTGCAAATTAAAAGGAAGTTCATCAAGTTCAATATTTATGAACAGTATATGACAGGGATATACTCAGTCATTACAGGAGATACTCTTAGAACAAGATAAACGACATCCAGTGAATTTCACACATATGCTCTCATCTTTTTAAAGACTTTTTCAGCTTGTCCTCATGCTGTAAGATGGTTCCCTACCCTACAGCTCATTAGAAATACGGTATAAAGTTATTTTAGTCTCCTCAACCGTTACAATTCATTGGAGAAGTCTGTTGCACATAGGGATGTGGTTCCTCATTGGGAGGAAACATGGGAGGAATTCTGTGTCTTCCCTCCCCCAAGGACCTCTCCCTCCACCCCCCCCCAAAAAAAATCTGTTTCTGCTGCCTTCAGTTTTCCACAAAAATTCCATTTTTTTCTTGCATGGTTTCAAAATGTTCTGAAATTTTGTGTCTCTGCTGCCTCCATATAACTTTTTCTGGAAAAGTAAGACCTGCTATAGCAGGGCTCCCTCAGGGGTGGCACCCCCGCTGTGAAAATTCCTTCTTTCCATAAAAGTCCAGCGAGCCCCTATGTTATCTGCTTCTCAAAAACAAGTTTATATGTTTGATTCAAGCAGAGCATTCTTACACAGATTAATTGATGAATTTCTGCTTTAAGACTGTTCAGCTGTTTTGGACTTCTAAGGATTTGTCAAATTATTATATTACTAGCCAAAATGGGGGGAGGGGTATAGCTTCTTTAAAATATATGTATATGCGGCCCACTCTAAATTCTAGACATAAAATGGACTAGAAACCGATATAAAGGAAATGGAGGTTTCTAAGCCATTTTTACAAAGGGAGACTCACAAATCCAAGACACAGACATCGGAGATACTCACAAGTTCCAGCCCAAAGAGACTGTTGTCTTCCCAAACATCTTCAGACACGGCATCAGAAATAAGCAGCAGATTCTCGGCCAGACACTCCAGAACGTGCATGGTCATTTTCTTACTACCTGAGAATTTACACAGGTAAAGGTAAGGTATCAGAGAAGGATATTACAGTAAGGAATTTCTATTAATTAATTTGGTTATTGGGATCCACTACAATCTGGGTTAAGACTCGGTTTCAGAACTGAATTAGCCATGAAAACCCTGATGGATATCCTATGTAATGCAAGAGACAGGAGAGCGTCACCCTGTTACTTCTGCTTGCTCTCTCCACAGGTTTTGATACTATTGACCATGGTGTCCTCCTGGAACAACTCAGTGTGATGGGTATCAGAAGCACCATACTATCTTCTGAGCTTTAGGGCTATGTTCAGCACTGGGCAGAGAGAGTAGCACTCTGGCACTTGTAGTCCATGCTATATCATTGTTAAAACATCTGCACTTGGTTGCCCATCTACTGAGCCAGGTTCAACGTACAGTGGTACCTTGGGTTAAGTACTTAATTCGTTCTGGAGGTCCGTTCTTAACCTGAAACTGTTCTTAACCTGAAGCACCACTTTAGCTAATGGAGCCTCCTGCTGCTCTTGCGCCGCTGGAGCACGATTTCTGTTCTCATCCTGAAGCAAAGTTCTTAACCTGAAGCACTATTTCTGGGTTAGCAGAGTCTGTAACCTGAAGTGTATGTAACCTGAAGCGTATGTAACCCGAGGTACCACTGTACTTGTATTACTCTACAAAGCCCTGAACAACTTATGCCTAAGGTACCTTAGGCACCACCTAAACCCTTATATCCCAGCTTGATCATTGTGACCATCCACCAGATGTTGGTTGTCCCCCGAGCTGGGAAGGTCATTTGACATCAGCCCAAAATACAGCATGTAGTGTCATCAACCCAGTCTTATGGAATACTCTGCCAATAGAGATACAGCAGGCACCTCCTGTTTCAACATTTTGTTCCCTGCTGAAAACTTTTCCTGCTACTTGCTTAGCAAACTCACTTAGTGACCTTGGTGAAGTCACTGGCTCTTGTCTGGCATTTATTTGGTTATAGTGGAAAGATCACTCAATTAGATGGAGTTGCTCAAATCTATAAAATGAGTGTAAAGCAGAGGGGAGGTCGGTAGCAAACACAGAAATTGATTTCAAAAGAAGTTTGATTTCATGATGGCTGCTGGACACATTAATAAAATTTAAGTTGCTCGGATTCCTAGCAAGAGCCCACAGAATGCGCAGAGCTTCACAGCAGGTAAATATGTTCAAAAGCCTTCTGCCAGGTATCCTCATTTCATGCATATAAATTATTTTGAGTTTCATTAGTGTGCATATATATATATATATATATATATATATATATATATATATGTAGATCTTAACATTTTGAATGAATAGAAGCTTCAGCTATAGAACACCTGGCCTATTATAAGCCCAGAATTCCTTTTTTAAAAAGAATTACCTGTTCTTAGAAGAGGCACAGCATATTCTAAAATGGCTACACAGAACTGAGGAAGGCTAAGCTGTTGGAACTGTAACTCTAAAGTATCCTCATTCTCCAGTTCTGGAAGGTCAATATGGCCCATATCCAAAGGTGAGTGAACTCTTGAATTCGCATTAGCATGAGAACTGCTTCCACTGCAAAAAGCAAACAAACAACCTTATCAATACACAATACAACTTATCCTACTATTTGCAAGTAGCAAAAAGCAAACTGCATAGGAAATGTTGCATGGCAAATGCTGTAACTGGAGGAACACTTTTGGATGTCTGGTGGCACTTTCTTCTACCTTCTCAATCCACACCTCAAACTCAACATTTCAGTGGTGTAGTCTTCTCAATGCACCACTGTGATGCACAACATAGGCAGAGTGTTCCTTTTACTCAGCTCCTCTCACTTTTGGTGAAAAACCTTGCCAAAGTTGCTTCTATAATCACTGCATAAATTGGGTGGAAATTACCATAAAATTAGGCCAAGCTATCACAATACTGTAGCCTTCAGATAGAAGGGGTTGAATACAAGAAGCTGAAGGTACAATCACAAGGCTATTTTTAATAGTAAGCTAACAAGATGGCACTGCATTGCTTTACAGAGCCTGGTGTGTATTACTTTTTTGGAACAGGAGTACAGTGAACATTTATTCTTCATATTTAAAAAGAAGCACCACAATTCCAAATACTACATTTTGCATGCTGTCTGCCAAGGTAATTTGGGACATTCCGAGTTGTGTTGCTTCTTGACTAAAGGTAGTGATTAACGAACCAGTCATCAAGTCTCTGAAAAGAGACACGTTTTCTTCTACCTGCTTATTAGCTCTGCAGTTATTTTCGTTCTTGATGAAGCCCTGCTTCACACAGGAGCACTGAGCAGCCTCCAGGTGACTTAGCAGCTATCAGTTACAAGACTCCAGCTGCTCTGGGAAGCCCATGCCAGTTGGCATTCATTCATTCACAATAACAGTAAGCAAAAAGAAATGAACTGAATTACATGGTTCATTCAGCATGCATGACCCTCCACCTATTATTGCATTAACCCTGCATGTATGGGGATCTTAACATGTGGTTTTCTCAATCAGTTCTAAGAAGATGGCTCTATATCTGCACCCCTTTGCCTATGCACTGCTGTCCCATACAGGAAGTCATGGTCAGTGCTTACAGTGCAGTCCAACATTTGTAAAGATTTCTAGACAGGAATAATAGAATTTAAACTTTCAAGCTTGGTTCTATAACGCATGAGGCTAGTAACACACATTTAAAGTACAGAAGCTCCAATCTTTAATTTGAAACAAACAAACAGAGGCTACCGACTGAAATAGGATAGCAAGTATATGGTATACAACAAAAATGTTATGGCCAACCTTGAAGATACTGCATCCCAATCTTGACCATCACCTCTGGGACGCTGACCTGTACGTCCTATCACGGAAGGTCGAGGACTACTACTTCCAGGGGATGCATTCTGAGAATGAAGGGATCTTCTAGCATCTTGGCCGTAAGACACTGAGGAATTCTGGGAAATGGTACCTTATATGACATTAATGACAATCAGGCTTTTGTATGCAGCAAGCACATAACAAATAAGATGGACAACACTTCACGAAATTTACAATGTTTTCTATCCAGTAGAATACAATTGAATATAAGCCAGGATTTAGGTCAACATTCAGAATGCACTTCAAACAAACACTGGAAAGACTGCTATTTTTGCTACTAAAAATTATCTAGAATAATTCTTATTTTGCTAGGTTTCCTTCCACTATATATTTTTTTAAGCAATGGAAATGTTTTTTAAAAAACTTGCAAAAAGACTTGCTTTAATGAATTATGCTGTGAACTTTGATCAAATATTTGTCTTCAGATGCATTCCTTCTGTATTCAAGCTTACTTAGTGAACCTAAAAACTGGTAAGGCAGAGACAGGCGATAGCTTGAGCTGTGGATCTGCCAATTTACACATCAACAGCTATATTAACATCCTATGTGAGGCAAGCAGAACCAAACTAATTATCTTTGCACTATTTGCCTCAACAACTCTCTATTCGCTGTTGCATCTTGGTGCCAGTGCAATTGTGTATCAGCACTAGTTGGATACACTATCTCTTGGGAGTCTGAATCTCTTACCAACTTCCTGTCGGTAAATACTCTGATTCCCAGAAAACACACTGTTGTATCAAGCAAAACTCAGGTAAATATGAAAAATATCTAAGGAGGAACAGGCTTCTTAGCTGCAGGAAGCATAAATAATATCGGAGAGGGGTTATGGTTTTGTTTGTTATTACGTTTTGTATTTTTGTATTTTTATACTGTAACCACCCTGTGATCCTCAGATGAAGGGAGGAATATAAATTTAATAAATAATAATAAAATATGCAAGGCAAGTCTAAATCCTGACCATCTGTATTTTCTCTTCCTTCATGTTCACCCCGCCTGGTATCAGCAATGTGGACTGAATAGCCGTCTCCAGCAAACAGATGAATGAAACATGTTATATATTGGTATAGTTGGATACCAGTAAACATTCACCTACATATATTGTTTTGAACAGTGTAAGATAATAATGGAATCATCCCATATCTCAACTTGTTTATTGCCATGTTTTCTCACCACCACCACATCTGATTTATTGTTACAATGATATAATTCTGGCTAAGTCAGAAATGTATTGCACTATGTCTCTCAATACTTGGAAGATAAAAACATGAAAACAATAACACACACACACAAAAGGAGTGTGCAACATTGTGGTAGAAGAAACCTAAGTGGCATCTAATGGTAACTTAACTACTTTATGAGTTGTGAAGTGCTTGTCCGTAATACTGCTACGATACATTTGGAGGAAGTATGGGGTTAAAAATGCATACAAACAAACAAGAATGCAATTATATATACAATTTTTGCTATAACTATAAATTATTTAATAGACAGAGGGGGAGAGAGAAACAAAGTATTTGGCCAATGTATAATCAAGAGTCAATTTATCCTGATTTAGCTATATCTTTTTGTTGCCTATCCTTTTCTGACCAAGTGGAGATTTTTAGTCCTGTCTCAATCTGTACTGAACTGTGCTGAAGTTGGCATTCTTTTTATATGTGTTTTTATTGTTGATTTGTTTATTATTCAGTTGTTTCAGGAAACTTTATGGGAAGCAATTCATCAATGAAATGAAAGAGAGAGGGCGACGGAGGGGAGAGAGAGATACAAACCAGTTTCACTTGAGACAAAACTTGGATCTCTATGGAAGTTCAGTCTGTTTCTTAAGAAGGTACATAATTGCTGCAGACATAAGACAGCTTGTAAGGCTAAACGGTGTTGTCCATCTCTTCCGAAAGCCAGTGTTGTTAGCGACAGAAGACTCTGAGGTAAACGAAAGTCACCCATTATTAGAACTTAGGCCTAAACATATATGCAAGCAAGCAAACCAAAAATCGCTAACACTTCTAAATGAAACATTTTAGTTAAAAGCATTTCTAACCTGAACAATCTTTGGTCTCTGAAGAAATATCTCAGCAGGAAAGTCTTGCATGATGACATCTTGTAGAAGCTCACAGGTATTCCAAATTAAACTGTGATTTTTGCTTCTCAGTGAGCTGTAAAGTACATTTGAACTTTTACTGTGAACTTGCTTTGCAAAGCTATAGTAATCAACTCTTTATACTCCATCAGTGGCATAATTTTATATCTGATTTGATTATATTCCACCCTATCACCAAGGCTCAAGGAAATTTATTTTTTAAAACAACACACACACGCTGGGTGGGTGGGCAGGGAGGAGAGGAGGCAAAGAGGTAGTGATTTCATTAATAATTCCATGCATGGCTCCAGAACAAAAGAAAACTGCCGCAGTTCTTATAGAACTTGCACTTTAAAGAAGAAATGTAGCAACTTTTATTCCCTGTCACAGAACACAACAAAGCTATAATTAATTTCACATACCTTTCACTTGATGAAAGAACATGTCTATCTGTTGTGGTCAGGGATAACCATGGAAATGTAGAAAATTTCAAGGATTTCACGCCGTGTTTCACTGAGGATGGAAGAAAGGCTATTTTTACTGTGTGCCATATACTGAAACACAGAGCAAACAGGTATCATTCAGTGTTTCCATTGTAGAAACTCATAAGCACTCCTATAGCGGATGACTCTTATCTCGTTTCCCCATCCCAATATACCTTTGTCATTGTTTGAAACCTACAATGCCCAACACTAATTTTCAAAGGCTTAAATGGTAAGAAATGTATCTCAACGCCATCCTTGAAGCTAGAGTTTCTTTGTTTTGCTTTGCCCTGGATCCATTTTCTAAATGTAAACTAGAGGGGGGGAGCTAGGGATGCAATCTAAAAGATTATCAACAGAAGCCTATCAGAAAAGACAAAGTGGTACATTTTTGATGAAACCATTTTGATCCAAGGTTATATTTTTGAAAAAAAGAATACTGTAGCTATTAGTTCCACCTGCCAATGAGGGCTGGTATCCAAGCACTTCCTTTTGATTGCATAAAATTCCAACATTGGTATAAAACTTACTTCTAAGTTGTTGATAAGTTCAAATCAATAGTTGAAGATCCCCTCCTCCTGGATTAACTCTTTCTCGGGTGTTAGTTTTTCTGCCTCCCCCTGCCCCGCCCCATGCCACCTATCTTTTCTTATATACCTGATTCTCAATCCGTTGCCCAGGGGCGTAGCTAGCTGCTCCGGCACCCGAAGTAGCAGGGACAGGGTGAGCTGCCCATGGGGGCAGCGCAGCGATCCGCGCATCGGGGTGCCACAGAGATCCGCGCACGAGGGTGGTGCGGAGATCTGTCAATGAGGGCAGTGTGGCAAGCTGCCCACGGGGTCCGCCTGGCAGGCGCAAGCTGCACTCTGCCGTTTTGGGCAGTGCAGGGCCCCGAGCCACTGCGTCACTCCCAGAAGAGACGCGTTGCTGGGGCACGCTGCAGGCCAAGCCCCGCAGTAAGTGCCGCCCCCTGCGGTGCGCCATTTTGTCACCCCCTCAGGGATGACACCCGGGTCGGACCGCACCCCCCACACTCCCCTTCCTATTCCCCTGCCATTGCCTAGTCTGTACCTTTCTTTCAGTCACATTGGCTCTGGGATCCTCTCCCTTAAGCTTCCCTACATTAAGGATCTTTTCCCTATCTTCATCCTGCTGCACAGCAAGGCTAGGCCTATCTTTCCCCTCGATGTGAGGTTTTAATCATAGCCAGACTGTCAATTTGCCAAGGAATCAGGTTCCTTCCTTTTATCAATTATCACCTGGCAGCAGCTATGCTATTAGTATGGACATGAGAAATCCTTGCACCCGAATTTCCTTATTTTCTCCTGACTTCCAATCTACTTTTCTTGTGTGTTTTGTCTTTTAGATTGGAAGCAAAGGACCCAACTTTTTTTTTTTTTAATGGCTCTATAAGGTGCTCTGGGAGCCTGCTGAAAAAAACATTAAAAGTCTTAAAAAAATAAATACGTATTTTCCCCTTCCTTCACCCAACTGAAAACTTTGTTCCCCCAATTGCTCTGAATGTTCATGAACATTCCATGATATATCAGCTCATCTAACTGGTGTCCAAGGCTTCCACCACCATAACCACAATACAGGTGGGTTTAGCTATTTTAAAAAAACCAATAAAACAAAAATAAAAAGGAAGAATCTTTAAACAAGGTTGAAACTTCATTCCTTCTCATTGGTGCTCAACCACAATAACAAATCTAGAAAACTATCCAACATATGTTTACTTCATTTTTATAAAGTTACCTACCAGATAGCTGTTTTGGTGGTATTCCCATCTCTTGCAAATTATTTCCCCCTTCATCAAAGTATCCAGCATTAGCTTCTTCTGACAATACTTAAAAATATAAAACCATAGTAAGTAGCAGCATTAACTGTATTAAATAGCTTCATTTTTTTTAACTCTATGGATCATATACAGTCATTTTTCCTTTTTAAAAGTAGATCTGTTTCCTTCCAGTATTTTCATTTTTGAAGATTTATACTTTCAAATCGCCAATTCTCTGAAAATCACTGAAGGGATCAGCAGTCACAAACACAGATACCATTAACAAAGGTTTAGCATCTGGGCTAAATAACTTGATATTTTCAATACAAGGCCCACACTTTGCAAAATAAAAATAAAAGTGCTGTGTATAAAGGTGTAACTTACCTATATTAGTCACTGCTGGCAAGGGCGTTTGATAAGACACTTCCTGATAATCAGCAGAGATTTCTGAAGGCAACACAAATAGCCCATCCAAAATCCCATCAATCACAGCCTGTAGGTTTGGATCCACATTTGGACGAAGTTGAGTGAAAAACTCCACTGCCCCAATCCCAACCAATTGTTCCACAGCAGATGGATGCTAAAATTAGAAAGATGATATGAAGTTAAAAAACGAAATGGCAAATTCTCCAAGCTTTCATTTATTTAAATGTGCCTTGCAAGAAAAAGCTCATCCAAGGCAGCATACAAAAGATAATTAGTTTCATATGCTTCTAATTCCTGGACCCAGGATGGATTCAAAATTCTGGAATGGCCAGGCTAGCTTGCTGGTGAGGTGATGGCCTAGGTATGGGTTGTTAAGCTAACAAAGCAAATGGTTCCATGTTAGAGAGCAAATGGGTGGACCTTAAATCGCCGGTAGGTAGAAAGACAAAGGCCAAAGTTGAGAGTTGCGTTGTGCATGTGAGCTAGAAGGTAGAAGCAAGGGTGTAGGCTGGGCAGCTGAAAGACACAGCCATGCTTGATTTCTGTTGGAATCCAAGGCTATATCTATGGGAGAAACAAGAACCTCTTGGAGTGTTGATGCAGTTGTATATATGTGTAAATAAACCATATATTATAAAGACACCACAGTCTCCACTATTCCTCATTCCAAAGGAAACACAAACCCTGGGCAAGGGCCTTGAACCCCTGGAATCTTGCACCGCCCAGAGATTGGGGTGGTGTGCAACAATCATTTAGCTTCATATGCATAGCAGAGGATCTCAGAAAGAGCTGTATTTAGAAGATAACCATGTACTGAGCATCTCATTCAAGTCACCTTTCAAAAGAAATACATCATGGCATATAATTTTACTTTCCAATGTTCTTTTAATGCCGAAGTAGCTTTACATTAAGTGGGGTAACATGTAAGTACTTTTTAGCATGGATATGGACTGTAGATGGTTTGCCGTTTTCAAAAACATATAACAAAACAGATAACTGTACCTTCACCAGGTTGCTCACTAAATTCAGAACGTCTTCTTTCATTGGTACTACAGGAAAGTTGAACCACTCCAGAAGACTGAGAAACAGGAGTTTTTCTTGAACCAAGTCATCATATGTAACCAAGTTGTGATCCAATTTACACAAAATATTTCTAAGAGCACGTTCTCTAATTTCAGCCAGCTGATGACCTGTTCAAAAAAATGAAATAAAAATGGAAGAAGTTTCAGAAGTTCAGCTGATACTTTAAATCAGATGTATTGGTTATTCCCAGTAAGTTCAGCTCAGAAACCAGCTTCCCAATTCTTTAATCCCAATACGTGTTAAGAAGGTGGTGGACTCTCCTCTCCTTCATGGGAGGTTTTAAAGCAGAGGTTAGATGGTCATTTGTCAGGGATTCTTTAGTTGTGGTTCCTGCAGTGCATGGGGCAAGACCCTTGGGATTATCTCCAACTCTACAATTCTATGATTCTAAGACTTTAAACCTTTAAACAAATAAATCAAGAGAGGCAAATACATTTGGTAATGGTACTACACAGAAAATTTCAGTTGATCCTCTACTCCAGACCACAAGACATACATATCTGCTCTTCATTTCCATACATCTGTCACTCACATACTGTTTCCCCCTTCCCACCCCACCACCCCATAAACCATTTTTTATATTTCTTCATGAGCAACAGCAACTTGATTTGACCTTAAAAAGCTGCCACTCAGAAACTAATCTTTTAACGAAACATAATAATAAAACCAATAGGTTTACATATGCCTAACTCTGCATCAAACTGGAATAATGTAAGCATCATGGATCTAATTCAGAAAGCTTTTAGATGGTAAAACTATAGTTGAAGGCCAGCAGCATAGTGTCAGTTGTAGGCCACTGGGGTGGGCGCACTCCGGGCGGCGGGCATTAGCCTAGCCCTCTCTGCTGAAGTGACCCCACACCCACCAAAGCAAAGCAGGGCATGCTGAACCACCTGCACAGCCATGCAGAGAGGAGCCCAGCTGGCCAATGCAGCCATTGGTGGGCAGAGAGGAGCATCAGGCCACACTGGGGGTGCCTGGTTTGCCCCAGCCCTCCTGGCGCTCCCCACACTATGACCCTGGTGAAGACTTTGATTGTAAAACTAAACACACTTCCTACAGTGCCCTATTTACTTCAGTGGTAAAAATGCCTAACGAGATGCAGGATCGTGCTGGGTACTCCCTAATCAGAGTCGCTGTGATGGGATAAAAATAATAAAATTGTTGTTGCTGTTGTTAGGTTTGTTTTCAAACACAACTCAATAAGTACAGTTATGTAATGATCTTCTGCTCACTGCATCACCCTGTGCAAACTCCTGTACACAGTTTGATTTAACTCGAGTCATTGCATGGGGGTGAGGCAAGAAGAGAAAGCTAGCGAGCATTCATTTAAATGAAGAGCACAGAAAATATGCTAATCAAATTTGCAGATGACACCAAACTGGGAGGGGTAGCCACAGAAGACAGAATTGGGATTCAAGAAGACCTTAACAGATTGGAGAACTGGGCCAAAACTAACAAAAGGATTTTCAATAGGGACAAATGTCAGGCTCTACACTTAGGCAGGAATAGCCAGCTGCACAAATATAAAGACGAGGGACACCTGGCTTGCCAGCAGCACATGTGAAAAGGATCTACGGGTCTTGGTAGACCACAAGCTTCACATGAGTTAGCAGTGTGATGCAGCAACAAAAAAACCCCTAATGCTATTATAAGCTACATCAGCAGAAGTATAGTATCCAAATCAAGTCACTGTAGTCTGCCTTGGACAGACCACACACATGGAGAACTGCAGTAGCATAGCTAGGCACTGCAAGGGGGGGCTCAACAACTTTGGAGAGGGTTTCGACCCCACTGGAGAACTGTGTCCAGTTCTGGGCACTACAATTTGAGGATATTGAACAGCTGGAACGTATGCAGAGGAGGGCAAGCAAGAGGATGGAGGGTCGCTTGAAGGAGCTGGGTATGTTTCGCTTGGAAAAGAGGAGAAGCGATAGCTATCTTCAAGTATCTAAAAGGAGTTTGGAGCAAGCTTGTTTTCTCCTGCTCCGGAGGATAGGACCAGAAGCAACGGATTCAAGTCACCAGAAAGTGGAACAGCCTCCCCACAAGAGGTTGTGGACTCTTCTTCCTTGGGAGGTTCTTAAGCAGAGTTTGGATGGCCACCTGCCAGGGATGGATGCTTTAGCTGAGATTCCAGCATTGCAAGGGGCTGGACTAGACGACCCTCGGGATTCCTTCCAACTCTACAATTCTAATATTCGCTCCTTAGGGAGTGAATTCCGTGTGTGTGTGTATGTATGTATATATATATATATATAGATTCACTCTCTAAGGAGCGCGCGCGCAGGAAGGCAGACTCGGACTGCAGCCCTGCGCGCATTGAGCACGGAAAAAAGCAGCTGCGCTCTGGAGGAAAGTTTCCCTCTGCCGCTTATCCCGGCGCCCCTGGAAGCAGCGGCTGCGGCTCCAGCGCGCTCGTCTCCGCTCGCCAGAAAGGGAAGGGGGCTTCGGAGGATCCACCACTTACGGAGCTTCCGGACGAACGGCGACAAGGACAGCTCCGTCGGAGGAGACGACGCGGCGGCGGCGGAACGCGCTGCCATCGCCGCCGCCGCCGCCTTCCCTTAGCGGCCCCACATTCAACCACCGCGCCGCAAGCGAGCGCGAACTTGCGAGAGGCGGGGTTGGGGAACGGAGCGGCGGCGGGCCATCTCGCGAGAGCAAGCGGCGAGAACGGTTGCCCGAAAGGAGCCCCTGGGAGCTGTAGTCCTTTCTCCGCCTCCCGTTCCCTTAATGGCGTGCGGGGGTGGCGGAAGTGGAGCTTTCTCTCGTCGGCCAGGTTTGCGTTCTCGCGAGCCTTCAGCCGAGGCTTCCGGCTGATGAGGGTTTGCCGTTGCCTGGGAAACAAGCCGCTCAGCCCGCTCCCTCGTTTGCTCGCTCGCCGCCGTCGCTTGAGCGGCGGCTGTGTCCGAGTCCCGCCTCTTCTCCCGCGCCTAGCTCCGGGGGGGGGGGGGGAGGAAGCTGCGCTTAGCTTCTAGAGGCTGCTGCTTCCTTCCCGTCCCCTGACAGCGCGACTCTATGTCTGTTTATTTGGACGCCAGTCCTGCTGAGTCCAATGGGACTTCGGCGCAAAAGTCACGAAGTGTAGACATATTAAAAGAAAAGAGTCGATTCACTGCTCTTACTAAGGCCACACTCATACCTCCGCTTACTTGGGAGTTGTGAATTCACTTTTTAATTTACTTATTATTAATAAGAATGCTGTGCATTCCACGATCGAGACAATTCCAATGTAACTATCCAACCTCCCAACATTTCCACACCTCTTGTGATGGTTCGACCCCTTTCCGTTCTAACAGTGCAAATTCTACAAACACTTTCCATATCTGCTCAAAATCATTTCTCTTGCGTATTCCCCGTCTTACCTTAATGGCACATGTTAATTTATCATTAATAGCTTTATTCCACACCTTTTTATACCATTCTTCCGTTTTATATTCTGCTTGCCCCCTTCCACTTCCTAGCTATCATAATCTATGCAGCTGTCAATAAATTTGTGAGCAAGTCCTTCACAGCCTGCGAACCTTCCACCGCATTGCAAATTGATACTAATGCTACCTCCTATAAATTCACTTCTGAGTAGGCACAGTTAGGACTGTGCTGTGTGTTTGGATTGCACATGCGACCTCCGCAAATGGCTCTGGATTTTACACTGCTGTCTACTTGCTACCATTTTGCCCTGCACTATATAGTCAGCTGTCTTGGGTAACTCAACTCTCTCTGGTCCGTTTGGTGTGTGTGGCTTGCTTAAAAAGCTGACTGACTGCATGTAGTCATGTCATTGAACCAGATATTCCATGTGCAGCTGGATAGCTTAGTTGGTTAGAGCAGTGTTTTTCAACCACTGTTCCGCGGCACACTAGTGTGCCGCGAGATGTTGCCTGGTGTGCCGTGGGAAAAATTGAAAAATTCGAAAGATTTTTTAAAAGAAAAAAGTCAAATTTTCGCCCACTACGCGGGCGCCGGACTGTGTCCACCCTATTTTCCATCCATCCTGGGTGGGGATCAGATCGGATGGGATCGGATGAGAGCGGACAGGCGGTCCGCTCTCATCCGATTCCCCATAGAGAGCACCGGGGCTCTGACATCTCCCTCTCCGCACACAGTGGTGGTGTGCCTCGTGATTTTTTTCATGAAACAAGTGTGCCTTTGCCCAAAAAAGGTTGAAAAACACTGGGTTAGAGCACAGTGCTGATAACACAAAGGTTGCAGCTGCATATTCCTGCACTGCAGGGGGTTGGACTAGATGATCCTCAGGGTCCCTCCCAACTCTATGATTCTGTTCTGTTTTACAGCCCAAAGCTTCAAGGTACAGACAAATATACAACCACAATCCGCTGACCTGTGGAAAAGCCACTTCTCGCAGGGAATGGAAAAGTTACAGGAAGCAGCAATTAATAAATATATTCTTCACTGTTATTATTTATCACCGTCCTCAATCCAAGGATAACAGTGCAGTTTACAATATAAAAAACACAAAAATATGTAACATAGTAACAAACAGAAACACTACCCCACCACACACAGAGATAGAAAACACTGCAGATTGAAACATCTGGTTCTTGCTGGAAGCAGCTGTTCCTGATTCATAGGAAAGAGGTTACTGAACTGGAACAACATTGTGGTCTGGTATGATATCACGTGGCCAGAAACAAGTTAGCAAATGCTAAGACTGTTGTAATGATCTTCTGTATGATTGTTACCCCAATGTCCAAGACTTCTGTGCTGTTTTGAATAATAATAAAAAAGGTTTATTTGGCTATGTTAGAAGAAAGAGGAAGAACAAGTAGTAAGTCCCTTGGGTGGAGAAGATTGAGAAATGCTTTTGGATGAAAGAGAGAAAGTGAAATTGTTCAACACCTACTTTCCCTCTGTCTTCACCCAAAAGGAAAGCAGTGCCCTACCTGATGATAACAGAATAAAATATGCAAGGAGGGAACTGCTGCTCAAGATAGGAAAAGTGATGGTAAGGAAACACCTAGCTACCTTAAATGAATTTATATTTCCAGGGCCTGACAAGCTGCACTCAAGGGTACTAAAGGAGCTTGCAGGTATAACATGAGAGCCTCTGTCTATAATCTTTGAGAATACAGTGGTACCTCTGGATGCAAACGCAATGCCTATATGCACGTGCGCAGATCACGATTCGCCGCTTCTGCACATGCATGTGACGTCATTTTGAGCGTCTACGCATGCGCGAGTGGCAAAACCCGGAAGTAATGCGTTCTGTTACTTCCAAGTCGCTGCAGAGCGCAACCCGAAAATGCTCAACCCGAAGCTACTTTAACCCGAGGTATGACTGTACTTGGAGAACAGGTGAGGTCCCAGCAGACTGGAGCTGGACAAATGTCCCAATCTTCATAAGGGAGGGGGGGAGAGAGAGAAAACCCAGGTAACTACTGATCAGTAAGCCTGACATAAATCTATTCTTGGGCTCTTTATAGACCACAAACTTAACATGAGTCGACAGTGTGATGCAGCAGCAATGAAAAAAGCCAGTGCTATTCTAGGCTGCATCAACAAAAGCAGGGACCTAATAGACCCACTCTATTCTGCCTTGGTCAGACCACTTGTCTAGTTCTGGACACCAAAATTTAAGGAGGATACTGACAGGCTGGAATATGTGCAGAGGAGGGCTACTAAGATGATAAATGGTGTGGAAACCAAGCCTTCTAACAAATGGTTTAAGGAGCTGGGTATTCTTAACCCTTAAAGAGGGCACGTATTGCAGTGAGACCTGGAAAACTGACACCCTGTATTGTGGGTGGGTACGTTTGGACAGCCACAACACCTGATTGGTAGGTCCCTCGAAGCTGGGTGTAATCTGGCCAATGGGACACAGTCCAAACAGTTCGAGGGACCTATTTATGCCCATGTACGTGACCCAGAGCTTCCTCTTTCGGCACGTGCATCCGGAACACCCGCTCACCTCTCCCTACTTTTAGGGCTTTGCGTTTGACCTTGCTGTGCCATCGTGTGTTGTCTGTCGTTGGGACAGGGGCACGGCAGGAATTTTCCCCACTTGGCTGATTGGCTGTTGCTATTTGGGTTTCGCCTGCCGCGTAGCAAATCGTCACAACTTTCAAGGTTGCGGATAGGCTCTGGTTCAGGTGATAGGGATGGGAGAACGCACTCGCCATCCCTATGTGAAGGGTATTCCGTTAAAGGAATCCAGGGACTCGATGGTTTGGATAACCCCTGTGAGGGGGTTGTGCCCGTGCCTGAGTCCAGGGGGGCATTTGGGTGGCAGAGTTAGCCCGTTCCCTGCTTATCCAGGTGTTCACCCTTGGCTGACCTATGCTGGCACCTGGGTCAGCGCTTACCTGTATGGCAGGGAGCTAGTCGAATCAGAGCCTATGCAACCAGTCACTTTCTGTAATCAATAAAGTTGTGACCTAAATTCTGCCAAAACCAAAAACCAAAATTTGAGTCAAGTGTGAATTTATTTAAGGGGGAGGTTTCTGGGTCTGAACACACAAAAGAGAAGACAGAGGAGATATGATAGCCATATCTAAAATGCTGTCACACAGAGGATGAGCAAGCTTGTTTTCTCTTGCTCTGGAGGCTAGGACCCAAACAAATGGATTCAAGTTACAAGAAAGGAAATTCCAACTGAACACCAGGAAGAACCTTCTGACAGTAAGAGCTGTTTGACAGTGGAACAGACTGCCACGACAGGTGGTGGACTCTCCTGGGAGGTTTTTAAGTAAAGGTTGGATGTCCATCTTGCCTGGATGCTTTAGCTGAGATTCCTGCATTGCAGGGTGTTGCACTAAATGACCCTCGGCATCCCTACCAACTTTACATTTCTATGATTCGAAGATTTATTTATTTTTTAAGTTTATTGTATTTGGTGACCTCAGATTCTGGGCCAGCTTTCTTCTAAGCAGCACCCTCGGTATTTCCACAGAAGATGTGTAAATAGTTTTTACGCCTTTCATTATTATATAGGATAAATAGTAGAAGAGAGGCATTTGTAATGACAGTGAGGATTCTGACCAACATAGGTTTCAACTCGCATTCCAGCCACTGTTGAAGTAGGCTTCTTTAGCCTTATGTATGAAAATGCCCTAATAGACTGTTTGAGAAAGTTGTTCAGAATATCAGGAGCAGACATTTCCTTTTAGAAGGAACTAAGAAGCACCATTAAATAAAGCAAGAGAAAGGAATATCCAAGCTATCTCATAACATTGTAATAAGGGACAAATTGTAATAAAAGTAATTGTTCCTCTCATTTCTTCCCCCTTGCACGGGTATGCTTCTTCACTTCTTTTCCCTTGTTTCTGACTTTCTTCATTTTGATGAGCTTGTTTTGTGCTATGCCCTTTCAGAGTGAGGCTGCAAGCCTACACCAACTTACCTTGGAGTTAGGACCTACTGTACTCAGTGCGAATTATTAGAGTAGACATGCCTAGAATTGTGCAATGAACGCAGTGCTTTTTTCTGGGGCGGGGCACAGGGGTACACATACCCCTAAACATTTTGTGAATCTACGTTTGGCCTCATTAAGGGGCAGTATTTCAATATGAGTAGGAAAATGAGAATACCCCTAAAAATATTTTTTTTTTAAGAAAAAAAGCACTGTATGGATATATTTGCAATCATCTCTCCCTTGAGTCCTTGTTTTCTATAAATAATAGCCAGGATCCAAAGAAATGTTTATTTCTGTATGGTCAATATGGTTTTTGGTATGTTTATTGAACAGTAGCACTCCCTTTATACTGCATGGCAAACTACTTTTGAATATAAAGTGGATTTCAAAAGTGTGTATGGTGTGCAAAGGGTGTAAAAATTAAAATATCTGGGCTGACCTGGTTTGCATGTAGCAGTAAGCCGAACCACCGCTTACCTCAAATGAAGAAACACTCAGGTTCCTGGAGAGAAGACTCTGGCCATTTTGGTCCTTCTCCAGTCTTGCTGCTGTGAGCTAAGCCATGGTTTGACTTAGTGTTGCCTCCGATTCCAGGCTTGTGTTTTACCTTGTTCCAGACAAGCACTGAGCTGTAGCCAAGTTTGTTCTGTGGCTCACCACCACTTTTGGTTTGCCTGGGGCAGATAAACCACAACCCCCAGATTTAGACATAATGCCGAGTCAAATCATAGCTTAGCTCACAACAGTGTGACAGCAGCAGTGTCTGGAGAAACATAACAGCTGCAATCTGTCCAGGGGCCCACACATTTGCTCATTGGTGCTAAACCATGGGTTGGCTTAGCGTTATGAACTGGGCCACTGTCTGGATTGTAGACAATTAAATAAAAGTTTTAGAAAACACAGTTCAGTTTCTGGATAAAAGAATACAAAGGAATAGTAGTGATGTTATGATGAAATCAGTTCAGTGTTACTGTAATAGAAAGGCGTTCCCTGTTCCTGTTGCCAACTAGGGTTTACTTTCAAAACTATTACAGTAGTTGAATATGGGAAAGTACACTACATCCATGCAAAGAGAGTGGAAATACTAACATATTAATGTAGTGCAGATTTTAGATAGTAAGGGCTGAGTATTTGTTGACATGAAGTTACTGCCCTGTAGCGAAAACAGAAGCTGCAAAGGACATTTGTACTAGAAGATAGAACAGAAACCGTCACAGCCCCTTTGTACTTCTTTGTGAGTAATGGCTATTTAATTAGGAGCACTGTAATCACATGTTCTTAAAGCAATGCTCTGTTTGTCAGCTGCCAGTCAGATCATGATTCAACCAGACCCATGGTTGGAAGCCAGATCCAACAGAGAATGCTGGAGCCATAAGACAGCACGAGTCCTGCAATTCCTTTCCCTAATTATCACAGACAAGCTGGTTTTTATTGTTGTTTTATAATCTGCAAATTATAGTTGACTGCCAAAATTACTGCTATAAAAGACAAGGTAAGTCGAGATGCAGAGGCTTATGATGGTAATATAATAGTATCTGCCACTTTAACCATTTGTGGTCTGCAGTATGTGGCTTAGTTCAATATTGACATATGCAATACAGCCCTAGGCCTAGTTAAAAAGTGGCTTAAGACACTTTGGATGCAGTCCTGCACACAGGCTGCATTAAATATTATCAACTTCAATGGGATTTAAACAGACTTCTTATCTTGCTTGCTCTTAATATTTTCTTGAGATTCCACCCTCCTCTGGTTTATCACTCAACTGAGAATCACTTTGTGAATTAATTGTCTAGAGTTTGAGGCAGCAGCTACCAGTTAGCTACTAGACTTAATTAGATGTGCTGGATTGACTCAAAGCTGTTCATGGCTGGGGATATGTGCATCTTAGTATATTAGGCTGACCGTTTGGATTACCTTTGAGAATGGGGAAACTGGGTGCTACACATGGAGCAGCCCAAATTAACAAAACCCCACAGATGAAGAAACAAGCATCTACCTCCTGCAATTATTCATGAGGATTCCACATCCTGTGGAGTCTTATTGGCTACATTGTGGAGTGCTGTGGGTCTTTGTTAAGTGTGGACAAACTCTTGCAATAAATAAATAAATTGGCATACAGTGAACCCACAGCTTACAAGGATGTTATGTCCTGGGGACATGGTCTTACTGTATTTGTGAACCTTCAAACAATGTGAGGACTTGTACCTTCAAAGCTTGGTTTCAGTGTCTTAGCATGACATAGCATGATAAATAAATACAGTAGTGGGTTGTATACAACACTGCAGCTTCACTCACACTTTCATTATTTGTGCAATGAAATTTATCCCTCCTCTCCTTTGCAGTGCCCCATGAATCCTCAACATCTGCTCCAGAGGGTGGAGGGATCCTCTGGGGCAGATTTTTTTGCATGTGAGGTGTGAGAAGATGGGACAGTCCTGTTGCATGAATGGAATTCTGCCTACACAGCATTTGATAAAACCCACCAGAGCCAGCCCAAAGCATTTTTGTAGCTAAGGTGGATCCCAAAATGGCACTTCCCCTTCCCTGCCAGGGAAGAAGGAGTGAGGGAAGACCTATATCAGGAACAAGAGGGAAGAAACATTGACATTGGAATTTGCTGCCCCAGTGAAACCTGCCATCTGAGGCAGTCGCCTCACCTTGCCTCAAGGGTGGGCCAGCCCTGCAACCCACTGTTTTACTATGTAACAATCTTGGTAAATTGTTTAGTTTTGTTTACATGTTATAGTAACTGCTGCGGACTCTCGTTCCCATTGTTCATGCCAAAACAACAATCATCCCAGAGAACTGAAATAGCATCACTGCAAATCCACTGCATGACTAACAAAGAAGAGTAGTGAACGCTCACAAGTGGCATTGTTTGTTAATTTGTAATGTGGCACTCACATATAATGGAATCTGACCTCTAAGGGTAAGAGGAATTGCCCATATGCTATTCCCAGAACCAGAAACAAAAGGTCTACACATAAACTGAGACTGCAGCTAAATGGCTGCTACAAAAAGAACAGCTTGTGCTTTATTTCTTTGTTTATTCAAGGAATCATTTTCCCCAAAACTCAATTACATTGGACCAACAAAATTATCACAATTGCTTGCTCTCTACTGCAAAATACCCAACTTGCCCCTGCAGGCCAAAATAGGAAAGACTAGATAGATAGATAGATAGATATAGATAGATAGATAGATAGATTAGATAGATGTGACATGAAACTCCCTAGTTTCATAAACTTGGGTAAAGGATAAAGATAAACAACCTGTACGTAACCAAGAGAGAACTGAAATCTATCCTGTTTGAAGTGTTTTTATTATGGCCTTAGCTCTGTTTGTGTGTGATCTGCACAAAGAAAAGTTTATATGGGATGATCCTACTACATATGCAAGAGGATACCATTACAGTATACAGTGGTAAGTACTTAATTCGTTCTGAAGGTCCGTTCTTAACCTGAAACTGTTCTTAACTTGAAGACCACTTTAGCTAATGGGGCCTCCTGCTGCCGCCGTGCACTGCTGGAGCACAATTTCTGTTCTCTTCCTGAAGCAAAGTTCTTAACCCGAGGTACTATTTCTGGGTTAGTGGAGTCTATAACCTGAAGCGTATGTAACCTGAAGCGTATGTAACCTGAGGTACCACTGTAATACTCTTATAAAAGCCCGGCGCCTGTCCCTCTCTCTGCCAAGCTGTGGCAAGAGCACATGGGATCTCAGGCGCCCACACAGGATCTGTGTCCCTTTTGAGAATAGAAGACATGGCAGGGGCTGTCATGCTTTAAGAAATAGGGTTTATTCGCCTATTTACACATTCCATCTGCACGAAAGGGTCCAGATCTTACAGCACGGTCCACAACAGTGCAAGAAGTCTTTCCTTCACCCTCACCAAAATGGATCTACTCTTTTCTTCCTGTTTCTTCTTCCCAGAAGCCCCTTGCCCTCCCCCAGAAAAGTTATCCAGGCAACCTTCCAAATCTCCGGTCTCTGGTCACACCTGGGACAAGGAGTTGTTGAAGACCCTCAATGGCTCTCTACTGTAATGCTAGCAAGCTCTGCCCTTCCCTCAGCCAGCCAGAACTGTTTGTGTAAGGCAGCCCAGCAATCCTATTGCAGCTTATATTCTCCCTTCATATCACAAAGAACCCAAAATCCTAGCATTTATTAATTTCTAGGGTTTACCTCAAATCTCTAACAATACCTTCCACTGCCAGATGATCAACTTGTATGTGAGAGAACAGCTTCCCTCATGTGCTTGTACAGTAGCTCACTGTTGTCTGCCTATGCATGTCTGGGTCCAGTTTAAGGTGCTTGTGGTTGTTTTTAAAGCTTTAAATGGCTTGCGACACAAATACCTAAAGGAGCACCCTTTCCCATGCCAGCATGCTTGTTGTCTTAAGAACTTCTGAAGAGCTCCTGGTCCAAGTACTTCTTTGTTCAAGGCACGCTATGTTTTCACAAGACAGGGCCCCAACTCTGGAATGCCCTCCCTAAAGTGGTATGTCTGGTGCTGACGTTGTGTGGTGAAGCCCTGTGCCCTGCAGTCTCAAAAATAAACACACAGACACAAATATATTGGGTTAATTGGGATAAATTAGGCTACAACTTTATGGTTACAGATGTGAGCGGTTTGGCTTAGTGGTTCTCAACCTGTGGGTCCCCAGATGTTGTTGGACTACAACTCCCATCATCTCTGAGCTCTGGCCTTGCTAGCTAGGGGTGATGGGAGTTGTAGTACAACAACATCTAGGACCCACAGGTTGAGAAAGGCTGGCGCCAGACTATATCCTGACTCCTGCCCGTCTGCAGGAAGTCTCTGAAGGGTCAACCACCGATAGGGGGAGCCCTATGATATACATCAATTAAGAGCACCCCCAGGGTCACCGATGGGGTTGTGGCATGGCCCTAGCCCTCACCCATGCTTCGGACAGGATCCACACCCCCAGATCCCTTTAACGGGATACCCTTAACGAGGAGGGGCAGGCAGAGGCAACAACCTCCCCTCCCATAAACAAGGTTTACCCAGTGCCTAACCTTACAAAGTTGTGACGATTGCTACAACTAAGCGAAAACCAAATGGCTGGTGCCTGTTTGCCAAGTGGAAAAATTCCTACCTGGCCCCAACAACCAGGAGACTGACATTAGTCCATAGCAAGGCCAAAGTCAAGCAATTCATAAAAAGAGGGTGGGTAGGCTGGGGTATCTGACAAGGCAGCAAATGGAGGTCGCCTCCCAGCCACACCACAGTTTAAACAGCGTTGGCTACGCCCCTCGCTAACCTGGTCAGCTAGGGGCATGATGCAGCTGGAAGTCCTAATGACGTAGGCGGCATCCCTTCGCCCACTGCCGGGTCACTGGGAGGTCCTGGATGCATGCCCGCAAATGCTACCCCCCGGGGAAGGGGCGTGGTCTTACCAGCTTTTGGGCACCTAGTGAAGATGTTCCTATTTCCTCAGTCCCTTTAGAATTTATATGATTTCTTGAATTAAGCTCTCTTCTGTTTTAGTTTCATTTCATTAAGGGTTTTTCTTGGTTTCAAATTTTATTTATATGATGTGTGAATTAATTTGATAAACACTTTTGTACATGGCCATGAATCTCCTGATCAAGAGTGGTTAAGAACTATTTTAAATAAATGAATTAATAAACAACCAAGAATGTATAATGAACCACCTGATTATACAGCCTTCACAATATATCTCTGAACCCTTAGATATACATTAAAGCCACTAGATTGAATAATTAAATGCAATGCTTAACTGAAAACTAAGTATATAGAGAAAATGCCAATGAAAATGTCCTAAAGTAATGGTAAACTGATCTTGCAGTACTATAGCTGAACTAACACTTCTCTGTGTATTTATGATCCATTCCACCCTTATAGATGGTTTTCAAAAGCCTTGCTCTTTTTTTCTATTTCAAGCTAAAGTAATATTTCTTTTCAGCTTTGAAAATCATTTTTGTGTGCTGGCTTGCACATAAATAAATCATGCACACATCACAGGCAGTAGACGATGGTTCTCTTCAACCCTATTCTTCGTGACTTCAATGCTACCTATCCTGAATAGCAAAACATGCTAATGCCCAACTGAAGATGCCTAGCCATTTCAATACAAGCTGGCAAATGGATGTTCAGTGAGTTATTGTCTAAACAGCTTCCTCTGAACAGTTAAGTCTCACGTTGCCAATTTCTCTCTGCATAATGAGCTTTACTGGGATGACACTTCTTTCTTTGCATATTTCATGCTCGCTAAAAAATCTCTTTGATCCAATTCTAATGTGATCCTTCAGCTGCAGGGTTCTTTTTTGAGACTAGGTATTGGTCACATTATAAACATATGGATTAAATTTTAGTGAGTTTAACAAGAAAATTAGTCTTTGGAAAATAAACATGGAATTGGAATCTTAAAAATAAGAATTGTATGCAAACTGTATGAAAAATTTTGGCCAGGAGAGACATATGAAGGCCATCCTGAGTTCAGGAGGCCTCCCTAATTCAAGAAAAATAATAATCTCCAAATGGAAGTATAACAAGAAAGAAAAAGATAGCTTGGCCGACAGCGATTCTCATGCTGAATTTCATAACCCTGGGGCTTGAGGGACCATGCCCATGGAATTATTAATTTGAGATATATTTTTTCCTCATAATTCCTGATAAAACCCAGTAACACAAATGGGTAAGCATACTGCCATAGTTGAAAGTATGATACTCTAAGCACACTTCCTTGGAAATCACTCAGAATTTTGCAAGATTGGGGTACTGGGTGGAGGGGAGAGGACAATTACAATTACAAGCTAAACGTTAATTCCCAAATTAATAAGAAAATAGTGAACCATAGGAGAATATTGCAAAGCTGAATAGTCTCAAAATTACCACAATCTTGGCTACTGGCAAAGCTCTATGCTTAAACTGAATATAGCTCTGGATTCCCAGTATGGATGGCTGCTCTTACCTTACCATGGGCACATATACCATGCCATGCCAAGGAGAACAGGCACGTATCGCAAGTTAATAAACTTGTGCCCATGAGTCAATAGTTTCTCTGTGGTGTTCCTTTTCACACAGAAATGCCTCTGGCCGTTTTTCCTTTAGTAGCGGACAATGCTGGCTTTATCTTTGGAGAGGCTATGTAGGAAAGTCTCACACTACATTGCCCCATGCCAGGTTCTTCTGTGAATTAAATGCAATCTAAAATTATGGGTATGAACTAAACATAGTGCATGTGATGCTTTATAAAGCTGCTTTAAAGACTCCGTCGTTCCAAACATTCTGCCCATCCTCTCATGCTACAGCAGTGAAGTATCATATGTAAATGAAGCTTTGATATGAAACAGTTCTCTTGAGAGCTTGTAAAAAAAAAAATCCCGTATAAACAAAGTATGATGTCAATGCATTTATTAACTTCATCTAGCAATTTGCATATGTAGGCATGCTTTTCCGAGAAACCTCATTCACAGTTTATGTTGAATGCCCTCCACACCTCCATGAATCGACACTCTAAATACAACAGAAAAGGCAGCAGCTGGATAATGCAGGCAGAGGAGCAATAAAGCAATGGCATCTGGCAGAACCAGGAATGAACATTGCACATTGGTTGCTTAGCCACTGCCCAACCATACTGAAAAGCAGAGATTTAAGGGCTGACTCAACATGTCACTTCTAAGGTAGTAGATTCCATGATGGGATGAGAAATCTGTGGCCATCCAAGTGCTGGACTACAACTGCCATGATTTCACTATTGGCCATACTGGCTGGATCTGATCAATCCAAGAAAATCTGGAGAGCCACTACTGCCCTCTGGATTGTATCACTTAAAATTTAATGCAGGGAGTTGCAAGTTTCTGTCCCTATTGAAATATGTTTTGTTACTTGGCCCAGTTATCCAGTTTGTTAAGGTTGACACCAATACAGCTTCTTGCCAAGGGCACAAGGAACCCTAGGTATGCCTCTGTCTGGCAGCAGACAACCATTCTCCAAGCAATGTGGAGTTAAAAGTCACAAGGTCAGCCCTACTTGAAACACATTGCTTTTGGTCAATGCTTCAGGTTATGAAGGTGGAGATGGTGGGATACAGATTATTTCATTCCAGAAAAAAATGCACCAGTTTCTCCTTTGAAAAATAATATATTCTTGCCGTTTTGTGGACTCTCCATTGCAGCATTTATCAGTATTGACCCAAAGATGGTATTGCCACCTTTTTGACTCAGTTTGGAAATAAAAATGTGTGGTAACAAAACATTCATTTCTGGATTTGCAGGCATTACCCAGATATATTTTGCTTAGTATATGCACATCTCATTTATGAAAGGCCAGCCTTTTCCCTAAGGCACCCAGTACAATTCCAAATTCTATGCTTAAGCTTACAGCACCACCAGCTCTGGGATTAAGTATCAAAATTGAGGCTGCATGTGAAGGAGTGGATATTACCAATTGCTGACACCGCTCTGTTGGGAAAGGGGATGCAGCACAATTGAATACTCAATCATTTGAAAGAACCTTCCTATTAAATTGGCTTTTATGCATTTCTTTGCCAGCTAAACAGCAACACACTGGGCATTCGACTTTTCTCAGCTTGATACTGGTATTACTTTATGCTTTATTCCCAGTGTTGTAAAGATATATTTATCAGTGTCCCAGAAAACATTCAAAAGAGAGAATGAAAGACTTTTGTTCACAATATCTAGAGCATCACGTGGAAAATTTGCTGTAACAATGAAGAAAATTATTACTTGATCAGTTGAGTGTAGTGGAAATCAGAGATCTGTACTGCCAGATGAAACAGTCTAAAATTGAAAAATGTGAGCTGTGTTTAGTCTGTGTCTGGGACTTAAAAGACACTAGTTACATTGCCATCTTCACCAAAGAATTCCAATGTGACTTGAAATAAATCATCTGGTTTCTTTTGGTAAAATCCTTATCTACTTACCGTAAGTCAATAGAATGCATTTCCTTTTCATTAAGGCTGCATCTCCAACCCAGTTCTTAAAAAAAAAGAAGGAAAAAAATTGGCAGTACATAATATACCGGTACATGCGTATTGCATATACTGTCATACCTCGGGTTGCGAACGCTGCGGGTTGCGCGTTTTCGGGTTTCAGACTGCGCTGAACCCGGAAGTACCGGAACGGGTTACTTCCAGGTTTTGGTGCTCATGCATGCTCAGAAGCACTAAATCACACTTTGCGCATGCACAGAAGTGCCGAATCACGTCACGCACGTGCGCAGATGCGGCGCTGCGGGTTGCGAACGTGCCTCCCACACGGATCATGTTTGCAATCTGAGTTTCCACTGTACATGTATATAATCTCAGTGCAACACAGATCTTAGTGGCTTCAGATCTTTGAAGGATAGTGTAATATCAGTCCCTATCCAGCAGCCTACTCTGTGCAAAACTAAAAAAAAACCCTGATCCATAAAAACAGATATGAGGTGTCTGGGAGGAGGAGAAAAGTGGAAGAGCCAGCATGATAAGTGCTTCCTTCCTTCCTTCCTTCCTTCCTTCCTTCCTTCCTTCCTTCCTTCAAATAATAATGCAAGTGGTGAAGCAAGGACTTATACAGCAATGAGCTGCTGAGGCCTCTTCACTCACAAAGTGCCCCTCTTCACTTCCAAATCCAACTACCGGTATATAAAGCTAGGAGTCAGGAATTTTATCTGTTCAATATGTATATATTTGTTAAAGGAAGTAGCTGAATAATTTCTGTATTATGAATCATGGGCTGTACTTGCTTCATAGTGCTATGGGTTAGTGGAAGAACAGGGATCCCCCAGATCCCTGAGTGCCAGAATTCCCCCTCTAGATTCTTGGGTGCTGGGGTTTAATCAGAGCTGACGGGCTGAGTTTGTTTTATCACCAGGCAGAGGGGCAGAGGGAGATGCAAGCCCTGCCATTAACCTACAGTGGTACCTCGGGTTACAGACGCTTCAGTCTGCAGACTCCACTAACTCAGAAATAGTACCTCGGGTTAAGAACTTTGCTTCAGGATGAGAACAGAAATTGCGCAGCGGCAGTGGGGGGCCCCATTAGCTAAAGTGGTACCTCAGGTTAAGAACAGTTTCAGGTTAAGAACGGACCTCCGGAACGAATTAAGTTCTTAACCTGAGGTACCACTGTATTTCAAAAGCCATCTACAAGTAACTGAGGGGCAGGGAGGTTGTCTGGGCAACACAGAGCATGATGTCACACACACACACACACACACACACACACACACACACACACACTGTCCTTTTACACAGGGTGAGGGGGTGTTGACAAGGTGTTCTGTTAACAAGCAGGAGGAAGTGGGAAAAACTCCATGTAGCAAAGGCTGGAGGAGGCTGAGTGCCATGTCTGAGGAGCAAAGAGGGACACTTGGGGTGTAATGTTTTGCACCCCTCCACAGAAGGCTTTAGGTGTATATATGTTTAAAGTAAACCATATTTCTTAGAGACAGTAGTCTCTGCTGTGACTTGATTTTCCGATGGAAACACAACCCTGAGTAAGTGCCTGGAACCTCATGGAAGCTTGCTACTGCTTGGCAGAGATTTTGAGTGCTGTGTAACAATATTCATTAAGGAGTAGGTGATTGGCAGGGCTGGTTCTACCATTCGGCACGATGAGATAACTGCCTCAGGCGGCAATGTGGAGGTGGTGGCAGTTCCCTGGCTGTTCCTTCCGAGACCCCTGGCTGTACACTTGTGCTGGAAGATGCCATATGCTCTGTGTCCTGCACTAGCCTGCTGCCCTCAGGTGCAGTGCAGAATGCTTCCCTGGGCTCCTTTAGAAGGAATGGTGGGAAGGAAATCTAAATAATCTTGTTGCTAGTGTTAGGATTCAGCATCCAGTCCGGTTGGTTTCTGTTTATGGAATGAGGCTGAAGATAACATCTTGTCCTTCACTTTAAAAAGCAAAATGCCTTGCACCAGCCCTGGTGATGAGTGGCAGCAGTACAGGGGTACCTCGGTTTAAGAACAGTTCGGTTTAAGAACTATTTAGTTTACAAACTCCGCAAAACTGGAAATAGTGTCTTGGTTTGAGAACTTTATCTTGGTCTAAGAACAGAATCTGAATGGTGGAAGGGCACCGGCGGTGGGAAGCCTCATTAGGGAAAGCGTGCCTTGGTTTAAGAACGGTTTCGGTTTAAGAACCGACTTCCGGAATGGATTAAGTTCGTAAACCGAGGTACCACTGTACTGCTTTTCAGCAGACCAAGCTGATGAATACTTTTCTGTCTATGTTGGTTGATAACTCACAAGGAAAAATTCACTAACACAGAGGATTAAATATTTACTTGTCCAATGGATAATGCCTTAATCCTGAATAAGAAGCTTTCTGAGGATACCTAGTAAAAATATACTTTATCAAATATAGCAATTGATTTGTGTTCCAAAACTTGTCTATGAGATAACTTAGCACTTTCGTCAGTCATAGAATCATAGAATCATAGAGTTGGAAGAGACCACAAGGGCCATCGAGTCCAACCCCCTGCCAAGCAGTCAATAAGGGTCAAATATTTTTGTCTTCGCTAAATATTTTATAGTACAAAGAGCCAAGGCAATAACATTTCTCCTTTCTGAGAGCTTAGTGTGAGTGCATTGTACCCAGCTAAGTCATTGTCATGGTAGATCTGACAAAATCAATGTACTGGAGTTAGTAACGTCCATTGATTCTGTAGATCTACTTTGAGTATGACTCAGTTGAATTCAATCCATTGTTTGCCAATGGCCGATGGAATGTTTATAGTATTTATTATTTCATAGATTTATATCTTACTTTCTATTAGTATCTTCATAGCAGGTTTGTATGATCCCCTTACCTATACCATCTGTAGGTCAGCTAAGATGCAGGTGATTCAGGAAAAAAGTAGCACATGACTGGAAAGTAGTGAGAATATGGCTGAGGGGGGTTGGGCTTTTTAAACAAAATGGAACACAACCCTGAATAAATGGATAATGTGATAGTGATGCCAGAAAGGTAAACATGCCTCCCATGTACAAAACTGGAGTTCAAAATGTTCAAGAAAGTATTTTGCTAAAATATTGCATGAAAATTCTTTGTATTTCCAAGTAAGTGTCTGGAAAATTAGACAAGTATCCTAATAAAATCAGTACTCCTTTACTACCATTGAGGAACTTTTAATTGCTTCTTCTGTCATTATGCATAAGTGTAATATAGCAGCAAATGGTCTAATTATTTAAAAACGAGTCAGAGAACATAAAAATGTTATAATGGCAGAGGGTAACAAATGCAATTTCCAACCCATACACAGCATAAATGGAAAAAATGAGAATATGAGGCTAATTAAGATCAGCATACATTGCTTTGAGGACCAAATCTACTAGATTTAAATTTTTATTACACGAAATTAAGACAATAATAACCAGTGTTAATGTTGCTTCTGAAAAATAATGGTATGACTGTGATATTTGTGGAATGTGATACATATCTGTATGATAAGGAAAGAGTTTAAGCAGTAGGCTTTGACTATATTGTTGATTTGAGGAAGCCAGCAAAAATCTGTATTAAGGGGCTTGTATTGCTGGCAGATAGCCTCCTACTAAGGCTCATTGCTTCAGGACATAGATCTGTATTTCAAGGCTACAAAGACTTGATGAGGACCTGTTGACAGCGGATGATGTGGAAAACTATTCCCAATAACACATGGATTTTGCCTTGAAATCATTCTACACTGAAGTCATTTTATAGCATAAAAATTGTTATGCAAATTGACCATCATGTTCGTTATGCAGGCGCATGTGCAGAGATACAGGTATACAAAGTATTTCCACCCTGTTCCCCAGTGGAAAGAACCACCACAGAGGCTTGCATAAGATCGATAAAAGCAGTAATAAATAAGACAATTCCTGCTCACAACTTACAGTCCGAAAGATACTGCACAAAAAACACATGCCTTGATCTAGCACAAAATATTCATTTAAAAAGTCAAATCAAGTTAGTATGAATAAAAAAAAGCCTGCTTGAAGAAACGGGTAGGAGAAAAGACCCCCAAGAATTCTAAATACCTTCAAACTAGAAATATATTTCTTGAGGAATATCCACCACTTCATATTTGACTGAAAACACTGCAAAAATATTCTGCAACCTGCACTTCATCCTGCCTCCTGTACCCATATTTTTATCTTCGTAAGAAAGCACTAACTTTACTGGAGTACACCTTGATGTATGACTCTCTCTTTTTTTGGTACTACATCTTTTATCCCCCACCCAATTATCTCCCCCTTCCTTCTTTGCTACCAAGCATAAGAATTCTCTTTGTCTAAATGTAGCCTCAAGTAGTCAATGCTACTTCAGTCCTGGTTTTTAATAAAATTAAAACAAAATTCACATCACATTCCAAACATTCCACTTTTATCCTCACACTCTAACCCCATTGCCCCCCTGTTGCAGAAGCCCAAAGGATGCCATCCTTCAAAAGAGGGCCGAGACACTTAATCTCAGGTTTATGGGTTCAAACTCCACATTGAGCAAAAGACTCCTGCACTGCAGGGGGCTGGACTAGATGACCCTCATGGTCCCTTCTAACTCTACAATTCTATGAAACCCATGAGAAAGAACTATAGCCCATATACCAGGAGTGGAGAATCTGTTTAGGGACTCATTATATCATGGGCAACCTATTTTTTTGGGGGGGGGGGCAATTCCTGTACAGTGGAACCTTGGTTCTCAAACTTAATCCATTCCAGGAGTCTGTTCAACTCCCAAAACTCTTCGAAAACCAAGGCGCGGCTTCTGATTGGCTGCAGGAGCTTCCTGCACTCAATCGGAAGCCGTGTCAGATATTTGGCTTCCGAAAAACGTTCGCAAACTGGAACACTTACTTCTAGGTTTGTGGAGTTCAGGAACCCATTTGTTCGGGAGCCAAGCCATTTGGGAACCAAGACCAGAAGTTTCTACATATAGCCACACCACACAGATACATCTCTCTATCTAGCCTCATCCAGGAAGAGAAAAGGTATTGCCACAGTTCAAGGATATATTCTAGCCAGGCAAAAGTGCTGGAGGGCACAGAGCAGGACCATTGAAGAGTGTAGCCTGTGGATAAGAGGCCTTGATGGGGATAATGTCTGGCCCATTGACCAGATATAGAGCTCTGCCATTCACTGCCAACTACCATCAACAGCATTAAGCCTCATTGAAAAGTCTACTGGTGAGGCAGAAGGCAAATGAATAAGCATGAGCCAGGGAACATGGTGTTAGGGGATCCCTGTTTGTGTAATTGATGAGTCCTGACACGTGGTTTGATGACTGGGGTTTTGGGGTGGGGTTGAAGCTTGCTGTAATTCCCATACCTATGTTGTAAAATTAAAGTGGAACCACAACATCTGTGTGCGTGCCACGCACAACAGAGCTGACAATTTCAGTAACCGAAAACATGACTTTCCAGTTCTAGCATTTTCCAGCAGGTCCCAATTTCCAGCAGGTTCCAATTTTCAATATTAAAAGCAGTTAAAACTGACCTGATGGACCTGACTTGCTTCTCAATGTAATGTCTCCTTCAACAACAGGCTCAATACCATAGCTCAGAGGTAGAGCACATACTTTGAATGCAATAGGTGACAGGTTCAATGCCTGGCATCTCCAGCTAAATGGATCACGTTGCAAATGATGCAAAATGCTTTCCCTGCAAGCTGATGACAAAGAGCTAGATGTAGAAATTGTATGTCCCATATCAGATAGTCGCCTGTGTTCCTTACCCTTACCTCCCAAGTAAAAACTCCATCCCCATGTTCTACTTCTTTCTTAACAGTGGTGACCTGGTCCACACCCTCAAAGTTCAACTTTCATTATCACATGTATTCACTTTCCCTTCTTGTCTGCTCAGTCAGACATGGGGTGGCCCCACACAGTCACTATTTTGTGAGAGGGGTTCAAGCACTTACTGAAAATTTAGCACTGTTACTCTGGTGTAACAAATAAACTTTTCTTAAAAAAGCAGACTTTTAGCAGTTAGGAGACAGACATGCACTGAGAAGTGTGGGCTGAACAACTGATAATGGGAAGGTTTATCAACACCACACAAGCAAATCAGGCTGAAAGCTTGTTGCTGTATAACCAACCTGCAAACAGATCAGAACTCCATAAAGCCCAGTTATGGCCTAAGCCATGGGTAGGCAAACTAAGGCCCGGGGGCCGAATCCGGCCCAATCGCCTTCTAAATCCAGCCCACGGACAGTCCGGGAATCAACGTGTTTTTACATGAGTAGAATGTGTGTTTTTATTTAAAATGCATCTCTGGGTTATTTGTGGGGTATAGGAATTCGTTCGGTTCCCCCCCCCCCCCAAAGTATAGTCTGACCACCCACAAGGTCTGAGGGACAGTGAACCGACCCCCTGCTGAAAAAGTTTGCTGACCCCTGGCCTAAACGCTGCTTAAGCTTTATGCAAACAGATCTGGTTGTCTGAAGGAGTCCCTGGTCTACACATGCATTACTACCCTGATGAGGTAAAAATATGCTGCTTCAGACTAGAGCTTGTGTTCATTTGTACCTTTTTTGAACACTGACCTACACAGACATCTTCCAGCAAGTAAAAAGCTAGCATACCAGGAGAAAGGTATCTTGCCACGTCTGTTTTAAACATCCAGGAGTTACTTATTTAAGAATACATTCATCACTGTGATACTCCAACCCCTCCTGAGACCTTGGACAACCCCTGCCAGTTAATAGTTCTGACTTGGTAGCACCTCAATATGCAACCATCTCATTATGCTGTGTGTGTAATCAGGCACGTAACTACCTTGGGAACTTGGGAACTACCTTGGGAACTGTAGTTTGTGAAGAGCGTTGGGAATTTTAGCTCTCTGGGTGGTAAACCAGAATTTCCAACATCCCCCGTGGGAAAATAATATGCTTTAAATTTATGGTACATAAGAAGTTTTAGTATTGGAAGCCGCCCAGAATGGCTGGGGCAACCCAGATGGGTGGGGTACAAATAATAATTTAGCAGCAGCATCCCTCAGTAAGATCCCTTCCCAGGACACTTGCTACAACAAAACAAAAGCCAGTCAAATCTTCAGCCAAGGGAAAAAAGTTGCAACGGCAGACAGCTCCCCGCAAGTTCGGTGCCCAAAACTCTCTTGTCCCCAGCTCCACGTGTCTGCTCCCCGACTTCCTGCAAGCGTTCCCTACCCGCGGCCGCCTGGCTACCTACGGGCATTTTGTAGTCTTCCCAACCCAGGCAAAAGCGCCGGTCCCTTCGGCCGGGCCGCCTTTCCCTGCCCTCCCTGACTCGCCGTGCCGTCGCTTCGGCAGAAGTCAAGTCCCAAGGCGAGTTAACTTCCGAGAGAGAGACCTGGCGACCCCCAGCACATTTCGGGGTCTCCCCTAGGCTGGGCGCAAAGTGCGCGCCTCTCCGCCCGCTGCCCGGCCGGAGGATGGGGCGCGAGCTGCTACCCCGACGGGAGAAAAGGCAGGCCGGGCAAGTTGGAAGAAAAGCCTTTTGTGCCCCAGGTGAAGAGCCGGGTAAGTAAAGCGAGGAGGAAACTGCGGCGTGAAGTGAGCCTGGCGCCGGGAGAGAACAAACAAAAGGGGGACGAATGTATGTCCGCGGGGAGCAAGAAGGGAAGGCGAGTTATGCATGGGGAGGGGGCGTCCGTGGACAGCGAATGGGCGGCCGAGAGGGAGAGCGCCGGCTTGGGCTCTGTACCCCTCAGCGGGGCGCGGGGGGGGGGCTGCTACTGCGGGCGCGCGCGCGCGGAGCTTCCTTGCATGCGGGCTGGCGGCGGCCTCGCTGCCCCCCTCGCGCCCCTGCGAAGACGGGGGGGTGAAGGAGGAGGAAGGAGGAGAGGAGGCGGAGGAAACTGCAACGCCAGGAGGAGGAGGAGGAAGCGGCGGCGGAGGCGACCGACGAGAAGGGAGCCTGGCGGAGGCGGAGCCGGCGCTCGAGCCCGGCCGGCCTGCACTCCGCGCAGCACGGCCGCCGCCGCCGCCGCCGCTATCGGCAGCAGCAGCAGCACCAGCAGCAGCAGCCTCTCCCGGTGAGTAAACATGGCCTGCCTGCCCCCCTCCTCCTCCCGTGTATGCTTCGCAAGGGGACTCGAGGCCTCGGTGGAGATTGGGCAGCCAGGCCCGGAGTTGCGAGGGGAGCTGCGGCCTCCGCGGAGCAGTGGCCTGGCGCGGCCCCGCCGGCTCGCCCTGCCCAGCCCCGCGCTCGCCTTTTGTTCCGCCTGGCGCGGCCGGGGCCTGGGGAGAGAGAGGGACGGGGCGAGAGGGTGCGCCGCGGCCTGCAGTGGGGCCGGGAGGTGGGGAGGCAGCAGCGTGGGAGCCTCGCGCAGGGCACCCTCCTCCTCCTCCTCCCCGCGCTCCCACCTCCGCCTCGGCCGGGTGTTGTCATACGGAAACCTCCTAGGAAATGCCCGAAGAACGGGGCGGCGTTTGCTCCAGGGCCGCAAGGAGCGTGGGCATCCTGTTCCATTCCCCGATCCTAAACAACTAGCAGCTCTGTACCCGGATCACTTGCCTTTCTGTACTTCAACTAAGAGACCCTGGTCGTAAACTTTTTTTTTTTAACAGCGTTACGCCCCTAAGCGGTGTTTTTGTTTGTTTGTTTAGTCTTTGCAAACTCGGATCCTAAATTCCTCCCCCTCCACGCACACTGCCCAGCTTCAGACGTTTTTGGGCTTTCTCCTGTGTAGTTTTTAGACTTTCCTTTCAGCTGCAGAGAGCAACAACAAGCTGGGAGAAAGGGGGGGGGGGGGGAGAGACTGAGATGGACAGTGGGAAGACCCTAAGAGCTCTCCCGTATATAACCTATGAGACCCATGCAGGCCCCCTTTTCTTCTTTCTGTCATCAGAAACAGTGAAGTTTGTAGATAATTGTTTCTGTTTTGAGGTAGGCCTCTGAGTTTCGCAACTAAACTGAGTGCAATGATTTTCTTTCTCTGATGTAGCCACTCATTAAAAGAGCACATCATTGCATCCTCCACCTCCATCTTGAAATGTGTCTCTGGCTTTTTGAGTACTAGACAGGAGCTGTCATAAGGGTCCCAAAGTGTAAAAGATTCAAAGCAGTTACGAACTTCAGTTTGTATAGGAGTATGCAAGCTTTCCAGTTTCACAGAGCTGTTTGGGCAGTAGTAAAAATAATATTATTATTTAAGCATTTTTGAAAACGGTGACATACTTTGTATTTCAACTTTTGCTAAACTTATTTTATCATATGGTTTGCTTTCCTGTCAGTTCTAGTAAAAAAGTCATGCATCAAGGTGCACAGAATGACAAAGTTCTGATAAAGGAGAAACGGACCATTAATCAAAATGGGACAAATTCAGCTGAAGTCAAGGACACTTGCTTCCAAGTCAGGTGTTTAGGATTGGTACCTTTGATTCCAGATAGAGTACTAGCCAATCAAGATTAATCTCTGTATTCTGAAAAATTATTACTATAATCTCCTCACCATGTTGAGACAAGTAAAATATGAATCCAACTTGAATTTCAATAAAATAATGACTTTTATTTGAAAATGTGATCTTATTGAATTGAGATCTTATATAAAGTAACCACCGTGAGATCTTGGGATGAAAGGTGGCATATAAATCTAATAAATAAAATAAATAATAAAATTTGTAAAAAAGAAAAAGAAAATAAAAGAGGACAGTTCTGTATAACCGAATAGTCCTTAGTTGGTCTACAATTTAAACAAAGGTCAGTGATAGTTTTGTTCTTCACCCTACCTCTCCTTTCTCAGCACAATGGCCTAATTTATCAGTAGGGTGGAGTAAATCTGTTTAAGATTCTGTGCTTTTACTATGTGCTTTGAAGGAGTTTTGGGATATGGATCTCCTGACACAGACTCTGATTATTCTGAGCTTTGATCCCTTTAGCAGAGAAGCAGCCTACAAAGAACTCTTCGTACATAAAATCTGATTTTGTTCTTGGTGCTGTAGCAGCATAAGCCCAGACCAATGCTAATAAAGCAGCATTCTATCCTGTTTCTACAGTGAGAACAGCAGATGGGGAGGAAGCCTTTGTTGCAAGATGACCTGTCTGTTTGCCTTCCTTGTGCTGTTTAAATTGAGGTGCATATGTAATATAGCACTGGAGCGAAGAGCTGTACTGCCTAAAACTGAACATTAATCACACAAATAAAGGCTCAATAAATGGTGGAGCAATTTCACACATGGGGAAGGTATCATGTACGTGAGTGTTCACGAGATTTCCCTACCCCAGTTATTTAAAACACTACGTTAAATGCTTCTGCTGCTGTGGTACAGTGTTGAGGGCTCAGTCTCTTGATACAAAAGAAACAAGCAGACCTCATAACAAACCAAGGGAATTTGTCACTTGCAACCAGTGGTATCATGGGTGCCAATGATGTTTGCACAAGCGCACAGTCTATATGACACTCCAGGAAGTAATGAATGAGTAAATCGGAGAGAAAGTACATTTTTTCTGGTGATAAAATGTAGCAGTTTTGTTATTTTGCAAAAAATGTGTATCTAGTGTATGATTATTGCATAAAGTTGCAATTATAGTAAACATTCTTGAGCTTCTCTATATACAGCTCTACTGATTTAAAGAGAACCTTTATTACACTACATATCTTTACAGTGGTACATACACTTCAGGTAACATATGCTTCAGGTTACAGACTCCGCTAACCCAGAAATATTACCTCGGGTTAAGAACTTTGCTTCAGGATGAGAACAGAAATTGTGCTCCGGCTGCGCGGCAGCGGCAGGAGGCCCCATTAGCTAAAGTGGTGCTTCAGGTTAAGAACAGTTTCAGGTTAAGTACAGACCTCCATAATGAATTAAGTACTTAACCCGAGGTACCACTGTACAAACATTGCATTCCCTTCCTCCCTCAGAGTTACTGCATGTAGTAAAAAAGGAATGTTATCCTATATGTAATTTCTCATACTCTGTCATGGTCTAGTCTGCCATATGAATTGTTTTTTCTTTATATAATCAACCTTCACAATTTTCTTCCTTAAATTTTTCCTGTTGAATCTTGGAGTTCAGTAACATAGGACACTTGTTGACTTCTTCCAATTGCAAATATAGAGATAGAAAGCACCCAACATATTGACAAACCTAATCAAACTTCAAAGAGTAAGGTACTCAGATATACCAAATACATTTTTTTGGAAAAGCTAAAGTTTTATGCTTAAGATAATTGGAAGGATATGATTGGATATATATTGATTACAAAGTCCATATTAGGGCAATAGTTTTTGAAGCTCACCAAAATGCCATAAATTTGTGTGCAAGCTTTTGATTTCTGGAGAACTATTCATCAAGCTAGATGTTAAAACTGCAAGGGGTGAAGGGGACAGGAGGGGCTGCTGGTGTTAGTTAAGCTATCCATGTCTACATCTGGCAAGTTTTAAGGCGGAGCATGAGAGGAACTAGCAGACATTCAAATGATTTGCATTCAGGTTTCATGTTGCACTGTGGCCGCCTGAGAAGAAAATGCATGCATAACGACCAAGACACCATCTCTGAAAAATAACAACCAGCTGTAATTCAGTTCTGCTTCCATTCTTTGGTGAAACATACAGGTTCTTTTGGTTATGGGGGTGATGAATAAGGAGAAAAGAGGTAATTTTTATATAAACAGAGGGAGATATCAATTTTAGGTGTGCTAGATAATAAAAGTACAAAGAATCCAAATTGGTTATTTTTATCCATCATGCACCTTCAGATAATAAAGTCCCAGCTTTAGGTGGCGTTTGCTCTCCTTGTGGTTAGGAATCCTGCTTTTGTAAATTTAAATTAGGTATTTCTCAAGTTTATTGAGTTAGTATGCTTTGATTGTGTTCTTGAAGCTACCAGCATGAGTTTGACCAAATTGTGGGAGGCAGTGGAAGACAGGAGTGCCTGGCGTGCTCTGGTCCATGGAGTCACGAAGAGTTGGACACGACTAAATGACTAAACAACAACAAATGCTTTGATTAAATTCTTTCAGTTAAATATGAGACTGCCTATTGGTAAATTTGGACTTAGGAATTCTATCTTCGCCATTTCCATTCAGGACACCAGAAAATTCAGGATTCAGTGTACAGTGGACCCTCCGGATGTGAACTTAATTCATTCCAGGGGTCCATCCGCAACCTGAAAAGTCCGTATCCAGAAGTGCCGCTTCTGCGCACACGCACAGCACGATAGAGTGCTTCTGTGTATGCACACGCTGCGAAACCCAGAAGTATACACTTCCAGGTTTGCCGCATTCACAACCCGAAGTTTATGTATTCGGAAGGATACGTAAGTAGAGGTACGACTGTATAGTTTTAAAATTTTTGAGTCTGATCATATGTATGTCTTACTGACTTTAGTCAGATGTATCAGTTACGTGAGCACAGGATTGCCTCTTTGGTTGTAATCTGTAAAAGTGTGGCATAACAGAACAGTTATGTGCACGCTAACCTGCGAGTAATGTACATTGAATACAGTGGGACTTAAATCTGAGGATGTATGCTACTTAATTGCACTCTAAAGAAGTAATGTTGTGTAAGCAAAACTTTTGTCAGAACACAGAAATTAAATAACCAGCATTGTATGGCTTTTGATGGCACTTCAGGAAAATTCTGTGTCTGGAGGAAGCGTTCGTAGATGGATTTGGTTTGTTCTCTCCACACGTCAATTGAAGTACATAATGCATAACATGTGTAATTGCATCAAGTTGTAAAGATACATGATGTTAGCCACATTTTTCTTTAATGTAAGTGACTTCAGGTGACAAGTTATGTGTGCCTCTTTTTAACAAAGTGTAATGATGCTATCAGAAGAAGTCTCATTGAGATCTTGCAATGGAATATTCATTAACTGTGTTTAAATAAGGCAGCAATGTCATTGACAAAATGTATGCCTCTGATCTTCCAACAGGTAAATGTTATGATGTTGGGCATGTTTTATTTCTTTCAAGTATTAAGAGGAACATTCAGGAACATTCTAGTTAAAACATGTCATGGATAAAAAGTTGTATGATAACAGATACAGGCTATTTTAAGCCTATAGAGCCCTGTTCAGCAAATACTTTACACAGTGGCCATACTTTTGAATTGAGCAAGCATAGGAGAGCCAGCCCACCAACAGTAGATACACCTGCTGATTTGCTCCTGCATAAACTGTGGCATAAGCAAAAATTCCTTAATTCCTCTTTCTCTAGTGAACAGTAAAAGTGGCTTTGGTAGAGCTTCTGTTACTTTTAATGAGAGGTCATCAAAGAATCCTTTGCCATCATGTTAGAAGGAGCAGCTGAGGTGCACTATGAGGGGAGGTTCCTACCAAAATCATAGCTACCCTGGTAAAATGAAGCTAACAAGTCCTGTGACAGAGGGCCGGTTCGTACATGTATGTATATCATTTGATTCTTGATTGTATAATTACTTAATAGGTAAAGGTAAAAGGTAAAGGACCCCGGACAGTTAAGTCCAGTCAGAGGTGACTATGGGGTTGCAGCACTCATCTGGCTTTCAGGCCGAGGGACCCGGTGTTTGTCCACAGACAGCTTTCCAGGTCATGTGGCCAGCATGACTAAACCACTTCTGGTGCAACAGAACACTGTGACGGAAGCCAGAGCACACAGAAATATCATTTACCTTCCCGCCACAGCAGTACCTATTTATCTACTTGCACTGGCGTCTCTACCAAATTCTAAGGTGATATGAAAGTTTTATCTCTGGTGCTTGATGGCACATTAGTCACCAGATGCTGAATTATCTGGTAACTAACATACATGTGTGAACTGGCCTGCCTCAGCTTTGTGGGAGAAAAAAGTATGCTATACTTTTGTTGCTTTGATTCTCCAATCAGTAGAAGCTGTAAGAATCAAGAAATAGCAGGAAATATTCCTCTCTAAATTTGTGCTTTTACATTTCTGTTGCTCTAATGGGTTAGAGAATTCAAAAAATAATACATAGGTATTATTGCTGCAGAAATCATTGAATTTTTATTTATTTTGCCTCATAAAATGCAAATGTGTTTACATTTACTGGGAGAAAAAACATTTTGCTTAATCTTAGTGTTCTGGAAAATTTATAGCAAGTTTTTAAATATTCCATTTTGGCAAGGTGCCTGAGTCCGCAGCTCTAGGTTTTCTTAGACTCATCTCAATCCAGTGTTAGGCCCAGTTTTGGGACCAAGACAGCTTTGGTCTCCTTGGTGATTTATGCTGGGAACTGTACAGGATAAATGCATTTTGTTAGTTCCGTTGGACATTTTGGCATGCCATCAAGCATAGTATTCTGAGCTGGATATCTGGGATGGGTCTTGTTGGCATGGTGTTACAGTGGTTCCAGTTCTTCCTGGAGCACCAGTTTTAGAAGGTAGTGGGAGATCTGTTTGATGCCACAGCCTATGGTGCCCTTTCGAGTTTTAGCTTGTTCCCATGCTATTTAACATCTGGGACAGATGGGCAAAAGTTTGGTGTCATCCAATATGTGGATGGCACAACCAACTGTTCTCCTTTCCCTCTCATTTTAAGGAAACTGTTTAGGTCCTGAATTGTTACCTGGAGGCAGCAATGGATTGAATAAGGGCAAATGTATTGAATCTTAATCCAGGCAGAGATGCTTATGGTCAGTCGTATTGATCCAGGAATTGGGATTCAACTGTGGTTGGCACACCTATTGAAAACTCAGGTCATAGCTTGGGAGTTCTTATGGATACCCTGGATGCTAAGTTCTCATCTGTGGCCAGAAGTGTCTTTGTCCAGCTGAGATGATGCATCAATGTCTGTTGCTGTGGAATTCAGATCTGGCCATGGTGACCCATTCCATAATTGCATCACATCTGAATTACTGCAATGCACTCTCCATAGGACTTTCTTTGAAAAGTGCTCAGAAACAACTAGTTCAGAATGCAGTAGCTTGGTCATCAATAAAGGCTGTAAAGAGGGTGTTCCTAACTCCCTTCCTGAAACAGCTGTAGCTAGCTTCCTATCATGCTGGGCATATCATCTTGCTGATGATAATTTTTAAAGCTACAGCGTTTGAAACTCACCAGGTTCATTTTGCACCTGGCTATCAGCCACTTGTAAAGATGCCTGGGCACCAGGATGACATCACCACCATCTGGAGGTGCATGCCTGGGGATTCTTGGATCTTGACTGTTTTCACACATCCTGTAGAATTCTATCTGTATCTGTACAATCAGAATTAATTTCAGGAACTAAAAAGTCATACTGCAAAATATGACTTTCGAGCCATCTGGTCCAAAAATGGCAACTAGGCATTCCATTTTGGCAATTGTAACTCAGGTTTAAGGAGCCATTTGGCGCCTAGCTTATGTATCAGAGTTTCTAACACGAGATGTTTTAAATAAAACTAATTTGCCTTCCCAAATAGTTGATTAATTTAAATCAACTTCAGAATTCAGCCCCAGGTCCCAGGCACTTTGTTTATCAAAAGACCTCCTTCAACATTCCCACTCATGCCTTCAGCTACCTACAAATGCAAATAGGCGCATTTTGTTGTTGTTGTTTAGCCGTTTAGTCGTGTCTGACTCTTCGTGACCCCACGGACCAAAGCACGCCAGGCACTTCTGTCTTCCACTGCCTCCCACAGTTTGGTCAGACTCATGCTGGTAGCTTCGAGAACACTGTCCAACCATCTCGTCCTCTGTCCTCCCCTTCTCCTTGTGCCCTCAATCTTTCCCAGCATCAGGGTCTTTTCCAGGGAGTCTTCTCTTCTCATGAGGTGGCCAAAGTATTGGAGCCTCAGCTTCATGATCTGTCCTTCCAGTGAGCACTCAGGGCTGATTTCCTTAAGAATGGAGAGGTTTGATCTTCTTGCAGTCCATGGGACTCTCAAGAGTCTCCTCCAACACCATAATTCAAAAGCATCAATTCTTTAGTGACCAGCCTTCTTTATGGTCCAGCTCTCATTTCCATATATCACTACTGGGAAAAACATAGCTTTAACTATATGGACCTTTGTTGGCAAGGTGATGACTCTGCTTTTTAAGATGCTATCTAGGTTTGTCATTGCTTTTCTCCCAAGGAGCAGGTGTCTTTTAATTTCGTGACAGCTGTCACCATCTGCAGTGATCATGGAGTCCAAGAAAGTAAAATCTCTCACTGCCTCCATTTCTTCCCCTTCTCAGTGAAACATCTTCAGATCAACATACATAGGACAAAGCTGTGTATTTATTAGAGCACATTTACTAAATGCGGTGCACTTGTTTCTTTGCACACATTTGCCTCCCGTTTTGTGTTCATCATTGCGGCAGCTAGAGGAGTAAAAGTCTGACATTTGGTAGTAGACTTCGTTGTCCGTATTGAACTGACCACATGATCCCACCATTTAACAACCACAAGTTCAGTTAGGAACATGTCAGTAGCAATCTTCCCCAACCTGATTCCCTCCACTCCCATCAGTTTCATTACTATACGGCTGTTCTAGCTAGGACAGAGGAATTGTAGTCCAAAACATTGGTAGGGCACCAGGGTGGTCAATTTCTCAATTTATTGAGAAAGTACGTATGAAATAGCCTCCCTTTTTAGAACTAAAACCTTCCTTTATATCTACTTGAGATTTCTTTACACATGTTATTTATCCATTAATATACTTCATTATTTTGTTCCAGTCAAGCTTATTGTATATTGTAGAGTAGATAGCTATGAAATGTGTTCAGTGGGGCTTACTCCTTATCAAGTGCTTAGAATTATAGCTATAGGTAAATGAAGGTCAGAAAACTATAAGAAATGACCTCACAATTGGGAGCATTAGTGTAGTGTATTCCCAGTGACTCATCTCAATCAGAAGGTGTTTTCCCCCCTTCATCCATCACAGCCCCACATACAGACAGCCTTAAGGTTATACAGGTATTAAATATTCAGAACAGGGGCTTTATAGTAAATACGTCTGATTCAGATGGTTGAAGAGACAAAGTTTGATGCTGCAAATTGATTTGGTATAGGATCCAATTATACAGCATCCCAATGAAATTGATTGTGCATGCAGAGTCACAGGGAATTTTTGGCTTGTGTTAGTTGGCTGTAGAATGAAATCTTTTGGCCAAATCTGCCATCTATCTCAGCTGTAATGTCACTCTTACAGATCTTTGCAAGCATTTATAGTAGCAAAACTTCTCTCAGACATTACAAAATCAAAAGGGAATTTCTTTTAATATCTGCTAGCTGAAAACAGCAAAATATAAAAATGTGACATTGAAACCTTTGTCTGTTCTCATTTGGAGGGTGATTAACTATTCATGCAATTGTGCTGACATCGTGTTCTCATCTCTTGCATTGTTCTCTCCCTTTTTTAAAAAAGACAAAAAGTTGCAAGATTTTATTTATATAGATCTCACACACTGTCGGCTCCTTCCGTGCTGCATAACTCAGGAGCTTAAGAGTAGCATGCTCATTACTCTGGAGAAATTTGCTTTGCAAGGATCTGTATTTGGTATGATTCAAAACTTGCTTAAGAGTTACAGTGGTGCCTCGCAAGACGAAATTAATCCGTTCCTCGAGTCTCTTCGTCTTGCGGTTTTTTCGTCTTGCGAAGCACGGCTATTAGCGGCTATTAACGGCTTAGCGGCTATTAACGGCTTAGCGGCTTTAAGAAAAAGGAAACAAACTCGCAAGAACTCGCAAGACGTTTCATCTTGCGAAGCAAGCCCATAGGGAAATTCGTCTTGCGGAACGACTCAAACAACGGAAAACTCTTTCGTCTTGCGCGTTTTTCGTCTTGCAAGGCATTCGTCTTGCGAGGTACCACTGTACTATTTAGAGTTGGAGCAATGGACCAGGCAGTTGCTAACATGCACTTCTTTATTTATGTTAACTATTCTGTAGGACTTTGGGTTCAGCCCTTGATAGCATGAGCATAAATGTGCTATTTTCATATTTATTTATTTTACAAATTTATAAACTGCTTCAAAGCTATGTACAGCAAGATAAAAATAATTACACAAATATAAATTATTAAAAACTTATTGACAAACTCTGACTATAATAAAACCTACAGCTATACAGTTAATATTTCATAAATGACTGGGTCATGCCATAGGGAAAGCCTTCTTAAAAACTTATTCAGTAGGCATCTAAACATCACAATGCCGGATGCCTGTTTAATTTCAGATGGTAATTGTTTGCAGACGGCTGCAGCTGCAGCATTAAATTCCCATTTCTAATACAAACTAAGCTCATGTCTGGGGCATGTGAAAATCTCATTTGTGCCCCATCTGAAGAGCACAGTTTCCAGCCAGGGAGGTTTGGGTTGAGGCATTCTCTTAGGTAACTTGGTCCCAAATATGTAATTATTTATAAAGTAGACAGATTTAATGTAGGATTATAAGCATGTTTATTCCACTGAGTTCAGTAGGACTTGGTCCTGAATAATTGGAAATGACTACTTTCCCTATGTGAACCTACTTGGACCCTAAGATCAACATCAAAGTCCTTTTCTCTGAGCTTCCTCTTAGAGCTGTTTGGAGTTTGGCAATAAGAGAATGGGCCTTCTCTCTGGTAGCCCCGCAGTTGTGGCATGCCCTCTCCAGGGAGTTTCCTGGTATTGAAATATGCCTGCATTGGAAGGGGTTGGACTAGATGACTTGTGGTCCCTTCCAGTTCTACATTTTTATGATTGTATACTGATTTATTGCACTACTTCCAGTAAGCTACCCAGTCCAATTCAGTGTTTTAACATTGGTCTATAAAGCCCAAAGCAACCTGGGACCTATATATTTGACAGAATATTTTTTTCCCTAAAATCTGACAGACACCCAAGCTAAGATCTGTTGGAAGGTCACTTTTATGGTCCTGACACAAGATAGGGTGTTCTCATTGGCAGTACCTCCTTTGTATTGAATCCCCTCTTTAAGGTAGCTGTGTTTAGATTACAGGTAAAATACATTCTTCCAGGCCTTTGGAACTTGATGCTCCTTGGAGTTGAGGCTTGGTGTTCCTGTCTTTATAATGGAAGTTTGATTTTGTTTTGTTTTATATAACCCTTCATATCATATGTAAGTTCTTATCTGGAAAAGCAAAGGGCTTAAAAAGGTGAAAGAAGTAAATCCAAATAAATGGATAGAATACAGTCATGCCTTGCGAGTCAAAGGTTTTGCCTCCCGAACACCGCAACCCGGAAGTGAGTGTTCCAGTTTGTAAATGTTCTTTGGAACCCAAACGTCGTGACAGGGCTTCTGCGGCTTCCGGTTGGCTGCAGGAGCTTCCTGCAGCCAATCAGAAGTCACACTTTGGTTTCCGAACGTTTTGGAAATCAAACAGACTTCTGGACCTCAGCAAACAAGTGTATCATGGCAGAGGTGCTTGCCTCTTCCAACAGTGTTCCCTCAGTTTTGACAATAGGCTTCACACTGCCAAGCAACACAATCACTTTCAGCAATAGTTGTGAACGTATTCATGACTAAAACTGTTTATGTATGAGGAAATAACTTCAGATAGTCGACTCACAAAATATAACTATTAGTAATATTAAGTTATATCAACAGAAGCAATAATGCATTTTTTATTGATATACAGTGGTACCTTGGGTTAAGTACTTAATTCGTCCCAGAGGTCTGTTCTTAACCTGAAACTGTTCTTAACCTGAAGAACCACTTTAGCTAATGGGGCCTCCTGCTGCTGCCGTGCCGCCGGAGCATGATTTCTGTTCTCATCCTGAAGCAAAGTTCTTAACCCGAGGTACTATTTCTAGATTAGCGGAGTCTGTAACCTGAAGCGTATGTAACCTGAAGCATATGTAACCCGAGGTACCACTGTATACTATATGGAAATTGATGCAAATATACACAAATATATTCACTATTGTTTGAGAGTGTCAGTGGAGCCTGTTTCCTTGCTGCATATGTATCTGACACAGGATTTTTAATTTCCACATCCGAAGCATGTCAGACCAGGAACATTATTTGATATAATTGATTGGAAAAGTAATATTTATAAGCCCATTTTTATAAACAGTTCAGAAATATTTGCAAATTAGTGGCAGTGTAGTATAAGAGCAATTTTTATGTTATGGTACATCATTTTGATTTTAAATGTATTCACTTTGCATATATTGTAGTTGTAATATGATTGATAATACCAGTGTTATGACTTAGTTTACATGTTGCTAAGCACAAATTATTACATAAGCATCACTTATAACAGTTGGGTTATCTTGATGTTGTAATGTTGTAAGGATAGGAATCTTCTGTACTGTTCTTCAGATTCTACTTTGCAGACCTTGGAAGGAAACTGCTGTAGTGGTAACAATGTGAACATCACATTGTAGCTATTTAACATAGATGGACCAACTTCTTTTTTGATTCATCAAAAGTATTCTGTGCCTTTAAAAGCTTCCTGAACAGGGAATTCCCCATTATATGTAAGCCAGATACACCAGCTGAACTTTTACAGAATTTGCTACAACTTGATAAAATGTATTACCAATTCTAGATTATTGCACCTGAGTTTCTTATTCTTTGTGGGTTTTATATTGATGCCATTGAAATTGTGTTCTCTAAACACCAGTGTGCCCTTGAAAATAATTTCTCAAAAAGTAAATTGCATACCTTACGAGAACCATTTAATGATTTCAAAACAGATGTGTCATTGTTTACATATGACGTGCACAACAGACCACCTCATCTGATACTGTCCCACTAGCAGTTTGAAAGTGGGTTAGAAGCCTCTAGTTAAAACACAAATAACAGGCTTTGATGCCAGGTAGGAAATTTTGTAGCACCCATGCATATCACTTTTTCTGATCTGAAATCATGGAAGATTTCCATATATTTGTTCCCAATGTGTGAACCTACAGAATACCCAGTAGTATCATATCTATTGAAAATGGCTCAAAATAGTTTTTAAAAGTAGAAAATGTGTTGGTATCAAAAAATGAGAAAAGTTTTAAAAGCAACTGGGTATTTTGTAATGTCAGAATGTGGAAAGCTGGCAACAGTGTACGGCGGTGATAGAACATGGAAATTACAATTCATGTTTAGTATCTTTTTTTAAAAAAAGAGGATACTATATAAAAATGGAGATGTACCTTTTAACAAGTTGTCTATTTACCTGTGAGGGGATGATTAGCTGCTTGTGCGTAAAAGCGTACTCCCTCAGAGTTTGTGCGGCTCCACAAACCTCTGTGCGTGACAGAGCTCCTCAGACATGTCTGCTCTAGTCACTCGTAGAGTCTGACAGTGGCTGCCGGCGGAAGCGCTTCCAGCAAAGAAGCTCCTTGACGGAAACGCGTCTCCTGGATTCACGGCGTGACAGTTTCCGGCGAGGCATGGGTCTCCCCACGGGCGCCTCAGATACTTCCCCACTGTTCTCACTGGAAGCGTCTCTGAGCCCTCCCTCCTGCTCGCATTCCCTCAGAGATTCACTCCTCCCCCTGCTGGTTCCTGCCTCAGCTGTTGAGTCTCTTTCTTCCTCCCTGAGACCCTCCACCACCTGATGCTCCGATGGCAGTTCCCTGACATCCACCTCCCCTCCAGGGCCCCCCTCACCCCCTCCCATTTCCTCTCCTCTGGGAGATGAAGGGTAAAAACCCCGAAAAGAATCTTCTTCATCTTCAGACGTCTCGAACAATTCCCTCCATCGATCGCCGTCCTGGCTCGCTGAATCCTCCTCCTCCTCGGAATCTGTGAACCCCTCCAACTCCTCTTCTTCGTCGGTGGTGGCAAAGTATTTCCTCCGGAACCTCGCTACGGGCTGAGGTTTACGTGGGAACCTCTGATGAAAAGTTTCTATTAAAACTTCGTCATTGACATCCTCTGCCCTAACCCAGGTGTTTTCCGACTCCGGTTCCCCTTCCCACATTACCAAATACTCTACTTGATCTCCCTTCCACCTGGAATCGAGGATCTCCTCAACCTGGTAGCTGTGTTCCTTCTCCTCCATTGCTGGCCCCCTAGTGACCCTCCCTTCTCTGTCTCCTTTATACGGTGACAGCAACGACCTGTGGAAAACTGGGTGCAGCTTCATGTGGTTCGGTAACCGGAGTCTGAAAGCCACTGGGTTGACCTGCTGCGTGACTTCAAATGGACCCAGCCTTTTGGGTCTTAACTTCTTACAACCCCCTTTGAATGGTAACCCTTTGGTTGACAGCCACACCTGGTCCCCCACCCTAATGGTTTCACCTTCCCTTCTGTTTTTGTCTGCCTGCCTCTTATATTCCTCCTTAGCCCTGTTTAAGTTAAGTTGGAGCTGGCGATGGATCGCTTCCATTTCTTCAACGAACTGTTCTGCAGCTGGAACGCTCCAGTTCTCCCCTTCCCCCCCTGGGAAGGCTCGGGGATGGCACCCGTGATTAGCCAAAAAGGGGCTCATTCCCGTGGACACGTTCTCTGCATTGTTGTAGGCAAATTCTGCCAACGCCAGCTTCTCCACCCAATCATTTTCTCTGTCATTCACATAACACCTCAAATACTGCTGGAGGACACCATTAGCTCTTTCCGCCTGCCCGTTGGTTTCTGGATGACGGGCAGTTGAGAAATTAACTTCAACATGCAGTAAGCTCATGAGCTTCCTCCAGAACCTGGAAGTAAATTGTTTCCCTCGGTCTGAAACCACCCTCAAGGGGGCGCCATGCAACCTAAACACATTTTCTACAAACAATTTAGCGGTTTCTTCTGCTGTGACCGCATGTGAGCAGGCTATGAAATGGGCCATTTTAGTTAACAGGTCTACCACAACCATGATGGCTGTTTTCCCTCTAGACCTCGGCAGATCAGTCATGAAATCTATTGCCACTGTTTCCCATGGTCTTTCAGGTGTGGGTAGTGGTTCTAATAAACCTGCCGGTGCCCGCCTCTCCCCCTTGGCTCGTTGGCATTGGTCACACCCTCTCACATACTCCCGCACATCTTCCCTGACCTTGGGCCACCAAAATTCCCTGGTAACCAGCCACATGGTTTTGTGTTGCCCAAAATGCCCTGCTGTGGGGCTATCGTGCAGTTGCTTGAGTACCTTCTCCCTTAATTCCCCTTCAGGTATATATAACGCTCCCTTGTAGTACAACGCCCCGTTTCTCTCCTCAAAACCCCCGGGTTTGTCTCCCTCCCTCCTGAGACCCCTGAGTTTGTCCTGGGCGTATTCATCATGCACTGTTCCCTCTACCAATTCCCTTTGCCCCACCAATACCGCCCCACACACCCAGCGGTCTTCTGGAATGACATGTGTCTCTTCGGGTGCCCCCTCCCCCTCCAAATATTCGGGTTTGCGTGAGAGAGCGTCCGCCCTAACGTTCTCTGGGCCTGGCACGTAACATATCTCAAAGTTAAATTTGGAGAACTCCTGGGCCCATCTCAACTGCCGTTGGTTGAGCACTCGCGCAGTTCTCCAGTACTCTAGATTCTTATGGTCCGTGCACACTTGCACCTTATGTTGTGCCCCAATTAGCAGGTGCCTCCATCTCCGGAAAGCCTCATGAATAGCAAGAAGCTCCCGGTCGTACACCGTGTAGTTCCTCTCGGATTTGTTCAGCTTTCGCGAAAAGAAGGCACACGGTCGCCACTCTGACTCCTCCTTCTCCGGCTGCAGAAGAAGCACCGCCCCTATGGCTCTGTCAGATGCGTCTGTTTCGACCCTCAGCCTTTTTTGTAAATCCACATGCAGAAGTTGTTCTTCAGAGGCGAAGGCCCTTTTCAGTTCCTCAAACGCTCGTCCCGCCTCCGCCGTCCAAACAAACTTCTTTTTACTGCTGAGACAGTCCGTAATGGGCGCCGTCAGGTGGGCGAAGTTTCGGATGAACTTACGATAAAAGTTCCCAAACCCTAGGAACCTCTGCACATCCTTCTTGGTTTTGGGTGTTTTCCATTCCAGCACTGCCTGAACCTTGCCGGGATCCATGGCCAATCCCTTGTCTGACAGGAGGTACCCCAGGAATTCCACCTCCTTGGTATGAAACTGACACTTCTCCAGTTTCACCCACAGCCTGTTGGCTCGCAGCCTGCTCAACACTTCTCTGACGTCTCTCACATGTTGCTCCTCATTCTCCGAATACACCAACACATCATCTAGGAAGGCGACGCAATTCTTGTAGAGCAAAGGACCCAGTACGTGGTTCATAAACGCTTGAAAACACGCTGAGCCTGCTTGTAATCCAAAAGGCATAACGAGATATTCAAATGCCCCCAAAGGGGTGAACATGGTGGTTTTCCATTCATCCCCTTTCCTTATACGTATCAGGTTGTACGCCCCCCTTAGATCCAGCTTTGTAAAAATCTTTCCCTTCCGCACCCTGGTCAAAATATCATCAATCCTGGGCATAGGGAAAGCCACTGGTTCTGTCACTGCATTTAACAGCCTAAAATCACATACAAGTCTCGGCTTGTTCGTGTTTTTTTTTATCCACAAAGAACACTGGGCTACCTCCCGCTGCTTTGGACTCTCTGATGAAACCTCTCTTCAGGTTCTTGTCAATGAACTCTCGCAACTCCTGCATTTCTCTGTCTGACATGGCATACAACTTGCCTACAGGAAGCTGTGCTCCAGGGAGTAAATTGATCTGGCAATCAAAGGGTCTATGCGGGGGTAGTTGGTCAGCTTCCTTCTCGCTGAACACGTCGCTGAGATCTGCATACTGTGGTGGTACCTTCACCTTCTCCATTACTTCAGTCCCTGCTAGGGTGGCTTGGGCCCCTGCTGAACCCTTTTCCCCTTTGCAGTGTTCTAAGCAATGTGCCGAACCAAAGGAAACCACTCTTTGATGCCAGCCCACCAGCGGATCATGTAGCGCTAGCCAGCTCATCCCCAAAATAATGGGAGCGCCTCCCAAGGTGGCCACATTAAATGCTATCAGTTCTGTGTGCCTTGCCACCCTCATTATCATTGGGACGGTCTGCAAGCTGACTCCTCCTCCCAACAACTCCCTGCCATCGATCGTGGTCACCTGCAGGGGGTTGCTTAAAGGGATAGTCTGTATCTGGTGTTCAGCAGCAAACTCCTTGCTCATAAAATTGCAGGAGCTGCCTGAGTCCAACAGCGCCTTTATTTTTAGGGGGTGTCCATTTTGCAGCTCTAGCGACACTTCAATCACTAGAGCAGGTTGAGGTGCTTCTGGCACGGGCACTTTCACTGCTCTTTGGCCTGGCTGCAGTGCCCCGACTGTGGCAACCAGGCGTTGGCTTTTACCTGCTCTGTTTCTCCCTGCTCTCCTCCCTCAACAGCTCCCACCATCCCTTGCCATTCCTTCCTCTGGGGGCAGACTCTGGCAAAGTGGCCTGGCTGTTGGCAGAGGTAGCATTTCCGGGCGCCCTTTCCCTCCTTCTTAACCCCCTCACTGGGTTTTGAAAATGCGCGCGCGCGCGCTGTTCCGATTTCCATCGGCTCTGCAGGCGGGAAAGCTGGCTCAGGAATGTCTGGAATGCGGAACTCCTTCCAACGTTCCCCTCTCCCTTCCCGCCTCTCCAAGGCTCTTGCCTCCTGGCGCGCTCCTATGGTCAGCGCAGATTTGGTCAGCTGATCCATAGACACCGCCCTGGGGCTCCGGGACAGTTCATCTTTCACAGCCGAAGAAAGACCTTCTTCAAATAACATCTGAATGGGTGCCGCCGATAAATCCCAACCCAATCTGTGTACCAGCATGGTAAATTCAGTCCAGTACTCACGGACAGATCGGCTTCCCTGCTTGCAAGCCATTAGCTGCCTGCGCACCACCCCTTCCTCAATATCGCTGGAAAACATGATATCCATTGCACGAAAGAACTTCATCGTGTCCTTTAGTACGTCATTGTGCGTTGCCATCAGGGGCCGAACCCAGTCCCTCGCCCCCCTCTCAAGATGCCCAATCACGAAAGCAACTCGTGATTCCTCATCAGGGAATTCATCAAACTGCACATTAAGTGCATATTGCATCTCTGTCCTAAAGGCATGGTAATCCTTGGGGTCCCCCCCAAACTTCTGCACCAATCCTGGTACCTTTCTGGGGAACTGAGTGGCTCTCCCCTTCTTGTCTGCATCCTGAGCCCTTCTCTCCTCCAGCCTCGCCGTCTGCAGCGCCAGTTGGACCTCCAACGCTCGGTATCTGTCTTCCAAGCTTGGACCAGTCCCAACCCCTGCTCCTCCGGTGCCGGCTGGGTCGCTCATGATGCTTTCTCCTGCACAGGCAGCGTACAGAGACTGTCAGACTGCTGTGAGGGGATGATTAGCTGCTTGTGCGTAAAAGCGTACTCCCTCAGAGTTTGTGCGGCTCCACAAACCTCTGTGCGTGACAGAGCTCCTCAGACATGTCTGCTCTAGTCACTCGTAGAGTCTGACAGTGGCTGCCGGCGGAAGCGCTTCCAGCAAAGAAGCTCCTTGACGGAAACGCGTCTCCTGGATTCACGGCGTGACAGTTTCCGGCGAGGCATGGGTCTCCCCACGGGCGCCTCAGATACTTCCCCACTGTTCTCACTGGAAGCGTCTCTGAGCCCTCCCTCCTGCTCGCATTCCCTCAGAGATTCACTCCTCCCCCTGCTGGTTCCTGCCTCAGCTGTTGAGTCTCTTTCTTCCTCCCTGAGACCCTCCACCACCTGATGCTCCGATGGCAGTTCCCTGACATTACCTTTACCCTTATATTTTGTTAAGCTGGTAAAACTTGACTTTCCACCATTTGCTGGAATTTGTTCTGTTTTGGCATTTACCTTTTAAAACCTGACACTCTGTCAAAAACTATTAAGTTAAAATAGGACTTTTCCATAATTAGGTGAAGAAAGCATGGTGCTTTACTGGTACAAGTGTCCTCACTGCTTCTGTATACGTTTCAAAACTATAACCCGAATTAGATGTTACAGACAAGGTCAAATGCAAATTTGGACATATACCGTACCTGGGGCTGCAGAGAAGCAATTGTGGGAAAGCTTTAGAGCATGAACCTGGTGGGCCTTTGAAGCCTGTATTTTTGAGACACTGGACTTACATTTGGCTTTTTAAGAAGGCGCTGTATACCTTAAGAGCTTCTACAACCTTCACTCTAGCACGAGAATAAATATATTCTGCTGTCATTTTGTGTACAAGCTGTTCGACTCTTTAATGATACAAAAATGTTTCATACATGAGAGGCTTTGTTGTGTTTCTGTCACACTTGTGCCAATTTGCAAAAGTGAATATTGCAGCAGGTTTTATAAAAGGTTGTAAGAGTTATTAGCTGTGCTGACAGCACTTTTGTTGATAGGCAGATTTTCTAATTCAACCTTCATGTTTCTGAAGTTTGATGTGTCTGAATGTATCAGTATGTTAAATAAGGCATGGAGATGTCTGAAGGCGGAACGGGAAGTTTTCAGATCTTAAGAGAAGAGATGGAAAAGCATTGATCCCCCTCCCTCAATATTTTACAGTCACTTCTGATTTCTTCCTTCTTAACGTCTCATGATTTAATTACTTTTAAATTAAAGTATTTAGGATATAAATTGTATGTTATTTGTAAATCACAATAGGGCAATCCAGATCAAGCCTTTATTTTTCCTTTGAGTTCAGGGAAATCCAGAAGATGGCTAAAGAATATCCAACCTTAAAGGGCATCAGATAATTTCTGTTCTAAAAGTAAAACAAAAAGATTTAACTCAGATAATGGAAGAGTAGGAAAAAGCACTATGGTAGTTATGCCACTTCTGCAGCAGGCCTGAATGACTTGCACCCTGTGCACCCCCCATTTTCAGGAGAGGAGGTTGCATGCAAAAGGAAGAGGAACTGAGAATATGCTGGCCGATAACTGGTTTTCAACATCATGATATATCACCAGCTAAATATCACAATATCTTGATATATTATGATCTATATCTGCTGTTGTGGTGGGCCTTGGCGGGCCTCGTGGTGACGGGCCCTTTCCATTCCATGATGGCGGAGGGGGTGCAAAGGGTCCCTCTGTACCTCCCCGTAGCATCGCCGTGCTTCCTTGCAGCAGCAGAGGGCCTTTGTCGGAGCTCCCTGTGGCAGTGGAAGGCTTTAAAATTTAAGGTAGTAGATTTAATAAAAAATATTAAATAAACTTCCTTCTGCTTCCACACTAAGAGATCTACTGTCTTTTTCCATGTATAAGTCTAGGTTTGTTCCCTAAAAATAATGTCAAAAATTAGGGGGCATCTTATGCATGGATACATCGTCTCCATTTTCTTAAATCTGAGTCCCCCCCCAAATAGGGGGCGTCTTATACATAGGGGTGTCTTATAGACAGAAAAATACAGTAAGAGAAATCTATGCATGCATAAGCCCCACTGAGTTCAACTAAATTTCTACTTTCCTGGGAGTAAGCCTCATTGAATTCAGTAGGGCTTGCTTGTGAGTAGACACACATTTGCTTTGCACTGCTTACCAAAAAACACTTTCCCCATCATTCTCACATAGTACCCAACCTCCCATTTCAGCATAAATCTTCCCTCCATTCCCCCCCCACACACCGAAGGCCCCCCCTCAAAGCCCTCATTCTACCAATCTCTCCCTTTTTATCACAGGGAGGGCAAGCAAGTAAAAAGATAGTTTCCTTTATACAATAAAAAAAACACTTTTGATAGGGAGGAAAGCTGTTTAGGGGGAACCAACAACATAAACACCACCATAAAATAAAACAAACTCTTCCCCCTCTTTTTTTCATTGGTGGGGAAAGAAAGAATTGCTTTCCAGTTCTTTGCTTGCATTCTTTGTTTACTGTCTAGCCGTGGGGGGTAGGGGGTGTTCCTCTGCATAATTGGCTGAGCCCTAAGTGGAAAGATACCGGTGAAGCATATTGCCTTGTTGAAACACTTTATCACAATGCTATTTCAACACAGGTATTCAACGATATGGTGATTTATTGGGCAGCCCTATTTACATGTAGGCAAAATGGTTGTGACAAGAGTAGTTCTTGGCTTGGAGAAGGAATTTGTTATGACCAGCAAATAAGGTTTCTGAGTATGAACAGTGACACATCTGCAATGACCTGCTACAGTGGTGCCTTGCAAGACGAAATTAATTCGTTCCGCAAGTTTTTTCTTCTTGCGAGTTTTTCGTCTTGCGATGCACGGTTTCCCATAGGAATGCATTGAAAATCAATTAATGCGTTCCTAGGGAAACCGCCTTCAGACCAGGTCCGGGGACAGTCTGTCCCCCGACCTCTTCTGAAGGCTGGGGGGGACGACGACAAGGGCTTTTCTTCCCACCGCCAGCCTTCAGAAGGCTGTTCTGAAGGCTGGCGGTGGGAAGAAAAGCCCTTCTCCCCACCTCCCGCCCCGCAAGCTCCGGGGACAGGAGGGCTTTGCTGCCGACCGCCAGCATTTTAAAAGCCCCCGCTGTCCCGGGGCGATTTTAAAATGCTGGTGGGTGGCAGCGAAAGCTTCGCTGCCGCCCGCCAGCATTTTAAGATCGCCCGGGACAGCAGAGAAGTCTCCGCTGCCCCGGGAAGGCGGGCGGGGGGCGAAAGTCTTCCCCCCCCCGCCTGCCTTCAAAAGCCCTCCGGGACAGCGGAGAAACGCGCTGTGTTTCTCCGCTCTCCCGGGAAGGCAGGCAGGGGGGAACAAAGACTTTCGCCCCCCGCCCGCCTTCAGAAGGTGTTCCCACCCCGCCGCCCGGCTTCGGAGCACCGTTCCGAAGCCAGGCGGTGGGGGCAGGCTTCTCCCCGCCGCCCCTTGCTTCAAAAGAGGTCCGGGGACAGCGGGAAGCGCTTCCCGCTGTCCCCGGACCTGGGGCTGCAGGGAGAAGATCGCTTCTTCCCCGCTGTCCCCGGACCTCTTTTCAAGCAAGGGGCTGCGGGGAGATCGCTTCTCCCCGCCGCCCCTTGCTTCAAAAGAGGTCCGGGGACAGCGGGAAGCGCTTCCCGCTGTCCGCGGACCTGGGGCTGCGGGGAGAAGCTCGCTTCTTTCCCGCTGTCCCCAGACCTCTTTTGAAGCAAGGGGCTGCGGGGAGATCGTTTCTCCCCGCCGCCCCTTGCTTCAAAAGAGGTCCGGGGACAGCGGGAAGCGCTTCCCGCTGTCCCCGGACCTGGGGCTGCGGGGAGAAGATCGCTTCTTCCCCGCTGTCCCCAGACCTCTTTTGAAGCAAGGGGCTGCGGGGAGATCGCTTCTCCACGCCGCCCCTTGCTTCAAAAGAGGTCCGGGGACAGCGGGAAGACCCGCTGTCCCTGGAGCTTGCGGGGCAAGCTTCGTCTTGCGAAGCAAGCCCATAGGGAAATTCGTCTTGCGAGGCAACTCGAAAACGAAAAAACCTTTCGTTTTGCGAGTTTTTGTCTCGCGAGGCGTTCGTCTTGCGGGGTACCACTGTACAATGATGGGAGTCCCAGATTAGCTTTACTGATGTGCCAGCCTTGCTACTGCTTTGCTGTTCTCCATACGAAAGCTGGAGTGTTAAGTCTCTGCTTCAGCAACCAATTGTGTTTTGACATTCCATTTAAATTCACAGACCACTGACAAATCACAGTTAATCTGCCTCAAGAGGCTGATCCACCATAGACATGAGAACTTACGTGTATATTATACAGCATTTTCAATATTAAAACAGAGATAAAGCATAACACAAAAAGTTCTAAAAAGCCTGAGCCAAATACAAAGGGCTGACTCATTGCTGCTGTAATATTGAACCATGGTGTAGCATTACATCTGAACTGGGTGTACTTGCTTTTAAAGAAGTCTGATAATGATACAAAGCATAAAATTTAGGACTGCTGCTAAAACTTCCTTGAAATTTGTAATTGTTGCAAATTTCCTCAGAATTATTGTAGAGAAGATAAACAGGAAGCAATGATGAATTTCACTGTAGGGAATTACTCCAGTTGATCAGTATTACTTAATAATTAGAGAGTTGTTTTCAGTTGAACTCTGTTATCTTCTAGGCATATTTTTATTTGTTTACCTGTAGAAGGTCAGTGGGACCTGAACATTCTCAAGGTTAAATACAAAGTCAGTGGCTGACTGTTGCAAGGCCAGAGACAAATCCAATTAAAATAAGTGAGAGTCTTCTCAGTGAAATCAGTAGCTTTAGGTCAGAGCTGTAATTGATTAAATGACGTTTATCTTTGCACAGACAATTTGGTACTTTGCAGCATACACAAGGTTATTCTGCCGCACACTAATTGTGAGAATGTCCTAATCCAGAATACTTGCTCTTGAATCCTTTTAGAGCTATTAATGAAGTAAGATAAGTGTTGTGTAATTATTCCATATGAAGTAGTTTGCAGATCACACTATAAGTGCTGTAGAAATCAATTTAGTCATATTTTCTGAATCTTTTACATTAAATAAATTGGCTGCCTGGAGATAAAGACTAATATCCCAAAACAGCAGTAGATCTCCCCCCCTCCCCCCCAAAAAAATATTTAAATCTCAAATACAGTGTAAGATGTAGAAGATTTGACACGACAATTTGGAGTCTGTTACACTTTTTCAGCTTCTATGATTGCTCCACAGGTACTGGAAATTTACTTAGGCTGCAATTGAAAGCACAGTTATTAGTGAGTATTCCCTCTTGAACAAACCTTTACTTTCTTCTGAATAAAGTTTCCTAGGGTTTCACTGATAGTATGTTGCAGTAAGAAATGTTTGTGTGTCAGATATTTTATTTAGAATTTAATGTTTCTAATTTCAAATGCTTTAAAGCAAAACATGAAAATAGGTATAATAAACAGTAAAAGCTACTTTATCAGTACAATTAAAAAATAAAATAAAAGCTATACTGAAAATATGTAAGAATATAATGTCAGTTTGAAGGACTATTAATGCAAAGGCTAAATTAACCACAGTGTTGGTGCGATTTTGTAAAGGTTCAACAAAAACTGAAGGTTATTAGAAACGACAAATTAAAATGAAATGTTTAGATACAAAGTTTTCTTTTATAAAGGGCATTGGTTTTACTTTTCTAGAATATCAGATGTGCAGTCTTTCCACTAATAAAAACTTGCTCAGTGGGAAGCTATTATTGTGTACTTTCCAGAATAGTGCTATTAGATACTTGTCAAATGGGTATCTAAGCAATAAATGTGTTAATCTGGTATCAAAGGTTGTTGTTTAGAGTTCTAGTCTTGCTGGAAAATCTGGAAGCTGAACACTAAAGCTGCATGCAAAAATGCTGTCCTAAGTGTATAGTTAAGATATTTCAGACAAAAATACATAAGAAGAAATCCTAGAATGTTGTCTATTCATCATGCATAATCCTTCCTTTAATGACTCTGAAAAATTAATACTTACTCTTAGTGGAACAGTTAATAAGAAAATTGAACTACGTTCAAAAACTACATGTTTACAGCTACCCTACCCCTTGTCCTTGGAAGCTTTATAAGAAGCTGCTGCAGGATTGGGATTGTGAAAAACATCATGGGAGGAGTGTTTCTTGCACTAAGGTGAAACTGGTGTGCATAATGTGCATTTTTAGCTCATACAGATTTTATTTTGGATTTCTTTCTAGACTTTGGGAGCTGAGTTCATGCTGAATTCACATAACAGTTACCAATATCAGAGGCACAGGTAGCAAATCATAACATATGCAGGAAGGAGATTCCTAGCACAAGGTGAATTGTATTGCACTAAATGTGGGCTGGCCAATTGCCAGTAAAATAGTAACTCATGATGGGAGATATATTCTTCCTGTTCTGCAGTTGAATAGCTTCTATTGAGTTCTTAAGGAGAAAGTAAGAGATTGCAATTCGTGAATTCATTAAGGCTCACAAAAGGCAGGAGTAGAAGCCAGGCTTTCCTTATATCAGTGCTGCCATTGATTATATAGAAGTGTACAGCTAATGTTGACTCAGTGTTAAAAGAGGAAAGAAAGCTCTTTACCTACTCTGTAAACCTGCAATGCCTAGAGGAGTCATCAGTAATGTGTCATTGTATATTGCATGATCTGTTCATGGAAACCTGATATCTACATTTTCTTCTTTCTTTACTCACCCCTTGCGGGAAGTGTTTATAAAACTGGACATTCTCAGAGTATGCACCTTCTACAGAAAAGGAGAGTCATGAAAATACTCAGTTTCTTTCAAAATGTGAACAGAAGGGGTCTGTTGTAATTTTAATCCAAAGCTTAAGCCTCAAAAGACTGATCAGCCAACAAATCAAAGATGAATACAATAAAAAATATATAATATAGTTTGCAAATAAAAATGGCATATGATAGTATGTTGATATTTCTTTAAGCTTATACTTTGGTTATGTAGATCTCTTTACCATTGCTGTAGTGTAAATAATGTGTCTTTCCAAATACATAAAATAATCTTTATTTCTCCTCTTCCCCACAGGAAATGGGACTTCGAAGTTAAATGAGACTGGATAACGCACATCAATGAAGAAGCTCCTGCATTACATGCTTTAGGGGCAGAACTTCAGAAGAGTCAATCTGCCAGATTTGCTGTACTTTCATAATGAAGAAAATTAGTCTCAAGACCATTCGTAAGTCTTTTAATTTAAATAAGAGCAAAGATGAAAGTGACTTCGTTGTAGTTGCACAGCCATCGTTAAATGATTTTGGAAAAGATGACTCCTTGTTTGGTAGCTGCTATGGTAAAGATTTGCCGAGTTGTGACATCAACAGTGAAGATGAGAAAGGTGGAAAAAACAGATCGAAGAGTGAAAGCTTAATGGGTACGTTAAAAAGGCGGCTTTCAGCAAAACAGAAGCAGAAAGGCGGCAAAGGTAGCACGCCATCTGTTAGCTCTGCTGATGACGACACCTTCTCTTCTTCTTCTGCTCCAATAACCTTCAAAGATGTGAGAGCTCAGAGACCTCTTAGATCTACATCCCTCCGAAATCACCATTATAGCCCAACTCCGTGGCCGCTTCGTCCAACAAACTCAGAAGAAACATGTATAAAAATGGAAGTGAAAGCAAAGGCCTTGGTCCACTCCTCAAATCCAAGCCCTGCACTGAATGGTGTTCGCAAAGATTTCCATGACTTGCAGTCCGACAGTGTGTTCCAGGAACAAAACAATGCATTGAAAAGTACAGAATCTCAGAATGGAGATTTGCATCTCCATATTGATGAACATGTGCCTGTAGTTATTGGACTTATGCCTCAGGACTACATTCAGTATACTGTGCCTTTAGATGAGGGAATGTATCCTTTGGAAGGATCACGTAGTTACTGTTTGGATAGTTCCTCACCCATGGAGGTTTCGACGGTTTCTTCTCAAATGGGTGGCAGTGCATTTCACGAAGAAGAGGGTCCAGTGAGTCAAGATGTAGTAGTTACCCCAGATATCTTTGTTGACCAGGCAGTGAGTGGTTTATTAATTGGTACCACAGGAGTCATGTTGCAAAGCTCTAGAGTCAATCACAGTGATGTTCCTCCGCTCTCTCCGTTGCTACCTCCAATACAGAATAATCAAATCCAAAGGAACTTTAATGGCCTAAACGCCACAGATGTCCATGTGGCTGAAAGTATGCGTTGCCATTTGAATTTTGATCCTAACTCTGCACCTGGAGTTGGAAGAGTTTATGATTCTGTACAAAACAGTGGCCCTATGGTTGTGACCAGCCTCACAGAAGAACTGAAAAAACTTGCAAAGCAAGGGTGGTACTGGGGCCCAATTACACGATGGGAAGCAGAAGGAAAATTGGCCAATGTTCCTGATGGCTCGTTTCTTGTACGAGATAGCTCTGATGACCGCTATCTTTTAAGTTTGAGTTTCCGTTCCCATGGGAAAACTCTTCATACAAGAATTGAGCATTCAAATGGCAGATTTAGCTTTTATGAACAACCAGATGTGGAGGGACATACGTCTATAGTTGATCTCATTGAACACTCCATCAGGGACTCTGAAAATGGAGCATTTTGCTATTCAAGGTCTCGATTGCCTGGATCTACAACTTACCCAGTCAGACTGACCAATCCAGTATCTCGTTTTATGCAGGTGCGCTCGTTGCAGTATCTGTGTCGCTTTGTTATACGCCAGTATACCAGAATAGATCTGATTCAGAAACTGCCTTTGCCAAACAAAATGAAGGATTATTTACAAGAAAAGCACTACTGAAGGCTTATGGGAACCTTGCATCTTGCACTTTGGGAACAACAACAAAATAAAATAAAGAAGAGAGATTGAAATACCGTTTACAAACTTTAATTGCTATCAGTCTTTTGCTGCCATAATTTCATTTTGTGCATAAAGAAGGGTAATTCATTTTTATTTGTTTAATGGGTGGTCTGGGTTTTATGTTTTAAAATAATGATCTCAGCATATTTTTTTTAGGAGAGTGAATAGCTATCTTTCATTCAGTGTGCAAAATAATCACAATGTGAATGATAAAAGTTTTCCTAAAACTCCCCATCTCCTTTGCTGCTAATCCACTGTGATTTTTATGCATTTGAAGCACATTTCATGTGTTTTCGACCATAAGTAAAAGTTGACACTTGATGGGATATGTTTTGTCTTTTTCAAACAGCCTGGTTTTGTTTTGTTTTGAATTTTTAAAAAGTGGAAAAATTGTGCCGGTATACAGAATTTAGATGTATGCTGAGAAAGATTTCCCAGTATCCTAATTAAAAACATAAAGTTAACTGTAGGCTGGAGGGAATGTGTGACGCAACAGTTATGCAACATATGTTTTGAAAGCCTCCTTTCTCCTAAACTAGTTTCAAAGATTGTATATATTGTTTTGCGCTTTTTTTTGTTAATTCTTAACCATTTTTTTAAGTTTTAAAAACAGCCTTTCAAAACAGACTTGGGGAAAAATATTGCTAGTATTCTGTATTTAGACAAAAGTTAATGTAAATCAGAGGCCATTTTTTAAAACTATTTGATATCCATGTAAAACTGATTTTGACAAAGCTATGGTAGCACATGGTCGGATAACTGAAATCTATCCTTTTTCGGATAATTTCAACATAGTGGGTTCTTTGTCGGTAGGATTTTAAAAGTTATTATTTGACCAGAAGATCTAAACATTACCCCATGTTTCCTGCAAAATTGAGACATCATCTAGCCAAAGTTAAGTCAATTCAAATTTAATTAATTTCATAGATGAGTTATGCACATGCTTAAATTTCTCCCATAGAAATTGATGGGATTAGCAAGTACTTAACTTTGCTAGATAATGCCCTTAAATGTTTTTTTATTTGCTTAGCATACATTTTCCATCATTATATTCATTTCAATATGTAAGATGGGAAGAGAATAAATTAAAATTATCCCCAAAGTTTCATTTTTAAAAAACCTTGCATGTTTTGAAATTAAGACTGAATTGATTACATTATGGCATAATCCCTATAGGAAATATTCCAGTGCATTACCAGACTCATTTCTGCTTAGTCTTATTCAAAACAAGGAAAAGCAGTCCCATTTAATATGCGAGATATGGGAAAATCCTGCACTAGGTTTTCCAGAGGAAGATAGATTTACATAGTTTACACAATGGATCCAATCCAAAAGTTGGTTCTGTAGAAACCAGCAGGAGAAGTTGCTGCTGGACCTAAATGTAACTAAGTAACTTTGGATTGGGGCCATTATGGGACTGCTTCTACCGAGCATTATATGGTGGAAAGGAAGTATTCCTGTTTGCATTAAGGAAAGATCTAGTTAATCAAAATGTTAGCAAGCAGGAAACTGAACTCTGAAATTTCTGGAGAAAAAAAAGTAGTATTTTGGAGGCTAGGTTTGTAGGTTACAAAATTTATTTTGTGCCATTTTCAAATGTCTTGTTTTAGTTTTATGTTTTCCCCCCTGTCCTCTGAAAGATATGGCCATTAGTAATTTTCTTTTTCATCTTCCCATCTCAAAAATTTGAATATGTTTCTGTTTAGTGAAAAAATATTAAAGGGTGATAAAGTTTTGAAAAATCTTCGCTTCTTGATAATTCTCTATTGCTTGTTCTACCTAGCCTTTTTTGTGCTCTGAATGAGTTTATAATATTAAAGTACAGTGTTGCTGCAAGGTGCTGCAATGGTGCCACATCCTGGGTTGCCTGAATCGATATGCTAAACTTCTATTTTTTAAAAAAATATTTTTAGATCATAGTGTTTAAAAAGAATATCAGAGGCAAAGCATGACTTTTGCTGTGGGAGTGAGAGGTGGAAGTGTCTCTCTTGCCCAGTTAAAATAGGTTCTGAGGTGTGGGGAGTATTTAGAGAGATGTATTCTTAAATTCCTGAGCAAAGTATTCATGGGTGTCACTTACTGGCTTTGCCATCCTGATATTTATGCAAAATCTTCATTTGGTTTTCTGATTTTTACCCCCAAAGCAAGACTACAAATTTTATACACAAAAGGCACAATAATATATACTATGGTACAGTGTTTTGAGTCTGAGGAAGAAAGAAGTAATTCATTTTATACAATAGGAAGCATACTTGTTAGCTTAATACCCTTGTCATTTGGGGGGTGGGTGCGGGGTATTTCCCCTTCAAATGCAAAAATAAAATAAAAATCTGTGTGGTTGGAGTAAAAACGTTTCCTGGAATAATAATCTGTATTATGGCAAAGGTCAAAAGTAAACATTATCCTGGTGTCTAAACTCTAAATAATGATGTTACGAGTTATGATGGTATTACAGTTCCATATGAGTTGTATATTTAGATCTCTAATGTTCCAGTCATATTGCTGTTCTGAGACAGCATGAACGTGCATGCTGCATTCCTTCTCATACTCTCTTCAGTTCATTTGTATTGAAAACAGGTTTTCAGAGGTGGTTCTTGCAATGCTTAGCTTTTCACTGCTTTCCTCTTTGCTCTTGTAGCACAGTTCTACAGGAGCAGCTGCTTTCTTCCACTGTGCAGTTTAGTGGACTTGGGGAAGACATTGTGTCCCAATAAATGGCAACCTATAGTCATATACTCCATAAAAGTATTAAATTGTTAGATCTGCCTTTGCCCTTCCCGTTGCTAGGCCTTCATCTTCTAGCAAGCCAACCTCTCATCAGCTAGAGCAGCAACCCCAATGCATACACTTTCCCTCAAACACATCTGGGCTAAGCAAGCGGTCCAGCTGGAAAAACTGCCTAGTAGAAGCAGCTATTTTATCTTTTGCTGCTGACAGCTACCTAGGAAATGCCTGAGCGTGGATGAGCAGACATAATTGCAGCATTGATGCTGGCATTTTGTTTCTGCTCTGAATGGTCCTGAAGCAAGTGACCAAGCTTGTTCAGGAGGTGGGGAAACATTTAAAGTGTAATCCAACACCATCTGCCCTGGAGGATCTTCTGGCCCAAAACTGCTTAGGACAATAAGACAGACAGAATGAGTGGCTTCTGCTCTATGTATTTCCAAGCTTCAGTTTGGCATTTGGGGGCAATTGCTCCTTGAGGTGAGTTGCACCCATGTATTACATAAAGGAATGAGTACATTTCAACTGAATGATTCCATTGAAAACACTTTTTGAATTGCCTTTATTGCTCTGTTCTTTGTACTTCATAGGATGGACATATCTCATTGCCACAAAGATCTATGTGTTATATTCAGTCACATTTTTGTGCGTTTTAACTGGTTGCCTAAATGGCCTGCTCATATGTTCAGTGTAATAACAGAAGTCTTATGCAAGACTTCATAACAACCTCCAACAAACATAGTCTGCTAGAAAGCAGAAGCCCCTGTTCACAGTTGCTGTTGAGTTTCTCCCATGTGACATTGCTCATGCCAATAGATTACTCCTGCAAGCTGTTAATCTGAGTCATGTTTAAATTGCATTTAACACATAGTGCATTCTTAGATTGACAGTTTATAACACTGAAGGAAAGGGACACTCTATAAAGTTTTGGGAGAACTACATCAGTCAAGCTGCTCAGCATTTGTGTTAACCTGTTGAGGTAATTTCCTAAAGTTTTCTTACTATTCTATAAACAAACGGCATAGATTACATATCAACGTTTTTCTGCTGTTGAAACATCAGCAGAAATAATAAACAACTTCTGGGAGGGTTTGTGGAATACTTACGCTTGGTTGTGATGAAAAACACTATTGCCTCTGCACTAGCATAGCTTGGTTAATAACTGCAGTTTAAACATGCTAATACTATAAGCAGAAAAGGCTATTGCAGATTGGCAGGAAAAATAGTGGTGTAAAATTAGACCGATAACAAGTTCATGATAAAAATAAGACAAAGAACTAATTAATTTGTATGGAGAAAGCAAATGAAGTCCGTAACATAGGAAGTTTGTCCACACTGACTGGTAGGGACTCTTGAGGGTTTCAGGCAGGGGTCCCTCCAAGCCCTGGGGATGCCAGGGATTGAACTCCTGCAGGCAGGGCTCCACCACAGAGCTCTGGCCTTCCCTGGTGGGAGTGCATCACTTTAAAACAGAACTACTGATTACATTTTTCTGAGGGCAATAGCTGTATTTTTCAGATAGGTTTCGAGAAAGCAAACGTGAACTGCAGCGGTGATTTCTGAGCTTACAATGAGTAGACTTTGGTGTAAGAAACAAAGGGAACAATCCAGTTTGACGGACCTCCACATATAGACAATAGGATCCAAAAGCCCAAGACCGCAACAGGTCAGTATGTGGTGCCTCTGGCAGTCTGGCACCTGCATTCTTCGTGTTGGTTGCAGTCCCAGCAGAGGGCCTCTGTAGCCAGTGTGTCCAACCGCTTGCTGCTCCCTCCTTTCTCAGATGTGGACTTTAAAGCCTGAGACCCTTAGAACTCCCTCTCTGGTGTGTTCCCAATGGGCTGCGAGCACACAAAAGCTGAAGCAGACAGCTGTGCACCTGTGCTGCTGTTCCTTCAGAGGGATGGGCAAGACTTCTTTAAACTAGTCTACCCTCTTGCAGCACTATGGTTTCAATAATAAAGGGATTTTTTTGTTTCAAAGATTGTATTACAAGACTTTAATAGATTTCTTCTGTTGTTACAGCAAAAGCACCTGACAGTGCTGCTGAAATGTGCCTGCCTTGTTTCTTTGCTGCCTTTAATAGGCTATGAAATAACATCTGCACATTGGATATTTTCAAACCTGGGATACTCAAGACTAGAGAGAGATAGCTTACATGCACAATACAGTGTAACGGTGATTCTAGCATATCAGTCCACGGGAAATAGACATACTTTCCTTTCTTCACTTGTGAGGATACTCCAGTACTGTAAATATGGCTTGCAATCATAGCAGCAAAGTCTCCCTGAATTTTTGCCTTCTTTAAGGCCTTCCCCTTACACTTTCTGTTTTAGATCTTCATTAAGCAGACACACAGGCAACAAATATTCTTAACAGACCCACTGTTCAAGTGTAGTTACATGACCAGCTAAGACCAGCTAATTTTTGTCAGACGCTTCGTACGTTTAGATCTTCTAAAAGTAACATCCTACATCTGCAGAAGATGTTTACTCAAACCCAGCTTTCTTCTGTGGTGAATATAGTATTTTTGAATTAGGAAAGGTGGTAGCGCAGCTCTGAGCCCATTCCACAGCCTCAGTAGGAGCAGCAAAAATGAAGTTGGGGCAGCTCTTTCAAAACTCTTCCAGATTGTGCTGCTGGGGGGGGGGGGCAGGGAGAAGAAGGAAAGGTCGGATCAGTGTCTGTGAGGGTCAGAGCATTTTTTTATAGTGGTGTAGAGAAGGAAGACCCTAGCAAAACTGATAATTCATATGAAGCTTGAAGTATTTCCCCTAACAATGTTTGAGTACGTTGCATATTTTCTAACTTGAGGCAAGTGATTCTTGGAGAGGGAGGAAATTCAACCAGAACTTTACTTACTCCCCCCCCCCCCTTGTAATTCTGTCCATTATGTTCTGGTCCCAGGAGATCAAGTCCTGCAAACCCAGGAGAGTCTTTGTTTTCAAAATCCCCAGGTTATCTTTAATATTCATGTCAAGGTGCTTATCTCCATATGAACTCTTACTGCTGAACTTTGCAGAACATGCGGTTTTTTCGTACAAATTCATTTCTTAAATGTGTAAATATTGGAACTGTTAAGTGAAACCAAAATACCAGCAATATATTGACTGTGAATTCCAGTAAGGAAGGGTCTTCAGCTATATAACTTTCAAATTTTAAGCTAAAATATGGTCACATCAGCAATTGCTAATATTGTATCTTTGAATACTACAAAAATATATATGAAAGACATGCTCTTTGACAAAGATGGGATAGACCTTAAAATGACAAAATACTGTAGAGTTTGATGTATTTGGAGAATAGTCCAAACTCTTTATGCCAATAATGGGATGGGGCAGAAATTCTTATAGAATTTTGTACTACTACATATTGGGTTAAATAATTTTTATAGTGGTGATGGAGTGCCATGAAATTAATACTTAAAATCCAGATTGCTGTAGTTTACACTTTTCTGTATGTTTCCAACTGAGTGTGCATTATTTGTATTAAGCACACAACAGAATGAATTATCCAAAGTCCATTGATTTTAAATGTGTTTTGGTTTGTTAAAAAGATTATAGTAATTTCTTGCACATTTTTTGAAAAATTGTATAAGGATTTATGTATCTGCTTCTAGATACGGTGTGTAAATAAAAAAAACATTCACAAAAAATAATCTGTGGTGTATATTTTAGTAAAATGAAGATAATCATCCAGTAAAGTTAATATCTGAAAACTCTCACCAGTTTTCCTCATTTGCTGGTTCCAGTTTGCGTTTACAAATGGAAAAACCCTTCTCCTTTAATGAATTCCAAACCTTTTACAGATTCGCATATGCCCAGGCAAAGTAGGTGTAATTTTTCTTTAAAAAAGGACAACACAGTAGTAGCTAAGAGGCAAGTTAGTGCAACTCTACAAGACTTTAGCACAGGAACGCCATACTATTCCTTGCTAAAGGCACGCTGCTATTTGAGTTTGCTATCAGTTTTGAAGTGTGGCAGGGCCACTCAAAAATAAAGTTGTGGTTTATAAACAATAGCTGCAATAAAGTATAAATGTATGTTAATTAAAATAAAGTACCGTATTTTTCGCTCTATAACACGCACCCGACCATAACACACACATAGTTTTTAGAGGAGGAAAATCCGTAGGCATGCCACCCGTAGGCATTCCCTCCATAACACGCACAGATATTTCCCCTTACTTTGTAGGAGGAAAAAAGTGAGTGTTATGGTGCAAAAAATACTAATTTAAAATACGAAAACCCACAAAATAGGGCATGGGCCTGTAAGATTCAAGATCTATGGAAACTGGAAGGGAAGAGTGAATTGGACTGCACAAAAAAATAAGTATCCTAGAGAGAAGACAGGAGATGGATTATGTTTTAAAAAAATATTTTAAAGAAGCCCTTCACACTCATATACAGAGATATTTTAGGTATAATGAAAGGGGGGCACTTTCTCTTTCACCTGCCTTACCTGCTATATAGCTGTGAAATGGCATGTAAGCAGCTAGCGCTATATGGTACAGCAGCGTGGGAAAGAAAAAGTGTTCTAAGAAGTTAAGAGCCCTGCTGGATCAGACCAAGCCCCACCTAGTCCAACATTCTGTAATCACAGTTCTCTATGAGAAACCCTGGAAGCAGGACCTGAGTGCAACAACGGGAGTCCACTTACAATTCCCAGAAACTATATTCACAGACACAACTGCCTCTGGCATTGGAAGCAGGGAACATAGCCATGCTTCTGAAACTTCCTCCATCTGAAGCCCGAATGGTGCACACACAGATTGCTACAGGACGGTTGTAACCTCCACTTGGGGGTTGTAAGGATACACCACAACATTTTATTGTGGTGGTCCCACTTCTTGCTATTAGGCCACAACAAGAAACATAATAAACATGTTGGTGGAACTTTCTAGGGCCTATTTGTATCATTGCACTTAAGCTGATAAAGGACCATGTAATAGGGGGAGAGATGTCTTCACAAATGTGGTCGCAACTGATTTTCAAAGGGACTGCATTGCCAAGGTAGTTCTAATTAGCGTTTAAGGATATCAATATAAGAAAGGCAGAAGGCTAACAGTGCAAGTATCTACACTGCGGTAAGCCCCATTGAATTCAATGAGCCTCCCAGGGTAAGTGTGTATAGGATTTCAGTCTTACTCTGCAGTGCATCTAATTATGCATACTCAAGTTCTGTCGATTCTAGTGGGAAGTAAAGGTTTGCCGTGTTGCAGAATTGGTTTTCTTTTAAAAGCCTTTTAATTATAGCTGCAGCGTGGAAGAGTAGTGTGAAGAGGAATATAGATGAGATGGTCTCTTTGACAGGCTTGGTTGGATGTTTGCTATCGAATGCAAATTACCGAAGCAGGCTTAAGTCGCCATCTCTCAACACGAATTCATGTGGGTGGCAGAAGTATTTCAGTTTGTTTTTTTTTTAAAAAAAAAAAATTTTATTGCGTTTCTTTCCATAGGTTAACAGATTTGTTTACATAGCGACATGCAAGAAACATTTTTTATATATAAAGAAAAGTAAAGAAAAAGAAAAAAAAAATTAAGAAACTTTCATAACGTCCTTCGACAATTCGCTTTTGGACCTCCTCGCATCCTCTCGGCATTGCATTCATTGTTCTAGCCAGTTCAGCAATTTGTTATCTTGTTTCCCATCTTATTATACCTTTAAATTTATTATGTTACCAACTTTGAAAATTTGTAATTTAGTTTTAACACTCTTAATAAACATAATATTTTGTTTCTAATTTGTCTCGTTTTTTTTTCCATCAATACTTACTTTATCATTTACTTAAATAAATTGCAGAAGCATAACGTTTCTTAATCGTGCACAATCTTAACATTCAAACAACTTATAATATTTTTGCAAATAGTCCTTAAATTTTTTCCAGTCCTCCTCCATTGTTTCTTCGCTCAGATCTCGGATTCTGCCAGTCATTTCTGCCAACTCCATGTAGTCCATCAGCTGCGTCTGCCAGTCCTCCAGTGTGGGTAAATCTGGTGTCTTCCAGAACTTTGCGATAAGAATCCTAGCTGCTGTGGTTGCATACATAAACAAGGTTCTGTCCTTCTTTGGCACCTTCCGGTCCACCATGCCCAGAAGAAAGGCCTCTGGTTTCTTAGAAAAGGTATATCTAAATACCTTTTTCAGCTCATTATGTATCATTTCCCAAAAGGCCTTTACTTTCGGGCAGGTCCACCAGAGGTGAAAGAATGTCCCTTCTGCCTCCTTGCATTTCCAACACTTATTATCAGAAAGATGATATATTTTAGCCAGCTTGACTGGGGTCATGTACCACCGGTATACCATTTTCATAATGTTCTCTTTCAAGGCACTACATGCCGTGAATTTCATACCGGTGTTCCATAACCTTTCCCAGTCCTCAGACATAATGTTGTGTCCTACATCCTGTGCCCATTTTATCATAGCAGATTTAACTGTCTCATCCTGTGTGTTCCATTTAAGCAGCAAGTCATACATCCTCGAAAGTACCTTAGTCTTTGGTTCTAGTAACTCCGTCTCCAGTTTCGATTTCTCCAACTGGAAACCCACTTTTTTATCCATTTTAAATACCTCTTGAATTTGAGCATAATGTAACCAATCTCGCACCTTATTTTTTAGTTTGTCCTGGCTTTGGAGCTTCCAATTATCTCCAACTCTTTCAATCAATTCCCAATATTTTGGCCAGTAGGCCTCCATATTGGGCCTTTTTTTAGAGATCTTGGCTTCCACTGGTGATAACCACCTCGGGGTCTTGCTTTCTAATAAATCCTTATACTTCATCCAGACGGCAAAAATTGATTTTCTGACAATATGGTTTTTAAACAATTTATGAACCTTCGCCTTGTCATACCACAAGTATGCATGCCAACCATAAACATTGTCAAACCCTTCCAGATCTAGGACATCGGTGTTTTCCAACAAAAACCAATCCTTCAGCCAGCAGAAGGCTGCAGCCTCATAGTACAACCTTAAATCCGGCAGGGCAAACCCCCCTCTTTCTTTTGAGTCAGTTAATATTTTAAATTTAATTCGGGGCTTTTTGCCCTGCCAGACAAACTTAGATATATCCTTCTGCCATTTTCCGAAACATTCCATTCTGTCCACGACCTGGAGGGTTTGAAATAAAAATAGCATTTTTGGCAGAACACACATCTTTATAGCTGCGATTCGGCCTGACAAGGTAAGTTTCAATCTTGACCAAATATCCAAGTCTTTTTTAATTTCCGACCAACATTTTTCATAATTATCTTTGAATAGATTTAAATTTTTGGTGGACAAAGATACCCCCAGGTATTTCACTTTTTTAACCACACTTAGCTCTGTCTCTCTCTGGTACCCCTCTATCTCTGTAGGCGTCAAATTTTTGGCCAAAACCTTAGTTTTTTGTTTGTTTAGCTTGAATCCCGCCACCCGACCAAACTCCAAAATAAGTTCAAGAACTCTTTTTGTGCTAGATTCTGGCTCCTGTACTGTAATGACTAGGTCATCTGCAAAAGCTTTCAGTTTGTATTGTTTCGCTCCGACCACTATACCCTGCACCAACTGGTCCTCCCTGATCATATTCAGCAGTACCTCCAGAACAGAAATAAATAACAGAGGGGATAAAGGGCACCCCTGTCGTGTCCCTTTTTCAATTTGGAGTTCCTCCGATACCACATTGTTCACTATCAATTTAGCTTTTTGTTCTGAATAGATTGCTTCTAGTCCATTTTCAAACCCCCTTCCCACTCCCATCCCTTTCAAGTTTTTCTTCATAAACATCCAAGAAATGTTGTCAAATGCTTTCTCCGCATCAATAAAGATTAAGGCAGCCCTTGTGTTTCTAATTCGCAACAACTCCAGTATATCAATAATGTTCCTAGTGTTGTCAGACATATGTCTGCCAGGGAGAAAGCCTGCTTGGTCCTTGTGAATTACTTCATTTAGTACATTTTTAAGTCTATTTGCTAAAATGTCTGCAAATATTTTGTAATCCACATTCAGGAGTGAGATGGGACGGTAATTCTTAAGCTGAGTCTTTTCCCTTTCTGACTTGGGGATCAATGTGATAAATGCTTCTTTCCACGTTTCCGGTGCCTTTCTCCCCTCCATGATCTGGTTACAAACCTCCAACAACGGTTGTGTCAAGTAGTCCTTCAAAGTCTTATAATATTTGGAGGTAAGTCCATCCGGGCCTGGAGATTTGCCCAGCTGCATGTTCTGGATGGCACCTTCAATTTCCTGTTGAGTTATCTTGCTGTTAAGAATTGATCTTTTATCTTGACTTATTTTAGGTAGTCCATTTATCCTCAAAAATTGATCTATTTCCGGTTCTTTCTGAGGCCCCTGTGCATAAAGTTCTTTGAAGTATCTGTGGAAGCACTTTCTTATTTCTTCTGGTTTCTGAACTATTTTTCCTTGAATCTCCAAGTTTGTAACCGTGTTTAACTTTTGTCTTTTTTTCAGCTGCCAAGCTAGCAACTTTCCACATTTATTTGCTGATTCAAACGATCTCTGCTTCATTTGTTTAATTTTCCACTCAATCTCTTGATTGATCAGTTTCGAATATTGTGCTTGATGGAATTTGATCTCTCTTAGCACCTCTTTTGACTTTGGTTTGGTTCTCAGCTTTTTCTCTCCTTCGCTTATTTTCTCTAGAATTTTTTCTTTTTTTCCATTCCAAAATTTCCTCTTTATTGTATTCTGTTGTATCAGAAACCCTCTCATTACGGCTTTACTTGCGTCCCAGATTGTTCTTTTCTCCACCGTAGTGTTCAAATTTATTTCAAAGTAGTCCTTTAGCGTTTTTTGGGCCTTCTTAACAATCTCTTGATCTCTTAGCAAGGTGTCATTCATTCTCCACCTGAAGGATCCAGTTGGAAAAAGTCTCAATTCCATTTTTAAGGCATTATGGTCGGAGCAGGTTTTTGGGCAGATTTCCACTTTTCTTGTTTTCGGGGCCAGCCCTCTAGATATCCAAATTTGGTCAATTCGTGTCCATGACAAGTGGGCCTCAGAGAAGAAGGTTCCTTCTTTACCCAAGGGGTTCCTTGTCCTCCAAATGTCAATCAAGTCCATATTGTCTGTCATTTCAAAAAAGGTTTTAGGGAGTCTGCCGTCTGTTGTTAAGTTTTGATTTTGGGATTTGTCCATGTTTGTAGACACCACCCCATTCATATCTCCCATCACAATAATGTTAGAATAGTCCAGATAGTCCATCATTGTCTCATGCAGCTTCTTATAGAATTCTGATTTTCCATCATTTGGCGCATAAACTCCTAATATCAAAATCTTTTCCCCTTGTGTTTGGATTTCAATTGTGAGAATTCTTCCATGATCATCTTTGAATAGAAATTTTGGTGACAGGTTCTCCTTTGCATAAATTACAACGCCTCTTTTTTTAACTTTATCTGATGAGATAAATTCCTGGCCAAGTCTTTTATTGATTAATACTTTCCTATGGAGCCTAGTCACATGTGTTTCTTGAAGGCATATTACATCCAATTGTTCTTTTTTCAGGATATGAAATATCCTCCTCCTTTTTTCCGGAGAATTCCCGCCATTTATGTTCCAACTAAGTAGCTGCAGAGACATCCTGTTCTAATTAAGATGTTCTTAGGATGAGGTGTCTTCCTTTTGCTCAGATCCCGAGGGTGCAGGCGTTGGCCCGCTTCCAGGCAGTATTGGTACTGGTAAGGTTGGAAGCCAATCCACTCCTTTTTGGAGATCTTCTCCGTGGTCGTGAAGGAACTTTTGGTTATCTTCAGGTGTTCTAATTTTAACCTTCCTTTCTTTGTAAGTGAGGGATAATCCTTGTGGAAACTCCCACCTATAGGGAATTGCGTTGTGTCTCAGCAATTTTGCTAGTTCTGAGTAGGTGGCTCTGAGGTCCAGCAACTGTCTCGGAATATCTCTATAAATTTCCACCCTTTTATCTTGTATTTCAATTGCTTTTTTGAAGTGTAGACCTAGGATCTTGTCTCTCTCTTCCTTTGATCTTAAAATTATCAAGCAGTCTCTGGATCTGTCTTTCCTTACCAATCTTCCCAGTCTATATGCCGAGACAATCTTGAAGTCTGTGTCCTCCTTTAAACCCCAGAACTTCGTGAATTCCTGCGTCAAGTATCCAATCAGGTCTCCTTGCTCGAGTTCCGGGATGCCTCTCAATTTGATGTTGCTCTCGCGATTTTTCAGTTCCACCATTGACAGATAGATTTGTTGTTCACCCACCTGTTTGTGCAGGGGCTTGACTTCTCCTTTAATTTCTTCAACTTCTTTTTGTAAAGCTCCCACTTTCTGAATTGCTTCTCCAGCTAATTCCCGATTTTCCGCTGTTGCTCCTTGCAAATTCTCAATAGCCTGTGTGTGCTGGGAAACTTGTTCGGTCAGTTTTTGAATCGAAGAGGTCGCTTTATCTATTTTCAAAGACTGGTCGTCCACTTTCTGGTTTAAACTTGATAGTTGCTCCAATATTTGTTTTAATAATGTGTCTGACCCACCTGCTGCCATAACTTCTTCAGTGGACTTCTCTGTTATTTCCCCTTCCCTCTGAGATACCAGTACAGCTGGAACCGACGATCGGCGTCCTTGAGTCAGTGTTGTTTGTACAAATTGTGTTGGTTTTCTTTCTCTTTCTTTTTCCTTGGCCTCTTTAGATTCCTTAGCTTTAGATGCTCTTGTTCTCCCTGCACCACTCATTACACATCTGTCAGTGTTCAAGGTCAGATTGTCTATTGTTCCATGGAAGAGACAAATTCAGGAGTAAACAACCAGTAAAGTGGAATTCAAAACAAAAGTCAGTTCCCAGGATTTTATAATCCGCAAGCCCTGTAGGGGGAGTGCCACCAGGTTTCAGAGACAGAGAAGGAAGTAATCCGCCATTAAAGTTCCAAATTGTTTCAAGTCAATAAATCCAATAGTCCATCAGTCCCTTCAAAAACTCAAAGTTTCCCCAGGCACCTTTTATAGTTCAACAAAGTTTCACAAGAGGTGCTTGCAACAGTATCCCATCCAGTCTTTTCTGCTCAAATATAACAGTTACGTTCCAACAAAGTTTTTGCAACTGTTTCCGCAGTTTGACACAGTCTCCCTCTCTGGCAGCCCGACGATCTGGCTCCTTAAAAATACAGCCCAAAGACGAAAAAAGATAGGAGGAAGATCCCCATTTACTACTTCTTTTAGTCAATGTCCATTTCCACCTTCAGTTTAGAAGAAAAAAACAAGCAGATCTGATAGCACGAAAAAGTTAAAGCTTCCCACAGTCCCGTTTCAAGCGCTTTCCGCTTTTTAAAGCTTTGCTTTGATCTTGTCAGCAATGTCGGAAGACGGACTTCCCTTTTCTCGTCTCCCGCTTTCAGCCAAATTTATGAAATTCTTTTGCCAAATTTTAAACCCCTTTACTCACGGGTATGTTGCTTGCAGTTTGGTGTTGATTTTAGGAAGAAGGATCAGCGCTCATCTGTAACAGCCGCGCGGCTTCACTTCCGCGGAAAGAGCGATGAACTCACAGCACCGCTACCCCTCCTTCACTCCGGGTCTCCTTACGGGGTCCCTTCTGTGTTTTCGGAGCAGCTTCTGGTGCCCGCCGAGTCCCACGGCCACGGGCTCACTCTACCCGTGGTTTATCTTGATGGGTCGTCGCTATGCCGCAGCGAGCGACCCTTTTCCGCGGAGCCCCTCTTCAGAGCTCGAAGAGGACCGCCTTTACAGTTTCGCGCCACCCCCGGAAGTCAGAAGTATTTCAGTTTGAAGGGGAGGGGTGATTTTAGATGTTCCCATTAAAATATATGGTAGAGAATTCATTTCCAAAACTTACTATACGTTGAGAATTAAGCTATCAGCAGCTTTGCAAAATGTGGGAATCCATGATTTGCTCACCTAGGTTTAAACCCTTTGGGCAACTTGGTCCTGTCTTCCTTGCCATTAATCTGCCAGTTTCACTTTACTGAATTGGCATATACACACATGCCAGTGGGCTTCCTCTTTTTCCTTCTAAGATTGGCAGAGAACCAACTGTGAATGCTCTTCAAAGAATAATAAAGTTCAATTTCTTTCAAAAGAAATCTTTCAACTAATTTACAGTAGAAATTTCCTAGTATGAGACAGCGTCACAAATCATCCCAGCGAAGGCATATGCAAACCATTAAGTGTTGTCAGTTTAAGTAATTGGGACTCTATGTTTGAAGACTAACAATCCAATAAAACCAACAACCATTGTTCTGTAACTAAGGCTCCTACGTCATCTCAGTATCTTGGAAATGTATATATATTCTGCTTTATGCCCCAATGCATACCAACCCATAGGTGGGGGTTTTTTTATAAAAAGAAATAAACCACCACCTCAAAGTGAATTCATGGTGTAAATGGCAATTCCTTTAATTGTTTAGGAACAAGTTGAAAGATAAGAAGCCAGGAAGACATGAATGGTCAGCTCTTACAGTATGGAAAGATAAACAAGGAACCACTCTTTAGGATCATGCTTTCTGCTGGTGGGTCTTGTACTATTATGCGCTTGTGTGATACCAAAATAGAATTGGCACAGTAGTTTTCAAACATTAACAACAATGACTCATGACAGATTTATGCAGGTTGTTCGACAGCATAACGTATGCGCAAAATAAAATACGAAACATGTTTCGTTGTGGCCATTACTGTTGTGGTGGGGGATGGGGGAAAGTTGAGAGAAGGAAGCAAAGAAAAGGACTGTTATCACATTGTTGGATCAACATGCATAGATTTGCTGAGCTGGAAATAGGGATGCATGGTCTATTCTCTCTTTATTCTTGAATACTCCTTAATACAATACAGTTATGACCATGCTCCTCTCACCTGTGGCATCTTAATGACATGGAGCAGGAAAAGAATGGTGAATATACATTACATAGACATTTATGTGTAGTAAGCTGCCGTACAGGTAAGGCCTCAGGAGGTCAGTTAAATGAATAAGCAGTATAACTGCTGATGAAATTTAATGGTAACACACATAACTTTGCCCTATTGGGTTATGAATTATATTTTGCCATTCAAAGCATCATTGTAATTTGTTTTTAAAAAATGGAACTATACACAGTGTTTTAAGTATGGTCTCACTTAAGACTTGTACAAAGGCATTTTTACAATATTTGCAGTTTTATTACTAATATCCTAATGATCCCGAAAAACGAAATTCACATTTCATTCTCCAACACAAACTCAAGACATCTTCCACAATTGGTCACTGACAGCCCATACCCTATTAGTGCATATGTAAAAATGCAGGGGAGAGAGGATTTTGCAATAACATCCGTCACTTTACTTGCATTGAACCACATTTGCCATTTTATTGCCCATTCACCCAATTTGGAGAGATCCTTTTAGAGCTCTTTGCAAGTCTTTTTAGTTTTTACCACCCTGAATAGTTTCATGTGATCAGCCAGCTTGGCCACTTCCCTGACTCCAGATCCTATATGAGCAAGCTAAAAAGCTTCAGACTCAGGCCATTTATTCCTATTATTTGTTTTCTAGTATATAACCAGTTTACTGATTCTCAAGAGGATCTGTTTAATCCCATGACTGCTAAATTCACTCAGGAGTTTTTAGTGGGAGACTTCAAGCACCATCAAGAAGCAGCCACATTCCATAGATGTCAGTAGGAATTGGGGTGTTCCACTGGTAGCTAAATCAAGTTGCTACAAATGAATAAATATAATCCAGTGTAAATAGATCACTGCCATCCTGGATTCCAGAATATTATTTATTTTATTCCAGGTATTTATATACTGCTTAGTATTCAGAATTTCAGTTAGCTGCAGGATGGAACACTAATGGGGACGCAGTGGCACCCAGTACTGTCAGAGCCAGTGGCACCTCTACTCTCTGCTCAGTGTCGTTTTGGGGAATTAAAAGGGGCTTATCCTTTAGGTTGCTTAAGTGGGATTAGTGCTGCTTCCATGATGGCACATCCATGAGACAGTTGGTGGAGAGGGCAAAGAGTTTATGAGAGGGCTGGAGAAGATGCAAATAGCAGGATAGGGGGCAGTGCTGTAAATTGCTCACATGATTTCCCAGAGAGAGGTTTGGGCTAAAGGGGCAATTGGTCCATGTAGAGGAGTTCTAGATTGGACTGATGGGCTGTGGGATGCCCATACCAGCGCAATCAGGCCCTGTTTGCTGCTGCCCCTATGATATGCTGGGTTACAGAATCCGGGATTTTGGCCCTGAGGTCCAGCCTAGCTGCACCATTGAGGATTGTTTGGTTAGTTTTAAGGGGTAACTCTTCCACAAACCCAGGCTGCGAAAAAGGGACAAAAAGGAAGTTGTGCTCTGCTGGAATGTGCCCTTTGAGAACCTAGCAAAATTTCAGCCACCACAGTTGCCTGACACACAAGGAAAAACAAAGATAAGCCGGAGTTGTCAAACCTTGTGATTCATTCCATTATTTTCTGGCAAAAGGTCACTCGACTTTCCATTCCCAGCCCTACCTCCCTTTCAATGGCCCATGTAAAAGTCCCTTGCCCTAACCCCAGTTTCAGCAACTGCAATGAGTTACTAATTCTCCAGGGTGCTTCCTGGCTTATCAGCGAGAGGAGTGAGGTGTGGCAGGCTAGCTGGCACTCGGTTTAGGAAAGCGTATTTCCTCTTCCCACGTTTGTTTGCTATGTGGATGGGCAACTGCTGAAAAAGACGGCAGTGTAGAAGTGCAGAACTGTGTCAAAGTTAAGTGCTTGAAGTTTCACTAATTTCAACAGGAGTGTCAAGTACACTGACATGAACAGGACAGTAAGATAGTGTCTGCATGCTGCAAAGAATGGGACCAGTGGTGGGGAACCTCAGCCCCAGGAGCCAAATTGCAGCCCTCCAGGCCTCTGTCTGGTCCTTAAAACTTTCCCAGGCCATCCTGCCTGCCCTGCAAGCCAACCTCTCACTGACTCTGCTTTGCACCCCCAGTGCCTTTGCCAGGCAGGAAAGTTTCTTGAACTCTTGTTTTCAATAGCTCTTGCTTGCTTCTCTCTCTGTGTGTGAGTGTGTGTAAAATTTACCATTGTTGCTTGACCACTTTTGCCTTTGTTGCTCCACCACAGGTACGTGGCCCTTGGAAGGTTTCCAAGAAGGAAATATAGCCCCCACCCCTGGAAAAGAGGAGCAACAAGGCATTGGCCACTTGCTACTTATAGCATACATGCTCACTCTTAATACCTATGTGTGCTGGACAAAACCAGGCTATTCTGAGGTCGATGAACCAATGATCTGACTCAGTACCTATAAGGCAGCATCTGATTCCCCTATAGCGTGCTATCGCTATATTTTGAATACCATTTTAATAAGCGATGCTTAGTGTGTGCATGCGTTTGTGTGTGTCCTTAAATTGGCCAAGTCAGTGAAATGCATCCTTTATCTACAACAGGTGTTTTCATATTTCATATTTTTGTGCAGGCATTAAAAGAGGGAAGAGATCTCCAGGGAAAGAAATAAAACCCCTCCCACGCCTTAAACTTCCATTAAGTCATGAGGGTGTGCAAAGCTTCCTTATATTATTCAAGCGGCATGAAGGTTTCAATAGCTCATCCTAATTTGTCTCCCATAAAAAGACTTGGGAAAGGGGCCCTTACCTAATGCAACTGAGTTCAATTCCATGTTGGTTGTTCAGAAAATTACATGCCTTGTGTGCAGACAGAGCGAAGGTGCTGTATTTCGTAAGTTCAGTATCTGGAGTGCTGGGACAAATTTTGGCCAGACTCGTCCAGTTATTTTTTCTGTGAATGATTGTGGTGGTGGTGGTGATTTATTTAAATACTTATATCCTCCACTTTCATAAAAATATAACAAGGCAGCACACAACATAAAACCATACAATAACATCTACAAAAGTTTAAATGTCAACATCTATGAACCGTAACACAGATAACAATTTAAGAATGTAGAGTACACACGTCTGAATCCTAGAAAGCCACCGACGGTTTAGACAATACGGTGTTAATGGTCTGAGTCAGCTTACAGCAGCTTCCTATGTACTTGTGCTGTGTATACACCTGGGTCACAGTTGAATTCAAGACCGTTTACAATGTACATATTACAAAGTAACCTCAGTCCTGGTGGACACTTTGCCCTGCTTGCTTATTAAAAATACAACTGGCATTTTTTAAAAAAATAAATAAATAAATCACAGACAGTAATTTTTCCATCTTTTTTCCATTTGGATTTTGTGCCACATAACATTTTTGAGTGCTTAAGACCCAGAGAGTTTCAGTCTTTCTTATCAGTGTCCCCTCTCTTTCAATCCTTCCATATATTTAGTCGTTGCTATTACCTGCACATGTTCCAAAACTAGACAAACGGCTGAGGAGAACAAAACAATTGCCAGCCTCTTTAGTATTACTCCATCTGGTGGAAATTCTTCAGTAATGTAATATTCGATCCAACTGAATTTTACAACTCTCTGTTTCAGTCATAAGCTGAAACAGTATTTTCAGTGGTATACTCCAGAGCAGGCATAGGCAAACTCGGCCCTCCAGATGTTTTGGGACTATAACTCCCATCATCCCTAGCTAACAGGACCAGTGGTCAGGGATGAAGGCAATTGGTCACAAAACATCTGGAGGACCGAGTTTGTCTATGCCTGCTCCAGAGCTTAGGGCAAGGAAACAAGATGGGAGATGGCTCGAACATGAGTGGAGGAAAACTTTAGTTGTAACACATTCGAACACAGGGGAGGAGTCATCAGCAAGTCATCAGTGAGCCAATTCCTATTACCTTTGATTATTGGGCATAGTGTCTGTGGCTGGTGGGAGCAGCACAACATCTGGGAAGACAACAGATTTACCACCCCTGAATTCTAGAGGGAGCAATTTCTAAATGTTTGAATTTAAAAGTGATCATCATATGGTTGCTTAGCAGTCTGAATTCTCTTACTGACCTACTGTAACACAACTCAGCTCCCTGCTTTGGGACCAAACAAATTGCTTAGACTTTGGCAGCACTTAAAAGGACAGACAGATAGAAGAGTGCAAATCAAAAATTTGCCAGTTAGCTCTATGATCGGAAGTGCCGTCAAAATAATAGGCCGCTTGCTGCTTAACAGTTTTGAATACTTCTTTTCCCAAGAGTGGCTTCCCATGGTAAATGAACCCCCCCCCCCCGATTTGTGTCCATCGTTACAATGATTACTTCTTTATTGACCTCACTTTAAGTACCAATCTGTTTTGTAAGACTCAAATTAGGAAGAGACTTCTTCAGGAAGTAAGGCTCAATTCGTCATTTGACAAACCTTGGTCGAGATGTCACCCTTTCCCCTTATTTTCCCAGAAAGCTTGGAGCGAATGCAAGATATTTTCAAATAAACTGCCATGGAGAAATGATTGCGAGTCAATAAATAGTCATTGATGAATGCTTTTAATACCTCCTAGAGTGCAAAGGAGGCTGCTACTGAACTTTTTTTTTTTAATAAGCACTTCCCATACCCCTGGTGGGAAGATAGATATACTGAATATCTGAAAACTAATATTCAAAGTCTGCAATGTCAATCTCCTGCATTTTTCCGCAGGAGGCTCAGCTCTGTGAGGAACTTGTTTGTATTAATATTCTTACAAGAGGGACTTACAGATTGTTGCAATGGGGGTATTCCAAGTTAGGATTCCAGACATTCCATTTCCCATCCCCTTGGGTTTTTATCTCTCCCTCCATCAGGCTGACCCACTCCTGACCCACTTTGTTCTCTAACTACTGTATTTTGGTACTTCTGCAAACCAGGTGGTTTCCCCAAACCTGCAGATGTGTCGCTTGTGTGTGTGTGTGTGTGTGTGTGTGCCATTTTGGCTACATAAGCAGTGGCACTCGCAGTGTGAACACACGGGAGAAGAGGCACTCACCTGACCTCCCATTGCCTGCACCGCTGCTGTTTGTCAGGAGGTACAGGGGCGAGGTGTTGGTGAGACAGGTGCAGTGCAAACACGCTTGTAGGTGCCCTGGATTGGTTCCACCAGTTCATTTGCACCACACTGACCTTGCCCCCACTTTCCCTTCCCCAAAGCATCAGCCATGCAGAGAGACCAGATGTTCCACTGACTGCTATTGCCTGAACATCAGAAACAGAAAGAATGACCAATAGGACCAATCCTTATGAGGAACAGTTCCGGAGTTGTGTACGTCTAGCTCAGAGAAGACTGAGCAGTGATATGATATTCATCTTCAAATATCTGAAGGGCTGTCACATAGGTGATGGAGCAAGCTTGTTTTCTTCTGCTCTGGAGGTTAGGACTTGAACCAATGGATTTAATATCAAGAAAGGAGATTTTGATTAAACGCTAGGAAGAACTTCCTGATGGTAGGAATTGTTTGACTATGGAATGGAGTATCTTAGAAAGTGGCTAGACTCTCCTTCATTGGAGGTTTTTGAAGAAAGGCTGGATGGCCACCTGTCAGGGATGCTTCAGTTGAGTTCTCTGCATTGCCGGGGTTTGGACTAGATGACCCTCAGGGTCCTTTCCAACTCTACAATTCTTTGATGACCTACAACAAAATGTTGCAGTGTGCCCTTGTCCTGTTGAGTATACTCCATTCCATACCAACATACCCATGCAGTTTTCTGCCTCCCCACATCCCTGCACAAATCAGTCATAATTCTATGGATACTTGAGTACCCTGGGTCTTCACTGGGCTGTTGGGAGATGGTATGCTTCCTGTAGGGATTTTTGTTCTAAATGTATTTTGTATTTATTCAACTCTTAGGATTCACTTAAACCTGCTGGCACCTCCTTCTTGTACATGTTTATTGCCGTTTGGCTGCATAAGGAATGGCAAAGAGATTTCAGTTCACTATAGTAATGCTACATATATAAATGATGATGATTGGTTTACTATGGGCACCCTCTTGTGGTGAATTGTATTATTTCTTTCAGTAACATCATTTTCAAGAAGCTAAGCTGCTGGTAAGGTTAGGAAAGAAATAATGCTTAAAAAACTATACTCCCAAGAAAAGCAGCATTAAAAGTTCTGCTATCAGCTATGTATAATTTTTAAAACTTGCTTGCTCTTGTTATAGGATCACACTTTACAGAATTTGTTTTGTTTTTCAAATAATTAAAGACCTGAAGAAATGAATAAATCACAGAGTTTCTATTATGGAGATCCTGATTATCCAAATTCAGGGTGAACCCTCATGTAACTGAAAGCTAGACCTGTACATCAAAATGAAAGTTCTCTCCACCTAGCCTCAATCATTTCCACCCCCTCATCTTTCTTGAGCATCCAGTTTCTCCTCTGCTGATTTGATTTCGTTTCTCAGAAAAGAAGAGGGGCACCCCCTGGTTCTAGGGTTTAGTCCGAAGACACAAGGCCACAACCTCGGTTAAGCTAAGGGTCTGCTCAGGGATTGAATGGGAGACTTCCTGGTGATCACACACATGCCACCTTGAGTTTGATGGAAGTAAGGTGGGAAATGAATGCAAAAAAGTTTTTCGGGGAGAATCCTAGCTCCCAATGCTTTCTGGAAGGTCTTAATGGAGATGCAGGCTGCTGATGCCTCCACAACATTGCCAGCTGAGGTGGAAAACACAGGGTCGGCAAATTGCCGAGGTAGCCTGTAGCCGGTGCTATGATCAGGCCTGATGTCATCATGCAATGGCAGCGGAGGCAGATTGGGGTCCAATGGATTCTAGGTCTGCTCAGACTCTTCCTGTCCCCGGAACTCCCATTTTGGCAATATCTGTCATTGGCAGCACTTGTGTTCACTTAAAGCCAGCGGATGCCAGCAGGACTGGGTAGAGGGACATCTTGTTCCAATCTGACCTGCCCACAAAACTGGCAAAAGGGGCACTTGGCCTCCCCTGCTAATAAAGTCGGTAAGTACAAAAAATCCTAGTTGTGGCTGATCAGGTCTTTCTTTCATATGATCCTGTTACATTTGTTCCTTCCACAGATGACTTTGACTTACATGTAAGATATTGGGACATGAACTTGTGCCCCCAACAATTCCCAAATCTCATTTTATGTTTTGGTGGGTGCTTTTTGCTCATGCTCAGAGTCCAACCTGTGAAAAATTATTTCCCCATTGTGATCATGGCAGTTATTTTATAAAGTATTTTAATTATTATTAAACCACCCAGAGGCCAGGAGCCAATTTGGCTCACTTGTCTATGGCATCATGAACTACCTGCTCTGTAGGCATATTTGCTTGTGGCACGCTATAGTCTGGGTGATGTAAGATGTAATGTGACTTCGGCCTAACAATATTTTCATCTCTGTCCTGCAGTTCTAATGCAGTTATAGCTCAGATAAAGAAAAAGGTTACAGCTTGTTGAGAAATATGGTCCTTGAAATTTGAAACCGATGTGTAAAAAGTGCTTTGACCTAAGCAACACTGTACAGCTTGTTCTTATTAATGGCCCATTTCTGCCAATTACCTTAAGAGTGATCAGACCTGCCATCAGCTGCTGAGAAGTGGCTATAGTGAGTTCAGGTCAAGCAAGCACCTGGGGGAGAGTCTGATTGCTTTTTCTCCCATTTCTTTAGGAGGGTAGGGAGTCTGCAGTATACACACTAGTCTTTAAATGATTTCCTCTGGTTTCAGAAGTTACTGGACTTTTCACCAGCAAAGTTGAACTTTAGGACTATGCTAGGAATTTACTTGTACTGAATTGTATACTCCCCAAAGACCACCTTCAGATAATTATCTCATCTATCACATGAACATGTGAGGTGCATGTGTTGGCCCTGCCATCATGGCTGATGCATCTGATGCTGTTGGTACACAAAGAAGGGATCTAATCAGGATCTCTCCTTGCATGGAGGGACGCTACATGCTTATGTAGGTAAGTGTGCATACAGAGCCCTTCTCACAGGCACTAAATATGCATATTGGGGTGGGCAAGGCTGCTATCATTAGGCCAACTAGGCAGCCACCTAGGGCGTAGACATCAGAGGAACACATTACTGACCTTTGAGGAGCATGGTTTTATACAGATTAGTTGAGAAACATTAAAGAGATTGCAATGTTTATGATGGGTACAATCTGACCAAGGCTTCCAGAAAACCCTGCTGTAGGCTAATCCAATAACCTTCAATTCTCATCACAACTGGAATTCACCTTTAATCCCAACTTGCAACTTTTAATTTTAACTGCTTCTCTGCTGTTTTTGCCTCATCTCTTCCCTGCTCCATACCTCCATTTGGAACAACAACCACCACCTTTTAACAGTTGCTGCTGCAACTGTCTCAGGTGGGTTTGAGTCTACTGGTAGAAGACCATTTCAACCCAATGCATTTTAGTCTTTTCCTGCACTAGAGGGCTAGAGGCCACTCTAGGAAGAAACAGCTGTAGACCTGCATGGGAAATAAAACTATCCAGTGTTTTGTCAACTGTTTAAATTTTCTAGTTTGAAGCGTTGGTGCCTCTTCTATCTGTGGGTCTCAGTGCACAGATGTACAAAAGAAATTCACTCCACTTTTTGGAGAGAGAAAGAAACACTGATACTTTTTCAGTTAAGGACCATTATTAAATATGAAGTATCCATTCATTTTTCTGTTGTTTTCTTGACTCCAGCTGTTAAGTTCAATAGATTTCATTTAAGGCTTGGAGAGTTTGCAATAAAACTAGCAAACAGCATCTAAGTAAATGGAGAAAAATATAATCAAACAAACAAAAAATGGCTTATGAGCCTCTTCTACCAATTTACCTTGAGAAAAAAAGTTACTTTTTCTGTTTCTAACAGGATTATATTGTGAATGCCTGCCGGGCATATGAGAAACTATTCTAACCATACTAATACACATAAAGAAAACATTGCCTTCCCTTTTAATATTTTCTGGATATCACTTTCCTTATGTTAAGAATACCCATTATTCTAACATCCATTTCCCCATCACAGTCAATCTTATGATTGCCCCACTAAAACCAGTACTATGAGTCTAAGTCATGAATGAAATATAAAATTTCTCTTCCTTCCTTACAAAATGTTCATTTGAAAAATATTAATGGGTTAGATGCTAAGGATATGCAGAGCAGTGATTGCTGGGGTATATGCTAGAGGACTGGTAGTACCTCTGGTGGAGGACACATCATGCTCTCTCTGGGGTAGTTTGTCAACCTTTGGTCTCCACCTTGTACTCAGGGCTCACCTGTGGCTCCTAGAAGCTGTCAGCATGTGACAGCAGCCTCAACAGGAACGGCTTCACCTGTTTGGCTAAACCAGGTGAGAGCAACTGATGAGTCTCAAACCCTCAGTGAGTTACGGACTTCATCTGCATGTGAAGACAGGCACTGGTGGATTGAGTGGACGAGACCAATAGTGGGTCCAATAGCAAAAAGGGCAGGTTTCTTGGGAAGTGAGAGGCAGATTGAGCTTGTCTACCTGGGAAAGTAGCCCATCTAAGAGAAGGAAAACTCTGATCCTAAACCTCTGCTGCCTTGCAGGATATCTTTGAGAGAAGAAAAGGCTAAGGAGTAAACTCTACACAAATCTGAAGTGGGGTCCCTAAAATGGTTGGATGGCGCCTTTTACGCATCCTTCTGGCAACTCCTACAGCCAAGCTGGTACCAAATGTATTGCTCTGCTTTCCTTTGGACCACATCAGCAAGGCCAAGAGGGGGGCATTGTCATTTAGGCAGCCCAAGACCTCCATATACACTCCCCAGGCATATGCCCTGGGGAGGACGCTTTGGTGCTGCTAATACAGTGGGTTGGCTTCACCCCTGGAGGCACAGTCCACTGTCTCTCTGGACAGATGGATGCCAACCAGCTAGTAGCTGGTGCCCATTGGAACTGGTGGGGCAGAAGGCCAACAGTAGGTGGAGCCAGAGACAATGACAGGCAGAGCCAACTAATTCTAGCTTTGATCTTATTTTGCTCCCTGCTGAGTTCTACAGTAGTAACACAGACTGCTGAAGAGGGTGAAACTGACAGCAAGGGTCACCCCCTGGACTTAGTGTGCTAGCTGAGGGGAAACCGAGGTTGGTGGGGCAGTGCCCCCTTGGCTCAAATGGACTAGCCTCCATTGATGCAGAGGATTTTAAAGAAAAATGTAAGGAAAGAGCAAGTGGAAACTCATTTAAAAATACATATATGGTTGTGCCTGCTGCTTGCTTGATCTGTTGAGCTTTTAAAGCATATTAATTGTTATTGCTATTTGATAAACTTGTAACAGCTTTGAGGACCCTTTGAGTATACAACAATGGCTGAAAGGTGGCCTGAAAATGCATTTTAATAACAACAATAATAATGTATACTGATTCACGTGACAGAAGTGGTTTGGACACACATTTACTAAGATGTCCCAGTGCAAAGAATATTCTTTCAATTCATTTCCATTGCAACTAGAGTTCTTTCAAACTGTTGCTATTTTGGGGTGGGATTCAAACACATTCTGGCAAAATCAAACTATACAATTCAAGTTCATTTAGAGGTCTTACACAATAAATTTGCTTCCTCAAAATATCAAAGTTTCTTCAGTTAGGAAAGTGATGGGAAAATATACCAGGAAGCATGGGATAACACTTGCCTCGATGCAACGTTATGTCAGCTCCTTGCAAACAAATCAGAATGGACACTCATTAAATACCCAATGTCTTCTAATCTCCCTGCAAACAAATCAGGGCGAATGCTCAATAAACAGGTCATCTGGAAGTCCCCTTAAGACACAATCCAGGAAACATACCCAAGAGTGTTTTCCATTGAATTCAGTGGGACTTGCTTCTCAGTAGACATTTATAGGTTTGCATATTAAACCTTTGTGTTTGTCATTGCCCTTCACTTATAAGAAAAGTTGCATCATTAGTTTCATGGAAAATTTAGGGGGCACATAACTGCTAGGAAATAATCAGATGTAACATACAAGGTCCTTGACAAAATCTTCCTGTTATCTATCCACTTAGAGCTCCAAATACCAACATCTCTCTGCTTTCTCTTCTCATTAGTAGGAAGGAGAAGGCGCAAGCAAAGCCTATGCTTTAAACACCATGAACTCAAAATTATAACAGCGTGACTTGGTGTTATTCCTTCTTAATGAATAGAAGGCTCCCTGCATGCAGGCACTGGAATCATATTTGAATAAATTTAGATATTCCCATGCAGTTGTATTATGTGAACTCATTTTAACATATCAGGAGGTCTCAGCATGTAGTCGGACAAAACCCTTATTTTAATAATTACAGAGAAAGATGCATGAATCTGCACAGAGTATATATAGGGCAAACATCTCTTTGCTCTCCCATCACGATATTTTTATTAGTATTTTTTTAATTCAAAGGAAACATGACTTTCTCTAGTGCATAGATTTATTTAGATGCAATTAGAACTACCATCTAGATCTGTTTGGATGGGTTTCTACATTGTCAGTTGCATTCTTGGGGAAGAAAAACTTGCATTCCTGTGCTGAATGCTAATTTTCATGAGTTGGTAACTAATTTTCATGAGTTGGTAACAAATTTAAAACAGCAACTGACCAGTAATTGGCAGAGGAGCATTCTGTGAAAAGCAGGAGGAAAAAAGAAACCCCAGCTGATTCAAGAGACATGGACATGAACTTGAATCCAATTTATATAATACAATGCAGGGTGGTGGTGGAGAATTGCACTGCCTAACTAAAGAACTTGCTTTTCGAGACATTGAGCCATCCAGTCTCCTCCACTCGCCTACTTCTTCCTTCTTGCTGACACACTAAAACTTTTTACGGTAAAGTTTTAACGAAGGCTCCTTGTAGAGTATGTGGCTTTTACAGGTGTTGATGTCTTGCTTAAGACTTTAGAAATGGAGCTTACACAGAGCTGTAGGAAGAAAAAATGTGGAGGGAAAACCCCAATCTGTCATTTTTATCTGTTTTAAGTTTAAAGATCTTCATTCTGGAGTCTAAAACCAAGTAAGTGTATGCCTAGGATATTTCCCAGTTTTGCTTTGCCTTGCTTTCATGGCCAGAGTTGACAGCACAGACTCATTTCACAGCCCCATCTAAGTTAAGTGGTATAAATCACACTCGTTTCAATGGGAGACATTCATTAAGGTGCTTAACTAGTTCATTGTTAAAACCAGGACTTAAAGGTAGGGAGAATTCTGACAAAGTCAGAAATGGGAGTGGGAATTGCTGATGTTCGCCTGTCCCAGGTCCAGAACGGCAACCAATCCAGTAAATATGATCAATATTCACTGTTGTCATTGCTTTCGTCCCACAAACAGTATGTTCCAACATGTCATTGGCCCAACACATGTGGCACTGGCATGAACAAAACTCGCAAGTCCAACCCACTCGAAAGAGTGCCCTTTTGATTGCCCATTCCTGAGACTCCAGCCACTTGACCTGCTAATTACTGTGCCCACCCCATCATTCAAAAGAAAGGTGCAGGGTGTGTATTGGATCAATGTCTTAGTTGTTGCTGAGCTGTGCATCTATGCCTCTTATGTACCTGCTGCACCGTGTCACATGTGCCTTGCCGATGTACTGATCTGATTTATGCATTAAAGACTTGGGCAGAAACCAAACTGGGAGCTCAAGTTCTTCACTGTCAGGCTTTGAGGACCAAGCCAGTGCCACTGAGAAACAGCTGAAGAATTTCTCTAGCAAACTAGAGAAAGGTCCGCTGCAATTTCTCTAACTTCACATAGGGTGGAAACTTTTAAGAGACCATTTCTACTGAAAACCTTGCATGCCACGCAGGAACACATTTCTCCTCCTCCAGTATTCATTGCACATGGACTGCTGCACGTGTGCGGCATCATCAGAGAGATACAACAATATACATATGCACTGTAATAAATAACGGATGAGTGAACAAGCTGAGCACCTTTCAAAAAACTTTGCATCCGCTCCCTTTTGGCTCAGCCTTACTTACTACAGGTATCATATGAGCTGCATTAAGTGTTTGCAGCTTCATCGTGATGAAATAAACACTCCTGACTTTCCACCAGTAGGCAGAAATGTGTCAGATACACAGAAAACAAGCAAATTGGAAGCGTTTGCTGAGGCTATGGCTGTGGCAGTACATGGTCATATGTCAGTATATTGCAGAACACCTTTCTGTAAAATATAATTTCTGCTTTCTTTTGGATTCTGGTGGCTTTAGTGTTCTCATTTCTGACGTTATAAGGTTGCAAGCTCTAACCTTGGGAAAGTTTACACTAAATTTGATTTTTATTGTTTCACAAAATGGGAATTGTTTTCTGACAGTCAATAAAACTGTAGTTGATAGTCCTTTTGTAATACATTTGAACAGGCCATTACTATTTGTTATTGTGGTTTAACTGCAGGGCAAGCCTATAAGAGGGTGCCAATGGAACAACACACAATTTTATCAGGCTCTTTCCTTGTGTTATCACGTGGAGTGAGACTCAAGACTCTCACCCATTTTGAGGAAGCAACGTCAGGGCTAGGAGGGTGAAAGTAGCCATGCCCTAAATGAACACACGCATAATGGGCACCATTCATGCACATGGTTCTTTATAAAAGGAGTTTACAATCTAGAAAGGGAGGCAACAGAGGGAAGTTGAAGCTCAGGCAAACAGGTGGCTAATAAGAATGCATTTCAGTTATACAGCTACTTAGGCATAGATATACACACTGAAGGCTGGTTCCCACATGATCATGTCATGAAGGTTGTATCCACTGCAGATCATTCACATGGGGTAGGCAAATCCTATCCCTTTCCCCAGCCATTCATGCTCTCCACTTTCTTCCCTTCCGCTTGTATGCTTTCCCCAACATGCACGAATGCAAACTAGTGTTTTTGCAACTGCATGCTAGTCACACTGTTTGCTATGGGGAAAGCAATGGATTGTTTGGTCCTATGCATGTGGGCTCCAGTGCATATTTAAATTTCTTTGCATTGGGATGGAACACTCACCTCTCCATTCACCCAATCCCAAAGGAAATGTATGAGCTTCCTGGAAAGAGGCATTGATTGTTACACCACACTGAGAACTGAAGCACTGTGAGGGGAATTGGGGGTCTCCTAACTCCTCTCAGCATCCTTAGCAAATTACAGTCACCAGGATTATTTGAGGAAGCCTTGACTGTTTATAGTAGTATGAAGCTGTTTTAAATGTTAGTGAGGATGGGGCTGAAGGCAATGAGTTCATAGTAGTTCACCTTTATTTTAGTTTTCCATCACATATTGCTTCCTGCCTCCTGAATTAGATTTCTCAGCTGTGCTCAGATCATGTTTGGCAGCACTACTAGTGTCAATGCAAAACAAATTAAGTTAGTATGGCTATTGCATTTCGATTTATTGGTGCATGCACCTCAGTTTTTAAAGAGCAAGAGACTCCAGGGGTGCCTGTGCCTTACCTGGGGTCAGTTTCCTTGAAATGAAAGTTAATGAAGACTGTGGTGTCTTTAGAATACATGGTTTTATTTACACTAATATACAACCTGAGCGTTGGATGGAAAGGCTCATACTATCAACACTCCAACAGGTCTTCTCTCCCTGTTAGGTTCTCAGGGAGATCTCCAAGTCATAGCTTTGGGTCCAACACAGAGAATGATAAGCCTGTATGTATCTAGCTTTCAGCATCACCCAAAACAACCTTCTCCCCCCCTCATACACACATACACACACACACACACACACACACACACACACACACACAGCGCCTGCCTTGATCTATTATTCTACATCCTGCATTCTACATCCTAGAATGACAGCCAGCCAGAAGAGGAAGAGGAAGGCCCACCCATTTGCCTGTATGGCAATCTCTCTGGACATGTAAATGCTGGCACTTAACTGGCAATCTCAGGCCATTATGTTTCAAAGAAACTAATCCTCATACACAAACCTGTAAAATCACAATAGCACCTACACATCTGCATGCATGCAAACCTAGGCTATGCACTATATATGGAGTAGGGCAGAGCAGCCTGTCTCTCACTGAAGGTAAGTTGTTCACCTTCCTAGCAGGCACAGAATTCATCAGAAGTGCATTGCTCATCTGTGGGCAACAACTGTGGCGTTTGCCCGTTCTTTTGGAAATGTCTGTACAGGGGGAGAGAAAGGGTTAATAGGTAGACCAATAGAAAAGCCCAGAGGCGGAGCCTACCTGTTTTTAAAAGGCTTAGCCAGAGGTTTAGACAGTTGGGAAAAAGCAGTTGGGAAAGCAGTTGGAAGACAGTTGGAAATAGAGAGACAGTTAGTGCAGTTGGTTCTTGTGTGAGGGGAGTTAGAGGAGTTAGAGTGAGTTAGAGACAGGATAAAATAAGACTAAGAGGGTAAAGGGTAACAGCATTTTGAATGCATTTAAAGTTTATTTGTGTTTGTAATAAACTACAGTCTTCGTTGTTAACTTGAGAACCCAACTGAGACTAAGTGTTTTACCGGGGAGAACCTGGTTGGTGGCAGCGGATTAGTGGTGTACGGGTCAATAGTCCGTGAAGCGACCGGGGGCTCCGTATGAATGCCACAGCAACATGGAACCCAGATATGGAAAATAGCTATTCAGTAGCATAGTTCTGGTTTCTCTCTAATTTCCATGGATATGTTCTTCTGCACCTGAGATTTCATAAAAAGGTTTTTCAAGTACTCTCTCTCTCTCTCTCTCTCTCTCTCTCTCTCTCTCTCTCTGTACAAACCAACCTCACCACAAGTATCCCTCTGTTCCTGCAAAACTTCTAAAAGTTTTCAATCCACAGCAAGACTTTTAGGTTATCTAATGTTATGGGAGATGACCTATTTTACAGCACTCCAAGCTTAACGTTTTCACCTCACCTCACCCCAACAATAAATTCTTGCACAGGGTACTACTTAAAGGTTCAATCAGGATTTTAGACTTTTCTTCACTCACAACAGCCAAGTGTGAAGTTCCGCATTTCTTCCTTGATTTGCTCACTGCAGTAGCTGTGACAGAGAAGTGCCTGAAAGGATGTCATCATCCAAATTGCTCCTGCCTGTCTGCCTGTGTAGAGGGCAATCTATGTTTCACATAGGATGTTTGCTCAAGGAATAGAAGACAATAACATGAAGTAGACACAAAAAGATCCACTTGTGACTCTGAAGGAGGTGAGGACAAAATGGAAGGACATGAGAGAGGAAAGAAACAAGCCACACTTTTTTCCTGCATAAAAATCTTCAGAATGTTGATTCAACTGAGTCAAAATTTTGGGGGCACATTGCTGGCTCTGTTTAAATTGGAGAAAATTATATCCAGCTATGCAAAACAAGATTGCATTCTATGAGCGAGGAAGTTATAGTGCAAGACTGAACATGTTTACTCAGATACAGCAAGTCTCATGGAGTGCAATGCAACTTATTCCCAGGTAAGTGTATGCAGACTTGAAGCCTCACAGTGTCATCTTATGTGGGTATGCTCAGGTGTAAGTTCCATTGGGTTGTGTGTTTAACTTTTACTCATAGTAGACCAACTGGAATTAATGGAGCAAAGTTAGTCATGGGCATTCATTTCAATGGACCTACACTGAGTAAAAGTTGAATACAACCCATTGAGTTTAATGACACTAACAGTGCAATCCAAACCCAAGATCTACCAGGACAAGCAAATTTGGAAAAGGTGGGTCCTTGGTTGTCCCATCTGAAATGGGGCTATGCTAGTTTAACACTCTCAAGCTCTGTGCTGCTTAATTGGGTGAAATTTACACTGATGTAAATCTGAAAAAGGGGAGTGGCGGTGACAGGACTGGACAAGAGACTTACACCTATTTCAAGCCTCTTTCAGCTCAGTCAACTGTGGCAACACAGTGGATTTAACACCATCTAATACAATAGTGTAAGTTAAACTTTGTTTTAAAGCTCCCCCCCCTTTGTGGGATTGAGCCAGCACAGCTGGCAGTAGTTCTGCTCCTTAATGGAGTTTGGAATGTATGCATTTATGCCTCTATATACCGTATTGGCCCAAATATAAGCCGCACCCAAATATAAACCACACCTTTAAAATTAGAGGGGCAAATGAAAAAAAGAAACCCCCCCGAATATAAGCCAATCCTTTCCTTGCTGCTCCTGGCTGCATCTTGGGTGGCAGTGGTGGCGGCGGCGGCAGGGGAGCCATGCTGTGTTGGCGGTGGCCTTTCCCCTTCCTCGCTCTCTCCCTTCCTGGCCTTGGGGGAAGAGGACGGGGGACTACATGTGGGGTGGGCGCTTCTTTGCCACACTCCTGGAGCTGTTTGCCTCGCACTCCTTGCTGCATACCATAAGGTCGTGAATATAAGCTGCACTTTAACTTTTTACAGTCAGAATTTGGGGTGAAAGTGAGGCTTATATCAGGCCAATATGGTATGTTCATCTGTCTCTGTCTATCTCACACAAGGAAGAAGAAAATATTTTTTCTGATCTTTGATTTTTTTGGAACCAAAATTGTATTCACGTGATTTCATGGGGTGTCATTAGACATCCTGCTCTCCAACTGCATGAAAGTAAATAGTGATTCACTTCACAGGGTGGTTGTGAAAGCAAGCAACACTGATGATTTCGTCCATCTTGTTTATATACTTTGTGATATTTGTTGCTTGTTATACATCACTTTTTGTGGAACGGCAGCATGCATATATATGCATGCACGCATGCATGCACGCACACACACACGATGCTCAAACCAGCATCATCATTTTGGGGCATGATATTTGGGCAACTCTCAGATAATGAGAGACTGATTCAGATATGTGAATGTTTGTCTGGACTCCACTGTTAACTGTGGAAGGCAAAGTTCCTTGAGTGTAAACACTACTTGTGGATCTCCTATGGAAGGCTGTAGTCTACCTTCTATTTTTCCAGATGTTGCAGTCCCCATTCATTCCAAAGCAAGCACTTCAGGGCATGCAAGAGACTTGTGTGTGCATTTGAGCTGTTTTTGTTGGAGAGAGAGGTTTAGAAGATATTCTTACTCTCTCACAGCAGAGTTAACACAATTGTGATTGCTCCAGGCACATTAAAACTTGGTTAGATTTGCAGCTGCCCTCATCTACCTTCACACAACCAATCCCCACAAAAGTACTTGAGATAGAATAAATCACAGACACTTAGTTTTGATAAGGGACTATTTTACCCGCAGAGTTTCCAGAAGTTACAGCAAATAAGTCCCCATCTACTGGCAGGAAAATAAAGGTGAAAAAGGCTCAGAATATCTTAAAAAGAAAAGTACTTATGTTTCCTTAAAAAAGGATCATGCAAACTTTGGGTTAGAAAAGATGCAGCTTTAAAATAGCCTTACAGAGAGATTCAGTTCACTTGCAGGAAGCCAGGGCTGCATGGCTTCTTGCTTATTCCGGGAAGCATAAAGAGAAAAGGGGGTGGGGAATGAGCAGAGACTGCTGAGAAATTGCTAAGCCACACCCACTTGCAACCTGAGCTCTGGGCTCAGGTTAACTCTTTCATGCACCCAAGTGTAAGTCTGTAACTGTATATTACAACAGTTTTATCAGAAAGATAACCTCTGAACTCCTAGGCAAAGTTAACTGGATTGGCAGAGGAGAGGGAGAGCGCCTCTAACAACTTATTTGAATAATAAAGCATCACTTAACGAACCCTGTGGCTTGCCTCTCCATGTGTTTCACTGAACTGTGCTTCCAGGAAACAACTAACAACACTTTAACTTCCATAAATCCCTGCATGAAACTTTGGCAGTGCCAGTGTGAAGGCAAAAACATTGCTCTCAAAGCATTCAGAAATTGGCTGAGCTTCATCTGCCATAAGTTAGATTAGTTTCAGAACTAAATGTCCATAATGGATACAAAGAGACTGTTGAAATCCATCAGAATAAAAAATAATGTTCCTTGCCATGCCAGGTGCAGTGATGCTACATCTGTTTAAACTGAGACAGAGGGGATGTTTCCTCAAATGAATGAAAAAACATTTCTGAAAAAGAAGAGAGGTTGCATATATTTCTGCAGTTATCCCAGGGCACACTGTTCTCATTTGGAAATGAAAGCCTATTTATGTTCCTGTACCTGCAGAAAGGAAGGTCAAATCCCGCTTCTGCTGCCTTGCAGTCTACCACTGTCTCACAGGGATGTTATAAGATAAATAAATTGTAAAATACACTGCATACTGAGAAACAACTTTTCAAATTCCTTATTTTTTATGCCACAGAACACACTATCCCCTTTACATTCCAAATTCAAAATATCTACCACCATGATCAGGCTCAGTTAGTTGGAGGATCCCAGGAAGGAATCCATCAATGTCCCCCTTGCTCCCACCTGCCAGGGTCGGTGCCAAATATTCACACTTCAAATGGTATGCCAGTCATGTTAGAAACAGTGCATGCTGCTTTTGGAAAGGCTAGGTTCCATAGATTTAAATTATTGTTTACTAGACATTGTTCAGAAATTCCAAGAAACAAACAAACAAACAAACATCAGTTATCTAATTACATCCAGAAGCTTGCTCCTCTGGACCCATCATGCAAAATTTGATTACTGTGTCCAAATGCAGAGAGAACAAATTACTTTCAAAAATATATGGTAGATGACTTTATGTATTGCTTAATGTCAACATAGGCTTATAAGTGTAAAAACCAATTACACGAGAATTAAAATATAAACAGCCATAATTAAAATGCACAACAAAACAATTCCATTAAAATATTCAAATCTACACACCCATAATCAAAACAGGCAATAAAGCAATTCTGTTTAAACACACATTAATTAACACAGGAGACACAGCTCTAGAGATCAAGCAAATTCCCATATAAACAGGTAAGTCTTCAAAAGCTGACAGAATGCCAATGCAGATAAGGCCTCTGAGCCCCAAGAGCAGAAGCAGGGGTCATATCTAGAGTCAAAGGTAGCCACAATGGCTTTTAGCTTGTTGGAAACAAAGAAATATAGCATAACTATATTTATACCCCCTTCATGGATCACTGCCTTGCTGTGGCGAAGGGGCTTGAATAACTCAGAGAAGCTATGAGCTATGCCGTGCAGGGCCACCCAAGATGGACAGGTCATAGTGGAGAGTTTTGACCAAACGTGATCCACCTGGAGCAGGAACCCGCAAGCCACTCCAGTATCACTGCCAAGAAAACTCCATGGACAAAGGCAACAGGCATATAAAAGTTATGACACTGGAAGATGAGCCCCTCAGGTCGGAAGGCATCCAACATGCTACTGAGGAAGAGCGGAGGACAAGTACAAGTACATTCAGAGCTGATGAAGCGGCTGGGCCAAAGCTGAAAGGACGCTCAGTTGCGGATATGCCTGGAAGCGAAAGGAAACTCCAATGCTGTAAAGAAAAATATTGCATAGGAACCTGGAATGTAAGAACCATGAACCTGGGAAAGTTGGATGCGGTCAAAAATGAGATGGCAAGAATAAATATTGACATCCTGGGCATCAGTGAACTAAAATGGACGGGAATGGGCGAATTCAGTTCGGATGACCGTCATATCTACTACTGTGGGCAAGAATCCTGTAAAAGAAATGGAGTGGCCCTCATAGTCAACAAGAGAGTGGTGAAAGCTATACTGGGATGCAATCTCAAAAATGATAGAATGATCTCGATACGAATCCAAGGCAGATCTTTTAACATCACAATAATCCAAGTTTATGCACCAACCACTGGTGCTGAAGAAACTGAAATTGACCAATTCTATGAAGAGTCGGACACGACTAAACAACAACATATTTATACAGTGATCCTTTATCTGCTTCCAGAAAAAAAAGTTTGGAAATAACACTGAAATGTACTATATTGTACTATATTTCTGGAAGTGGAGTTTATATCATGTGAAAACTCAGATACAGTGCAGAAATTATGGAAATGTCGGTAAAATGGAACAAACCGCTGAGTGAATGTAGCCTTAGCTAAATACCACCCACCTTCTGCTTTTCAGTTCACACTTCTGCAAGCAATTTCCCCTAACATAATGCATTTTTGTATTTTATTTTCATGAGCATGTTTTAATGTCTATTTCCCCCGACATACACCTTTTTGTACACATTATCTGCTTGGAGAACTGCATTGCAAAATTCGGGGACATGCAAATTTAAAAGGATAGCTGTGTTTTGGTTCATGCATTTTTTTCAGGAAGCATGAATCAGGTACATTAAAATGGAAAAAGAACTACATTTGTCCCCTCTACCTAGTCCCAGCTACAAATGGAAACAGTCTGCTCTTGCCCAGTGGTGGCTGCTATCCTTTGGGACTGGTAAAGTGGAAGGGAGAGTGGCCAGTAGCAGGGGAAACCACAGCCACTGAGAGGCAGAGCCAGCTCCTTCTAGCTTGTCCCCCACCCTCCCTGCTTCATTATTCAAGAACAAAACAGACTGAGGACAGGGGAGCTGACAGCCAGGGCCACACCCTGGACTAGTAAGTAGGAAGGCAGGCAGGTGAGGACTGGGTGAGGTTGGGGGGGCCATGCCCCCTTTGAATCAGCCACTTCTGCTCATGCTAGAAAAACTAGGTGCTAACACATTGTAAATAAAAAGGGTTGGGCTGGGTTTGTAACTATGTCTTCAAATTCCTGTATCAATAACAGTGATACATCATCCTTTTGCTTTTGTTAATCACTTAGATTCCCACTTCCCTTATTTAAACTTCTATAGAGATAACATATTTAACAGACAAACTGAAATGGCTAAGTCTTTAAGACACTACAATACTTCTTGTTTTTTCTCATTACAGAGCAACAATGTGTGTTAATTCAAACAACCAGAAGAGGGCACTGCCCACCGATTTTCAACACTCACTTTTTTTTGGTGGGGGGGGGGAATGGATGGACACAAAGAGTTCTGATCACTTACAGATCTGTTCTTTACAACAGGATAATATTGTTTCTGTCACCAAAGCTACAATCAACATGCATAAATTCAGAAAGCGACACAAGAGAAGGCAAATCCTATGAAAACACAAACCTGGCAGCATAAATAACCAAAAAGCAAAGTTACTATATATTACTACTAACTAGCTATTAGAAACAATGCATCGTAATATGCAAATTTAATTCAAGGCTTGGGGTGGGGATGGAATCTGGCCTGTTAGGCCTTGTCACACTCCCAAGTCCCATTGTCCCAGCCTTCAGGGCCAATGGTCAGGGATGAGGAAGTCCTCAACAACATCTGGAGGGCCACAGATTAGCCACAACTGAGCTATAGTAAATGTAAAGGGACCCCTGACCATTAGGTCCAGTCGTGACCGACTCTGGGGTTGCAGCGCTCATCTCGCTTTATTAGCCGAGGGAGCCGGTGTACAGCTTCCAGGTCATGTGGCCAGCATGACTAAGCCTCTTCTGGCGAACCAGAGCAGCATATGGAAATGCCATTTACTGGCTGGAGTGGTGCCTATTTATCTACTTGCACTTTGACGTGCTTTCAAACTGCTAGGTTGGCAGGAGCAGGGACCGAGCAATGGGAGCTCACCCCATCGCGGGGATTTGAACCACTGACCTTCTGATTGGCAAGTCCTAGGCTCTGTGGTTTAACCCACAGCGCCACCCACATCCCACCTGAGCTATACCACCCTCTAATATCACATATAACTTATAATAGGTTCTTTTTTTCACCCCAATGAGAGGTTGCACTTGCCAACATTCCCTGTTCTACTTGACTATTAAACATATAGCAACCATGTTTCCCTTTTTCTCTTAGTCACAGTTACAACTTTCTGGAAAGTAAATCTAAGATAATAGGCTTGTTTGGTGGTGGGAAATGTCCTTTTGAAGCAACTTACTAATTTTAGATTTTTGAATTATGGTGCTGGAGGAGACTCTTGAGAGTCCCATGGACTGCGAGAAGATCAAACCTATCCATTCTTAAGGAAATCAGCCCTGAGTGCTCACTGGAAGGACAGATCCTGAAGCTGAGGCTCCAATACTTTGTCTACCTCATGAGAAGAGAAGACTCCCTGGAAAAGACCCTGATGTTGGGAAAGATGGAGGGCACAAGGAGAAGGGGACGACAGAGGACGAGATGGTTGGGCAGTGTTCTCGAAGCTACAAACATGAGTCTGACCAAACTGCGGGAGGCAGTGGAAGACAGGAGTGCCTGGCGTGCTCTGGTCCATGGGGTCACGAAGAGTCGGACACGACTAAACGACTAAACAACAACAACTAATTTTAGATATCAAACCTGCATATGCGCTCTCTCTCTCTCACACACATAAAATTCTCAGTTACTGTCACTAAAATGCCTTTTATTACTAGCAGGTAGCAACCAGTTATAGATGATATTGATGAGAAATTTAGATCAGCACTGACCATAAAGTTATCTTGTGTGACACTTTTGCATATTGTGAACTAAGGCAGAGACAGCAAATTCATTTTATTAACCTTACGTTCAACCAATTTATTTACACCCTCCTTTCCTCTCCAAAAGGAAGCCCAAAGCAGCTGATAGCATACAAGAAAAAAATTATAACATTTTTTAAAAAAAACAATATGAAGAATTATCTGACAGCAAAAATATTACAACAAACCTATAAGTAAACCATTGGTTTGATACTTTAAACACCAGTTCACTTAGCAATACAAAAATGCATAAATATATCAATAAACAAGGGGAGACTAAGTGTCCTGAACCCCTGACCTACCTGGCAGTGTGTCAGTATGTCAAGTCCAAAGGCCAGAAAACACAGTCCAGTATTAATCCAAGTAGCCAAGTCAGAAGACAGTCCAGAGTCAAACCCAAAACACAGTCCCATAGAGGCCCAGGAGCATCCAAGCCAAGGCCCACCAACATGGGCAGTTAAGCAAACATAGCACCTCAGCTCTGCTGCCCTTTTGACCTTTGCATGCTGATTGTAGCATCTGGGCTTGATGGGGCATGTGACCCTCACCTGTTCTGAGCCTACTCCAGCTGAGGAATCACACACCTTCTGCTAGAGCTAGTGAACTCCACCTGGCCAGCTAGGGAGCTGGGCTGTGGGCCCTCTAGAGCGCCTTTCCCGCTGCTTCCCTATGCCTCAGAGCCCCCTGTATTCAGAGGAACAAGGGCCCCTCTGGCTCTGGGAATGGGTCCTGCTGCTCTGGATCTTGGGCATTGACCTCCACCCCTTGCCATTCTTTGTCACCCTGTGAGTACTTCCTTCCCCATCCCCTTGCTTGCCCCAGTGTGCCCCAGTCCTGGCAAACCCCTCACCAGGCCCTCTCCATTGTCCTGCCAGTTCATGACACTGAGATATAACCCATATTTCAGCCACAAATATATACACACCAGGTGTTGCATCCTTTCTTGATCCACTCACCTGTCATTCACCCCACATCAATCCCCTAGATTGATTCCCCACATACAACTACAAAGCTCACTTCACCTTCCAAAACCCATTTCTGAAGCAACTTCTCACTGCAGTCCCACTTTGCACCCATTTTCACCTCCCCAACATGTCCAAAAACAAAATCAGTTCTCCTGGCAAACTGGGAACATCCCCCCTCATCCACGCAGTTTAGGACATTCCCCACCTTTCTTCAGGAGAATTTCTTTTTCTTTGAGAAAAATAAGGGGCTCACATAAATGTAAACAAAGCTTCAATAATAAAGAAAACTGTGACAAAATAGCATAATGAGACACATTAAATACAGCAACATGAGGCAAGTCTGAGGCAAGAAACAAGAAGAGGCAGTTGGTCCTTCTTAACTGAAACTTAACAGAACACACTGAAGGGAGGGGCTGATTCCGGAGCATAACACACAAGCCCCGCCCACCAGATACCAAACATTCTACTGATCCAGTTATGCCCCAGTATTTTTTTTCAACCTCCTCTCCCTCCTTTTGTGCAACCCAACTTTGTACACAAGCCACCTCTATGGTAACTTCCTGTATCTTCCTCCCCCCCCCCACAAAGCACAAAGCAGCTACTAAGCTACTTCACCTTCTGCCCAGTTATGAAGACCCAATTCCCCAGAGGCTCCTGAAGGGCAGCCCTTAACTTCTGGGATGACTCTTCCTGTGAATTTCTATTCCACCCCATCAACACACATAATGTATTAAGCGCTTCTACAGAAGATTTTCCCATTGCCAGGAGATGCCAGTCATTGTGGCCTGTAGTACTTTGCCTGTTTATTCAAAGGCTGCTTTCCCCATAAGTTATGCAAGAGGAACAGAGAACCTTGTCTCTCTAATATGGAACTAGAGGCTTGAACCAAGGGTAGGGAACCCTTTTTGGGCATGAGGACAAGCTTCTGGGAGATGCAATCCAGGGGCAGAAGTGGGTGGAGCAACTGTTGGTATTAAAGGGTTAAGAAGCTCTAATCAAGACGCTCTAATCACTGAGCAGCTGGAGGTAGTTAGGCTTCCAGGAATGTGAGTTTGTATAAATAGTCAACTCACTCGTGTGTTTGCCCCCTTTCCCCCCTTCCTTTTCTTTTGGGGCGTGTTTGCTGAAATGTGTGATTCTTCACCAGTTTTTTGTTTTGTGTAAATAAACCTTTTATTTGAGTTCCAAACCGCTTGCTCCAAGATTCCTTTATTGAAAAGATGCTGACTCTCCAGCCCTTCTTGAGCCGCTGTGCGAAAAGCTCTGCTGTAATGGAACGTTGTCGCATCGTAAGCGCACTGGACATTTGATAAGCATTAAACTAATTAAAGTTTAATGGGACAGCAACATGCGTGACTCTTTCCTTTGCATCCCAGCCACACAAAGTCCAGAGATTTCTATGCACAAGGACACACATACAAACATGCATCTATCTCCATCATTGTCCAGGCATGTGAGAGTCACAGAGAAAGCACCAGAGGAGGGTGTGGAGAAGGGCAAATGGAAAGAGGGTGGCCTGAGAAGATTCCTGAGGGCCAGATAGATGGTCCTAGAGCAGCCTTTCTCAACCTGTGGGTCCCCAGATGTTTTGGGACTACAACTCTCATCACCCCTAGCTAGCAAGGCCAGAGCTCAGGGATGATGGGTTGTAGTCCAACAACATCTGGGGACCCACAGGTTGAGAACCACTGTCCTAGAGGGCTGTATTCGGCCCTGGACCTGAGATTCCTCAACCACATGACAAGTGTGTTTCTAGACTTTCCAAACAAACTGTTGAATACTATACTTGATCATCATCTCCAGGGATGCATGAGGGATCATTGAAACTGGCTCAATCAATCAATCAATGCTTTTCTTCTCCCATACTTCCACATTCAAGCCAGTCCCTTTAAGAAGCATTTCATCTCCTGATGAATGTTATTAGCAGAGGGGGTGAAATTATGCAGGAACTGACACCATTATAAATAGTATGCATACAAAATCCCTTTTAAATTACTATAATAGGTACCTAAATCAGCCCTGCTAATGGCCTATGAATCACAACTGTCCCTGCATACATTTCTACATGTTATGATTTGAAAAATGTGTGTGTGTGTGTTTCTATGTGTGCTTGTTTTTTCTACTTTTTCTTTTGTTTTCATGCTCTCTCTCTCTCTCTCTCTCTCTCTCTCTCTCTCTCCTCCCTCCCTCCCTCTTGACTGTGTGACATGGTGTCTCCCTTCCTCCTATGCTGCCTCTTGCACTCTCAAATACAACATACATTTTTTTAAACTTTAATGATGCTACTGTATGGAACCCTGAAGTAATGCTGGTTTACGCCTTAGGTTACAGAGCACAAATACTGCAGAAGTGCATTTAGATACATAGGTCTGCACTCTCTGCTGTGAATAAGTTGACTGTATAAATTTACAAGCGCTCCCTTAGGATAGAGAAACTGCTTAAGGTAATACGAGGACACACTTCTAACAGTCCCTTTTTACCATGGACACCTCCTGTTTCCAGGTATCTGTCCTGAGTTAAAACACGGTCCAACAGTGTTGGAGAGGAACTTGTAAACCATGTCGTTCAACCTTCTACTTCAGAGGCGGGGAACCTTTTTGGTTCAGGGGGTGGGATAATCTTTTTTTTTTTTTAAAAAAAGATATTTATTAAAGTTTTTTAAAATATAACAATGAAAATGAAAAATAAAAAGAAACAAAATATAAAATACAACATAAAAACAGTTAAAAAACAGATAATTTTCCATAACATATCTTCCTTACACTTATTTCCTCGGACCTCCTCATACCTCCCTTCTTTGTATTCCACTTCAATTTGTTAGTTCAGCAAATCCTTACCATTAAGCTTTTACCCATTTGTAAACCTTTTTTTCGTATCTCCTAAAGCATTACAGCTGGAAACCCCTTAGTTTCTATCCAACATCCTTCTAGCATTCATTAATTTTACAATATTTCTGTAAATAGTCTTTAAATTTCTTCCAGTCTTCTTTCATTATCTCTTCTCCCTGGTCTCGGATTCTGCCAGTCATTTCTGCCAATTCCATGTAGTCGATCACCTTCTTCTGCCATTCTTCCAGAGTGGGTAAATCTTGTGTCCCTGCTGCGTAGTGTCTGTCCGGTATTGTCTGCCGGACCTTGTGGTTTTTTCCTCTATCTTCCCTTTCCCATCTGCCATAACAGTCTCAAAGAATTCAAGGTCGCTCCCACAGTTGAAAGTTTGTTTTGGAGTGGAATTTTCCTCTGAGCCAGTTGTTATTGTAACAATATCCAGCTTCCTCTAGGGGGACACAGTAACAGCCAGTACTTGCAACTTTTAAGAACAAAAATAGTCTTTATAAGTCCCCCAATTCACTTAGAAACAACAGTCTCAATGCACTTAAACAGTTGCTTTCAAGCCAGGAGAAGTCCAGAAACATGTATCTCTTTTGTAAAGTAACTGTCAAAAATAGGCTTTCCACTGTGCGGCTTTCCTTATCTCAAGGCAGTCCGTTCCCAGGTTTTAAACTGTAAATTTTGGCTTCCTTTTCCCCTTCTTTTTTGCAGGTAAATTCAACTCAGTCTTTCCCCCCTCCTCTCCTGCAATCCGGAGGGGATACCACTTTCCAAATGTTAGGAATTAGCTCTTTTTTCAAGCGACCTTTGATGTTTCCGCTTTACAGTCTCTTTGCTTTGATCTATTTACAATGAAAGGAAGGCAGACTTCCTGGTTGTACCTTCCCGCTCAGTAGGGGGTGGGAGAATCTTTATCTCCTCCTACACCATGGCTCAACTTTGACAGGTAGGTGGCTCCTGTCAATCTCCAGATGCCATGGTGTCAGGCAAACAACAATCCTCTCCATGTATCAGAGTTCATCTTGAGGAGAGATTTGCTTCACCAGTGCATTCCCCACAGCACCTAGCAGGACTGAACTCTCCACTAGCAGGCTGGTGAGTAGGGACTTCAATCCTGCTCTCTGCAGAAGTCTGCTTTGCCTGCGCAGTCCTTGCAAGTGCTGGTGAAGCAGCACCCAGCAGGATTGAACCCTGCTAACACTATCCAGTGACAGGTAGGTGTGGTTTGGGGGAAATGGCTGCACAGGCCAAATTGGAATCCGCTGGAGGCAGGGCCAGTTAGATGAAGAGAGGCCTTAGGCTACTCCATTTGTGAGGCTTCTCCGCATCCCCCACCCTCACAACTAGAAGAAAATGGAAGAGTGTTATAAACAAAATTGAGTGAAGCCAAGTATGATGATGGGTATTTAAAATTCTGCAATTCACAATTTCTCCTCTAAAGGACATCAGATATTATTGTTAAATACCATGGTGATTTTAAAAAATGCATAAAATTAACACTGAAAAACTTTTGCAATAACTGAACTTTGTACACCTTTTGTGGCCTAGGCAGGCCTGGAACTAGTTCCCATGTCTTGTTCCTCTCTAAGGAAGCAAGAGCTAGCAGGGCAGCAGTTGAAGAAGGAGCAAAAAAGGTTTTCTTGTGTGTGTGTGTTTCTTTGTGGCTGATTAGCTGTTCTCCCTGTGCAAAGGTCAGAGGGGGCAGGGTTTCTGTTGAGGCAGGGGATTAGCTGTGGGAGGAGCTTATCAGACCTAGCAGGGCAGCGGTGCGCGCCTAGTGGCGCGCGCAGTTTGATCCATCTTTTAGATTTAGGGGAGCTAGTCTCAAACGTTTGTTGGGGGAGACCTAGGTTTTTTTCTTGTGGGGGGAGTTATTTGTCCTGTCTTCACGCTTTTTATGATGGAGGACCGCTGTAGCCACCCCCAACGACACGTTCTCAGGATGGAGGGGGAGGGAACAGCTGCAGTCGCCTGCAGTTCCTGCGCAATGTTTGCCATCTTGCCAAAGGTTGCAGGCAGCTTTACCTGCAGCAATTGCATGTTGATTGCCCTCTTAAAAGACAAAGTCCAGCAACTGGAGGAACGTGTAGCTACGCTCCAAAGAATTAGAGAGCTGGAGCTCTTCTTGGAAGCAACAGAGCACACCGTCTCCACCAAGGAGGAGACAGGGGACTCCCCTGAGAAGGAGGCTAGTTCACCAACACAGGAGCCAGATATATGGAGAAACATGACTCAAAGAAGTAGGAGGCCCAGGGTTCGCTCTGATTGTTTAGAAATACACAATCGCTTTGAGTTCCTCTCCCCTAGCATGGAAGACGAAGAGCAGACTCCATTTGAGGATCTCTCCCTCATTACAGTCGATCAGGTATATGAAGACGAGCAGCAAAGTCAGTCCTCAGGGAATGTGCAGGCGATCTTGGAACGGACAGCTCACGGAAGAACCCCGACCAAACCTAAGAGGAGGCGTGTAGTGGTGATAGGGGATTCCCTACTGAGGGGAACAGAAGCAGTGATCTGTGGGCCTGACAAGATGTCTCGGGAAGTGTGCTGTCTCTCCCTGGGGCTAAGATCCAAGATGTAACTGAACGACTGCAAGGAATCATAAAACCTACTGACGAATACCCCTTCCTCTTGGTTCATGTGGGAACCAATGACACTGCAAGCAATAGCCTCCAGAAGATCAAAAGAGACTACGAGGCTCTCGGCAGGAAATTGAAGCAACTAAATGCACAAATTGTCATCTCATCTGTCCTCCCAGTTGAACGATGTGGCCCAGGGAGAGAGGGAAAAATAGTGGAAGTGAACAGCTGGCTTCGCAAATGGTGTAAACAGGAACGGTTTGGATTCTTAGATCACGGACTGCAGTTTCTTGAAGATGGACTTCTGGCAAGCGATGGGCTGCACCTCACAACGGTTGGGAGAAATGTTTTTGCCAAAAATCTCAGAAACCTCATCAGGAGGGCTTAAAACTGACTAATGTGGGGGAGGGAGACAGTGCTCCTGAAGGTAGGAGTCTATCAATTGATGAAGATGATCATCCAAATGTCATAGACCAAATGGAGCAAACAGCACGCAGACCTAGTGGTGGGAGGAAAAAATCCTTAAATAAGAGACACGGGGGAATGATTAATGGACTTCAATGTCTGTACACTAATGCGCAAAGCATGGGAAATAAACAAGATGAGCTTGAGCTCTTGGTACAGCAAACTAAATATGACATAATAGGCATCACTGAAACCTGGTGGGATAAGTCCCACGATTGGAATGTAATAATGGGGGGATACAATCTATTTCAGAGAAACAGACCAGACAAGAAAGGAGGAGGAGTGGCGTTATATGTCAGGGATGTGTATACCTGTGAAGAGATCCAAGATTTAGAACCTCAAAGCCAAAGTGAGAGCATTTGGGTCAAAATTAAGGGAGAGAAGAATAACAGAGATCTCATTGCGGGAGTTTACTATAAATCCCCAAGCCAAACGGAGGACATAGATGATGCCTTCCTGGAACAGATGGCCAAGCATGCAAAAGGAAGGGAGATAGTTGTAATGGGGGACTTCAATTACCCGGATATTTGTTGGATGTCAAACTCAGCCAAGAGCATAAGGTCAAACAGATTCCTCACTGGCCTTGCAGACAACTTCATTGTCCAGAAAGTGGGAGAAGCAACAAGAGGAACAGCCATTTTAGATCTGGTCCTAACCAATGTTGATGACCTGGTTAGTGGGGTAGAAGTGGAAGGATCATTAGGCGTGAGTGATCATGCTCTTCTGAAGTTTACTATACAGCGGAAAGGAGCAGCCAAGCATACTAGGACTCAATTTCTTGACTTTAAGAAAGCCGACTTCATAAAACTTAGGGAAGTGCTGGGTGAGATCCCATGGACAGTAATACTAAAAGGAAAGGGAGTTCATGATGGCTGGGAGTTTGTTAAGAGGGAGATAGTAAAAGCACAACGTCAGGCAATACCAATGAGACGGAAACATGGAAGGTGCTTAAAGAAGCCAGGGTGGCTATCTAAAGAACTTTTAACTGAGTTAAGATTAAAAAAGGATGTGTACAAAAAATGGAAAAGGGGGGAAACCACCAAAGAGGAATTCAAACAAATAGCCAGCACGTGTAGACACAAAGTCAGAAAAGCTAAAGCACAGAATGAACTCAGGCTGGCTAGAGAGGTTAAAAGCAACAAAAAAGGCTTTTATGGGTATGTTTGTAGCAAAAGGAAGAACAAAGAAACAGTGGGGTCACTCAGAGGAGAAGATGGTGAAATGCAAACAGGGGACACAGAAAGGGCTGAACTCCTCAATTCCTTCTTTGCCTCAGTCTTCTCCGATAAAGAAAACAATGCCCGACCTGAAGAATTTGGAGCAAATGATTCAGCAAAGGAAACACAGCCCAGAATAACTAAGGAGATAGTACAAGAATACTTGGCTAGTTTAGATGTATTCAAGTCTCCAGGGCCAGATGAACTGCATCCAAGAGTATTAAAAGAACTGGCAGATGTGATCTCAGAACCACTGGCAGTCATCTTTGAGAATTCCTGGAGAACAGGCGAAGTCCCGGCAGACTGGAGGAGGGCAAATGTTGTCCCTATTTTCAAAAAGGGGGAAAGAGAGGACCCAAATAATTATCGCCCAGTCAGTCCGACATCAATACCAGGGAAGATTCTGGAGCAGATCATTAAGCAAACAGTCTGTGAGCACCTAGAAAGGAATGCTGTGATCACCAATAGTCAGCATGGATTTCTGAAAAATAAGTCATTTCAGACTAACCTGATCTTGTTTTTTGACAGAATTACAAGCCTGGTAGATGAAGGGAACGCAGTGGATGTAGCCTACCTTGATTTCAGCAAGGCATTTGACAAGGTGCCCCATTATATTCTTAAAGAAGCTGGTAAAATGCGGTCTTGACTATGCTACCACTCAGTGGATTTGTAACTGGCTGACTGACCGAACCCAAAGGGTGCTCATCAATGGTTCCTCTTCATCCTGGAGAAGAGTGACTAGTGGGGTGCCACAGGGTTCTGTCTTGGGCCCGGTCTTATTCAACATCTTTATCAACGACTTGGATGATGGACTCAAGGGCATCCTGATCAAATTTGCAGATGACACCAAACTGGGAGGGGTGGCTAACACCCCAGAGGACAGGATCACACTTCAAAACGACCTTGACAGATTAGAGAACTGGGCAAAAACAAACAAGATGAATTTTAACAGGGAGAAATGTAAAGTATTGCACTTGGGCAAAAAAAAAAAAAAAAAAAAAAAAGAGAGGCACAAATACAAGATGGGTGACACCTGGCTTGAGAGCAGTACATGTGAAAAGGATCTAGGAGTCTTGGTTGACCACAAACTTGACATGAGCCAACAGTGTGATGCGGCAGCTAAAAAAGCCAATGCAATTCTGGGCCTCATCAATAGGAGTATAGCATCTAGATCAAGGGAAGTAATAGTGCCACTGTATTCTGCTCTGGTCAGACCTCACCTGGAGTACTGTGTCCAGTTCTGGGCACCACAGTTCAAGAAGGACACTGACAAACTAGAACGTGTCCAGAGGAGGGCAACCAAAATGGTCAAAGGTCTGGAAACGATGCCTTATGAGGAACGGCTAAGGGAGCTGGGCATGTTTAGCCTGGAGAAGAGGAGGTTAAGGGGTGATATGATAGCCATGTTCAAATATATAAAAGGATGTCACATAGAGGAGGGAGAAAGGTTGTTTTCTGCTGCTCCAGAGAAGCGGACACGGAGCAATGGATCCAAACTACAAGAAAGAAGATTCCACCTAAACATTAGGAAGAACTTCCTGACAGTAAGAGCTGTTCGACAGTGGAATTTGCTGCCAAGGAGTGTGGTGGAGTCTCCTTCTTTGGAGGTCTTTAAGCAGAGGCTTGACAACCACATGCCAGGAGTGCTCTGATGGTGTTTCCTGCTTGGCAGGGGGTTGGACTCAATGGCCCTTGTGGTCTATTCCAACTCTATGATTCTATGATTCTTTGATTCTAAGTTAAGCCTTCATGGCATTTAACCATGGCGTGGCCACAGGCCTGGGCAGGCCGGGTCTTACTGTTATATACCTGCTGGGATTGGCAAAGCATCTGACCCTCACCTGAATCTCATAGCTCTCCTAACGAGTGCTTTGGTCTGCCCACCACAGTGGCGTAGCGTGGGGGGTGCCAGGGGTGCCAGCCGCACCGGGCGCAACATTTTGGGGGGCGCGTTTGGCCGGCCCCCCTCAAGGAAGCGGGAACCTCTCCAAGGCACAGCGTGCCGTCGGTAGAGGAAAAAAGCCGAGCAGCAGCAGCAGCAAAGTCGGGAGGAGGAGGAGGTGGAGCAAGCCTGCTAATTCCTTGCAAAGTCGGGAGGAGGAGGAGGTGGAGCGAGCCTGCTAAGAATTCCTCGCAGCTGGCCATCCAACCTCCAGCGAAGGAGGGCCCCGCTCCACCTTCCGAGGGAGCCTGCTAGGACCCCCGGCTCCCTGCAGGTGGCTCACAACCCCCGCTAGCCCGGCCGGGGCTCGGGGAGGATGGGAGCCGCCTGCTGGGCTGGCACAGCTGCGTGTGAAGGCGCGGAGGGAGGCGCTCCCAGGGCTGCCGGCGGCCTTTCCCCGCACGCGAAGGAGCAAGGGCGGCGGCGGCGGCGAGGCTGCGCAACAGCCGCTGCGTGAGAACGAGCCCTTGCCCAGCCCGGGGGACGATCCGGAGGCCCTCTCCGAGCGCGTCGCGTGTAGCCAGCCTGCCAGCCTGCCTGCCAGGGTGGAGCAAAGCGGCGGAGTGGGGAGAGGTTGCCCTTCTTCGCACGCACCCCCCCCCGTCACGCCTTAAATCCACCCTCCCACAAACTAGGAGCGAGCAGCTGAGAGGGAACAGCTGAGAGCCACGAGCAGCTTTTTCTGAAAATGCCCTTTTAAAAAAAAAAAATCCTAAAATTTATAAACCGCTTGACAGCTACAAAAGCGGTTTGCCAAGAGAATAAAACTGCCAGGAAACAGTGGTGTAGCGTGGGGGGTGCAGGGGGGGCCGGGGGTTAGGGTTAGGGGGCGCAAATCCACGGGTTAGGGGGCGCAAATTACTTGCCTTGCCCCGGGTGCTGACAAGCCACGCTACGCCACTGGCCCACCATATACCAGGCACTCTACTATTCAAATTAGGCCCCAGTGTTTTTGTTACAATCCCCTTCTCAATTAAGTAATCAATTTTAATCTAGAATTTAAATTTAAATTTAAATTCTCAAAACTTTCTTATTTGTTAATTTGAGCAAGTAAACTACCGTTCTCACTTCATTACAAACAGTATTTCTACCTGCAACACACTTGAGCAAACCTGTTTCTCTTCCTTTCACGGATCCCGTTTGCAACCAGAGGTACCACTATAATAAAATAATGATTATACAGGTCTATTGAGAAGTAAACTGAAAGCATACTCCCAGCTATGTGCATATAGGATTGCAGCGTCTTGTAGCCATTGTTCAAAAATATGCGGAGAGGTATAAAGTACAGACTTGTCAGGCAGAGGGTTAAAAACAGATTCATTCGAACAGTTATAATTTGTTGAAATAGGATTCATTAAGGTATCTTTGGACTGAGCTCCTAAAGGCCATGCACAATATATTGCTGAATATAACTTTTGATCAATTTTACTTTTTATTTTTTTATTTGTGATGCTGGGTGGGTAGCCTACCCACCACACCATTAATATCCAGGGGAAGAAGAAAAAATCTATTGAGATTGCATATGAAAATGGCTGCAAATGCTATGAAGCCAGTATGTGTCCCGAACAGAGTAGCCCCAAAGGCATTTGTCATCATAAGCAGGGAAGTTTTATCAATATAAGAATAAAGGTATTTTGTGTGTGTGGCTATTTTGTGCTTTATTGTTATTTACACTTGCACTGGAGCATCAAATATTTTCTCATTCTAATTTAGTTGTTTATCCAGACAAAGCAGAACCAGCCGCAGTTCCTCCTTAAGTGTGAGGTGTGGATAACCTAGGGTTGCCATATTTCAAACAGTGAAAATCCGGATGGAAAAGTCAGACAGAAAAATTGGTAAAAAACAGTACTGCTGACATGGGTTGACATTTGACTGATTGCCACCTGGACTCTGCAGCCGACAGCTGTATTCTGGATATGTCTGGGAAATTCTGGACATATGTCAACCCTAGGATAACCAGTCTCTACTGAGAATAAGTGTGTGTGTGTGTGTGTGTGTGTGTGTGTGTGTGTGTAGATTCCCCTGCCCTTGCCTGTAGCTCTAGGCACAGAATTAGGAAGATTTTATTTTTTTTAGGAGGCAACCCTATTCAAAGCAAAGGACCAGAGTTTTATTTATTTATTCCTGCACTGCAGGGGGATGGATTAAATAACCCTCAAGGTCCCGTCAAACTCTGCACTTCTAATATACTGTGTCTAAGATTTCCACTCATCTTTTGTCCTTTTTTGGGTGAGAGAGGTAGTACTTTAAAATACCAGTCAATGGCATCAGTAAAGTACACTGCAAGGGGTTGTATTCAACGTACTTTTATTCATAATAAATTAATTGTAAAAGTAATGGTAAGTTAATTTTCAGTGGGTTTCCTCTAAGTAGTTAGCTATAATCCATGGATATTGCAAATATAACAATTTCTACTCACCTTTTAATAAAAAGATAACAATAAAGGAAGTCCATACAGAATCAAAGAACAATAAAACAATAATAAAAATCACCCCCCCCCAAACCCAGTGACAACAAAGGTGCAGTCTTAAAACACATTTCCTTCCTCAAAAATTTTGGGCACTGTAGTTTGTTAAGGTCTGCTGGGAATCGAAACTATGTGAGGGGTAAACTACAGTGCCCAGAATTTGTTGAGGGAAATAATGTGCTTTGAATGTGCTTTAAAAATAGTGTTATGAATTTGGGGGTGCTAGACACTTCTAAATTCCTGGACCCAGTAAGTATTAGAATTTAATCAAACCCCCTTAGCCCTTGCATCCAGCCAGGGTTAAAATATAAACTGGGCTAGCTTCCTCATGAGGTAATCACCTGGTTGATGGGCCACTAAGAGAACAAAAGGAAAGATGATCAATGGGGCTTACTCCCAGGTCATAGGAATGCTAATAGGATTGCAGCCTAAGTAAAAGGTTATGGGTACTGGGCAATGATCCATCCGATGACCTAATCTCAATGGATTTTTTATTTTTTATTTTTGTATGAAGGTGGAGGAAACTATAACACCAACACTCCAGACAATTTCCTAATTCATTGTTTGACTCATTCACATTCAAAGGAGAATCAAAACTGTGTTTACATCGCAGAGCTACTTGGCACAAATATTTGTATTTTGAAACTTGCTGCTCTCTGAATTTTATGGCTTTACTTGTCACACCAGCGGAGTCACGGATCTGGAATTAGCATATCTGTGGATGCTCCAGATGGGCTTGTAACAGAGATTTACACAATTTTTTGTCAAGCCAGGTGGTCGCTTGCATCTTACAGAGGATTTTTGAAAAGGGGGTGGGTGGGTAGTAATAGAAAAAGGCCTAAGAATTCTCTTTAAAAATGAGGTTGAAAGGGAAATGTTTGCATTCTGGTCAGGAGGGATACAACCCCAGACAAATATGTTTGTGGGGAAAACAAGCTAATTAAGCATTCTGTAGCTTAAAGATCTACGGTTTCTGGCAGTTCCCCATTATTGAGCTGTATGATATCCTGGCACTGTGCTCTTCCTCCTAATTGTGATGATTTATTTTTATTCCAGGGAAGTTAAACCTCGTTGTTATGCTGCTAGCTCAAATGCAGCCTCTTGTCTGGGAGGTGGCTGTAGCTCAGCCCTCAACTATGTTAAATAGAAAACCGCAAACACACTAACAGACCTTGGGAGAACTCATAACAGGAAAGAAACATCACAGTTCAAAATAAGAGATGGTAAATCAGGGTGCGGGCAGTTTCTAGAGGATGCCACAGAATAGATGCCTTGCGGATCTTGTTGCCTTCCATTAGAGTGTCAGTAGTAAGCATGAATTGTATAGGCCCAGTGTCATAAATTTTAGGGAGGTTTCTACTGCACCCTTTTAAAGACATGGCATGAGATCAAGAGAAACTTATGTACTTAACTGAATAATTTGGCCTGCAGGTAAGCCATTTTAGAGGCTGTTCCCAGCTTGCACACATTGGGACCTTGTCTGGTAGAAGCAACAGCAGGGTATAACACGGTTTTGCTCTTGATGCAAAGTTGTATGGTCTGTCCTCCAGTTTCCTGCATAGCAACTTGGAATGGGGGCAGATTTTGGATTGGTTAGCATTTTTAATGAGAACCTAAAGAATTTGCACTTCCCAAAACAATGCACACGTCTAAACACAGCTGTCCTTTGACATGTGCACTCCACTGAATTTGAGATATAGTTCTCCACTCAAATAATGTGCAATACATGTATATTAGTGGGAAGTTTGCATAAAGTTGCATGTCATAGTGAAAATAACATCCAAAAATGCATTGTATTTTAGAAATTTTCTTGCAAAAAAGTGACATTAGGGGAAATTGCACAAAAATGTGCATATTGGAAGAATTGTGCATTTACATGCTGCTGAGTTTTCATTTTTCATTCGCCCCCTAGTAGTCACTCCATGTTCCTTGCTATGTCAAAATTTGGGTATGCAGTAGATAAAATCCCTGCACAAATTGTATAATCTCCTAGAAGAGAAAAGTAAGTCATGTGCAATTCTGTAGCCTTATGGAACACACCCAAATGCTTTGATGACATACTTCTTTTAAGCTATAGGTTCTGGTCTCGATAATATTTTGTAGAATACCAGCAGCCTTATGTTCTGTACCCCCACTAGTGCTTTTCCCCCCAGGAGATACTCAAGTGTACGCAGTACCAGCACCTCTTTTTGTTGTTGTTTTGTTAAATAATTTTTATTAATTTTCCATTAAAAGCATCCAATCGGTAACAAATAAAATGAAATCATAATCCAATTCAAGAAAAAAGACCAAATTACAATCCAAATTATTAATTATTAAATTTTGAACAGACTCCCCATATTCTGGACCTCTTTTTGTTGTTGTTAAAAAGTGTAGCACTCACTGCAACAACTTCATGGTTAGTACCGGCACCAGCAGTTTTATGAGCAAATTATTCTGGAATAGTGGCTGAACAGTGGCAAAATCACATGGAAGCATGTGAAAAAAATCTGGAAAACAGCCATCTTCCATTTGCAAAGGTAAGTGCAGAAAAGCTCTTGGTCCTTTTAGATACAGGGCTGAAAAAGATCACCTCATAACGAAGAAATGGGTTGAGCTGTGGAATGGAGAAATCCAGCATTATGAGTCAAATCCTATACAGTACATCTTTACTCAGAAGTAAGTGCCATTGGTTTCCATGAGACTTATGCTCAGCTAGGAATGTAACATGATATCTGGGTCAGCATTTTCAGGAGGGTGGTGGGGAATCTTTTAATGGATGCATGTTGGGCAGTGGTGGCTTGCAAGAGATGCAGCTCAGTGGTAGAAAATCTACTTTGCACAATCCTTGGTATCTCAAGGGAAGAATGGGAGAAACCCCTGTCTAAAACCCTGGAGAGCCACTGCTGGTTGGTGTAGACAACTCTGAGCCAGATGAACCAAGGGCTCGGTATAAGGCAGCTTCCTATATCCCCATGCTTGAAACAAGTTACTGCAATACTTTTGAGCATCTGCATGTTTTTGTTGGTTGACACGAGGCCTTGAATCTCTGATGTTCCTCCTCCCCCTCCCGTTTTATTGTCAGCTGCTGCCTCTGTATTTCTTATCAGTTTGAGCAGTTTGTGTGTGTATGGAAGTATGTATGAGAGAGGCTTTCCACCCACGTAAGTATATCTTCAGAATGATCGCTTAGGGAAGTGGATAAATTAAAAATGTTCCTTGGTTGGAATCCACCTGAGGGGTTGGCCATGCATGCCTGGCTCTCATCATCTATCATGATCTATTTTTCTAAGCAGTGGGTAACAGTGAGATACATTCCTCTGTGGATCCCTACTGAAAAGCCCAATTCTTTTCAATGCGGCAGTGTTATGTTTATTTATCGTGGTGCTGCTTCAATGTGCATAGAGCCTCTGCAAAGGAAAAGAAAGCTCTATATAGATAATAAAATAACCAGAAGGCTTTCTCTGTGTTATTTGCATCACCGAAGAGAAAGAGGGAGAGCAAGAGAGCAAGAGAGAAATAGGAACTAATTACTTTAGCAAGAAATATTTTGTGTGTGTAAAATTTGCTATTTTGGAATCTGTTCCTTTGTAATTTCTTTTTAAATGTAGAATAGAATAATTGGTTTGCTGGCAGTAAAAGAGGATGCATGAAAAAAATGATTTCATTTCAATTGTCTATTTACTCTCCTTCCTTCTTCACTCCTAGTTTACACTGAAGGCAGATTACAAAATACAGTAAAACGTAAAACACATCATCATTATTAAAGAAAATCATAGCCATGGGTTGTATCCAGAGATTACATGAGTGGAATGTCATTCATAGGCAGATCTCTGTGGGAGGCCTGATTTTTTTTTTTTTTGCTGAATCTCCCCTTTTCCTATGGCTGCACCGCACTGTTTATATGTTCTGGAGAACTAGGTGACTTTTCAGGACAATGTGGAATATGGTGTGTGTGTGTGGGCGGGTCTGCAGGGGAACTGAATCAGTGAAAATCATCCCCCGCATCTTCCATCCATGAAAACAGAGGTAGGAAATACACCCTACCCCACATCTCTATCTGGTCCTCAAGGCTCTCTCCAGGCCACATATCCTTCTCAGTCACACCCATCACCAACACTATTTCATCCCCTCCTTCAGTGTTTTTGCAAGGCTGGAATCAGTGGCGGAGCTTCATGCTCCAGCACCGGGGAGGGGGGGCTGGGGTTGGTGTGTGTCCTAGGGGTGGAGTGCGCCGCCTGCAGGGGTGTGGCGCCCAGTGCGGGCGGGGGGCAGCTGCAATGGCACCCCACCGGAATCGCGCTGCCAGGGGCGGTGCGCTCTCCCTCCACTCCTCTTCCTCTGCCAGTAGCTGGAATGTGTCCTTGAACTTTGATAATACCTCTTAATTCCCAGGATCAAGGACAAAGAGGGGTGTGTAAGTGTGTGCAGGAAGTAGGCTTTTGTATGAAGGTACAAAGGGCCCCACCCACCACTGGCATGTGGCCCCCAGTCTGAAAAAGGTTCCCTTCTCCTCCTCTAAATTCTTCATTGGATCACAGATCCTTCTGGGAATGGAATGAAGTTTTCAATTTATAGAACAGCAAGCCTGAATACAAAATGGCTGTGAGATCCAAGGGAAGCAGCCTTATATAGGCCTTCCCCTTCTCTCTGCAGCAAGGACTCAGGGGCAGCTTTTTCCCATGAGCCCACCACACAGAAAAGATACTGGGCAAAACCTTGCCCAGTATTTTCCCGCAATCTATGGGCCTCAGCACCATCGGGCAAAGGCGTCCCATGCTAATTGGGCATGGAACGGGGCTTATAGTCAATAAAATCACCCAGCCACCTGAAAGTAGCAATCCAACAACATGCTAAAAGCAATAATAGCATAAGTGGTATTTTAAAAAAAAATATATGCAAAAGTAAAAGAAATGAAAATATAGTCTTCACCAGGAACCAAAATATATGCCAAGCAGACATTGTAATGTGTATGTTTGTGCTGACAATGAATTGAACTGTATTTATTAAAAATACAGAGCTGTTCTGTATCAAGGTTCTCATTTCCTCAGTGTAATGTGTAGTTCAGCTTACTTCATATGCTGACATCATCATACTCTAGTGTGTGTGTGTGTGGGGGGGCAAATGCAAGCCTTCAGATGTCTTTGTCTGGCTCTCGGAATTCCCCTCAGGCCATGTCCAGGCCACACCCACACTGGCCCTCCTCTGTGCCTTTCCTGAGTGCTTTGGGATGGATTGCGTTCTTGAATTGCAATCGTGTCTCTGGCTTGCTTGGATGGAGGATGTAGATTGTCTAAAAACCTCTCACTTTTATGTGGTGTGAATGTAGATTGCTGTGCTTGCTTTTTGACTCTGGTCCCACTCACCCCTGGCATAGACTCCCCCAAAGGCAACCCACAAGTAAATGAGGCTCTTAGAGGAAAAAGGAAAATAAATCTTCATCCCTCTGCTAAGAATGTGCTCATCCAGTGGTGTAAAAAGTTTACCTACGTGTTGAAAGAAAAGGCCCAGACCAGGATATCACTGATACTAGTGCAGTTGTGCTTTAAGAGACTTATCTTAGATTGAACAAATTAGTGGAGGACATAACTACCAATGGATGTTAGTCAGGATGGCTATATACTACCTCTAGGATCAGAGGTCACATCTCTCATACCAGTTGCTCAGGAAGAACAACAGGAGAGGACTATTTCTTTCATGCCGTCCTTTTGGGCTCCCCAAGAGGCGTTGAGTTAGCCACGGTGAGAAATAGGATACTGAGCTAGAGTTCTTGTTAAGAGAGTGCTGTGAATATTAAAATTATATATGTTGATGGCTGGAGTGACTTTGAAGTGAGAGGGAGCGCTATAATAGTGATGATGATGGCAATGTAATGGAATGGTGTAAATTACTAAGAAAGGATTCCTAAACCATAAAGCCCTTTGAATCTCATTCAAGACTCAGAAGCCTCACACCTATAGAATATATTTCCTCCCTTCTGGGAGCTTCTCAGCTTGCTGATCTTTTATTTTCACATCAATAATTGTAACAGGAGAACTTTGAAGCCTTTATTATCTTGGAGAGTTTGTCCGTGGCCAAAGGCTGTTGGTTGTCCTTTTAACAAACTGGCTAGAGTAAGTGATCTTTTAAAAAAGAAAAAGAACAAAAAGAAAGGAGATAAGTCCATAAAATGTTTCTTTCAGTGGTCAATGGGAGGTGCTTTAAATAAAAATATTTTGTAATATTGAATTATGAAATGTAGAGCTGAACCTGGGTGGGGTTATTTTATTTATTAATTATTAGACTTGTTAGTCTCTTGTGACACAAAGGTATCCAAGAGACTCAAAATCATAAACATCAATACATTATAACAGTAAGATATCATACAATGGGTTTTGTGAATACTTCAAATAGGGTTGTCATATTTCAAAGGGAAATCTGGACACAAAATGTTTTTGAGCTATTTTAAATGGAATTCACGAAAATCTACAGTGCCGTACATCTGCATTTTCCTGAACATTTCAGCAAATTCCGCCCAGACGCTGTTAGCGAGGGCTGAATACCAGTTATGACTGGCAAATTCTGGACGTATGGCACCTATACAGCTCCACCTGAATCTGATAAAAAATGAGAAAGAAAACAGATTTATGATCTGGAGACATCTTGACAAATTCCTAAGAATGGCTGAACCAAACGGCTCATCAGCCGACAACATAGTCAGAAGCCTTAAATACAACAAACCCACAACAACAAACTTGCTCAATCCGCCTCAGTTTTAGACAATTTTTCTCCATAAACCCAACATTTTAATATTGAACCACAGCAGCATTTCCCCTTGGGCAAGAAATCTTGAAATGATGCATGAGGCACATGCTGTGTTTCAGTGGTGAGCGCCAGGGGATTACTTACTGTTTGCAAATGAAATGCTCTCACAAATATGTTTCTTTTAGCTTGCAGATGAAGTGCAGGTCACAACAAACTTTCAAAGTGTCTCCCTCCATCTGAATGTGGCCTGGGTAGGGTTTTTGTTGCTGGGGAAAAAAATACCCTCAAGCTAAGCTTGCTCCAGGTTTGAGGAGATCACATCTTGACCTCATTCGGTCCTCTCTGACACCTTCTGTAAATTGATACATGTTGCAGCAAAAAATATCTTAATTTCACATATATGCTCATGGGGTCTGAACTGGTGGAAGCTAGTCTGGAATGAGACCTCAGGGTTGTTGTGGTTAGCTCAATAGAGATGTTGACCCAGTGTGCAGCAGCTGTGGAAAATGGTAATTTCATACTAGGGAAAGGAGTTGAAAATAAAACCGCCAGTATCAGAATGGCTATATGTGCATTTGTGGTGCAGTCATACTTGGAATACTGTGCACAGTTCTGGTTGCTGCATGCCAAAAAGAAGATGGCACAGCTGAAAAGGGCAAGCAAAATGAATAGGGGACGGGAACAACTCCTCTATGAGAAATGGTTACATGGTTACAACTCCTCTATGAAGAATTTGTTATGCAAATCCACACAAATGCCACATTTGGAATACCATGTACAGTTCTGGTTGCTTCATCTTCAAAAGGGTAATGCAGAGCTTCCCACAGGCATCTGACTGGTCACTGTGAGAACAGGAAGCTGGACTGAATGGGCCATTGGCCTGATCCAGTGGAAGGCTTTTCTTATGTTCTTATATTATCAGTGTTTTCCCTGTCCACAGATGAGTTTGCCCACCAAGAAGATACTAGCAGTCAGTAAGAGGCAGCTGCAGCAATGTCAGTGGAAGGATTTGGAAGGCCCTTGTCAAGACAACATCTATGTCTCCTCACTGCAGAAAGCCCAGGGATCTCTTGGCAGCTGGCCTCACTGTGGGCTGTGATCCCCATCATGCTGACTCTTGACCCTGACCCTGAGCTGCAATCTGTGGTGGATAACTGATCCATTTGCCATGGTGTTGCAATCATTAAATAAGCAGATGTATGAGGGATTGCCAAGTTGCATCACAGTCAGCACAATACAGTATATAAATCTTTATTGGAAGCGACCTTATACCAGGTTGGACCATTTGTCTGTCCAGCCCAGTATTGTCTACAGCAGTTTTCCAGGGTTTCAAACATGGGTTTCTCCCAGTCATACCTGGATATTTATTTATAATTTATATAACACCCTTCACCTTAAGATCACTGAGCAGTTTACAACATAAGAACACAAAATGAAAACACAAAATACATACTGTGGAACCTGTCCTCTTTGCAAATGCTGCGAGTTATGAGCTCCACTAACCTGGAAGTAGATGACCCTTTGTTGCGAACTTTGCCCTGGGATGCAAGCGGCCAGAAGTTGTGCACTGACAGCGTGGCAGCAGTGGGAGGCACCAATAGTGAAAGCGCACCTCAGGTTATGAGCAGTTTCAGGTTACAAACGGACCTCCAGAATGGACTAAGTTTGTAACCGGAGGTACCACTGTATTAGCAAAAACCTCCACAAAAAACCAATAACCCACTCATACACATTTAAAAGGCCATGGATTGTTTAATAAACTAAAGGCCCGGTTGAAGAGGAACATTTTTTTTGCCTGGGGACCTGTGGCATGCAAACTGTGTTCTCCATAATGGAGCTGTGATGGGATGATTAGCTGCTTGTGCGTAAAATCGTGGTCCCTCAGAGTTTGTGCAACTCCACAAACCTCTGTGTGTGACAGAGCTCCTCAAACATGTCTGCCCTAGTCACTTCCAGATTCCGACAGTGGTTGTTTTCGGAAGCGCTTCCAGCATAGAAGCTCCTTAACGGAAACACGTCTCCTGGACTCACGACGTGACAGCTTCCTGCGAGGAATGGGTCTCCCTATGGGAGCTTCTGACACCTCCCCACTGTTCTCGCTGGACGTGTCCCTGAGCCCTCCCTCTTCCCTGCTAGTTGCTGCTTTAGCTGCTCCGTCTCTCTCCGCATTCATGAGACCTTCCTCCAGAGACCCATCTCTCCCCCTGCTGGTCCCTGCTTTCGCTGCTGACTCCCTCCCAGCCTCTGTGAGCCCTTCCACCACCTGTTCCTCTGATGGCAGTTCCCTGACATCCACCTCCCCTCCAGGGCCCCCTTCACCCCCGCCCATTCCCTCTCCTCTGGGCGGTGAGGAAGTAAAACCCCGAAAAGAATCCTCTTCATCTTCAGACGTCTCGAACATTTCCCTCCATCGGTCTCCGTTCCGGCTCGCTGAATCCTCCTCCTCCTCGGAATCAGTGAACCCCTCCAACTCTTCTTCTTCGTCGGTGGTGGCAAAGTATTCCCTCCGGAACCTCGCCACTGGCTGAGGTTTACGTGGGAACCTCTGATGAAAAGTTTCTATTAAAACCTCGTCATTGACATCCTCTGCCATGACCCAGGTGTTTTCCGACTCCGGTTCCCCTTCCCACGTTACCAAATACTCTACTTGATCTCCCTTCCACCTGGAATCGAGAATCTCCGCTACATGGTAGCTGTGTTCCCTCTCCTCCATTTCTGGTCCCCGAGTGACCCTCCCTTCTCTGTCCCCTTTATACGGTGACAGCAACGACCTGTGGAAAACTGGGTGCAGCTTCATGTGGTTCGGTAACCGGAGTCTGAAAGCCACTGGGTTGACCTGTTGCGTGACTTCAAATGGCCCCAGTCTTTTGGGTCTTAACTTCTTACAACCCCCTTTGAATGGTAACCCTTGGGTTGACAGCCACACCTGGTCCCCCACCCTAATGGTTTCACCTTCTCTTCTGTTTTTGTCTGCCTGCCTCTTATATTCCTCCTTGGCCCTGTCTAAGTTAAGTTGGAGCTGGCGATGGATCGCTTCCATTTCTTCTACGAACTGTTCGGCAGCTGGAACGCTCCAGTTCTCCCCCTCCCCCCCTGGGAAAGCTCGGGGATGGCACCCGTAATTAGCCAAAAAGGAGCTCATCCCCGTGGACACGTTCTCCGCATTGTTGTAGGCAAATTCTGCCAACGCCAGCTTCTCCACCCAATCATTCTCTCTGTCATTCACATAACACCTCAAATATTGCTGGAGGATGCCATTGGCTCTTTCCGCCTGCCCGTTGGTTTCAGGGTGCCGGGCAGTTGAAAAATTGACCTCTACATGCAGTAAGCTCATGAGCTTCCTCCAGAACCTGGAAGTAAATTGTTTCCCTCGGTCTGAAACCACCCTCAAGGGGGCGCCATGCAACCTAAACACATTTTCTACAAACAATTTAGCGGTTTCTTCTGCCGTGACCGCATGTGAGCAGGCTATAAAGTGGGCCATTTTGGTTAACAGGTCTACCACAACCATGATGGCTGTTTTCCCTCTGGACCTTGGCAGATCAGTCATGAAATCTATGCCCACTGTTTCCCATGGTCTTTCAGGTGTGGGTAGTGGTTCTAATAACCCTGCCGGTGCCCGCCTCTCCCCCTTGGCTCGCTGGCATTGGTCACACCCTCTCACATACTCCCGCACATCTTCCCTGACCTTGGGCCACCAAAATTCCCTGGTAACCAGCCACATGGTTTTGTGTTGCCCAAAATGCCCTGCTGTGGGGCTATCGTGCAGTTGCTTGAGTACCTTCTCCCTCAAATCACCTTCAGGTATATATAACGCTCCCTTGTAATACAACGCCCCGTTTCTCTCCTCAAAACCCCCGGGTTTGTCTCCCTCCCTCCTGAGACCCCTGAGTTTGTCCTGGGCGTATTCATCATGCACCGTTCCCTCTACCAGTTCCCTTTGCCCCACCAATGCCGCCCCACACACCCAGCGGTCCTCTGGAATGACATGTGTTTCTTCGGGTGCTCCCTCCCCCTCCAAATATTCAGGTTTGCGTGAGAGAGCGTCCGCCCTAACGTTCTCTGGGCCTGGCACGTAACAAATCTCAAAGTTAAATTTGGAGAACTCCTGGGCCCATCTCAACTGCCGTTGGTTGAGCACTCGCGCAGTTCTCCAATACTCTAGGTTCTTATGGTCAGTGCACACTTGCACCTTATGTTGTGCACCAATTAGCAGGTGCCTCCATCTCCGGAAAGCCTCATGAATAGCAAGAAGTTCTCGGTCGTACACCGTGTAGTTCCTCTCGGATTTGTTCAGCTTTCGCGAAAAAAAGGCACACGGTCTCCACTCTGACTCCTCCTTCCCTGGCTGCAGAAGAAGCACCGCCCCTATGGCTCTGTCTGATGCGTCTGTTTCGACTCTCAGCTTTTTTTGTAAATCCACATGCAGAAGTTGTCCTTCAGAGGCGAAGGCCCTTTTCAGTTCCTCAAACGCTCGCTCCGCCTCCGCAGTCCAAACAAATTTCTTCTTACTGCTGAGACAGTCCGTAATGGGCGCCGTCAGGTGTGCAAAGTTTCGGATGAACTTACGATAAAAGTTCCCAAACCCTAGGAACCTCTGCACATCCTTCTTGGTTTTGGGTGTTTTCCATTCCAGCACTGCCTGGACCTTGCCGGGATCCATGGCCAATCCCTTGTCTGACAGGCGGTACCCCAGGAATTCCACCACCTTGGTATGAAACTGACACTTCTCCAGTTTCACCCACAGCCTGTTGGCTTGCAGCCTGCTCAACACTTCTCTGACGTCTCTCACATGCTGCTCCTCATTCTCAGAATACACCAACACGTCATCTAGGAAGGCCACACAATTCTTGTAAAGCAAAGGCCCCAGTACGTGGTTCATAAACGATTGGAAGCACGCCGAGCCTGCTTGTAAGCCAAATGGCATCACGAGGTATTCAAATGCCCCCAAAGGGGTGAACATGGTGGTTTTCCATTCATCCCCTTTCCTTATACGTATCAGGTTGTACGCCCCCCTTAGGTCCAGCTTTGTAAAAATCTTTCCCTTCCGCACCCTGGTCAAAATGTCGTCAATCCTGGGCATAGGGAAAGCCACTGGTTCTGTCACTGCATTTAACCCCCTGAAGTCACACACCAGTCTCGGCTTGTCCGTGTGTTTTTTATCCACAAAAAACACTGGGCTACCCCCCGCTGCTTTGGACTCTCTGATGAAGCCTCTCTTCAGGTTCTTGTCAATGAACTCTCGCAGCTCCTGCATTTCTCTGTCTGACATGGCATACAACTTGCCTACAGGAAGCTGTGCTCCAGGGAGTAAATTGATTTGACAGTCAAAGGGCCTATGCGGGGGTAGTTGGTCAGCTTCCTTCTCGCTGAACACGTCGCTGAGATCTGCGTATTGTGGTGGTACCTTCACCTTCTCCATTACTTCTGTCCCTGCTAGGGTGGCTTGGGCCCCTGCTGAACCCTTTCCCCCTTTGCAGTGTTCTAAGCAATGTGCTGAACCAAAGGAAACCACTCTCTGATGCCAGCCCACCAGCGGATCATGTAGCGCTAGCCAGCTCATTCCCAAAATAATAGGAGCTCCTCCCAAGGTGGCCACATTAAACGCTATCAGTTCTGTGTGCCTTGCCACCCTCATTATCATTGGGACGGTCTGCAAGCTGACTCCTCCTCCCAACAACTCCCTGCCATCGATCGTGGTCACCTGCAGGGGGTTGCTTAAAGGGATCGTCTGTATCTGGTGTTCAGCAGCAAACTCTTTGCTCATAAAATTGCAGGAGCTGCCTGAGTCCAACAGCGCCTTTATCTTTAGGGGGTGTCCATTTTGCAGCTCTAGCGACACTTCAATCACTAGAGCAGGTTGAGGAGCTTCTGGCATGGGCACTTTCACTGCTCTTTGGCCTGGCTGCTGTGCCCCGACGGTGGCAACCAGGCGTTGGCTTTTACTTGCTCCGGTTTTTCCTCCTCTCTTCCCTCAACAGCTCCCACCATCCCTTGCCATTCCTTCCTCTGGGGGCAGACTCTGGCAAAGTGACCTGGCTGTTGGCAGAGATAGCATTTCCGGGCGCCTTTTCCCTCCTTCTTTCCCCCCTCACTGGGCTTTGAAACTGCGCGCGCTCTGTTCCGATTTCCATCGGCTCTGCCGGCGGGAAAGTTGTCTCTGGAATGTCAGGAATGCGGAACTCCTTCCAGCGTTCCCCCTTCCCTTCCCGCCTCTCCAAAGCTCTCGCCTCCTGGCGCGCTCCTATGGTCAGCGCAGATTTAGTCAGCTGATCCATAGAATCCACCCTAGGACCCCGGGAAAGTTCGTCTTTCACAGCCGAAGCAAGGCCTTCTTCAAATAGCATTTGAATGGGTGCCGCCGATAAGTCCCACCCCAATCTGTGAACCAGCATGGTGAACTCAGTCCAGTACTCACGGACAGATCGGCTTCCCTGCTTGCAAGCCATTAGCTGTCTGCGCACCACTCCCTCCTCAAAATCGCTGGAAAACATGAGATCCATTGCACGAAAGAACTTCATGGTGTCCTTTAGGACGTCATTGTGCGTTGCCATCAGGGGTCGAACCCAGTCCCTCGCCCCCCTCTCAAGATGCCCAATCACGAAAGCAACTCGCGATTCCTCATCAGGGAATTCATCAAACTGCACATTAAGGGCATATTGCATCTCTGTCCTAAAGGCATGGTAGTCCTTGGGGTCCCCCCCAAATTTCTGCACCAATCCTGGTACCTTTCTGTTGAACTGGGTGGCTCTCCCCTTCTTGTCTGCATCCTGAGCCCTTCTCTCCTCCAGCCTCGCCGTCTGCAGCGCCAGTTGGATTTCCAACGCTCGGTACCTTTCTTCCAAGCTTGGACCCACTCCAACTCCTGCCTCTCCGGTTCCGGCTGGGTCGCTCATGATGCCTTCTCCTGCACAGGCTGCTTACAGAGACTGTCGGAATGCTGTGATGGGATGATTAGCTGCTTGTGCGTAAAATCGTGGTCCCTCAGAGTTTGTGCAACTCCACAAACCTCTGTGTGTGACAGAGCTCCTCAAACATGTCTGCCCTAGTCACTTCCAGATTCCGACAGTGGTTGTTTTCGGAAGCGCTTCCAGCATAGAAGCTCCTTAACGGAAACACGTCTCCTGGACTCACGACGTGACAGCTTCCTGCGAGGAATGGGTCTCCCTATGGGAGCTTCTGACACCTCCCCACTGTTCTCGCTGGACGTGTCCCTGAGCCCTCCCTCTTCCCTGCTAGTTGCTGCTTTAGCTGCTCCGTCTCTCTCCGCATTCATGAGACCTTCCTCCAGAGACCCATCTCTCCCCCTGCTGGTCCCTGCTTTCGCTGCTGACTCCCTCCCAGCCTCTGTGAGCCCTTCCACCACCTGTTCCTCCGATGGCAGTTCCCTGACAGGAGCCATAGCCCATCCTCTTATTAGGTTACATGAAATACAACAGAAAGGCTGTTTTTCCTATCCTGAAGACCTGTCATTTGCCCTTTGCCTCTTATCTCACAATAAGCAGGACTTGTGAAAAATACAGTTGAATGAGTGAAGTGACTGATACAATGTTTGTGTGTGGTGGCAGCAGCAGGTGAGGTTAGCTGGAGAACCTGCAGGTTGTGACATACGTCCAGCTGAAATCCTACAAAATGACCTCAGTGGGAGTTCCTTTTGGGTAGGCTTGCACCACATTTGCTCACTTCTTTTCTTCAATGCTCAAGAGCTCATAATGAGCTGGATCAGATCGAAGGCAGATCTTGAAATTAGTTTTCTAGAAAGTTTTCTAATGCATTCCGTGGATGTGTGCAAGCATATAAAGAATTTCATGAAAGAATGCAAACCGAACAACCAGCTTTAACACTGCCTTTGCAAGTCAGACTTTTAGGCACCTCTGCTCTGTTCCAATCCAAGACTGCTATTTTAATTGGCCATTTAACAGCTCTCTTCTTCAAGCGCAGCCATTTTGAGCTTCCCTCTCTTTCCTCCCCCTAGTAAACAAGGCTATACCTGACAAAAGGAAATGGCTGGAGGTATCTCTTCACAAAGCCCCTCGTGATGTTCCCCTGACATGTGCTGTCCCAGTTTTATAAATTAGAAATCTGGTCATCTCATTTTAAGTCTCTAAGCAATGCCAGCTGTCTCGCATCTCCAATACTTCCAAGATGCTTTGAAGCTCTTTCTGTATTCTGTTGGCAATATTTGTGCAGAAAGATTTGAAGAATATAATAGCTGAAAAAGGTTACATGGGATCACGTAATTGACAGCAGCAATATAAAATATTGCCTGCTTTCTGTTTTGTAACAAAGTAGATATTGCTTTCTTTAAGGTTGGAAAAGAAACACAAAAGTACAGTCGGAATGTCTGTTCTGCTAACTTTCTTAACTTAAAGAAGGAAATCTGTATTATTAAATGCCATTCCTCTCGCTGTGTACATGAGTCATCATTCCACCCAGCTTTCTTCCCCCTTTCTTTTTTGTTTCCTTACAATGATGAAGGATGACTTGTGCTACTGTAAACGAAGCCGACACACATATATATGGGAAGATAAGGGTGCATTTAAATTGTGGGTGTTTATCCTGATGAAAAATATGTGACATTTACTGAGGCCATATTTTAAAAAATGTATTAAGGATGAAGTAAAAGAAGTGAGCAACTGGAAGCTCAGTTTGGAGACTTGAACAAAGGGCCTTTGCTCAGGAGAATACCACATGGTTTGAGCATTTTTCAATTTGAGGACCCATCTCCACTCAAAGAATGGTAGGTGGCAGAGACATCTTGGCTCTGCCAGGGTCCCAGAGCTCTCCAGTGTTGTTGTTTGCCTTACCATGTCAAGTGGTAATTGTCTATTAGTCACTGTTTTACATTTTCCAGTGTCCCAGAGCACCTGGCATAGTGGAGCACCCTGGAGCATCGTGGGAAATATAAACTGGTGGCTTATAGTTTCCTGTTGTATGTGGGGGCCACCTACATACTTTGATGGCTCTGAGCAAAGATAAGGTGCCAAAGAGGCTCTGGCAGACAGCCTAGTAGCAACTTCCACTGAAATACCACGATTCATACATTTATAGCATAAGAAGCAAACACCCCATATTTCTGGAAACCCAGTGTATAACAGGAAACCTGCTTTCATGCTGTACAGGATTCCCATGCCCTGAAAATAAGCCACCACTTCTCTGTCATGTAATGAAGGAAGATCTGCTATGTCTGCTACAAACTTAGAGAAATTTCAAGGAGTCTAACAAGGGATTAAATGCATTTGCAATACTAACTCAGATTAATTTCTTCTTTCTAGCAGCTTTGTGATGCTTGAATCCTTGTATTCTGCTTTATTTCAAAGACAGCATAATAGAAGCTCTCTTCAGGCATTTAGTGTGGGTGGAGTTAAAGTGGGAAGGGTGTATGTATGCTAGTCCCACCTCCAATGTCCCTATGTGCACCTACTCCTTTCCTGAATTTTGTATGGACCCATTTCAATCCAGCTTCAAGCCCAGACATGGCACTGAAATTGCCCAAGGATGAACTTTGCTGGGCTGGGAGAGAGAGGCTGCATGCAACCATGTTGCCTCTCCAGAGCTCCTACCTCCAAGGCCAATTTCAGAGAGTAGTACTGGAGGAACTATTGCTCAGCACCTTGAGAGCTAACTTGTGGGGTTCTTGAGGGGTCAATCATTTCTCCTATGCTCATCAACATCTATATGAAGTTCATGGGAGATGTCATCAGAATATTTGTAGCGGGGTATCATCAGTATGCTAATGACACTCAGCTCTCTATCTACACATTCCTTTGAACTCCTGAAGAGACTTTTAGTATCACATGCAGTTCTGTCTTTAAAACTATAAAGCTAAAACTACAGATTCTTTACTCAAATGAAAGTCCAATTGAATTTAGTGGGATATGCATCCAAGGTAGCATAAGTAAGTTTATATAAAAAACCTTTTTTCAAAAAGTAAATGGTGTTAATGGTCTAGGTTAATGGCTTACAGTGATGGTCAACTGAGCATTTTCCTTGAGTCGACAGTGAGTCAGTATTCAGTAGTCAGCTTCAGAAACACCCATAATTAACAAAGTCATAATTCTAAGAATCCTTCCAATACTTCATAGTATGCATCCAGCTTTCTCATCGACCTCTTTTCATCCCCACTAGCCAGATGAATCCCTGCAATTATGAATTGCTGGAGGAAGACTTCCTGGAAGATCAATCCTAAGGGAGTGTTTAGTTGACTGGTCAACCAAGGCAGATGAGTTTTGTGTAACTGGAAATCTACCATCCCTTTATTTACAATGAATAAAGATGTGTGATTCTTTTGGGGGCAGTTCTTTCATAAAACTGAAGCAGTGGATTTCTACTTGCCCACAAACTGTAGTCCAGGCTTGCCTATACAATATTAGGTCCTGATCGATGTGCCTTTGTAGAGGCTTCCTACAGACCTCTGTGCAGGCCTAGCTACTGCCATTCCAATCATCATCAGCACGGAAGGAGATCCATTAGTGCCTAGGAAAATTCCCATAAATCCCTTAGAAAATCTATCCACCAATCTGTTGCTAAATCCCAGTTTGAGAAGAATTCAGCAGCCACCCTAAGTAAACTAGGATGACTTTTAGAACACTTATTAAAAGGCTTGCCAGATCAAAGATTTTTGTGTGCGCACATTTTGAAAGGTTTTGAGATTGCAGAATGCAATGCTTGAAATTAAAGGGGGATATGCATTGCAGCAACAAACTGTTAATCAAATGCTTACTTATATCTAGACATTCTTTTTATTTGTTCTGAAACAAATAATGCCTAAGTTTGTTGGTAGGAAGAATATCTCCTTTCATCATCTGTGTCCATCTGGTTCTCAGTAGAATGCTGGAGGATAATAAGTTATGGGAACATAAGGGGAACAATATGCTTGAATGTATACAAACCCCTCTCTCCAATCAGATTTGAAAAAATATAATTCAGAACAGAATGAATTACTTGGCATCATTAAACTGGAGCTAACTCCCCCCCATCCCCAATGATTAGAAATATTTCCTTGGTTACTTTGGACAGGGAAAAATACCTGGGCGACTTATATTTTTGGGCCCCAAATAATTCTGGGTCACATGCCACATTTTCTGATCTGCCTGTTTTCACACAGTACAGATCACTTAACCGACAATGAGTTAATGTCTGTATTCTGCATTGCTAATCTCATATGCAAAGTGTTCCGCACGTTATTGGTAGCACATTATTATACGCTTGATTCATGTTAGGCAATCATTATGATTTCAGGACTTGAAGTTATTATTAACTAAATTTATAGACTGTCTTCCACCTGAAAAGGGTTTTTAAAAAGTTTTTAAAAGGAAAATAAATCAAAACAATAAGAAAACATAAAATCTGCTTGCACAGAGACAAGGCACAAAACTGCATAATACTCTCAATCTCCTTTAACAAGAAACCATCCAATCTCCCCTTTGCAGCAGCAGATATAGGTATCGGGACCTGCCAAAGGAATGATGCATTTTAGTCTCTCTTTGGAAGTTGTGTATATGAATCCCCTCCCTGACTCTTAGGGTTTAGAGGGATTAGACATTAGGAGAAGGTTAGACCAGCTTCTTTTCTTAAGTGCAGCTTTGACCAATCAGGGGAACTGACATGGCCGAGTCTCTTTAAGGCAGATTTTCTCAACCTACAGTTCAAATTTTCTCAACATACAGTTCAAAGTTTTTTTCAGCTGGAACTCACTGAACTCAGTTCCAGCTCCTCTCAGGTGGGCGCCATTGCAATTCTAAGAGAATGAGAAAGGTGTTCATGATGAGTTCTGACACCTCTTTTTATAAAAAAAATAGCACTGGTTACTCCATTTGCCAAATCATCTTAATTCTTTCCTTTTGAGAGCCAGTGTGGTGTAGTGGTTAGGAGCTGTGGACTCATCATCTGGGGAACCAGGTTCGTGTCTCCGCTCCTCCACATGCAGCTGCTGGGTGACCTTGGGCCAGTAACACTTCTCTGAAGCCTCTCAGCCCCACTCACCTCACAGAGTGTTTGTTGTAGGGGAGGAAGGGAAAGGAGAGTGTTAGCCGCTTTGAGACTCCTCAAGGAGAGTGATAAAGCAGGATATCAAATCCAAACTCCTCCTCTTCTTCTTCCCATCATTCTTACAAAAAAATTATGCATGCGCAAGATGCAAAGCACCTCTAATCTCACATCTGAACTTCTCTTGCGTCAGCCCTTGGAGTAATAACACACTGTTTATTTACTTGATAGCTTTCTGTCTTGGTTTTTTGAGTAAGGCCTCACAAGGCAGTTTACAATTTAAAAAGTCGCAAAACCAAACAGTAGAAGAAGTATAATAAAAACAACATTGGAAGAAAGCAATTGTAAATGTCAGAGGAGGGGCAGAAATAAAATCAATAAAGATCTTGGCAGAATAATAATGATAAATCATTTAGGAACTGCTTAAGGGTCCCTAATACTTGATCACGACAAGTAACTTTTTGCAGAACCCCAGATGCAATGCAGCCACAATGCAACAGCTTTAATTAAAAATATATAGACTCAAAAGAATTCTTCTTAAAAGAAATGAACTGAGGGTATTAAGATGAACTGATCAGCAGCCATATCCTGCTGCAATCGAATTTGCAACTAGGTTGTCTATGGAAGTCAACAGCACTAAATCAGGAGATGGAACAGAGGTCCTTTAACAGATTCTACACAAACCTAAAAATGTTTTGAGTCTCTCAACAGACCAGAAAAATTGTTCATTGTGATATTTGCTCCAATTGTGTTAAAATGGAATAGTCATTTCTTTTGAAAATAACATTTATTTATTTATTTTCAAATAACCACAATTCCTTCAAAATTATGCTTTAGCAAGAGCATTTTTATCCGGAGTCCTACTCCATACTACGCTTTAATGCAACAGATGATTCACATCGAGGAAGGTTTTATTTTCAATATCCATAGAGGGCTGGGAAATATCCCTGTCAAAAACCCTGGAAATCTGGTGCCAGATGGACCAATGGTCTGCTTCAGTATAACACAGCCTCCACAGTCAATATAGTCGAGTAACAGCATTCATGAAACTGACTCAAGGTTTGTCAACAGAGCAAATACTGTTCAAACCACACTTTGCATGATGCCCCCCTTTGCTGTGATGTTGCAAAACAGAAACCCTCAATTTACTTTTTTATATGGTGCTCAGTGCATATGTTTGCGGGTCCCTTTAATTAAGGGGAGCATAATAAAAATACTTGCCAGTGGGCATTTCAGGGGTAAAAGTGATAAGCTTCTGAAAAGATCCATAAAATATTTATTAAAGTCTCCACAGCATGCATAAGATAGACACCAAGGAGGGGTGACAGTGATTAAAACATTCAGCTTCTACCCTGAGATATGCGGAGCTTTTAATGTACTGAATATAGATTGCATGATGAAGAATCCTAACTGTTTACCTCCTGTGGTTCCTCACAACAGGAGGGGAAAATGAATATACCACATTCATGGAGGCAAAATAGGGGGCATTGAGACTCAGCAGAGAAGGAGAGCTTCCATTTTCTCCCTCTGGCTGTGCATATATTAACAATGCTGATGGGCATTATTAATATAATGCTGGTTGGGTTTCATCTTTTTTTAGACTAGAGAATCTGACTCGTCTGCTCATTGGCAATTGCTTAGAGGAACACCTTCAAATAAAACACTAGGATGGGATTGTTGAAAGGTTCAAGCTCCCTTATCCAATACTATCTCCTCATTTGCAGGACTTCTTAAGAATTCCTCCTTAATTCAAGAAGGAGCAGATCGAGTTTCAGAGCAATGGGGTGCTGATGGCTGGCCTTAGATTTGTGTTTCCTACAAAGCACACTCTTGGCAGTCAGATCGAATTGGCTCCCCTTGACATTCTTGTATTCTCCAGCTCCTCAGCTTCTGAACCATTCATTCCCCTTCCTCCTATAGATGATTAAGTAGCCCCAGGAAGCCAGGGGAACCTACTTCAGGGTGCTACAAGTGAAAAAAATTTCTACAGTGATCAAAATCACAACATTCTTCTTAGGAAAAGAAGTTCAGAATCTTTTCTTTTCTTTTCATAGCAGCAGCCCAGAGGCAGCTGATTATTAAGGTAAAGGCACATTTTATATTCCTTGAACTGGTAGGGTTAAAAAAACCATGGGTGCAAGAAGAGATGAAAAACAAGTTCTGACATCAGGAGCTTTGGACTATATAGATTCCAGGATATCTGATATCCATACCAAGAATTCAGGCACCCTTGGAAAATATGTTGTGTCCTTGTTGCTAACAAGTAGACAAGATTATGTTACTTCAACCCTCAAAGCACTGCTCTGGCTGCTGGTGAATGATTGGGCTTGATATGTGTCCACATTAATGCATAAAGCCCTGAATGACCCAGAACTCAAGGATTTGGTGACGGCATAACACATTTTTATGCTGGAATCTGCACACTGCTCCAACTGCAAAATGGAATAAGCTACACCACAATTTGCACCAAGGCTGGGATTGTTCCTAGGTTGATTACCAGTCCATGATATCAGTGTTGCTTCTTCTTTCTTACTGGAGTCCAGGTACTGATATTTCCTAAGGTGAAGAGGAGCATTTCATATTTCTGTGGAGCTCTCTTATCCATACAGATAATTTTGTATATGTGTGTCCACCAGCAGTGAAGTGGAGAGAAACAAAGATCAACCGGCCTCTATTATTGTTAGTTAATTTTCCTTCTGTGAGTTCAACAAGGAGCATGAGAAGCCTTGCAGGTGTTACACAGCTAATGTGCACATTGTTCTGTCAATTCTCTATTTCTCTCCTTCTCTCCAGGTGGGAAAGGGAGCGAGAGAGAGAATGCACTGGGAAAAACAATATCTGAAACAAAGCTTATTTCGTTCCCTTGAGTTATGTGGACATATGCAGCAGAATAATGTTCTCCATTTCTGTTATTTATTATCAAAGGAACTTAGACAATAATTTTGTTTCTTTTGCACAGTTCTATATACTGATTTACTTATTTGGACACTGAAGTGTGTGTGTATGTGTGTGCATTCTATAGCATCTGTGTTTGTTAGATTCTTGGGCATTTAAAAAAAAATCACAATATTCGAGAATGATCAACTATATCTGCTAGATTTTATTTTATTTGTTTTTTTACTATTCACAGCAAAAATTCAAATGCAGAATATGTGTGTGTGTGTGGGGGGGGGACAGCCTTTTGTTTAACAATTGTTGTAATTAGCTTTCCCTGGGCAGAGCAGCAGCTGCCAGAAAGGAGGAGACCAGAAACTGACCTCTGGCTGACTGGTGAGAACAGTCATCCCAGAGAGAAAAATCTACGTTTCCAATGCCATACTCACTGTTTACTACAGAACCTCATTCCTAGCTTAGGGTCATATTGTTGCTGAAGAACAAGAGCTACCAGACATGGCACAAATGAAAAGGTTCCCTAATATAATAGTGCATTGGCAGGGTGGAGTGAATGGAGCACATCAGGTGTGCTGAACAACAGTATGGCTAACACAGCAACCAGGAAACAAAACTGGTTGTTCTGCTTCAAGTATTGGTAGCCGGTGCCCATTGGGGCAGGGAGCCCAACAGTAGGTGGAGCTAGAGCCAATGATAGGTGGAGTCAACTCTAGTTTTCTTCCCACCTTCCTCCTTGCTGAGTTCGAAGCAGGAGGAGGAAGGTGATAAGCAGAGCCATCCCATGGAGTCATTGGCATAAGAAGGTTGGCTGAGGACAGATGGGGTTGGTGCGGCAATACCCCATTTGCCCTAATAAACCAACTATACCACTAGCACCAACTCTGTTCCTTTTCTTACGAGCCACTTGAAAAGTTCTCAACTTTATGCCAATGCATTATTAAGAAAGCAAGAAACTCTATCGTATTTGAAAGCAGCTTCTTAAACTATAAGTATTACAACTGCATGAGATACATTTTTATTTTTATTTTTCAATATTAACCCCTATCCTGATAGTGGTGCTTAATTGGCATATTAGGAAAAAAATAAGCATAATCAACACACCAATACATGAATTTAATATTTGGTTAGCATTTCTAGCATTTGAAATAACCTTTTCCATGGTACGTGATCAGTTTAACTTTAGAGAAAGCACTTCCTGTGCTAATTGGATACCACTGGACTATTAAAAGGGCAGCTAAGTATCAAACATTAATGTGGTTCTTAAAAGTGACAGGACCATTTGCCATGCGCTTAGTTTTGCAACATAAGCAGTCAAAGCAAATTAGCATGTTATCCAAGGTTTTGTCTCAGGTCGCCTGTGATTTGACGATACTGTAAGGGGGGCCGTGTGTGGAGTTACATTGATTTTGTCTCTTCAGCAGCTCTGTGAATGACTGACTCTGCAGGATGCAAACTTCTATTCCACTCCCCTGCAATGCAGGAATCTTTTGCCCAAAGTGGGGCTCAAACCCACAACCCTGAGATTAAGAGTCTCATGCTCTATCAACCGAGCTATCCCAGAAGGTCAAAGTAGTGCTGGTGCCCCAACACATACCTTTGAAGGACACTAAAAAAAGCCCTATGCCTAAGGGGAAGACCAAGCAGAGCAGGAAACTAGTAGTTGAATGAGCCTGTATAGTAATAGTAGCAGCAGATGCACCCCCATCCATCTACCCATTTGTTCATAGGGCCTCCTGTTTAGGCTAGAGGAACGGCAGATAGGAAAGGAGAAGGAAGAGAAGTTAGGGCTTGGGTGACAATGGAATGGTCAATGAACTAGGGTTTTGCTGTTTGAGGTAAGGAGACATGTCAGGGCCTCCACAAACAATAATATATTTCATGGAGAAGATGGCTGTCCATCTCTAAGGGGGAGAACTTTTGTGTAGCTGTGGTATTTAGGGGCTAGATGAGAGGAATTGGTGGAGGGGCAGGTGACAGCATCAGTTATAGCTGACTTATTAGAAACATCAGCCCTGCCAGATATTGCAAAAGTTCCTAAAGAGCTTGGATTCAGAGTGCTTAGATTCAGAGACTGTTGGAACAATAGAATGTGTTCCATGGATGTCTGCACAGAAGCCTGTTAGGAAGGCATGAAAGGGCAATGTATGCACTCTAACTGTAGGTAGCCATATTCTCAGTCATATCATACCCAGAGGAATGTCTGGATCAATTTGCCTGAGTAAACCAGACACATGAAGTGGTATAAACTTGACCAGCTGAAGACTGGGTCTACACACTTATCTCATGAAGACTTATCTGCACTCTTAGTCCACACTCTTTATCTTATGAAGTGGCTTGAAAAGATGGTGAAGGGCATGTATCCAAGTTATATTCTGAGCAGACCGCTTGAAATGACAGTTAGTTATGTCTGTTGATTTCAATAGGTCTACTGTATTCTGAGTAGAACTAATAGACACAGCCCAGTATCTTTTGCATGTGTGATCTCACAACATAAAGTGAGACCCTCGCAGTCATCACAGATGTACCATGGATTGTAATTTTCACTTGGGATGGGTTAATTGGCTCTGGGATTTAAGACTGTTACCATTTCTAGGGTTGAACAGGAAAACAGAGTAGTGGCAAGAGGATTTTTTTTTCTCTTCCTCTCATAACACTACAGCTTGTGAACATCTAATGAAATTGAATGCTGAAAGATTCAGAACAGATAAAAGAAAGTACTTTTTCATAGGGCACATAGATAAACTACATGCATCTAGTTGACCTCTGTTGATCTAGTTGATCTAGTCTAGCATGCTAGACTAGATGGACCATGGGTCTGATCCAACAGGCTCTTATGTCATTATGTTCTTAGAGTAAGTGAAGGGAGAAATAAAGAATCCTTGTTTTCATTTCTGCTTTGTCAAGGGCAAAGAAATCAGTAGCGAATACTCACTCAGCATAAGAGTGATCCTCGTATTTCAGGACCACTCCACTCCTGGAATATTGAATCCACCACATTTTCCATTAGCCCCCAAAAAGACATAGTATAGTAGAGAGCCATCTGCTCTTAATTTGAATTTAGAGTCCCAAAGAGCAGGAGGTTTGGTGGAAGTCATAAGGACTATATAACTTCTGAGAGTGGGTGAGGATTGTAAAATGGCTATTTTTAGTCTTAAATTATTGACATTTAGATTAGATAAGAAATTGCATGGACAAATGCTATAGTTTATTGCCTGCTTCTCAAAAGGCTTGTTAGCTTTATAAATGAATGAAAAGCAGCAGAAGAAGACAGGGTTAGGACTTATTCTTTGCCCCTGGTGTACATTGGTTAGCCAGTCACTCTTGCCCCTTAGGTATCAGAACTTAATTAGTGCAGTTTCTCCAGAACAACCTGTGAATACAAAAGCAACTGAGCTGTAGACTGATCGCTCCCCTAGGAACACCAAATGGTGGTATATGTAGAGCATGTCATTAATATTGCTTGCAAATGAACTGTTTGGCTTCAGTGCATCTATTTGGGGGTAACCTTGTCAGTCATACAGAACTAATGAGTGAATGGAAAAAAAGTGCATCCAGCTGCTAAGAAAGTCAGCAGGGGTAAAAAAGGAGAAAAGAAAGAAAAAGAGAAAGACCCATTTCTTTTTTCTGTACTTAACCTGTATCTCCAATATTACAAATGGCATAAGGCCTTGAATGCAAGTGTTCAAGTGAAGTCACATACTGTAAGTGTGAACTAAGGACAGTGAATTCAGCATTGTTATGTACTGAAGTTCTCACCCTGGGCCAGCAGGGGGATACTGTAGATAGTTATGCAAATGAAGGATCGAAAAGTGACGTTCAGTGATTGGATAGTTTTGTATGCAAATGAAGGATCGAAAAGTGACGTTCAGTGATTGGATAGTTTTAGAAAATGGCAACAGTTACATTGTTCTGGAGCTCTATATAAGCAGGCTGACTGAGCTCCTCAGTTTTAGTTCTGTTCCAGCTTACAAAATAAAGAGCTGCTTTGGAGAAATCGCTGTGTCGTCTGCTATGTCAACCCACAACTTAACAAGCATATTTGATAATTTCTGAACACATAAATCCCAGTTAGGCTAATGCTTCTTTCATGGTGTTGTTAGGATATTTCCGTTCCACCTTAAAAGGGAGCAGGCTTTGGGGAGTCACAGAGTCTGCGCATGTCCTATTCACAGGATGTTTTTGTTCTGCTGTTGTTTCCTTTCGATTTCAGTCGGCTCAGAGACGCTGACAGAATGGACGTGTTTTCTTTTGTTCTGTTAAACGCTAAATAAAGTCTGTAAATTATGCTCTTCTGTGATGCAAGCTTTTGGCTGCGTTTCTGCTGAAAGAGGGTGCACCAAGCCCTGGAATGTGGCTAGGAATTTCTAAGGCTTTGTGCCCCTAACTGTTGGATCTGCGTGACTACGGGAGGCCGATGGATGTCCAGAACTCCGGCTTGGGGGCCCAGATGGACGTTATCTCCCTGGCAGTTTCCCAACAACAAGGTTTCGGGCCCAGATTCACGGCACCTACAGGAAAGCTGCAACAGACTGTGTTTGAGGTATGAAGGGGGGAAAAGCGAAAGCAAACGGACGCTTTTTCTGTTTTACCTCGGCAAAGAGCCTTTGATCTCCGGCAAGGCTAAATTGGCCTGGGAGCTGAGCCAAAAAGGCTTCGTGATTAATGGCTGCCAAGATAACGAGTCTTTGAAGGCATAGGGCTCACGGCTCAAGTAAAAAGCTGAGATGGATCTCTTACAGACCTCAGAAACTGCTCAGTGTCCTAAGTTGCATGGGCAGAATTATGAATCCTGGGCAAAATGGTGTGAATCTTTGCTGCGTCAGTTTGGGGTCTGGCATACTGTATTTGAGCCCCCCCCCCAGTTCCTCTGACAGAGAGATGGAAATCGCAAAATTCGAAAGCGATAGACGTAATAGTCCTATCTGTATCTCTTGAGGAAATTAAGACGCTGGCTGGCAACACCACTGCACGTGCAATGTGGACTGCTTTGGAAAAAGCTCACAAGCCAATAATCCCAGCCCAGAGTTTGACTGCATCGGAGGTCCTAGCTGTTTCCCAGAATGCGGGTGATTGCAGGGATGCTGAGGGCACCGGTTGCAAGCTGCAGGGGGAGCTGAGCGTCACGTCATCCCAGGCAGCATTCCAGCCTCCAGGGGGAGCCAAGGAGTCGGCAGCTGAGAGCTCTGTTTCTCATGGGAACCAAGGCCATCGCCTTTGCAGAGGCCGGAAAGGCAAAGGTAAACAGAGCCACAGGCAGACACCTGCAGATGGCCAGGAGCAGAGGGAGGGTGAAGAGCCCGCGCCAAACAAAGCGATGTTTGCTGGCACAGCTTCACCAAAGGCTAAAGGCACGTCTGCTGGCCAGAAGCAGGGGGGCAAGCTGCAAAAGCCCACGCCAGTGGAAAGCAAGGTTTTGCTTGCTGGCACAGCTTCACCAAAGGCTAAAGGCACGTCAGCTGGCCAGGAGCAGCAGGGGGGCAAGCTGCAAAACAAGGGTTTGCTTGCTGTAAGGACTGCTCCAACAGCCAAAGGCAGGTTTATTGTGGATTCAGGTGCCACCCGCCACGTTTCCAAGGACAGGCATCTCTTTATCTCCTTCAAGCCTCAGGAAGGTGAGATCCACCTGGCTGATGGAAGGACGTTGAAAATTGCAGGAGAAGGGACTGTGAAACTTGCAAGTCTGCACACTACCATCAGTAATGTACTTTATGTTCCAGGAGCTGCAAGCAACTTGTTGAGCGTCCCACAGCTTACTGGGCGTGGTTTTCAGATTTCCTTCAAGAGGAGCGTCTGTGTCATCAGTAAAGGCAAAGAGGACTATTTGCATGCAAAGTTTATGGATGGTTTGTTCCATATAACTTATGATGACACTGCTGTTGTGAATAATGCTGATTCTTGTTGTGTTGCACAAACTAACAAAGTTCTTCATGCAGGTTGCATTCATGATGCACATCGAAGGTTTTGTCACCTCTCTTGGAAGGCACTGGCCAAGATGCCAGAGGTGGTTGAGGGTTTGAACATCAAACCCTGTAAATTTCACATGAAATGTGTATCTTGTGCAGAGAACAAGGTGAAGGTTGCTCCAAAAGGCAAGGAGTCTAGCAGGCAGGCTTCCAAACCCTACCAGCTAGTGCATGCGGACCTGGTTGGTCCACTTGCGCCCTCTATAGGAGGAGCAAGGTACTTCATGATTCTGATTGATTCTTTTTCCAAGTACATTCATGTGTATTTGCTCGAACAGAAATCGCAAGCGTTTCCAAAGTTTAAGGCATTCTGTGCTTGGTTGGAAAATGCGCACGGTAAACGTATTTCTTGCTTATTTACTGATCGGGGCGGGGAGTTTACTTCTCAGCAGTTTGAAGCTTTCCTGACTGAGAAGGGAATCCAGCATGACATGTCAACGCCCAGATCGCCATGGATGAATGGGCTTGCGGAGAGAGCAAATCAAACATTGCTGCAAGGAATCAAGACCTTGTTGCATGATGCCAATCTCCCTGATAAGTTTTGGGGGGAGGCTCTGGGGAATTTGGTTTACACCTTTAATCGCAGATTGTCATCACCCATTGGTTGTACCCCCTATGAGAAGATGTTTGGCAAGAAACCCAACACCAAACACATGAGAATTTTTGGTTCGGACATGTGGGTACGCACACAACAAACCAACAAGCTTGGGAAGCGTGGGGCACATGGTTTGTTCATGGGGTACGAAAAAGGTGCATACAGGGTATGGATGACTGACTCTAAGTCCATTAAGTTCACAAGGAGTGTTGAGTACAATCCTAAGTGGGGGGAAAATGTGGGAATTTTCCAGAGTTACCCAGAGGAGGATGAAGGTGATGTCAAGCAAGCAGCTAAAGATGAGAAAGCTGCTGATGATGATGATGAGGAGGATGATGATGATGATGATGATGATGAGGATGATGATGATCAGAGTTCGGATTCCAGTTCAGTGGGCGATGCTGCTGCTGCTGGTGTCAGTGACAGTGATGACACAGCAGACTACAAGAGCGCACAGGCCTCAGTCAGACCATCTGATGCGTCTGACAATGAACTGGAAGAACCACTGTTCACCATTGGTCATTTTTCTCCTAAGAAAGAGGAGATGAGTCCAGAAGACTTGCGTCTAGTACGCAGATCTGAAAGGGCGACCAAGGGCAGACCTCCAAAGAGGTATGCTGATGAGTTTGCTAAGACAGCAACTGCTGTTCTTAGTAGCTCAGAGAAGGTATGGGAACCTTCAAGCTTCAAAGAGGTTCAGGAGTTAACCTCTAAAGATGCTGAGCCTTGGCTTAATGCCATGAAGGCTGAAGTTGATTCCTTGAACAGGAATCAAACTTGGGAATTGGTACTGGTAGTCCCAGGAATGAGACTGGTTGGCAGCAAATGGGTCTTCAAGGCCAAGACAGACCAGAATGGCAAGGTAGTCAGACACAAAGCCAGATTGGTTGCCAGAGGTTTTTCACAGGTACCAGGACAGGATTACCACGAGACCTACTCACCCACAGTCAAATATGAGAGCATTCGGCTGATGCTCAAGGTCGCTGCGGAGGAGAAACTGCATGTTTCCCACCATGACATTAATACAGCTTTTTTGTACGGGGTTTTGGGGGAGGAGCTGTACATGCTTCCACCTGATGGGATGCAGATACAGAAGGGAATGGTCTGTAAACTGCGGAAATCCTTATATGGTCTGAAGCAGAACTCAATGCTCTGTCATTTTCACTCATGGATTGTGAATGGTTGATGCAACTGTTTAAGGACATCAGGGTGTCTGTGAAATGTCCTATACAAGTGTTTCAAGACAATAGATCTTGTTTGGCTTTGCTGAACTCGGAGAGTTGCAAGCAGAGAACCAAGTACTTGCAGATTAAGCTACATCGTGCAAGAGAGTGTATTCAGAAAGGACTGATTCGGGTGTCCTACATGCCAGGAAATGAAATTCCTGCTGATCTGTTGTCTAAAGTTGTTAACAAAGAACAACTTAAGGTTTATGTACAAAGGTTGCAATTGGGTGAACCACAGGTACAACAGGTTACACGGAAAGGGGGAGGATGTTAGGATATTTCCGTTCCACCTTAAAAGGGAGCAGGCTTTGGGGAGTCACAGAGTCTGCGCATGTCCTATTCACAGGATGTTTTTGTTCTGCTGTTGTTTCCTTTCGATTTCAGTCGGCTCAGAGACGCTGACAGAATGGACGTGTTTTCTTTTGTTCTGTTAAACGCTAAATAAAGTCTGTAAATTATGCTCTTCTGTGATGCAAGCTTTTGGCTGCGTTTCTGCTGAAAGAGGGTGCACCAAGCCCTGGAATGTGGCTAGGAATTTCTAAGGCTTTGTGCCCCTAACTGTTGGATCTGCGTGACTACGGGAGGCCGATGGATGTCCAGAACTCCGGCTTGGGGGCTCAGATGGACGTTATCTCCCTGGCAGTTTCCCAACAGGTGTCTCTCCCACCATATAGTGGATTTTGACAAGCAGCTTTTGAAATAAGTAAGTAAGTAAGTAAGTAAGTAAAGAAATAACATTTCATATTTTCTGTTTCTCAGAGAAAGCTTCAAGACACTTAGTTAAAAGCTCAAGTTCATACAATGGCTAGCATCAATTCATTTATCTCAGGGCATTAGAACTATTATTAATAATTAAATTTGTATAGAGATCTGAAGATCACAGGGCAGTTCACAACATAAAAATATAAAACAAGAACACAAAAGACATAATAAAACAAACAAACAAACAAACAAATAACACCACCTTCCCACAAACACATTTAAAATGTCACAGAATGTAAATCAGCCAAAGGCCTGGTTGTAGATAAATGTTTTAGCCTGGAGTCTAAATATATGTAATGAAGGCACCAGATGAGCCTCTCTGGGGAGAGCATTCCATAAACTAGACCCAGATAAGACAGTGTTCATCACACATCAAATCTATAGTTGTGGGAAAGGCTTGAAATGCACATCATGAACTCACGCCTCCTTATGATAGTATTTACCAGATAATTCTAGTTTTCTGGAGGAAATTTGCTTTTATTTTCATTGTAGTCAATGCAGTTTCAGACCTTAATATGGCTTTACTCTATGGTGGTGTGTCAATTATACATGTATATGCAAGCTGTTACCATTTGTTGGTGAATTTAAATATTCCAGAGGGCATGGGAGCTCTCCTTGGTGCTGATGATGAGCATTTTTGCTGTGCTGCACTTTCATTTCTGCATGAAACCAAAACTAACTGTATTCACTCTTAGCAATGTTGAAGTGTCTAATGGAATGATCATGAGCAGCTTCTTAAATGACACTATTTGCCAAGAGATGAAGTTTGCCATTACAAATGAGCCTAGTTCTGAAGATCTCAAGGAACATGAAAATAGCTTTCAGCTAGTAAGGAAATGAAGAAAATAATTGCCACCTCTACCTTCCTGAGAAGGGACTGAAACAACAGAGTGCAGGGTGGGGGGAGGGTACCCACAACAGAAACCCTAAAGGGAAGGGGATAAATTGTGCTAGACTGATTTAACAACTAATAAAATTGTGTGTCATAACACTCATTTTTAGCAAGCCAGGATCTCATGCCTCAAGAAAGAAACGAAAAGTCAAGACCATCTGTTTAAAAAGAGCTCATGCATATAATTTTGCAATATGATATTAATAATTATTATTGTGATATACTTCTTTTTCAATATATATATTTTACTATGGCATATGTAACACAATGGCTGCCGTGGAAAAAGAATAATAGTTAAAGAGATCACAGCAGGGGGACAACGAAGCCCTCCACATGTTGAAAGAATGAGTTTTAATTTCATTTTAAATGGTTTTTTTTTAGGGTCTTGCTTTTGAGATGTTCTCTTTGTTTTTAAAATAAGGTTGGTGGACTAATTCAATAAGGAATTAGGACTCAATAAAGCAGTGTACAGTAAAAAGGCCAGTGGAGGGGTTGGCAATCACTGGTGCTGCCCAGGGAAACAAAAAAGTCTTTGTTTGCTTCTGAACAGTGACAAAGTTGGTGCCGAGGAGGTATCCCGAGAGAGAGCTCAGAGCCAGCACTTTGAATTGGGCCTGGAGACAAAGTGGCCACCAGTGCTGTCAGGTCAGAAACTGGGATATAGTTTTACACCTTCTTGTCCTAATTAACAGCCTCATTGCCACATTCTGCGCTAGTTCTAGTTTCTGAACTGTCTTCAAAAGCAGCACCATGTACAACACTGTGCAGTAGTTTAACCTGGATACAGTCGTACCTTGGTTTTCAAACAGCTTAGTTCTCAAATGTTTTGGCTCCCGAACGCCACAAACCTGGCAGTGACTGTTCCAGTTTGCAAACTATTTTTGGAAGCCGAATGTCTGACGGGGCTTTCATGGCTTCGGACTGGCTGCAGGAGCTTCCTGCAGCAAATCAGAAGCTGCACTTTGGTTTCCGAACTTTTTGGAAGTCAAGCAGACTTCTGGAATCGATTCCGTTCGACTTCCAAGGTAGAACTGTATTCTCAAAGCATTGACAACTGAAACAAAGATGTTCTGATCCAGATAGTTGTATTCAAATGTAGGAGGGTGGGCATTGGGACCAGTGGAGGTCAGGGAAGTTTATGAAGGGGGCTGAATCTCTTCTTATTCCTTTGAGGGCATTTAAAAAGGGGTTTAATACATCTCTGGGTTAAAAGATGGCAAACCTAGCAGCAATTCCCACGGGCAAACATATATTATTATTATTATTATTATTATTATTATTATTATTATTATTATTATTATTTAATTAATTATTATTATTATTATTATTTATTCCATTTGTTCGTTACTTTTTACAAAAATAAAATCTCAAAGAAACTCCCAGCCATAAAATACATAACAAACAAGTCTCAGTTGATTTGATTTGTTCCTTTAAGCTGAGTAAGGTTGTGATCCCTGCAGAAGTTATCATATTGACAATAAAAGTGCTGACACTGTGTGGTGATGACAGGATTATACTATAACCCGTCCCCGAGACCAGCAGATCACTCATGATATGTGGTAACCTCTATTGAGAATTTAGATGTTTAAAGGGCAGGCCAGAGTCAAGGCATGATCTCAAAGCAGCTTACAATTCTATGACTTCTATGAGCCTTATTACTAGGACAAAAGAAATTACGTACTTAGCTTTAAAGGGAATATGACTTAAAACCGGCTGTGCACCTCATTTCTCCATCCTGCGGGTCTTCAGAAGGGGAAACTCTCGTCATGCTAATAGATAGCCTGAGGGAATTGTAAAAGCTCAGATCACATAAAAAGAACAAGTGCACAGGATCTGAGGGAAGTATTTTGCAATTATATCTAAAAAAAGGCACCAGGGCCCATGGTACTTAAGACAGGGAGCTGCGATCTTTTGTATTTCATCTGTGCAAATCCCATTAGCATCAGCAGGGTTAACGCAAGTGCAACAGAGGGCAAAGTTTGGTGGTTGCCGAAAGCTAGAACATCCTTGATTCCATTTCATTCCAGCTGCCTCATCTAACGAGCTGCTGGAATCTCAGAGAGAACAAAATGGGGTTGGAATGGGGTGGGATAACATGGAGGCTGACTGTACTGTGCCTGACTGACCCGACAAGATTTTGTTCTGCATTGAGACATACCAAAAGAAAAGAAATATCCTTAGTCCCAAAGCAGAAGGGGAAAAATAATAATTCTGACAGCAATGTTTCCAATTTATTTGAAACAGGCATCAGTGTAAAACATGTCTTAATGTAACAGCTATATTTCCCAAAGTTATCACATTGCATGGCACAGTCCTCTTAGCAATTCACTCATTCATTATTGCAAATATAACACACCTTTTATCTGAAGGCAGAGTACATAGTTCTGTGCCCTCCATTTTGTATGCACAACCATCCTGTCAGGTAGGTTTGACAGAGAGACTATGGCTGGCCCAAGGTCACCCTGTGAGTTCCATGGTTGCCTGGGGACTAGAACCCTGGTCTCCCTGCTCCTAGCCTGATACTTTAACCACTACACCACACTAAAGGATGCTCCTCTTACTGTCCAGACAAACTGAATGTGCATCAATAAAGCTACTTCATCAGAGGCATAGGAAGACAGGAAGCTACCTTAAACCAGGTCAGACAATTTGTTCATCAGGCACAATATTGGCTACTCTGACTGCCAGATGCTCTCCAGGACCTCCAGCAGAAGTTAGGGTGGCCATTTACACATGGCCATGTAAGAGGACATACATCACCATAAAAGAGGGCAAAATAGGACACATATTTGCATATAATCAGCATGTGGTACTTTAGATGTACACATTCACATTTTGAAATTATTGCTATAACGTAAGTATAAATATACTACATCTCACCATAGTAAGGAACAATACTATGGCCAGATGAACTGCGCTAATTGTGGATGGGCAACTTCAAGGCTGCTGTTCTCTCTTCTCTGCATCTTTCAGCAGACAGACCTTCAAGCAGAGGTCTGTAAACAGAAGTGGCTTGCCAGATAGGGCTGTTGCTTACTGGGAGGGAGATAGGGAGGGGTCAAGTTGGTGGGGAAGGTTGGTATGAGGTGCCCTACTGGGGTACCATCACTGAAAAGGCCCTCTTCTTAGTAGCCACTCACCTCAAATAACAAGCTGCCACTATTTAAATGGAGGCTGTCATTATCTGTCATGTCATAAATTGAAAATACACCCCCAACCAATCTGGGGTGGGGGTTGAAGCACCATTTGAGGGCATGGAGAGGTACACCCATTTGTCCAACCCCGGCCTCAGGACTGGTGACATTACTGGATGCAGCAGCACTCACAAACTGTGCACCTGTTCCTTTGAATGTCATTCAGCAGGTGTTACAGGACAGCATCATGGGCACTTTTGCATCCCAACTTAGAATGTGTGCAGAACTGAAATGCTTGTCAATGTTCTGGCAGTTTCAGCAGACCAGGAGTTCCATGTAAAAGGTCTGCTACTGGATTCTGGCACAACAACTTTCATGCGTGGAAGCCTTTGAGAGTTTGCGCATGTCAGTTAAAATGACTCGATTTATTGCGAGTGGTATTTTAATCGTCACCATTATCATTGCTGCTTGCGTGAGTGTTGGGAGGACCGCTCCCTTTCTGCCAACTCCATCCGGCCTAGGGGGCGGGGCCTGCATTCATCGCCACAGCATAAGAGGTCTGGGAGAGGCCTCCGGGACACGACTGCTGGTGCTGCTGCTTGCGTGAGTGTTGGGAGGACCGCTCCCTTTCTGCCAACTCCATCCGGCCTAGGGGGCGGGGCCTGCATTCATCGCCACAGCATAAGAGGCCAGGGAGAGGCCTCCGGGACACGACTGGTGCTGCTGCTGCTTGCGTGAGTGTTGGGAAGACCGCTCCCTCTCCTGCCAACTCCATCCGGCCTAGGGGGGCGGGGCCTGCACTACCATCACAGTTTAGAGGACAGAGCAGCTACCGGCAGCAATGGACAAAATAGTTTTAAATGTTTTAATTGCTTTTAATTTGCAGCACCTTAAATGGGGGTTGTTGTTTTTTATAATATTATATTATTTCATTATCTGCTGCAAATGTTAAAGATGTTTTTATATATTTTAAGGTGTTTTAAAGGTGCTTTTATTGTTTACTTGTTGTACCACCGTGAATGGTGGTTTTTATTTATGTATTTTTGTTTGTTCCATTTTGCTTTGTTTTTGGGGTTGGACATTGAGTGGGGCGGGGATTGGTTTTGTTTGGGCATAATTGTTTTGGTTGTTTTGTTTTCTATTTGTAAATGGAGGTTAGTATGAGGCTTGGGATTGCGACCGTGGAGGGGCGAGGGAGGTATGGCGGTGGGGGCAGATGTTATAGGCGAAGGGGATCGAGATATGGATACGCTCGTACCCCTTCCAATCTGCGCCCCATCCCGAGAGACGAGGGTAGGGTGAGCAAGGATTACTCACCTCCTTCACTGGTGTTGTGCAATGCCAGGTCTATAGGCAACAAAACCGCTACCCTGCGAGATTTCTTTATCTCGCAGGGAGTTGACCTGGCTTGTGTGACGGAGACCTGGGTGCGCGAAGGGGTAACTGTTACCTTACGAGAGATGGCGCCCCCGGGTTTCTCCGTCCTCCACCAGTCACGGACTGTGGGCCGGGGGGGAGGGGTGGCAGTATTAATCCGGGAAAATTGTTCTTTCAGGGCTCTACCATCGCCATCGATCCCCGGCACTGAATGTGTTGGCCTAGTGTGGGGCTCCGAGGAGAGCTTGGCTGTCTGGCTGGTGTACCGGCCACCTAGCGCACCAGCAGCCACCCTGTCAGGCCTGCTGGAGGCGGTGGCCGGCTGGGCCTTGGAGTTCCCTAACCTATTGGTATTGGGAGACTTCAACTTCCACGCTGATGCCACTCCCTCCTCACAGGCTCTGGACCTGGTGTCTTCCATGGCGACACTAGGGCTCTCCCAGTTTGTTTCGGGCCCCACACATCAAGCAGGCCACACGCTGGATTTGATCTTTGGTGCCGGTATAGATGTGATCATGTCTCCTTCGATGAAGGTGCCATGGTCTGATTACTACGCTCTGAAAGCCAGGATTGACTTTCCACCCCCACCCTGCTTAGGTGGCGAGCCGATTTGGGCTCGCCCGCGGAGGCTGATGGACCCGGATAGATTCCGTCAAGCCTTGCGGGACCTTGCTCCCCCTGGCGACTCATTGACTGAGCTTGTTGAGGGCTGGAATACCCAGCTCCTGGCAGCCATCGATGAGATCGCACCTAAGCGCCCTCTGCGACCCCGCAGAAACCGGGCTCCCTGGTTTACCGAGGAGCTTCGGAAAATGAAGCGGGACCTCAGACGGCTAGAGCGAGTATGGCGGGGTGCCCGTGACGGAGCCTCAAGAACATCTTATAGGGTTTTTATGAAAACCTATGAGATGGCAGTGAAGGCTGCTAAGAAGTCTTACTTCTCGGCCTCCATTGCATCCGCTAGCTCTCGCCCGGCGCAATTATTTAGTATAATTCGGTCTTTAACGTCCCTTGAAGGACAGCCAAATTTAAATAACAATCTGACACACAGCTGTGAGGCATTTGCGAGCTTTTTTGCGGAGAAGGTCCTGTTGCTCCGCCATGACCTCCCTGCCAATTTGGATACAATAAAGGAACTGGAGGCCCCTCGACTGTCCTCGGGTCCAGTATTGGACCACTTTGACCGGATATCTCCAGCCGATGTGGACAGATTCCTCCAAGCTGGAAAGCCCACCACCTGTCCTCTTGACCCGTGCCCGTCATGGCTGATTAGAGCGTGTCCAGACGAGGTGCGGGGCCCCCTGGGGGATATCATCAATTTGTCCCTTGGCACCGGGATATTCCCAGGGGAACTGAAGGAGGCGGTGGTGCATCCGCTCTTAAAGAAAACATCATTAGATCCCTCAGATCTATCCAATTACCGCCCGGTCTCGAATCTTCCATTCCTGGGTAAGGTGATTGAGAGAGCGGTTGCTGAACAGCTTGGTAGGTTTCTGGATGAAACATCTGCTCTGGACCCATTCCAGTCCGGCTTCCGCGCTGGTCATGGGACCGAGACGGCTCTGGTCGCCCTAACAGATGATCTCCGCAGGCAGCTGGATCGAGGCGGGTCAGGGCTGCTGATTCTTCTAGATCTGTCAGCAGCCTTTGACATGGTCGATCACGAACTCCTGGACCACCGCCTTGCCGACGTGGGGATCCAGGGCACAGTCCTTCAATGGCTGCGCTCGTTTCTCTCTGGTCGGGGACAGAGGGTGGCGCTTGGGGGGGAATTGTCATCACGCCACTCCTTGGTGTGTGGAGTGCCTCAGGGTGCAATTCTCTCCCCGATGCTTTTTAACATCTTTATGCGCCCCCTCGCCCAGCTTGTCCGGAGTTTTGGGCTGGGTTGCCATCAGTATGCTGATGACACCCAACTCTATCTGTTGATGGATGGCCATCCTGACTCGGCCCCAGACACACTGACCAGATGTCTGGAAGCTGTGGCTGGATGGTTACGTGGGAGCCAGTTGAAGTTAAATCCTTCGAAGACAGAGGTCCTCTGGCTGGGGCGGGACGATATGGGATCGAGGGGGCAACTCCCATCTCTTGCGGGGGTGCAATTAGTGCCAGCACCGGCCGTTAAGAGTTTGGGTGTAATCTTCGATACCTCCCTTTCTATGGAGTCGCAGATTACAGCTATAACAAAGGCGGCATTTTTTCATCTCCGCCAAGCTAAGCAGTTGGCCCCTTATCTCTCTCGTCCTGACCTAGCCACTGTGATCCATGCGACGGTCACCTCCAGACTGGATTATTGTAACTCGCTCTACGTGGGGCTGCCCTTGAGACTGACCCAGAAACTCCAGCGGGTGCAGAATGCCGCGGCGAGACTCCTTATGGGGTCTTCGCTGCGAGACCACATTCATCCGGTATTATACCAGCTGCACTGGCTCCCGGTGGAGTACAGGATCAGGTTTAAGGTGCTGGTTTTAACCTTTAAAGCCCTATACGGCCTAGGACCCTCGTACCTACGGGACCGCCTCTCCTGGTATGCCCCACAGAGAAACCTACGGTCTGCAAATAATAACATCCTCAAGGTCCCAGGCCTCAGAGAGGTTAGGCTGGCCTCAACTAGAGCCAGGGGCTTCTCGGCTGCAGCTCCAAACTGGTGGAATGCTCTGTCAAAAGAGACTAGGGCCCTGCGGGACCTGACATCTTTCCGCAGGGCCTGCAAGACAGAGTTGTTCCGCCAGGCCTTTGGTCAGGGCGCAGCCTGACTCCCTCCTCTGGCAACCTGCACATAATTCTGCTTAATTGGTTGCCATCAATTTGATTTAATTAATTTTTATAATGAAATATTTTTAGATTGTGTGATTATTTGACTGATTATTTGATTGTTGTTAGCCGCCCTGAGCCCGGCTGTGGCTGGGGAGGGCGGGATATAAATAAAATTTATTATTATTATTATTATTATTATTATTATTATTATTATTAATCACCTTACACACAATTGCTGCAAGACGATGCACAATAAAAGCAATAAAAAACAGCTAAAGCACACACAAACACACAAAACCAGTTTCTACATTTAAAACTAGGACAACACAAAATAGACACTCATGGCAAAGACTTATTCATCCGGTTGGGAATGCCTGATGTACTGGCACCTTTCCAGAATACATGCCAAGGATTAGTATGCCCTGAGGTGGTCTGGAACACAACAAAACTATTCTGATAAGCCCTGATACCAGCTTGATTTTGAATCTAATGTAGTGGAACCCCCAATTTGCTGCTGAATTCTAGAACACCATTTCCAGAAGCTTCCCTACTCCTCCAGCCTCCAGCTTGCTAACAAAGATTTGGCTCTCCCTCCTGAACTCTGGACCACCCAGACTTAACTGAGGGTGAGATCTGCATGTCAGCAGTACTGTGGATATTGTGTTGCTAATGGAAGTGCTGATGTTCCAAACTATTTATGCATCTGCATAACCGCTAATAATGTGAGTCTTGCCTCAGCTTTGAATAGTTATTATGGATGGTTTCAATTCCGTTTGCCTTTCCTCCCCGAGGGCAGGTAAGCAAGACCAGTGGGTATATTTTCATTTCACCTTACAACCACTAATCATTCCCATTTATAATTTAAGCTGTCCAGTACATGCAAGCTCTGGGGAACTAGCTTGTAATCGAACCGTTATCCTTCTATGTTTTGAGCATGGCTAAATTGACCATAACTAATTCTGACCATAACTAATTTTGTTTTCGCTCTGCTGGCAGCGGGGCCAGTGTTTGGTACCAATAAGTTAACGTGTTTCCACTTTGTATATTGGAACTCTGCCTGTGCAGTGTGAGGGGTGCCAGCTGGCTCTTCTCCAATGCAGGGAATCAGCTCATCCTCTGCATCTCTCAATTGTCCCTCTGGAAACAAAGCAAAACAAGCAAATAAAAAGCAAACAAATTAAGAAGCTGGAGCTTAAGTTGCAAAAGGAAAATAAAGATGTTTTGACCTTCCTCTGAGATACCCTGTGCATTTATACATTATGCCAGTTTAGCGGGGTTGGGTTCTTTTTTATTCTGCTTTGGTTGGACTGATGTTTCACAAAGGCCACATTCACACCAAAATGCTATGCTACTACTTTAAGCAGTCATGGCTTCCCCCATAGAATTTTGGGAGCTGTAGTTTGCTAAGGGTGCTAGGAGCTGTTAGGAGGCCTCTATTCCCTGCACAGAGCTACAATTCTTGTAGCTTATGGTTACCAGATTTTTTCCAATGAATCTGGGGACACTCCCCCCCCCCCCGAAGCTGAGTAGCAACAGAGAGTCAGTAATGGGGATGGTGAGGCAAAAGACCCTGGGCCCAAGCACACCTGCATATTGTATAAAGGTGCAAAGCCCTTCTTTCATACCCTGTGAAACATAAATGCGCAGAGTTTTTTAAAAACTGGGCAATGCCCGCCCACGACTACCGAGCCTGTCCCATCAGTCAAAACAAAGGGGGAAGGGGGCAGGAGATCTGTACCGCTGGACGTCCCTGGTTCTCCTTTGGCAGTGGTGTCGGCAGTGGCAGTCAGCAGCCCGGAGCCAGCTTGGTAGTGCAGTTGGCTCTGGCTGGCTCCAGTAGCTGCTCACTGCTGTGGCACCCGCCATTTTTCCTCTCCGGAAGTCCCCATATGATGTGTTGCGCACTGCGCTACCAGGTTGGCTCCAGGCTGCTGAGGCTGCCACTGCCATGTTTCCTGGGGACAGATTTGCAAATCTGGGGACATTGTGGGGACAGAATTTGTCTGGGGACAGATTTGCAAATCCAGGGACTGTCCCCGGGAACTGGGGACGTCTGATAACCCTATTGTAGGTCCCAGTGAAGATGGATTGATTTTTAAAACACTCTGGGGAGTGTAGCTCTGGGAGGGAGATAGAGGTCATTTAGCAACTTTCAGCACCCTTTGCAAACGACCATGTAGATTGTCCTACACACAAGTAGCTTTGATACAGACCATTGCTGTTGGCTGCCTCTGAGTTGCTTACTACCTAGTTCATGTAAACATTGTGTAATACAACTGATGCTCTGATTGCACAGGTATGTAGGGCACTGTGTGTGTATGCCCTGTCTTTTCTACTTTTATAGAGCAATATGGAATCGTAACCATTTTGCCACTCTCTATCTGGGGCAGATGCAATCAGTCCTAAATAAAATAGGTAGTTGCAACAAATGCTATATACAGACTACAATTTTGCTATGTTTCAAAAAATTCAACATCATGCACCATATACATGCTCTATGTGATTTTGTCTGGTGATTTTCTACATATAAATCCTCATTGGTTGAACTCTAAAAAAACAGTTCTGCTATGTTAATCCAACATGAGCAATTTTTCTGCAGCTAGTCAGAATGAGGATTCATTAGCAAGCCTGACCAAAGGAGGGAAAAGACTTTTTAAAAGCCTTATAGAGCTCAGCTGATGAGGACTATTAGTTCCTGACCTTTCTTGAATGGTGAGTTCATTCAAAAGTTTAAAAAGATAGAGAATCTTAGTCTAGCTGATGGAAAGTCTTGGATAATAGGAAGATGTACTCTAAATGATATCCCCTGAGTCACCTTTTTACCTTTGAGAAGGGGCATGTTTAACAAGGCCCTTTCTATACAGGTAACATATATTTTTTAAAATGAGGCAAAACAGTAGAAAGCAAACATGCCCTTTAGCGCACATCATGCTCTTAGGAGTCTTTCCACAGGTCTCATGGGAAAGTTTTAGGAAAGTTTACTGACTTTAATTAGGATTTTAAGTTTCCCTCCTTCTGTAGAACACTGTGTTTTTCTCAAGCAACTGAATTGTAAGTTGGCTCTGAAATTGCTGTGTGCTGTAGGAAGCAACTGCAAGAACTAGTTTATTACGTTTCTAGGATAATTTATTGTCCCTTTTTGTAAATGCCACAGAATCACAGGTCTGGAATACTCCTGAGGTTAGTCACAGGATACAGAATCCATATTCTCATGAGAATTTATTTTTGCAAACAATATACTATGACTTGGTGTTCTTATCCAAGCATGCCATGTGGATGCTCATGCAAACCATAAGAAGAGCCTTCAGCTGGATCAGGCCAATGGTCCATCTCCTCCAGCATTCTGTTCTCACAGTGGCCAATCAGATTCCTGTGGGAAACCTGAAAGCAAGATTCAAGCACAACTTCGCTCTCCCCTCCTGTGGTTTCCAGCAGATCAGTCCGCTCATTATATATGATGTTTTTGGATCAGAAGTTGGTATGACCAATTCTTTCAGGAGATCATCTGATACTGAAAGTATTTTGGAATTCAGAAGGTGCACATCGCACAATGTTGTTACTGGTTTGTTGTCAATATGCATCCATTGCTCCTTGGGATTTGACTGATTTAAAATAATAGAATCATAGAATACAGTGGTACCTTGGGTTACAGACGCTTCAGGTTACAGACTCCGCTAATGCAGAAATCATACCTCGGGTTAAGAACTTTGCTTCAGGATGAGAACAGAAAACGTGCTCCGGCAGCGCGGCGGCAGTGGGAGGCCCCGTTAGCAAAAGTGGTACCTCAGGTTAAGAACAGTTTCAGGTTAAGAACGGACCTCCAGAACGAATTAAGTTCTTAACTAGAGGTACCACTGTAGTAGACTTGGAAGGGACCACAAGGTTCAACTAGTCCAATCCCCTGAAATGCCCATTGTGGGGTTCAATGCCACAACCCTGAGATTAAGAGTCTCATGCTCTACCTGCTGAGCTAACCCAGCTTAGATCCCATCATGAAAAGGTCCAACAGTGAAAAATGGTAATAAGTGTTCAGTAATGTGTTGGGTTGGACTGGAACCTTCATCTTAGCAGTGGTATGACTTGCTAATGTGCTTTGTGCAGGTAATAATAAGGTATTCCAAGTACTAGGATCCTTGTGTTATACGAAAGTGATGGTGGCTGTGATATCATTGTGAATGGCATTCTGGAAGAGCCTGAGACAATATCTATTTCTGGTGGCTCCATTGTTGCTCTGTTCTTTGAAGGGTTTAATTAAGAGATAGGCTAGATTTAGCAATTCAGCAATAGACGCTAGGCAGAACTTACTCATTATCAAATGTCTTAATAAAGGGAAGAGAGCTGCTGTTTCACACTAAAAATAAAACAGATCTGGTCTTCTGTCTACATCCACCTTTTTTGTATTCAATTCCCTCATGTGTAAATGGAAGTATAAATGCAATTCCTCAAGTGAGCCCAGGAAGTTTGGAGTTCTTTATTTGATTTCTTCATGCTAATTTCCCTATTAGGGCAGTTCCCTTCACAGCCATCATGGAGGGATATGAAAGTGTACACGGCCCAGGGATCAAGAAGGTTATCAGAAACCATTTCAGGCCTGAGAAAGGTAATGCTGGCTTCAAAAGGTATGAAAGCCTTCACTTTGAAGCAGCTTTGGAACATTTTGAAGATGAAAGACACCATATATTACTTGTGTTGCGTAACACCAGTCATAGACTAATGTGGCCACTGTGGCCTGCTTCTGACCTCCAAATCTGCAAAGTCAGTGCATGTCAGCTTCTAAAATCCTTGTCCTGCACTCTGGAAGCCCTGCTCTAGAAATACGAGTTGAAAAATCAACATTTAATGCATGGCGAGTCTCAGCAGACTTGGAAGAAAACGAGGTTTGGCTGTGGGGGACCCCTGCACTACATTTCTGCATTTGGAAATGCCCATTTATGTCAGGTAGCTCTGCATAATTGGGTAGCGTTGTAGATTTGCTATGAGGTAATACAGATTTTTTTATCTATAAAAGGGATTTGTTGCTATTTTGCAGATCCGTATCACTTTGATTTCTCACTGATGGTCATGACTCAGTCCCTTCTTATTCCCAGAATAAACTTCTGGTAGATGATCTTTACTTCCTTTGTTTTGCTTCAGTATGCTTACTAAAGAAGAGAGATTCACTCTAGAGTAAAAAAAGAAAAGTTGGTCTACTCTCTTTGAGAAGGCACATTAAATGATTTAAGCCAGCAGTGCCTTCTAGCAATCGAGCAATTTAGTTGGTTCCCTGCTGCATCATCTCCCAGTACTTTCTAAATATTGCATGAAGTACTTAAAGGTGAGGACACAGCTGTTGTGAATATCCATATCCATAAATCATCATTAATGACAAGACTTTAGTGACAGAGTTCTCTGGGCGACTGTTGCTTCAGTCTCAAATGGGACCAACAATCCCTTTAAAAATGCATCAGTTCTTTTTACTCTTTACATTGCGCAGGCTTATCAAACATTATTAACCCCGTTATGTCTTGGGCAGAATGCAATAAATGTCCCCCCCTTTCCCCCTCTCTCCTGTGGCTGCTGCAGAAACCTGTTTTGGCAAAGAGTGGCTGCAACAAATCTTTTAAATTAGGGGACTGGAAAAAGGAGGAAGAATGATAGCTGCGAACACAACTAGCCCTGATCTTCAAAATAATCACCTTTATGGTACATTTTACGGTGGCTAATGCGCTGTAATACTTTCCCATTTATGGCAGGATTCTCTCGTAAGCTGCAAAGTGCTGCCAGAGACAGGCCTTCTGAAGAAAAGATGTCATAAAAGATTGACATTAAATAATGCATCTCCCTGGATTTGCTGAAGCAAACGGAATTAAGCATCACCCTGTACACACTTGACACACAGGGAGATGGAGCGCTGCACTTATCCCCAGGCGTGGATTAGGGACATGAGGTTTCTCTGCTGTACTACATTATACACCCCACTTCCTTAACCCAAATATACCACACATCATCTGTCTGCCTTCACCACTCACAAACATGACTACATGCACCTACATGCAATATGCAGAGAAGCTGCTCTGCGTCCATTCTACCCTAACTCACAGCCTTGACAGTTTGTTTCCAAGCATATTCTCCTTTGCTAATGCTGGCAGTACTACTGATATCTTACATTTCCTTCCGACTAAGAACACACCACTGCTTCCCTATCAGGGAATTTTCAAGGAATGCAATGCCAAGAACAAGCATGCGCTGTAGGGCGCTGAGCCTCATTAGCAATTCAGCTCAGCTCCACCTTCCCAAATTTGAATGTATGTGTTCACTTAGTCTCAATTAAAAGTTATTTGGGGGATGAAGGGCAAATATTGACTTTGTCTTATAAAATGTATGGCTACCCAAGGTTGCAAAATGTATCATTGCTCAAAGCATGGGTATGCTTCTGAGTAGATATGCAAGTTACACTGTTAATATTCATGTTGCACTGAACTCAGAACGACTTACTGCTGTGTGTGTGTGTGTGTGTGTGTGTGTGTGTGTGTGTGTGTATCTATCTATCTATCTATCTATCTATCATCTATCTATCTATCATCTATCTGCAGTCATAAGAGCCAAGGGGCCGAGGTCCATTCAACCCTCCAAAAAAATATTTGAGGGGGTCGGGCCCTAAAGTTGATGGGCATTGCCATTTAAATGGTGTGCGTGCACCGTATCATGAGCTCTATTGTGTGGGGTACGGCTTACTCCCCCCCCGCCATATTTTATTCAGTTTGGCACTCCTGAATGCAATGATTGGCATCAGGATGGGGGGAGGGGGAAGAGACCTGCGCCCTCCCAGATGAGCTGTAATTCTCAGTCTTCCTTCCTTCCTCCCTCCCTCCCTCCCTCCCTTCCTTCCTTCCTTCCTTCCTTCCTTCCTTTTGAAATAAGTTTCTAGCACTTCATTCATCCATCCATCCATCCATCCATCCATCCATCCATCCATCCATTCATTCAGCCTTTATTGGCATAATGTTTCTAGCACTTGTTGAGTCCAAGATCTAAGGCAAAATGTGCAGGCACTATTGTCCCAATGCGTTCTATGAGAAAGCAGCATGTTCCTACCTTTCAACGTTTTTAGCCAATGAATGAACCTATAGCAATTGCTGACATTTAAAAAAGCAGAGCTAACCTTTTAGGCAAAGAGAATACTAGAGTGAAACACTCATTTCTAGAGGAAGATTTTCTTGGTTTATTTTTATTTTATTTTTATTTTTGAGCCTTTTCTGTTGGTCTTGCTGAGTGGAGATGTGGTGGCTGCGTAGAAAACAATACAGGTACCCAGGATTTTAGTGTAACTGTGATATGGGGTGGGAGAGCAGTGTGTCAACCCAAAATATGAAAGGTTAACAGCAAAGACCGGAATGAATGATCTTTCTAACTCAGGTGATTTTTCATTATCACACAAAATGTGGTGGTTATGATGACTTCTTGTGTTTTAGAATGTTTTGAGAACCTTTCAGCCGATGGCAATAAAATTCAGCATTATATACCATACTGATGTGTGGGAGAGGACTATGGATAAGAGATTGTGGGTTACACAAGCCCCATAAAAGAATCAAATGTTGTTAAAAATAAAGGGAGGATTAGAAAGTTAGTGTAGTATATGATGACCCTGTTGTGTGTGTTTAGAGAAATGCAGTGATGGAGGCTGTGAAGCTGGTTGTATCAAGTGTAGAAGGTGAAGTTAACCAGGGAACGTTTTGAGGGTAAGTGGAAGGATGTCTTTGGATTCCAGATCTCCATGTTTGAGGGCAGCATGACCTCTCACTGAGTCACTATGGAAATGGTAGATCTAAAAACTGCATTTCTCAAAGTCTACATCCACCAGGCTTCATTACATCCCAGTCACCAGAGCTGCCTGGAATAGTAGACCTGTTTTCCAAGCAATAGGCTCAAGGTCTCATTCTTTCGGTTATTAAAGCACTTTCTTTGCCTCCACTCCAGAACATCTGAAATACTGTAAACCATGCAGCAGTATTATGTTATCAGAGCAGACAGTCAAAAGCTATGAGAGATAATCATTCTCAAGGGAATCTTTAAAGATCTGTTCATGTTTTCTCAGGTTTGTCAGTGGTGGAGATAGGTTTTATTCATCTGTTTCTCTCTCTCCAAGCATTAACATTTCATACTCTGGTCTGAGTAAATCTGAAGTCGATTGGCAAACTCCCTCAGACCCAAGAGGTTTTCTTATACCACTGCATTAGTCTTCTCTACCTTTTACTGCCTCTGAGTTAAACATATTTCTTCTGCAGCAGGGTGAAGCTTTTACATCTTTGAAAAAATGTTCTGGAGAGTCACAGTGGACAGGGAATGAACAGAGAGATTAGTAGCATTGATAATCTGCCAGTATCTGACACTGTCCTGGAAGTACCCCTGTCCATGCTGTGATATCATTTTCACTTGTCACAAAAAACATTTGAAGCTGCTTTGTACAATGTCAGACTCTCTGTCCACCCAGTCCAGGATTGTCCACACTGGTGGTGTCAGTGGTATATTGTGGGACCATTAAGGGATCTCTGGACCCACTGGGGTATCTGAACAACTGACCTAGCGACCTTGAGGAGACAGGGCCTTGTAAGGGACACAATATGATGGTAACTGTAGGAACTGAAGTTTTGTGATATTAATTTATATGCTATGGACTGTGCTTTATAACTGAGCTATAGATGTACAGACTGTTCTATCCTGAGAGATGAGGAGCAGGGCTGGACTTGAATGCTTCCTCCTGGCAACTCCTGCAGCCAAGCTGGTGCCAGGTGTATTGCTCTGCTTTCCTTTGGACCATATCAGTGAGGGCAAGAGGGGAGCCTTCTCATCTGGGCAGCCCCGGACCCCCATTTACGCTGCCTGGGCTTGTGTCCTGGAGAAGTTACTTCAGTGCTAGCATAGCAAAAACCATGCAGGAGGCAACAGTTACGAGTTACCATTCTCTGCAGCCACAAAAGTCACTGTGATTCTCCAGCAGTTTGTACTTTATTGTCTTTCAAGACAGATGGATGCCAACAACAACAACAAGCAGATAAAAGGTCTACGTGTCTGCTAGTGAAAATTGACTGATGACAGCTGGGAGTTGTGGCAATCACTACACAACCCAGATACAGGGCACAGAATGTAGAATCCACTGATGCAGTGACAGCCAACCACAGCTCTTCCCACCTGTTCCTTTGCTAGTTGTGTCATATAATCATATAATTGTGAAGTTGGTGACTGTGGTGTTCGTACAGAGCCCCCGGTCATCTCACGGACTATTGACCCATACACCACTAATCCACTGCCACCAACCAGGTCCTCCCTGGTAAAATCACTTCCATCTCAGTCAGGTTCTCAATTAATAAAGAAGAGTGTAATTTATTGCAAACACAAATAAACTTTAATTGCATTCAAAACGTTGTTACTCTTTACCTTCTTAGTCTTATTTTATCCTGTCTCTAACTCTTCTACCTCCCTTCGCACAAGAACCAACTGCATTAACTGTCTCTTTATTTCCAACTGTCTGCCAACTGCTTTCCCAATTGCCTTTTCCAACCAAGCAACTAAAACCAACCAACCCAAACCTCGGGCTAAGCCCTTTTATAAACAGATAGGCTCTGCCTCTGGTTTTTCTATTGGTCTACCTATTAACTCTTTCTCTGCCCCTGTACAGACATTTTAAAAAAGAATGGGCAAATGCCACAGTGACATATACTTGCCTCCTCAGTTGTTGTGGCAAGTATGTTGCTGTGGCAATGTTGTACTCTTCATGAGGGATAGGAGTGTGTCATCATACCCTGGTCCTTCCTGAAGGCTTCCCCTCAGGAGCTTCCTGCAAGCATCAAGCATACTTACATCAGGCCAGCCACTGTGAGAACAGGATGATGGACTCGAAGGGCCAGTGATCTGATCTAGCAGGCTGTTCCTATGGTTCTAATAGAGATGTATTACTTTAGTTCTGAGGGCACTCTAGCTTTGAGGGTGCCCTCTGGCAGGCCCATTCCTTCATCAGTAGACCTGGGTTGCCTTACTTGACATTGGGCTGCAGCAGCACTGCGTGGAGCACTTTGAACAGAATGGGGCAGCTGGATCTTGACACCATGCTCAGGAGCATTACATCAGGGGCATTGTGGGAAATTAAAATGGTTGCTATGCTGAGAGACCCATCACTGCTTGGAGCGCTGGGCCAGAAACTAGCAGGACTCATGGTACATTTAGACTAGAACCCACTGACCATTAGACTTAACCCCATCACCAAGAACAGACAGTATGCCAATCTTCCCTCGCTGCCAACGTTTTGAACAAAAACTTTCATCAGCCCTAGGCAGTGTAGCCAGCAGTTAGGGGGGTGGTAATTGTAGTCCAAAACATCTGGAGAACACTAAAGTTAGGGAATACTACATTATGCATGCAATTGTCTTCACTGCCTAACCACATATATTTGAGTTCTTCAGAAATGGGTATAGGTATAGAAGACCCACAGCAGACATTTTTGGACCTAAAATGCTAATTCTGATTTCAGGAATGTTGCTACAACTTAAGCTCCCCCCTACCCAAAGGACTGTTCTGAGAACACTAGGCTAATGAAACCAACTATTCTATCAAAGACATCATCCAAAGTCACAAATGCAACCATCTATGAACAATGGTTCTCTGTTTACATACGCTAAGCAAAGTAGTTCCTACATAAGTAAGTCACTGATTGATTTTATTGATGGATTAACTAACTAACTAACTAACTAAAATAAGACAGACCCTTAAAATGGCAGCACACATCAGAGGAAAAACATGTGTTATTTTGTGACATTCATTGTCTGAGCTCAAGTCATTATACTTAACATGATACTTAACAAGAAACCAAGTTTAGAGGTTGAGAAAATGAGTTCATTAACAAATCATCACATCTCTTGGCCTAAATACTGTTCAAGCAGTATAAGAGATGACAATATGTTAACACATCATGGCATGAAGAACTTCAAAATGAGCTCTGCTGACTGAGATTGCTGAGATAAATGAGCAGTTTCAACTACATACAAAGGAAAATATTCCCATAGTAATAGTACAGATAAGCACGCTTGCAGTCATTGTGGTGTTTTAGTGGATTTCCTGCTGTTCTTATTGTGAATTTCTTTTTCTTGTGCTCATTTATAGCAATGCAAAAAAGGGGAGAGGAACTCTGCCTCTAACTAAGTTCAATGATTAGAAGCTGGTTTTGCTTTTTTTTTTGGTAGTTTCTATCAAACACAGTATGCCATGCATTTGCATTTTATTGAAGAAGTAGTCTATGTGGCCCAATTAGACAGTAATCACAAACAAATGATTTATTACATTTCTCACCCAGCAAATAATTGGTAGGTAATGTATATAGAAAATTATGAGATACTACATCTGATGACATTACTGCTTTTCAGAATCCCACTTTTCCATGTGCACCAGTGGGATGAAGCCTCAAAACATCCACCCTTTGGAGTTTGGGGCGGAGGCACAGTCACAGTGTAGCTGATCAGAGCAGGGCTTGCAATGACCTATATAAGTGTGGTGTCAGCCATATTTGGCCTATTTCCCCCAGCAATCCAGCAGAGAGATGAAGCTCTGTTACTTTGTGTGATTTAGCCTATAACATGCGAAGCCAGACTGCGGATGGCTCAGTTCAGCTGAGACAGAGTTGTTGGCTGGTGCCCCCTGGAGTGGCACAATGGTGGATTGCTGAGTAGCAACACCCAACATGGAAAAAGTATACCAGTATCCATGGTTTTCATCCATGAACCCACCCACCCCTGTTGCAATTCCAGTTTTGAACTGTGGAAGCCTTATCTTCAGTAGGCTGTGAGCTACTGATGGATCCTTTCAGACTTTCACTGAGTTATTATATAGCAGGGATGAAGAACCTGTGGCTTTCCAGACATCGTTGGACTCCAACTCCCATCAGCACCAGCTAGCATATTCATGGCCAGGGATGATGGAAACGGCAGTATAGGACCAACCCCCTCCCCTTTTTACTGCATTAATTGATAAATTGATATGAAGGTAGTTATTAAACTTATTACAGTGAAAATCTCTGTAGCTACTCTCTAGAAAAGAAATATACTCACCTCATTTGAATCTGGGGTGTATCAGTAATGATAGAATGTATGAATGTATCAGTGGAACATAACTAGCCTTAGAAGAAGTATGACTACACAGACCAGCATGATTCACAATGAAAGCTAAATGTTTGATGTTTCTTTGTACCATCATTCCGGAAAGATCCTTTTACTCCACTGACAAATCAATAGCACTTTGAGCAGCGACATCTAGCAATTTCTGCTCTGGGTGTTTTCTAGGTAAAGGTGTAGTTGTATTGAAAGTGGTATCTTTCCAATCTACAGGGGGAAAGGGAGAAAGAGGAAATGGGATTTGCAGTCTTTTATTCTGTATTAGCAAACATTTCCATTAGTCCTCATTCTGGTGATCAAGAGCTGAGCTGCGTTCATATCTCCTGAAGCTAGTCAGTTGATTCGGAAGTGCTATGGGCATTACCAATGGAAAGATTATGCGCTTGTTATGACTTTTTTAAAAAACCCTATATGGCTAGTTTGTCTTTCCCATACACTTTATTGAATCCATCAGTTATAAAAATTAGTGCCACTCTGACACTTCTAGTAATTTGTTTTCCCTTAGGATGTTGAACCTAATTAACTCCTTGACACTAGTACTTAGTAGCTCATCTCCCACGTCACCTTAAATTAACTCCTGAACACTACTTGGAGATTGGCTAAGAATAGCTTTCCTTATCCTCTGCCCTAGAAGTACCCACTCCACAATAAAACATATACATTTAAATAAATCAAATCAAAATAAATCAGGGATAAAGCCACTGTTTTCCTGAACTTTGTACTGATGTTACCATTTATCCTTCCTTCCTTCCTTCCTTCCTTCCTTCCTTCCTTCCTTCCTTCCTTCCTTCCTTCCTTCCCATGACTTCTTTCAACGATGCAGTTTCCCTTCAACTTTGGATTTGTTTCTGTAGAGCAGAGATGGGGAACCTGGGGTTGTTGGACTCTAGCTCTTACCAGGCCCAGCCAGTGTGCCCTGTGGTTCGGCATGACAGGAATTGTAGTCCAACAACATCAAGAGAGCCACAGGTTTCTCATGCCAGTTTTAGTAAATATCCTGGATATAGTGCAGCTATCAAGTCTATCTGTATCTTGTGCTTACTAAGTAACAAATAGTTTGTAGATCTCATAGAGGCATTTGAGTCAACTGTTAAGGTTTTTAAACTTTTATATTTTGGGTGAAGTTCTGGATGCACTATCTATTGCTCTGTACTAGATTTATACCTGCTGTAAGTATTCTAAAGATAGCTTCTACTTAGAGTCCTTTCCAAAATCATTACACTTTAGAAGGATATTTAATACAACTAAAAATAGCAGTTTATAGGATGTACAAGATTAAATTTTCTTATGAAATTAAGGGTGCAGTCCTATACTTGAAAACCATAAGCCACTGGGCAATAGCAGAAGGCCTACTGCATGGGTGAAACGTCAGCTAACTGCATCCATTAAATATATGCTAGAAAATCTTCATTATATCAACAGCTGAATGTCTGAAACAGTACAGAAGGGTGACTTTGAATCGATCAGGTCTAGGAATGTAGAGTGACAAAATTTCTGATGCCATCAGATGCAGAACTTGAGAAGGCTCTTGCACCTTTATGGGTAGTGTAGAAAAGATATTGATCAGGTGCAGCTTTTTCCATCACAGAAAGTGCTGCAGTGTTTGGAAAGAATAATTACCCTTCTATGAAACTTTCAAAAATATTCTCCCCCTGGAGTTTAGATCTGGAAACATTAGTATGTTATCCGCATACTGCCATTGCAATAATAATTTCCACACGATGGTGGGTGCAGAGCAGCAATTCTGAATCACTGAAAGCTATTCTACATGTTCACTGTAAGTACCATTAATATTAGTTCATATTGTTTTATAAAATGGAGTCGAACCTCCACTGTGGATATCACTGCAATGCTAAAATTCTTGATGTTCATGCATTTCCAACCTCCCCTGTTTGTTCCACCATCCATCATCTAAGAAAAGTGGGGGCAACATCATCTTACCCATTTTGAAAAATAATGCTGTTTCAGCAACAGGCTATAAATAATTCTTAGACACAAATACATCAGCAGGCCCAAACCTTCTCACTGTTGTGACAGTGCAAATTGAGATGAATGCTGCTATTGTTGGATGTGTACCAGAACAAAGAGTGAAATTTGCTACGGCAAGTTCACTCTAGTGGACCAAAAAAGTCAATTTTACATGTCTTTATCTCCTACTGGAGCACACATTTTTACATGACAATGAGCTAGATGATTACTCCATAGGGCAAGTTGTCATGAGGTTGTGTTACTGAAGATGCAAAGCAGAATAAAGCTCTTTTGTGGTCATCAAGTGGTTTCGGACTTGTACTCATCTTTGTGCAGTAACATTTGGTGGAACTTCCCATAACCAAGATGGGTTTGTAACAGCCAATATGCATTTCTGCACATCTAGTGGAAGATCATAGATGATCAAGCTTCAATAGACAGCAATTAAGATCCAGCTTCAAAGCAGCAGCCAACCAATGAAATCATACATAGAAAGTAATGAAACATTGCACATCCTCCAAATTCTGTACAAAGCTAGACATCTTTCATGTTTCCTGAAATTTCCCAGGCATGCATCCAAGGCAGGGTATTCCAAACTTTGGGGGCCACCACAGAAGAGTTTCTCTCACACACTACCGTCACTCAGTTCCGTGAGGGTTGCAGCATCAACAATGTCTCTCCTGCTAATAGGAACAAGTGCATTTCTCATAGATCTGGGATGAAATGAGACTTACCACCTGTGCCACTCAAGAGTCTAGTTACTGTATTTTGCACTAGCTGCAGCTTCGAAAACATCTTCAAAGGAAGCCCCATGTATTGTGCATTGCAATAGTCCAGTCTGGAGGTTACCAAAACATGGCTGCTGTCCAAGTCATCTTGTTCCAGGAAGGGCTATTGTTGGTGTCCTAGCCGAAGCCAGAAGTAGGCACTCCTAATCACTGAGGCCACCTGGGACTCACATGGAAATGCTGGATCAAGGAGCACCCCAAACATATGACCTGCTTTTCTCAGGAATGTACAGTCCCCCCCCCCCGAATGGTTGACTCATGCACCTGGCACACATGTTACCCCATCTTGTCTGAATACCATTTCAATTTGATGGCCTTCAACCGGCAGGCATTGAGCAGGTGCCTGGAGGGGACAATGGGCTGGATGAGGACCAGCAAATCAACATACTGATATCACTTCATTCAAAATCCTACAATGACATCTCCCAGTGGCATCATATAGTTATGATGAACAAAATGGAACCCTGTGGGAAACCAATTGCTTAGCTTCAGGTCTAACACTCGTTTCTGAACCAATAAAGAAAAAAGAGAAGTATTAAATCATATTCTCATACTTTTACTGTTCCTTGTTTCCCTCTCTGACAATGTTCTGGCATATTTACAAGTACTGTAACTTGACTGTAGACTAATCCATTCAAATGCACTATAATATCAGCCCAATTTCTCTCTCACGAAACTGCATATAACCTTGGCTGTTCCCCTGCTTCTCCCTTGACGGTTTTGATGGTTTTGTTGAATATTTGAAAGCAATTTTATTTAATGCTTGGAATTTGAATATTTTACTACCTGAACATCTGTTAATTAGTCAACCTGTCTGGCAGCCAAGATAAATTAACTGAACACTAGAAATAGCCTGAATATAAAGCACAGTATTATCAAATTTACTGCTGACTGTAACAATATAGAGTTTGTGTTCCATTAGCACCTGAATTCCAAGAAGGGAGTTAATACAGGAGCTCTCAAAAGTGATCCTCTGCATATTTACACATCAGAACCATACAATTTCTTTGCATGTACAAAGGCAATGTCTCTTTAAATAGTCAGTGGTGCTATTTGAAGGCTATTTTGTCAAAGCTCTAAAGGTGAATTACTCTTCCAGCTAGCTGAAGTGTGCACGTCAACACATACTGCTGCAGAATTCATACTGAAGAAAACCATTTCGGAACATGTAGTCTCACTGTTGTCACCTTTTCTTGCAAAACTGAGACCAATAACAGGCAGAAATTCAACGGGTGTGGTGTTTTCCTGGCACTCTCTCTTCCCACTTGGTTTCAGCCTAGCATGAAACTGTTTAGGCACAGAAGGTTGGACTCAGACTAAGTAAGTTGAGCTTTGTTTCTCCTGAAATCAATTTGGATTTAGGTTAAGTCCGCTTGCGGGAACTATAGGACTTTCAATCCAGCTGTGTCTTGGCCTGTCCCCCAAACACCCCATTCCAGGGACCTTTACTGCCTACCATGGCTGGAGAACCACTCTCCTGCAGCACTTCTCTCCACCAGTGGAGATGAGACTACATACCATCCTAATCTTCCCACCATTAGCATTGGGAATGGATAGAATTGCACTTTAAATCAGTAGCATCATTGTAACAGCATGAAGAATAATCTAAACAATTTAGACAGTATCCTCCTAAATAATTAACCTACCCAGAATAATATTATTACATTGTAAAGTCCTTGAATGACGTAGGTAACCAAAACCACAAAAAGCTCTGTAATTATAGGTCCTTCCTTTTTCTTCCATCCTAGTTATTTTTTTAAGAAAACAATACTTCTTTCCCGCAGTGGCTGGCATTTGTATAGGTGCATTCCCCTTATTTGTTTTTGTCTGACATTGTGTGACATGCTTTTCACTTTCTATAAAGTGATGGCATGAATGCAGTCAATGCACTTATGTTCCCCATCGCTTGCATTAGTTATCCTGACAGCTAAGACATAGCTCATTATAATAACAGGCAAGATGATTCCTTTCCTATCTACCTTGACATCCCACTGAACCTCTTTGTTTTGTTTTGGAGATTGTGTCCAACGGATTCTTCACACCCGACACGTTCCCTTGTGTAGACCTCCCCCCTTCTGCCCCTTCCTCATGTACGTTGCAACCTATGATGGCTGTAGGGATTCTAAATTAATAAGAAAATAGAGATGCAACTCGTCTACCCAGAGGCTTAATAATGGCCATAAATGACAAGCCCTGCTTTGATGTATTATTTAGAAATGTAACATTGCTGCCACACTGCTATTCTCTTGACAAACAAGAATGTATGACACCATATGGTAATAGGCTGGCGAAGGGGACTCTCTTTTCACACTCTTGCTATGGGGACGGTTTGTTTATGTATCCAAATGTTGTAGGGTAGGAAAGAGAGATCACCAGCATGCTTTGTGTGGTTCATTAGTTCTGCTCCTGCTAATTGTAGTCTAATCTACAGGAGGTAGTTCATTCTGGCTTTGAATATCTGTCAGGATTCCTTTTGTCTCATGTTTGCTGATCTCTCCCACTCGTCCCAATTGTAGCCAGGGCTTTATTGCAGCAATGCTATTTTTCACTTTTCTATGAGAGCAATGGAATTGTGTGCCCTGCTAACAGGCTCCAACAAAAGGGAATGGAGATGTTAAAATAGAAGCACCGCTAGCAGACTCAGAGTCACTAGAAATGGAGTCAAGAGACTTAGAAAGAAGTACTCATTTTGCTATTAGTTATTAGCATCATGTGTATACAATGCCTTACAGAGCGACACAAGAAAAAACAAGTCCTTGCACCCATAAAGACACACAAAAGGCTCTGCTGGATCAGGAGAAAGGTGTTGGGATGCATCCAAGGGAACGGGGGCAACAGGCAGACCCCCAGCTGGCTCCAGCCCACTGGCCGGTCGAACTCCAGTCCTCGGTTCTGCATCAATCAGCGACTTGGAGCTTCAGAAGCCTTTCAGAAGCTGAGCACATAAGCCAGCAGAGATAACAAACTCTTCGTGACGGAAAGGCGGACAGAGGCATATGTAAAGCATATTTACAAGCAGTTTATCCAGCATAGATCAGGACAAAGAAAACACATCTGCTCTCTTTCATGTCCAAGAGCAAGGAGCATAAGGCAAAAGCTATACACAAATGGAAGTTCCCAGCAAGCTGTGCTGGAATGTAAACAGACAGGTGACATACAACAGCTCCACACATCTGTTTAGGTGAAATGGAACATCAATATCCTAACAAAAGGCTCATCTGGTCAAGCACCCTACTTTCACAGTGGCCAGCCAGATGCCTATGGGAAGCCTGCAAGAAGGACCAGAGTGCAGAGAGACAATGGGCAATGGCAATGGGGAGGGATGAATGTGACCAAAAACTTAAAGGCTATACATACAGACAGAAATGAGGATTCACAGAGTGATCAAATATATGTCTCCTGAAAAGAAGGTTCACTGAGTTCACTGGCACCTTCTTTCAGGTACATGCATGTAGGACTGGTACCTAAGGGAATAACCCAAAGGTCCCATAGAATAGTTAGGCTTTGAGGACTGATTTGAAGGATGGTGTAGATGTACATGTTCAGGGAATGAACCTCTGTCTCTGCCCATCCACCCACACAACTCATGATTCCCTTCATGCCAGATCCATCACACAGTCCTTATATAAGGAATCCCTATTCTGAATCTAGAAGCTAGAATGAAACCCTGTAGCATATCAGAGCAAGCAGACTGTGTTAGCCCCTCCTATTAACTCTGCAGGCTTCAGGAGTGCTGCAACAGAGAAATACAAAATGACGGGCATACTCTGTCCCCTTCTTGAAAATAAATCCCATCATTTACCCTGATCTGTCTCCAGCCTTAAACAAGACACACAACTTCCTTGTTAGGCAGAGAAGTAAAGAGAAACAAATTAAAGACTACCCTTCATATCAGGAGAACCTTATCCAGGGCTGCCATGTTTTGAAGAGCAAAAAAGAGGAGACATTTGGCAACTTCTGCTTATAACTATGGATCACTATGATAACTCTACCCATGAAAAAGAGGACGTGTCCTGGAAGCAGTTCAAGTTCAACGTTCTTAAGAATAACATGGAGGTTGAAGGAATTTTCTAAATCCTGGTTTCCCCAGTGAACACACACAGAAGCTAGTAGCCCTGAAGAGACATTCTGGAAATAATGGGCCCAGTTTCAACTAAGTAGGTGCACTAATGGAGACCAGTGCAACGAGTCCTGCTAGTGCAATGGGACTTTCCCCCTCCTTCTCCCAGACACCCATGTCTGGAGAATCCCTAAAACAGCATGCATGGGGAGATCATTTCATCAGGATAGCTGAAATTGCGCTGGTGGGACAATTGGAAGAGCATGTTTAATTCCTCCCTATGGATTGTATTCAACTAAATCCTGCTCAGAATAAGACCATTGAAATTAATGGGATTAAGCCAGTCACAGCCATTAATTTCAGTGGATCTATTCTGAGTAGGACTAGCATTGGATACAGCTAATTATGTGTGGCTAGCCAGGGTGAAATATGAATTATGGCTTTCATCTGTGAAGAAAATTGCAAGCTCTGCTATATAACTTGGAGCAATTTTGTGTTATTTGTAAGGGTCTTGATAAAGCAAGGATTTGTTTTAACAAAATAGGCTTTAAATGTGATTAAGGAGGAATTTGGAGAAACGGCAATGAGCTAGATAAATAAATAAGATGAGCACAAAACAATTATAAACTGCGTCCTAGAAATGGAAGCACCAAGGAAATTGCTTTGTTTAAAATGGGAAAGTTTTGTTTTTTTGAAAATGGTTTTAGCAAGTTGAAAAGACGTCATTTGCCTTACCATATAATGCCTCTTTCTGAGGATATGCAAAGCTAAATTAGATTACTACTCAATGTGAATATTGTATTTTTCAGTATTAGTACTTTCAGATGAATCCATTCAGTCCTTATATGCATTCCAGAAGTATGGTGTTGTTGTTTTTATTTAAATATAATACTGTGAGTAAAAGCTACATGATATGGGGCTTTTTACTTTAGAAAAATGTTGAGTAAGTGGGGGCGGGGGCGGGGACCTGATAGAAGTGTATGAAATAATGTGTGGCATGCAGAAAATGGATGGAGTGGAGTTTTTCTCCCTCTCTCATGGTACTAAAACTCTTTTAATATGTTTGATAATTAGGAGACTCATAAAAAGTACAATGTTTTGTACTTCTAATGCAGTATGCTTATTCATTTTTTCATGATCTTTCTTGTATTCTGTGATGTGGAAATACACCTGCAAGAACCCTTTCCCATCCTATAAAAATATAAATAGTTTTATGCTGAATGAATTCCCAAAGCCCATCTCTTTTCCATATCTTAGAGTGGCGTTTGTAAGTTCAGCTCTGGATGTGATAACTACAGGTATAAAAAGCAGTCTCTCTTCTTTAATTTCCCTTTGTTCATGTATATTAATTTGTTGGTCCCTTGTTTGATCTGTTAGAAGTGTGAATAGCCTCCTGACAGGCAAATTAATTTATGTCATTTTAGACAGATAAAAGACAAGTTTAGATGTCAAAAGGTTTGGGCAGCTTGGTGCATTCAAGTATAACTTGTAAGTATACATGCCTATAAACCCTTTCCCTGTTCTGATTTAAGTCATGAGACAAATTCAGTGGCCAATTCTCCAGTTCTCTATTTACCTTTGACATGCTGGAATCATTTGCACATGATTTTAGTATCAATATTTCCTGGTGATTATTTCTTATGAACATACCCTCCATAGTGACAGCTGGTATTTACCGTATTAGGGAGTGTTGATGCCTGCTCTCTGGCATAGTAAACATCAGCTGTTACGGCACAGCTGCATTCATAAGAAACATTCACCACATGGAATTTTCAGTGTAATCTCAAGCTGACTTTAACATGACAAAAGTGAATATGAAGGCAAGGCTCAATAGTGTATTAAGGAAAAGTGCCTGTCGGATGATGTTAGCATGCTATTTGTTGGTGGGGGAGTTTTTACCAGGAGAATAACCTATTGTTTTTGTTGTTGTTGTTGTTGATGTTGTTTGCTGGCCCAAAGAACACTACTTTAAATCTTACTACCAAATTAAGACATTTAGAGAACAGTCCTATACACAACAAGCTGACACAGAGCAAGGCAGTGTAAATAAAGTTACATGAAATCCAAACTCTGCTCAGCAGCAGTGATACTGGCAGCTAAATTGGTCTAAGCATGGTAGAGGAAAAACAAGCCTTTAAAATAGTGTTTTGAGTCACACTACCCTTTTTGGCAGCTTGACACTATGGTCTAAAACACCAAGCCTCTTGGGCTTGCCGATCATAAGGTTGGCAGTTCAAATCCATGCGACTGGGTGAGCTCCCGTTGCTCTGCCCAAGCTCCTGCCAACCTATTAGTTTGAAAGCATACCAACGTGAGTAGATAAATAGGTACCGCTGGGGTGGGAAGGTAAATGGTGTTTCTATGTGCTCTGGCTTCTGTAATGGTGTCCCATTCTGCCAGAAGTAATTCAGTTATGCTGGCCACATGACCTGGGAAAGCTGTCTGCAGACAAACACTGGCTCCTTCGACCTGAAAGTGGAGATGAGCGCCGCACCCTATAGCTGAATTAAACAGAACTTAACTGTCCAGGGGTCCCTTACCTTTTGGCAGCTTAACTTATGCTGAGATGCTAGGTCATGTGACCAAGCTGAATGGACTTTGGATCCAGCCTAAGTCCCTCCTCTCTGGTCCTGTCTCTACCACACCCCCTTTCAGGACCCACACCAGTTTAAAATTCATTGGGCACAGCTTTGCCAGTTGGGTCCTGGCTGAACCAGGATGGGGGAGATATGCCAGTGTAGTCACATAAATCAAGAATTTAATGTATTTAATGATGTATATTGGATGTAAAAGAAACATGAAAATAATGTTAAAAAGGTAATTAATTGCATATCAGTGGATGGCTCACAAAACAACAAAAAGATTATGGTCAGTACGAAATACAGCTTGCCTGATAGATTGATTTCCATTCTGGGCCTGGGATGAACAGTAGCAATTTCTGCTTCCATTTCCATTGGAATTCCCTGAAATCCCTAGTGGCAATTGATTTAGCTGCTGAGGGCCTGAGATGGCCCAGGAGAGCCCACCAATGCTGTCACAAACAAACAAACAAACAAACAAACAAACAAAACAAACAAACAACATGTCATGGTCACCCCCATCAGTTGCCCATCAGTTACTACCAAGGGCAGTAGGGATTGCTGCGATAAATGACACTCAGCTAAACATCACAGCACACACAATACAATTCATCCACACAATGCACTTCAGTTCACCCACAGTCAGTTGTACGAAATGTGGTTTTATTTTGGATTTTTCTCCACCCCCTTCCAACATCATCCACAGATCAGGAATATCTGAATTAAAGGGGGGAAAGTGTGGGCTGTTGCTTGGATGAAGACCATGTTGTGTGGGCCAGAAGATGCACACCCAATGCCTAAGCCAACACCTGCCAACATATGTAATCAGTAATGTTGTGGCCTCTATCAATTCCAGTACAGCTACCCTCTGTCTTATTCAAATTGATAGTGGAGCCTACCCATGGCTCCACTGTGCTTGGGTCCACAAATGTAATCGCTTGCAATGATGGTCATATCTTTCCCTCCTCACACTCTCTTCCCTACTAATTTGACCCCCCCCCCAGCAGTATATCAAATGAATCTGCAATAGGTATCTTCTTCTGTTCTTGTGTGGGAAGCAGCTGAGCGGATCAGACAGCAGTTCTAGCCAGCCACAGATTTCTGAATTCATTCTTGGAAAAGATGGGAGAGATAGGTGTGAAAGTGAGGAGAAAGGTCTACACAAGCTATTAAAGGAGAAGAGAAAGGAAGATAAAAATTTGAGGTCAGGAAGCTCAAAGGAAGAAAGAAGAGAAAATAGTTTTCAGGGGAAGCTGAAAAAGGTGCACAGCTCAGCAGGTTACAATACTAGAAAGATAGCAAAGGTTAACAAGAAATTTAATAGATGCACAGGTGAAAGGTTTTAGTGGATAGGTTCAAGGAAATGCAACTCTTTTTGAGACAGGGAAGCTTGAAGAGTGAGGGGGTATGTAAAGGGAAAAAATAAGCTAAAAATAAGCTATAGATGAAGAAATACAACAAGAAAAGAGCAAAACTAAACTGTGGAATGTCTGTTTTAGACACAGCTTGTTAAAAGCCAAGAGTGCATTTATCTCTCTGTCTATATTAGATATATATATCTGGAATAGATGTGTTGGTAATGACGGAAATATATCTACACTAAGAATAAAAGTGGTTTCTGAAAAAGGGATGCTGTCTGCTGGATACACGAATCACTGCTTCATCCATCTTACAGTAGTTCTATGGGATGTTCTGTGGAAAACGCATGCAGGTTCCAGAGATTTCCTACATATGATGTTGCAAAGATGCTCAGAAGAAAGCACACCACCAACCAAATAAATGTGTCAAGTGGATTGATTTGTGGACTATGTTGTTCAAGTCAGTGATGGATAAAGAGATTCTAATAATGAAGTCTTAGGACTGGGATACAATGAAGAAACAAGGGAAGTAAAGTGAAAAGAAAAGAAAAAACCTTACATAAGCATGGTGGAAAGAAGCTTGTTCTTTCAAAATTGACATGTCATAGTACAGCATTGTACTTGCCTGGTTCAAAAAACTACTAAATACATACATACATACATACATACATACATACATACATACTCACCTTGGCAAATCAATAGTTTGGATGGCATAGCTTACTTCTAATGAAGAGAGGTGCTGCACATGCATATATCTATGTTGCCAGGTATTTAGAAAGAGGAAAGATACAGATAAAACTGGCAGATTTCTCCAATCTGAGAAAAGGTTTGTGGGACTGGGTTTGAACCCTCTAGTCAGGTGTTAACCTGAAAAGGATAAAATCAGTCCTAGTTTGCATTTGAGAAGATTCCATTGTATCCCAACATCACATACTGTACAATAGAGCTTTCCAAACTGTGTGTGGTGACACGTTAGTGTGTCAGCTGCACTGTGCCGGTGTGTCACACAAATTCTCCCTGTGCTCCTCTCAAGGCTGGAAAGGGGTTAGTTTAACCTCCGGTTTGCTAATAAAACTACATTACAGTGGTACCTTGGGTTAAGTACTTAATTCGTTCCGGAGGTCCGTTCTTAACCTGAAACTGTTCTTAACCTGAAGTACTATTTCTGGGTTAGCAGAATCTGTAACATGAAGCATATGTAACATGAAGCGTATGTAACCTGAGGTACCACTGTACTGTGTTTCGCGAAATGATGCGTGTCTAAAAAGTGTGTCACCAATATGAAAAGTTTGGAAAGCTCTGCTGTACAGCATCCATGGCCAATGTGGTACCCTCCAAATGCAGCTGGACTACAACTTCCATTACCCCTGACCATTGACTGTGTTGACCTGGGCTGATGGGAGTCCAACAATTGAAAGGCACTGTTGGCTACTTCTGCCATATTAATTGTGCCAAAATTTCAATTACTATACATTTGTCTAAGGAGAGGAGATTTCTGCTCCTTATCTCATCACTTCCATGTGGTATGTGATTACCTGCTTCTGTCCTCAGCTTTTGAGGACTATCTTTAATATCAGAGAGAGGAAGTCTTGATGGAGGCAGCTGAATAGCCCTCGAAGCTCCGCCAAATTTTGTTTCAGTTCTGTGCTGTGAAATTTATTTCAATAATAATCGTTTGATGTGATGATCAATTAGCTAATACAGAATTCCATGTTTGTATGTGTGTTTGATGCTTTTGTTGCAACTGGTTCTGATGCATAGGGCTAGTGTTATACTATATGAAGAAAATGCAAAACTGGCAACCGTAAAGGAGTATGCTCGAAGCCAAGAATGAAAATGTGGCTTTGAACTTTAAATATTTAAGAATGCTCTACATTTATCATGCCTTCAGGCCCCTTGCTAGCTTTGTTCAGCTACGTTTTATGTGAGAGAATGCTATTCTCAATGGTAGAGACAAAGTGATAAGATCTTTTGATGGAGGGTCATGAAATTATAGCAAGGTAGCCCATGGGGAATGCTAAGAGCAAATCACTCCTTTAAATGTCACCAACATGAGAGGTTTTGGCCATTTTCTATTGATGTGACTCACAAGTTGTACAGTGGGGAAACATTATTTTCAATAACATTCATTTTTTTCAGCCCCAAAGAAAATAAAGATATGCAGAAATGAGCAACAGCTTATTGGGGAATACAGTGTGCTTGTGTACGTGTAAGGGTGTTCTGTGAGCATTTGTGCGTGAGAGACATCTTAAATTGAGTGGCTCTTCTGAGCAGAGAAGTGAGTCACAAATACGCACCTTGATGTGCCATGGTATCTTTAGTGAAGTGCATCCAGTTTAAATTCATTCTGTTTACAGACTGAAATGAGATTTCTCCCCCTCCTAACTGCCAGAGTTGCAAGGTCAACCTAAATTCAGAAAAACAACATGTGAGCTTTTCAATATGGAAAAGTTTCACCTTTTCTCTCTCTTTTTGACCCGATCCAAGACTCCTTTATTCTTGTATTCTAAAAAAGAGCTGACAGCACAGCACAAAAGACTTATTTCTGTCCAAAATGTTTTTCTATATCGAAAACCCTGTTTCTGCTTAATCTATCATGACAAAGCTGCAACTTTTGGGATGAACTAGCTTCTGATACAAGTCGAGATGCTAAAGTATCTGTCAGCATGATACTTGGCCTTAGATCTCCCTTCTCTCTGTTTAATTTAGTAATCCATTTCTCTATCTTTAGACCACTTCATGCTACCATTGGTCAAAGGATCTTAAAACAGTATTGAAATAATAACTTATCCAATTATAATTATAATTAGTTTTCTACATCATTTTAGAAACAAATGAATTAGAGGCACAACTCAATTGACTATTATGAAAAGAAAATAACCAGGAGTACCAGGGGAATAATTCATATTCCGTAGTTTGCCTAAATAACTTTGACTCTTCCTAGAGGAAACTTATTTCATATCTTGGGATTGAATAACATTGTTATGTAGGAATTCCTTATTTCGTATGGCAATGAATTTACAGGCAAAATTCCAATGATTGGGAAGGTAACCTAAGAAGGCAAAAAGATGGGAAAAGAAAGATACTGGAAAAAGTAACAAAGAAAGCTTTATTTATTATTTTCTTTAGATTCACTGTCTTAGAAAGCATATCAAATGTTCTGTGTCTGTTTCATAGAATGCTGTTTCTTCTGTCCAGCAGTGGTGTGTTTGCTATGCACCCCCCTTTATGGAGAAGGCTCAGCATGGTTTCTCCAAAGGAGAGGAGATCTGGGGAGCACAAGGGCTTCAGATCCCCATTGGAAGGGGCATCTCACTGGCTACTTAGGTTATCTCCACCCCCAACACCTTCTTTGCAATGTCCTCCCCTCACTCCCTGCCTTTACAGTATGCATTTTTGCTACTTGCCTTTTGGGGAGCTGAATAAGAATTGTTTGAGGAGCCCCTGATTGGACATTGGGACACCTCTTTTTTTGCTATTCCACACTGTTGGGTTCTCCTGGTTGGCCGTTTGATGTGTGTTAATTATTTGGTCATTTGGCATTTAGTACAGGCAGAAAGGGAATTCAAGAACTTCATTAACAGGCATCCTAAGCTATTATTGGGTTAAGGCAGGGGTGCCCAAACCTTTTTCAAAGAGGGCCAGATTTGATGAAGTGAACATGCGTGACAGCCAACCAAAGTTGTTGACCTTTTTTAAGGATTGAAGTTGTGGACTGGATTAGACCCCTGAAATGGACTTTGGACATGCCTAGGTTAATGGCACCCTTGAGTCATTTCCCACAACCTGCGAGTAGCTTTGGGCCTGGCATGTGCACCTGAGCTCACACTGGATGGTGGGGCCTGAGCTCACACATTGGGCTCCTGTACCCAAGGCTCGCTTAGCAAGGAGGAAGATGGAATGTGGCTGTTAACATGCCCAGGAGATTGGAGGGATGCTTCCCTTCTAGATTTGAATTAAAAACCCACCTGCCCATACTTTCATAATTTGGTTAATTAGTTTGCAGATCTTCTATTGTTTTATTTAATAGATAGAACCATTTCACCATTTCATTATCTCTTGAGTCTTCTTCACACTTGTGTTAGCAAATGCTGCCTGTTCACATTTTTCAGTGTTCATTCTGAATAGTAAATAGTGATTAGATATTAGTGGTGATCTTGACCTCCACCTCACATTTACTCTAACACTCAGGTTCATAGCTGTCAACTTTTCCCTTTTCTTGCAAGGAATCCTATTCGGAATAGGGGAGTTTCCCTTTAAAAAAGGGAAAACTTGACAGCTATGCTCAGGTTACAATGGGTACTTTCATTGCACGCACGTGCATACACCCACACCCCAATCCCCCTTCAAATTGACAAAATGTAAATTGAGAGACTGTTTAGGTCCAGTTCAAATTACTTCATAGTGTGTAGGCTCTACAGTCTCTCTCTCTCTCTCTCTCTCTCTCTCTCTCTCTCTCTCTCTCTCTCTCTCTCTCTCTCTCTGTAATTAAAGGTTTCAGTTTTAAAATGCCTAGGGATTCCACAAACTTAAACATATGTCATGGCTACCTATGCATTTGACAGTATTTTAGCACATGCAGTGTAGATGTAAAGTGCCAGTTAACTGTTCTAGAAGAAATATTAACTAGAGTAAAAAGCCATTTTAACAAGCCTAATTACAAAAGGGAACTGCAAAATAAGAATGAAAAACATCAACCTGTGAAATCCTATGCTGCAACAGGCCTTGCCAGAGAAACCACAGGCAGTTGGGTATAGTTTTTTGAAATGGGGAAAAATGCCTTCAAAACAGCATGGACTAATGCCTTAGTAAATAGCCTATAGAACACAAGACTCAAGCTGCTTGATTCCAGGGGCGGTAGCAGGACACCTCAATTAAATGGCTGATATGAGCTTCTAAATAAAGATCAGAAGTCACTGTGGCTCCAAGGTTACCAGAGTTATCTGAAGGATAGAGAAAACTATGGCTCAGGCAAGTCATTGACAGGCTTTTTCAAAGTGATCTTTATTAAAACCAATGTGTATGCTAGGGGAGTCACACAGCAGGCTGAATTCTAAATTCCCTTGGAAACTGAACAAACTTTGTTCTCTAATGAGGAGCATGTTTCTTAATAGCAAGCTTAAGTAGAATTTTGCTAGATTAGTTGCACTGGTTCAAATGAATTACTATAGTATGATGCAATATGCTCAATATTTTTAGGTCTCAGATATGCTGATGACACAACCTTGATGGCAGAAAGTGAGGAGGAATTAAAGAACCTTTTAATGAGGGTGAAAGAGGAGAGCGCAAAATATGGTCTGAATCTCAATATCAAAAAAATGAAGATCATGGCCACTGGTCCCATCACCTCCTGGCAAATAGAAGGGGAAGAAATGGAGGCAGTGAGAGATTTTACTTTCTTGGGTTCCATGATCACTGCAGATGGTGACAGCAGTCACAAAATTAAAAGATGCCTGCTTCTTGGGGGAAAAGCATTTGTTTGGTGGTTGTTAACATAACTGGATGGGAAAAGATTGCCATGGCTACAGAAATGCAAAGTGGTTATAATCCTTATGAAATCAGTATGGCAGGAAATCCCACTGAAGAGAATAAAACTAATGTCAGGGTAAACATGGCTAGGATTAACTGACAAGACTGTCTTTTGTTGGGATGACTGGATTACCAGCATGGTCTTCCTTCCAGCCTGTCTAGCAGAGGTTCTTCCAATTACATTCTTTGGGATTATGTCAGCTCTTCTAGGCAATAGCCCATGGATATATGAATCCAAGAAAACGACCGATAGACCTAAAGCAGTATTTCTTGGAATACCACTTCTACTGTTTGCCAATTAAAACTGGTCATGTTTGTGTCTCCCCTGCAGATCTGTGCACCCTTTGAGTGCATCTTTAAAGTTATTACATCAAAGACACAGCAAATTGTTCTATAATTCAGTTTACAAATTCTGCAAAGCCTGCACAAAAAAATGGCTTAATGTCTAGAGAAGGGCAAGCATTTATCTTGTATAGTTATTAACATCTTTGTTTGCAAGGAGGAAGATTTTTTTCTTCTTCATGAAACAAACTTTTTGCTGAGACTGATAAAACTGTTTATAGTAAATTGTGCTCCCTCTGTGCTCAACACCTGATTTCATCTGCTGCCCTGCAAGAGATGTCAACTCCCATGATGCCCTGCAAGAAGTGCTAGGCTCAGCTGAAAAGAACTCAGTTGCTTTGACACTGAACATCTGGCATGGTGTTTATTTGTTCTATTGCTCCTTTTAAAATGAACGTGAAATATCAGATGCCTCAGTAAAATTAGTTTTTGAGCCATCAATGCCTAGAGCTAGCTTAATAATCTGTTCAGTAGATTTGGAGCATCAAGCAATATTACTTCTGAACTTAAAGTAAAGGAGAGGGAGAAAAAGACATTGCCTGGATGAATCTGAAGCACCGTTTTGCATAATTGCACTTTTGTAATTCAACAAGCAGCAGACATTTCAGAAATGGAAGCACCTCTCTGTTTACAGAGAGTTTGGCTTTGGCATCAAAGCTTAAGCAAACAATGCCATCCTCCACATATGATGTATCCAGTGTATATAATCTTATTTTAATTAAAAGGCAAGCTGTGTGCCAGCCTCACTGCACCAAAATCAGTGGAAGTTTGTCCACTAAACTTGATGGGTCAGGACTGTGCTTTTTTCTCTTTAATACACACAGTTAGAAGCATAGCTGTCAAGTGTCCCTTATTTGAAGGGACAGTCCCTTATTCCAGCGCCATGTCCCGCTGCTGTCCCTTATTGATGGATGTCCCTTAAATGTCCCTTAAATTTCAAAGAAAGCAGCTCCTCTCCCTCCCTCCCTGCCGGCCAGGGAGGAGGGAGGCTCCAACTGTGTTGCTTGGCTGTGTTGCTCACCCAATAAGAAGTCTAAGAACGAATGGGGGGAAGAGCTTGCATGCCTCGTGTGTGGCTAGTTAATGCAAGCTGAGGAGTTTTTTGAATGCTGGACGCCATTTTGTTGCACGTGCTGCTGCAAACTTTGCAGTGCAAAGCCAGGCCGGGGAGCCATCTTAAGTTGAGGCTGCATAGGCCTTGTGGTGCATGTGATTCAGATTCTATTCAGCTGAACCTCTGGTTACAAAGTTGGTTGGACAGTGTCTCGAAGCTACCAGCATGAGTTTGACCAGACTGCAGGAGGACAGGAAGACTGGAGTGCCTGGAACAGGTGAGGCTGCTGGTCCCTTATTATGGCTGCTGGTCCCTTATTTGCAAGGCTGCTGGTCCCTTATTTTCAAATCTGTAAGTTGACAGCTATGGTTAGAAGGAACTGTGGAAACGATGCACATTTTTAAAAGTTGGGTATGTTTTCATGAGGTATGTAATCTAGGTTCTTTCCACGTCAAACCCTCATGCATGCCATTCCTTTCCAAGAGGCTTTTAACATTTCTACAATCTTGCTCTCAAACACCTACCAGTCTCCACATAATATGAATCAGTTATGAATGGCATTTGCTTTGAAGAGAACATGCAGCTACCAAGGAAGAAGCAACAGGCAATCTTAGCGTCATTAGCTAAGTTTGGTATTCCAACACTACAAAACAAAATGGCCTGAAGCCACATATTCAGATGCCACTTATTCAGAAGTATAAGAAACAGGAATCAGTCAAGCCCCTGTATCATAGAATCATAGAATCATAGAATCATAGAATCATAGAATCATAGAATCATAGAATAATAGAATCATAGAATCATAGAGTTGGAAGAGACCACAAGGGCCATCGAGTCCAACCCCCTGCCAAGCAGGAAACCCCATCAGAGCACTCCTGACATATGGTTGTCAAGCCTCTGCTTAAAGACCTCCAAAGAAGGAGACTCCACCACACTCCTTGGCAGCAAATTCCACTGTTGAACAGCTCTTACTGTCAGGAAGTTCTTCCTAATGTTTAGGTGGAATCTTCTTTCTTGTAGTTTGGATCCATTGCTCCGTGTCCGCTTCTCTGGAGAAGCAGAAAACAACCTTTCTCCCTCCTCTATGTGACATCCTTTTATATATTTGAACATGGCTATCATATCACCCCTTAACCTCCTCTTCTCCAGGCTAAACATGCCCAGCTCCCTTAGCCGTTCCTCATAAGGCATCGTTTCCAGGCCTTTGACCATTTTGGTTGCCCTCCTCTGGACACGTTCCAGTTTGTCAGTGTCCTTCTTGAATTGTGGTGCCCAGAACTGGACACAGTACTCTAGGTGAGGTCTGACCAGAGCAGAATACAGTGGCACTATTACCTCCCTTGATCTAGATGCTATACTCCTATTGATGCAGCCCAGAATTGCATTGGCTTTTTTAGCTGCCGCGTCACACTCTTGGCTCATGTCAAGTTTATGGTCAACCAAGACTCCTAGATCCTTTTCACATGTACTGCTCTCAAGCCAGGTGTCACCCATCTTGTATTTGTGCCTCTCATTTTTTTTGCCCAAGTGCAATACTTTACATTTCTCCCTGTTAAAATTCATCTTGTTTGTTTTTGCCCAGTTCTCTAATCTGTCAAGGTCGTTTTGAAGTGTGATCCTGTCCTCTGGGGTGTTAGCCACCCCTCCCAGTTTGGTGTCATCTGCAAATTTGATCAGGATGCCCTTGAGTCCATCATCCAAGTCGTTGATAAAGATGTTGAATAAGACCGGGCCCAAGACAGAACCCTGTGGCACCCCACTAGTCACTCTTCTCCAGGATGAAGAGGAACCATTGATGAGAACCCTTTGGGTTCGGTCAGTCAGCCAGTTACAAATCCACTGAGTGGTAGCATAGTCAAGACCGCATTTTACCAGCTTCTTTACAAGAATATCATGGGGCACCTTGTCAAATGCCTTGCTGAAATCAAGGTAGGCTACATCCACTGCGTTCCCTTCATCTACCAGGCTTGTAATTCTGTCAAAAAATGAGATCAGGTTAGTCTGACATGACTTATTTTTCAGAAATCCATGCTGACTATTGGTGATCACAGCATTCCTTTCTAGGTGCTCACAGACTGTTTGCTTAATGATCTGCTCCAGAATCTTCCCTGGTATTGATGTCAGACTGACTGGGCGATAATTATTTGGGTCCTCTCTTTCCCCCTTTTTGAAAATAGGGACAACATTTGCCCTCCTCCAGTCTGCCGGGACTTCGCCTGTTCTCCAGGAATTCTCAAAGATGACTGCCAGTGGTTCTGAGATCACATCTGCCAGTTCTTTTAATACTCTTGGATGCAGTTCATCTGGCCCTGGAGACTTGAATACATCTAAACTAGCCAAGTATTCTTGTACTATCTCCTTAGTTATTCTGGGCTGTGTTTCCTTTGCTGAATCATTTGCTCCAAATTCTTCAGGTCGGGCATTGTTTTCTTTATCGGAGAAGACTTAGGCAAAGAAGGCATTGAGGAGTTCAGCCCTTTCTGTGTCCCCTGTTTGCATTTCACCATCTTCTCCTCTGAGTGACCCCACTGTTTCTTTGTTCTTCCTTTTGCTACAAACATACCCATAAAAGCCTTTTTTGTTGCTTTTAACCTCTCTAGCCAGCCTGAGTTCATTCTGTGCTTTAGCTTTTCTGACTTTGTGTCTACACGTGCTGGCTATTTGTTTGAATTCCTCTTTGGTGGTTTCCCCCCTTTTCCATTTTTTGTACACATCCTTTTTAATCTTAACTCAGTTAAAAGTTCTTTAGATAGCCACCCTGGCTTCTTTAAGCACCTTCCATGTTTCCGTCTCATTGGTATTGCCTGACGTTGTGCTTTTACTATCTCCCTCTTAACAAACTCCCAGCCATCATGAACTCCCTTTCCTTTTAGTATTACTGTCCATGGGATCTCACCCAGCACTTCCCTAAGTTTTATGAAGTCGGCTTTCTTAAAGTCAAGAAATTGAGTCCTAGTATGCTTGGCTGCTCCTTTCCGCTGTATAGTAAACTGTATATGTGACCTCATTCCCTTGATCAGTTTATGCACAATCACCAGTCTTTCACGACCAAGGGGTTGTACCCAACTAACCCACTGAAATCAATAGATCTAAGATAATTGTGTTCCCACAGCGAAGACTATGACAAACTGGATGAGGGAAAACCCAGGTAAGGAGCCCAGGCACGGGCTGCTTAAATGATCCAGGCGCAGACCTGAGGGAAGCCTTCCTGATCTATAAGCTCTGCCCCCTGGCCCAACCTGCACCCAAACCTGCACACCCATTTGCCAAACCTGGGTGCAGGTTTGGATCCCACTCCTGATAGGCGGCATGGGCTTATGCCGCCACTGCCCATCCAGTTGGGGCCTTTGGAGGAGCCTCTGCCATCCCGCAATGCCACTGCACTGAGAGGGTGAGCGGACTAACCGTGTTCATTAATTGCAGTGGACCTATTCTGAGTAGGACTAGCATTGGCTACAATCCAAGGCCTCTCTCTCTCTCTCTCTCTCTCTCTCTCGCCAGTGTGGTGCAGTGGTTAAGAGTGGTAGTCTTGTAATCTGGGGAACCGGGTTCACGTCTCCGCTCCTCCACATGCAGCTGCTGGGTGACCTTGGGCCAGTCACACCTCTTTGAAGTCTCTCAGCCCCACTCATCTCACAGAGTGTTTGTTGTGGGGCAGGAAGGGAAAGGAGAATGTTAGCTGCTTTGAGACTCCTTAAAGGGAGTGAAAGGCGGGATATCAAATCCAAACTCTTCTTCTTCTCTGACCCTGTGATCAAGATAACAAAAAGTGTAAAAGGAGATATCCCAATAGCTGGGGAGAAGAGTGTCAGGGACAAGGCAGGAAACAGTATCTACTGGGACAAGTGGGGAGGCAAAAACTCTGTTTCCACTGGGGCAGCAGGGCATGGCCTTATATATTTTGGCACCTGAGGTGAACCACAAAAAGGTGCTTCCCTCTGCCTGGGAAGAAGGGGTGAGTAAAGATCTATATCAGGAACAAAGAAGGAATAAAGATCTATGTTGGGAACAAGGGTGGGAGGAGACCAGCAAGAGGTCGCTGTAGAGGCGGCATGGGGCAGGGGAGCTGCCAAGGAGATGGCAGAGATGGTTTCCAAAGAGTGTGTTATCCTGCTACTGCAAAGGCTGGATCTTGTGCCATGGAACTACCTTGGTCCTTCTCCCTGCACACATATTAAGTTCTCCCCAAAGCTGTTCTGGAAAGTTTGGGTAACCCCAAGTACAGATATAAGGGTCGGCAGGGAGAGGAGATGGGGAAGTTCTGTTGCACTAGAAGAAATTCTTTTGCCAATGGAATGCTACACTTACTGCTACTTTGAGTACAAGCCTGCGTACTTAAGGTCCACTGCAGCTCAGCTCATGTGAGCCTCAGACCCAAGATACTAGACTGAAGTTACTGAATCCCTGACATATAAAGGCTGGCATTGATGCCATCATATATTTTAGAGTCCTTACACTGAGTTTTTCGCAAGTAGATAATGTTAAACATGCAGCCTTTTACTCTAGTATATTCTGCTGCATGGGGTCACAATCAGCCTGTGACTATCAGCTCTCGAAGCTAATATAAAATGTTTCCTTTCAGCAGGTGCGAGCAACTCGCTTGCACTATGGGTTAGAAGTTGCATTTATAAATGTTAAACATGTTATTTGTCAAAAGCTAATAATTTTTGTCAGCATATTAAAAAACGACTGGTGCAATTTTCTACTTCTGGGTGTCACTGCTGTCAGATTAAATTGTTCTCAGGCATGAGGTCTGATTTCTTTCTTGTCAAAAAATTATTCTTGAATTTACTTTTCTATGGAAGATTTTTTAATTTTTTTTAAAAAAACAAACTGTACAGAGAGTGAAGCCAGAGTGCAAAATAGTATTTTATCCTTCAGGAAGTTCATTTAGGGAAGGTTTCAATAAGACAAGGGGAAGGAAAATGGGAAATGACTTTTCCATCGGAGCTGGGTTAATTTTCAGAAATTGAGTTAAAGCTGGAGAATGTGAGGTGCAATGCAATTATTGTGCTACTAATGTGGTACACATCAAGTCCTATGAAGGAAATTGGAGGTGCTATGAGGGAAGAGCACACATTGCTTTTAAACTGCCTGTATGATTCCCTCTGCACATTTTCTACTTTATTTATAGTCATTGTGAAGAATCCTCCTGTTGGCTATGTGAGCACAGAGGTCTATCGTCTGATGCAAAGGTACAATATTGCTCTTTTTTGGATTAATGGGATGAGATCTGCTACCAGTAGCTCAGTGGCAGAGCATATGCTTTTTTGTGGAAGATCTTAGGTGAAATCCCTGGTATCTCAAGTCAGCAACTCAGGTGGTAGAAATGGGAAAGATCCCTGCCTTGGAGGGGGATGCAGCAAGAGAAGACAATACTGGACTAGATGGGCCAACTGTGTAACTCAGTATAATGCTATTTCACATGTTCACATTAATATAGGAAATGCTGCATCTTTGCAGTAATAGATTTACTGTTTTCTTGTTGCCCTCTCTATTCGTCTTAATTATGGGTGCACTGCACCCAACTTCATGGCATCCTGGTTCAAAGTGCTGGCTTTGACCTTCCACCACTTCACCTGCATTTGATGAAAAGGAAAAACAGAGTTGAGTGTCCGTCATCCGCATATTTGTTTGTTTGTTTGTTCATGTGTTTTCATACCTTCCCTTCATCACAAGGTCCTAGAATGGCTTAGACCATATTTGTGGACGCGGAGAAAGCTTTTGACAACATTTCTTGGAGTTTTATGAAGAAGAATCTACAGGGGATGGGGGTAGGTCAAGGCTTTGGAAACGGTATAAGTGCAATTTATTCAGAACAAAAGGCTAAATTAATTGTTAATAACGTGGTGACGGAGGAATTTAAGATAGAAAAAGGGACACGACAAGGTTGCCCAATTTCCCCATTGCTTTTTATATCGGTCCTAGAGGTTTTGCTGAATATGATTAGAAGGGACCAATTGGTTAAAGGTATACAAGTCGGAGCTAAACAGTACAAATTGAGAGCATTTGCAGATGACTTAGTATTGACATTACAGGAGCCAGAATCTAGTACCAAAAGAGTTTTGGAACTGATTCAAGAATTTGGTCAGGTTGCAGGATTTAAACTGAATGTTAAAAACAAAGGTCTTAGAGAAAAATTTAACAGCGATTGAGAGAGAGAGGTTTCAGAATGAGACAGGATTAGCACTGGTTAAGAAAGTGAAATACCTGGGGATTAACATGACAGCTAAAAATGGGAACTTATTTAAAGACAATTATGAAAAATGCTGGACTGAAGTGAAAAAAGATTTAGAAATCTGGTCAAATTTGAAGCTTTCACTGCTATGCCGTATTGCTGCGATAAAAATGAATTTATTGCCTAGAATGTTGTTTCTGTTTCAAACATTGCAAATTTTGGATAAAATGGATTGCTTCAAGAAGTGTCAGAGATATATTTCTAGATTTGTCTGGCAGGGCAAGAAGCCTAGAATAAAATTTAAAATACTAACGGATGCAAAGGAAAGAGGTGGATTTGCCCTGCCAGACCTTAAACTTTATTATGAATCAGCAGCTTTTTGCTGGCTGAAAGATTGGCTGCTTCTTGAAAACACAGACATTTTGGATTTAGAAGGTTTTAATAATGTATTTGGATGGCATGCATATTTGTGGTATAATAAGGTCAAAGCACATAAAGCATTTAAAAATCATATTGTCAGGAAAGCATTGTTTAATGTCTGGATAAGATATAAGGACCTACTTGAAAATAAAACCCCAAGGTGGTTGTCACCGATGGAAGCGAAGGCTCAGAAAAAGCTCAATATGGAGGCCAAATGGCCGAAATATTGGGAAATTTTGGAACAAGAGGGAGACAGATTGAAATTGCAGAGTTTTGAAAAACTAAAAAATAAAGTGCGAGATTGGCTTCATTATTATCAGATAATGGAGGCATATAATTTGGACAAGAAAATTGGCTTCCAGGTGGAAAAATCAAAATTGGAAACAGAAACTGTTAGAACCCAAAACCAAGATTTTGTCAAAGATGTATAACTTGCTGTTGAAATGGAATACTCAGGATGAAACGGTGAAATCTGCTATGATTAAATGGGCACAAGATGTTGGACATAACATAATGATGGCTGACTGGGAACAGTTATGGACCACAGGTATGAGGTTTATGGCATGTAATGCCTTAAGAGAGAATATTATGAAAATGATTTACAGGTGGTACATGACACCAGTCAAGCTTGCAAAAATCTATCATTTGCCTGATAATAAATGTTGGAAATGTAAAGAAACTGAAGGTACATTCTTTCACCTTTGGTGGACGTACCCAAGGATTAAGGCTTTCTGGGAGATGATTTATAATGAAATGAAAAGGGTATTTAAATATACCTTTCTGAAGAAACCAGAGGCCTTTCTCCTGGGCATGGTTGGCCAATTGGTGCTAAAGAAGGATAGAACTTTCTTTATGTATGCTACAACAGCAGCAAGAATACTTATTGCAAAGTATTGGAAGACACAAGATTTACCCACTCTGGAAGAATGGCAGATGAAGGTGATGGACTATATGGAACTGGCGGAAATGACTGGCAGAATCCAAGACCAGGCAGAAGAGTCGGTGGAAGAAGATTGGAAGAAATTTAAAGACTATTTACAGAAATACTGCAAAATTAATGAATGTTAGAATGATGTTGGATTGAAGTTAAGTGGTTTTTAGCAGCAATGTTAAAAGGAATATGTAAAAATGGATCGTTAACAGGTGATAATTTAAAGTTATTATATTTTAAGAAGAGATTAAGATAAAATCAAAGAGGGAAAGGATTTGCTGAATTAACTAACTGAACTGGAATACAAAAAGGGAGGTGTGAGGAGGTCGGGGAAACAAGCAAATGAAAGATAAGACATGGAAAGACTAATCTGTTTTTTAATTGTTTTTATCTTGTATCTTCATTTTTTATTTTTTTCATTTTTCCCCTGTATTTCTTTTTTCCCTTACTTTTGTAATATCTTGAAACTTTAATAAACATCTTTTTTTAAAAAATAGAATGGCTTAGACCAATACAGCTGTACCATGGAAGTTGAATGGAATCCATTCTGGAAGTCTGTTCAACTTCCAAAATGTTCCAAAACCAAAGCCCAACTTCTGATTGGCTGCAGGAAGCTCCTGCAGCCAATCAGAAGCTGTGGAAGCCCCGTCAGACATGCAGGTTATAAAGAACGTTTGCAAACGTTCGACTTTCAAGGTGTTCGGGATCCAAGGTACGACTGTATAACCATGCAGTTATAAAAACAAATAAATACCATGCCCCAAATCTCTGGATGGCATTGCTCCATGGTTTGCTGTGTGTATGCTGTTCACTGTGTGCACTATTAGGATTTACCTCAGAGTACACTTAGGTTCAGAACAGCAAGTGTGTTCCCGGTAATTCCTTCTCAATTATTTCAAGATGGACAGTGTCTTCTTATGCTCTTAAGCAAAAGTTTGTTCAGCGTATGGAAAGAGAGACAGAACTACCACTACCACCACAATGTATCATGTTTGTTGGACTCATTTAGGATTTCCCCCCATACCCATGACTTGTTTGCATCTGATGTGAATCAACTGCATTTCATGTAAAGCAGAAAGGTCACTGCACACCCCATTTACTTACTTATCCTCCATCATATCTGTTTCCCAAGTGACAATCTTCATTAAGGATAATTCCACAGGAAGCATCTTTGAGTAGGTCACTCTCCCTGGGGCATTTATGCAGAGCAATCTGTAGTTACTTATTTTATAGTGCTCAAACAGCCTATAAGGTTCATTGTTTGCACTGAACACTGTAGGGCTTAATTAGTAAATACAACTTCACAGCAAACTGTATTATATAATCCATATGTTCTCAGATAACACAGGGAACTATCAAGCCAGATGAACATAAGCAAAACTCCCTAGTGAAATTAACCGGCATAGAAGAGTAATTATAACAAATGCATGATTAAATTATGTTTGTCCTCATTCTGACTTAAAGGACTAAAATAACAATCTAATTAATATGCCGACATATAAGGCTTAACCTGTTGGCCCTGACCCAAATCTAAATCTAAATAATCACATATGTATTTAGGGACTAGTCTTATTACAGAGAAGATGTCAATATCTGATTTTTAACTTGAATGCTATGAGATTTTTCTGGCCTATTGTCCATGAGCCAGGACTGAAAAATTGGGTGCTTGTTGCTATCTAGAGTGACTGAATGAGGTAACCTTTTAAAAATATAGTCTATGATACCGGAAAATTGTTAGCCATGTTGTATTTTCATAACGAGTAGATTTCACTGAAAGCAACAAAAAACACACATCTTAAAGAAAAGGGTAGGGGGGAGGGGAGAAAAGAAAAAAGCTAAAAAATACACCACATCCACTTGGGGATATAGCTTTTGTATATTTTGTTCAATTAGGCAAAACTAGGTGCTTCCAGGCTTTTAGGCAAGAAAAATTCTGTTCTTTGTTGTGCAAATAAATAAAAAATATAGCTGATTAACATCTTATACCCCTTTTCAATGAGTTTGTGGGAGCGGGTCAGGGGTAATTGGTGCGTGTTTGTGTGTTCTTGTTTTTATCTTGTATTTTGTGCTTTAATATTGTATTTTTATGTTGTGACCCGCCTAGAGATCTGTGGATGAAGGTTGGTATATAAATTTAATATGAATAAATAAAACAAATAAATCAGAGCCTGGAAATGTAAATGATATAGCGTAACCTTTGTGGAAAGCCAATCTGGCTTTGAATTCACTCCCTGCCCTAAATGTAGTGCCACCCTCAGCACCTTTTTCAGACCGTGATTGCTCATATCTGTCAGCATCTCAATGCAACAAGGGCAAGCAGGACTTGCGAAAAGGTTCGGTGAAGGACATGTGAAGCACATGCTCTCCAATATTTGTTATACAGTGCTGAGGTTAAGGCAAGGATAAGGCAAACCATTTACTTGGGAGAAAATGCACATGGGATTTCCAAGGTATTCTCCTGAAGGCGGAGTATTGGGATGTATAAAACAACAAGGTCTTACATAAAGATCCTGCAATATCCCAAGAAGGGAACACATTTAAATGGGAACAACAAGGATGACCTCATTTAAATGATGTGTTTCTCAAAAGGGGAAAAACATAGTCTGCCATCTGCAATATGAAAAAAGAAGTGGGAACTTCTTCTGCTTTTCATACTTCTGATTCCAGACAAGTGTATTCTCTATGGCAAACAGCAAGAAAACAAATGCTAAGCTTTAATCAGAAACATATTGGCCGTGTTGGGGCTTTCAGATCATTGGTCCGTTCCTTAATAATGTCATGCAGATTTCCCATTGGATTATTGATGCAAACCTTTGACTTTGATGTTAAGAAAAGGTTGCAATATATCTCCTTGTTAGGCCGAATTGCAGCTATAAAAATGAACGTTTTGCCAAAGATGTTGTTTTTGTTTCAGGCCTTGCAGATTGTGGACAGAGTGGAATGTTTTGGAAAGTGGCAGAAGGATATCTCTAAATTTGTCTGGCAGGGCAAAAAGCCCCGAATAAAGTTTAAAATACTAACTGATGCAAAGGAGAGAGGGGGATTTGCCCTGCCGGACTTAAGGTTATATTACGAAGCTGCAGCCTTCTGCTGGATGAAAGATTGGATTTTGTTGGAAAACACTGATGTCCTGGATCTGGAAGGCTTTAATAACTCGTTAGGTTGGCATGCGTATTTGTGGCATGACAAGGCAAAAACATATGGAATGTTTAAAAACCATATTGTCAGAAAAGCAATATTTATGGTCTGGAAAAAATACAAAGACTTATTAGAAAGCAAAACTCCGAGGTGGGTATCACCAATTGAGGCCAAAGCTCGGAAAAAACCCAATATGGAGGCCTACTGGCCGAAATATTGGGAAATAATAGAAAATATTGGAGGTAAATGGAGGCTGCAGAGCTTCGAAAAATTACAAAGTATGGTGCAAGGTTGGCTACATTATGCCCAAATTAATGAGGTTTTTAAGCTAGACAAAAAAATAGGATTCCAGGTGGAAAAATCGAAACTTGAGATAGAGCTGTTAGAACCAAAGACCAAGTTATTATCGAGAATGTACAACTTGCTGCTTAAATGGAACACTCAGGATGAGACAGTTAAATCAGCTATGATAAAATGGGCTCAGGACATTGGATATAACATCATGTCAGAAGACTGGGAGAGGTTATGGACCACCGGTATGAAGTTTACTGCATGTAATGCTTTGAAAGAAAACATTATGAAAATGGTATACAGGTGGTACATGACCCCGGTCAAGCTGGCTAAGATATACCATTTGTCCGATAACAAGTGTTGGAAGTGTAAGGAAGCTGAGGGGACATTCTTACACCTTTGGTGGACCTGCCCAAGATTGAAGGCCTACTGGGAAATGATCTACAATGAGTTAAAAAAGGTGTTTAAATACACCTTCCCTAAGAAACCAGAGGCCTTCCTTCTGGGCATTGTCGGCCAGAAGGTGTTAAAGAAGGACAGAACCTTTTTTATGTATGCTACAACAGCAGCAAGAATTCTTATTGCTAAGCATTGGAAGACTCAAGATTTGCCCACACTGGAGGACTGGCAGACGCAATTGATGAACTACATGGAATTAGCCGAGATGACTGCAAGGATCCGAGACCTGGGAGAAGAAGCGATGGAGGAGGATTGGAAAAAATTTAAGGACTATTTGCAAAAGTATTATAAATTATATGAATCTTAAGATGTCGCATGATTCGGAATGTCAGCCCCAGCAATATAAGCAGATTATTTATGAAAGTTGAATTATCTATGGAAGAATCAAAGTTTAAATGGGTAAAAAAGAAACATTGTAAGATTTTTAAAACAATTGGAATATAAGAGATTTAAACTTGAATAGTAATTGAAAATACAAAAAACACACGAAACAAGGTTATAACTTGCTGATAACTTTATTGTCAAGAATGCATTATGGGGAGACGTGGGGAAGTTCGATAGAAATTTGAAATAAGTTGATGAAATGGTCTGGTTTTATTGTCCTTGTTTCTTCTTTTTTCTTTTCTTTTTTTATTTGCCTTTTCGTGTTCCTTTTTTTTGTTTACTTTTTGTTATTGTTATATCTGTAATGTGGAAAAAGACGCAATAAAAATTATTATAAAAAAAAAAAAGAAAAGGTTGCAATATATCGAACATGAGTGGAAAATAGCATGTGTTCACTTAACATTTGTTGAGCTTCAGAAGATGAAAATGGGTAGCAGTTTCACCACAACTTAATTCTTCAGTGAAACTAAGAACCAGAATTTCTGTTGTGCAAAACTCACTTCTGTTATGGGTCAGAAACTCCCCTCCCCACAGGCTTTCCTTCTGCACATGTTTGAGCCTGTTAGTAACAGAGATGTGTGGCCGCCTTAAGCCCTTCTTCATGTGCCTCCCCTGCGAGAGGTTCGGAGGGTGGCAACTTGAGAACAGGCCTTTTCTGCAGTTGTGGAAAGCTCTCCCCAGGGAGTTTTGGTTGGTGCCTTCATTATACACTTCTCTTCCATCAGGCCTGTGACTGATTAACATCTTATAGTCCTTTTAATTGTGTTTGTTGGGGGAGGGTGATGTTGGTTTGTGCTTTTTTGTTTTTCTTTTTATCATGTACTTTGTGTTTTTATATTGTATTTTGTTGTTGTTGTGAACTGGCCTGAGAACTATGGATGAAGGGTGGTATACAAATGAAGAGTGGTTTAAGTCAAACTCTCTTTTAGAAGCTTGCTTCCCCTCTGCCAGGTTAGACTGGCTCAGCTGGCAGTAACTCCACTCTTGAACCAGTATAGATTATGCCCTTTTCCCATGTACAGGATTGCTCCTCTAGTCATGTTCATTAATTTTACTCTGAGTAAAATATAGTTGAATAGCACCCATTATATGGAATCAAGCAGGGGTAGCCTGATACTGTAAATTCCAACTCCCATCAGCCCCAGACAGAATGGCTAATGGTCAGGGATGATGGGAGTTGCAGTCCAAAGCATCTGAACCACAAGGAAGGGCACCATTGTGTGTGCATGTGGCTATTGTTTGCATTTGTGTATTTAGACACCTGAAAACAAACCCACAGAAGTGAACTGTCATGTTATCCCCCAAGCATGGCTTTAGTTGTAAATTTAAAAAAAGTAAAGGACCCCTGGATGGTTAAGTCCAGTCAAAGGCGACTGTGGGGTGTGGCGTTCATCTTGCTTTCAGGCCGAGGGAGCTGGTGTTTGTCCACAGACAGCTTTTCAGGTCATGTGGCCAGCAGTACCAAACCGCTTCTGGCACAATGGGACACTGTGACGGAAACCAGAGCGCATGGAAACACTGTTTACCTTCCCACCACAGCGGTACCTATTTATCTACTTGCACTGGCATGCTTTCAAATTGCTAGGTTGGCAGGAGCTGGGACAGAGCAACAGGGTGTGGGGATTCAAACCTTCAGATTGGCAAGGCTAAGAGGCTCCGTGATTTACCGGTAGACCACAGCACCACCCACATCTCTTTACCTTTACCTGCTTTATTTGTAACAATGGATAAGGGTAATTGAATTAATTCTAGGCAAAAAAGTTTTGCTGTCTTACACTGGGGGTGGGGGAGAGTCAGAGTTGTGCTTTCTTTTGGTTAGCAAAGAAACCATTTTTGTTGTTGTTCTATAAAGAGTTTTCCTACGCTGTCTTCACTGTTTCAGAAAACAAAACCACAGGCCAAGCAATCAATTATGTGTGTTTACAATGCAAACACTAGTGGACAATGGCTATCTAACAGCCGAGTTCTTAATTAGCTCTATTCTCCTTGTCTCCAGAACAACCCTGTTTTCCAAGTGTCATGACAAAATAATTCAGTTGAAGAACTTTATCCTGCCTTAATGAGCCAAGTTTTTAAGTTAAGATTTGAAAAAACTTCCCTCTGGATTTGCAAAAAACCTTACTTTTCCGCTGTGTAAATAAGTATGCTCAGTTTGTAAAAAACCGAAAATCCAACAGCAGTTGTTTTGATGCAGTATTCTAAGTACAAGTTGACACTTCTGAAAGTACCTCATGAGGGTTTAGGGCCTCCACTCAGAAAATGATTGGGCAGTGGTCTCATGCATGGGCAGTTTGGGGAAGTTGTCATCTTGATATTGGAGTTGACCATGAACATGCAAATCAAGGAGATGGCAAATAATGAGGACTATCATATGTCCCTCCAACATAGCCCCAATTTGACCACATGACACTGGCCTTCATATCTTTCTTTCTATCTATCTATCTATCTATCTATCTATCTAGATATACAGTGGTATCTCAGACGTTGAACATAATCCGTTCAGGAAGTCCGTTTGACTTCCAAAATGTTTGGAAACTAAGGCATGGCTTCTGATTGGAAGCCACGGAAGTTGTGTCAGACGTTCGGGTTCCAAAGACCGTTCCCAAACTGGAGCCAAAATGTTCGACTTGCAAGTTGTTCAGGATCCAAGGTACGACTGTATATCATATCTATTACTTAAATAAAATAGTCTCTAAGTGGTTTACAAAGATACAATGCAAGAAAATAAAGAGCAGTTCAAACTATAAAATAAAACTTCAATTAAAGTTGATTTAGTTCCTGGCAATGTAATTCAGCTATAAAATTTGTGACTTTGAAGCACATTTATGCTGATTATGACTCAGGTGAAAGTATGCCATCAGTCTTTTCATAAAGAAAGAGAAGATTGAGAGTTAAGTATTTAGAGAATAGATGTTAATTTCCATGCTGCTCATTACTGCCACTAAAAGAAAGCGCTCTCTACCTCTATTTATTCAAAGCCTAATATTTCATTCTTGAATTTGAGAGAGTTCTAAGTTTCAGAAACATAACCAAGCAGATTCCAGTTGGGCATCTCTCTAAGATGGATGTTTAATTCAGAATCTGTTTATTCTCACTTGAAAATCTCTAGTCAAGTGCTGCTTGCAGACTGTTGCCATATTGTAGGTGGGGTTCAATTCCCTGCCATCAAATTCAAGTTGTGCAATAAAAGTGGATTTGGTGCACTGGAAAATGTGGGTAACTATTGCTTGGTGGGCAGTCGTATCACTTCCCCACAAACAAATTAGAATGAATGCTCGCAAATCAGCCAATGCTTTATAACCTCTCTGCAAGCTTTGGGTGCACCAATCAAGATGGGTGCACAATAAGCACCCATCTGGAAGCAACCTAGTTAAATCTAAAAGTTTTTGAATGCTTAAATTTTAAATCTAAACATTTTCAGATGAACTCTGGGAGTGGAAACAGATCAGCTGACATGGAGGACACCTATGAAAACTCTACGAAAACATGGATTCTAATATTAAAATCATTCCTACATATGAACAATTAATATTTTATGTATCCAGTGTCATCTGAAACATCACAACACTTGGAACTTCTCTAATTTCAGCTGGTTATTCCAGAAAGCTGGAGCAGCAACTCTAAAAGCCTGGGTCCTAATATAAGCTACACACACCTCTGGGGCATGTGGTAATCTTCACATTGTCCTATTTGAAGAGTTCACCAGGGATATATGGGGTGAGGTGGTTCCTTGCACAATATATATCTCAACACTAGATGATTTAGAGTAGATTACAAAAGGATAGCTTCACCCCTTAATTAACCCTCTTTGCAAATCGCTAAGCGCTAAAAGAAGTCTGCTACAAGTCATGGTGATTACCCTTGGCACAGGTGTTTAGCAGCTGCTTGAGAAAAGCACCATCATTAAAGATAGGAAGGGGAGCCCGCAAAACTTCAGAACATGAAGATTTGTAATTTATTGGTTAACGTAGCTGAAAATCAAGACTTAGTGATGATCCCCTACAGAATCCTGAAGCAACTTGAGGGTCCTGGTTAAGAAATAGAAAACATGACAGGAAATGCTCAACATACTAGTAAATTGATCATGAGTTTTCTTTTTTCTTTTTTTAAGACCAGGGATTTAGGTGTGAATTCTACATGGGGATATTTGAGAAATTTTGATATGAGTTGACTAACCTGATCTAGAAAATTGTTGCAGTTTGTGTGTTTGTGGTTCAGGAACAGAAATTAGTTTATTCACATCATTGTTCTTTTCAAGTAATTAGTAATGGGGGTTTCCATATTGTTCTGATGTTTCTTTTACATTGAAAGTTTTATAAGTTAAATAAATAGTTAAGTAACTTTTGTCAAATAGTGAGTGGTGAGACTACAGTTCCCAGAATTCCTTGAGGGTGGGTTGTGCTTTGAATATTTCTTAAATGTGTGCTATATATGCAGCCACAGAGACATGGTTTTCTCTCTGTGAGAAATCTATTGCTATGGCATTGAAGACTGCACTAGAAACTTAATGGAGGAGCAGGATCTGTTGTGGTGTTAATGCCGTGAGCCCTTCATCTAATGCTCAGCATGTAAACATGTGTAAATAGTACTTCATATCACAGAAACCTTATATCATTCCAATGTCTCATTGCTCAGAGATTGGGGTGTGTGCAGCAATCTTAACTTCGAATTTGATAGATACATGGGCAGATAATAGGAGGAACGGAATGCAGCTGCCATCTAAGCTTTTGTGTCTTCCTCTTCTTGGTATGAGTTAAACACCAATTTCTCGCATGCGAATGAGGCACAGAAGGAGCATGGGCACAATACTTCCAAACAAAGTTGTGCTGCCACTCATGCTCTTCCTTCTGGAACATTATTTCCACCCGCACATTCTGAATCAGATTTCTCTGGAGGATTCTTCTTGAAGCAAAATCAACAGCGTTATTCACAGTCCGTCTCTTTTGCTGAGATAATTATGCATCACGATGAGTTCCACAGCCATCTTTCCTTCATTTTCCCCCCTGTTCTAAATTACTTGTTGAAAATGCCCCTTCTTCTGTGTGACTGGAAAGAACATGCTGCTGTGTTTCCTTTCTGCTGAAGAGCTAATAATGAGAAAATATTATGTCTGTCTTTGGCAACTAGAGCTCCCGAGAGAAATCTAAAGAGCCGTTTCCTCTAGCATCTCATTACATCGGGGAACCTTTATCATTTTTTAAACTTACTGTAAAGATTTTTTTCTTCCTCTGTGTAGTTTTGAGATGTTTGTTTCCAAACTCCACTTTTAAGAAAACAACAGCTCGGTCCCTCTGACAGAAACAGGGTATTGTCACCTTTCCACTATTTAATGTGAAATTTGGGAGAACCCATCTTGTAAATGGATTTCACCTTGCCCCTGGGTGATATTTGTCACAGACATTTATACTATTCACTCATGTGAAAAAAGGTACACTATTTTTGTTAACACTTTAGAGCAGAATCCTAGGGTCGCTGAGGAACCACCCTAGAGGTCATATGGTTTTGGAGATCTCCCTCTCCACAGGCAGAGACAGAGGTCTCTCTGTTGCAGCTGCAGAAATCTCCAAGGCTAAACCTCCTTCACTGTCTGCTCCCTCATGGTGGAGAATGCAAAAGAAAAACAAAAAAGGAAGCATCCTAGGGACATCCTGGGCCAAGCTTTGAATACACTGGCTTTGGGTTCACATGGGAAGTGGGTAAGGTCTGCAGCTCAGTGGTAGAATGTTAGGGTTTAGCTGCAGAAAGTCCTAATATTTCCAGGTAGGGCTGAGGGTGACCCACTCTCTGGAACCCTGGAGAGCCACTTCTAGTAAGTACAGACAATGTTGAGCTAGACAGACCAATGGTTTGATTCTGTATAAGTTAGGTTCCTATTTTCAAAGCCCGCTTATTGTCCTGATATGCCCTTGGCATGGGAAGAAAGGTACAGTGGTGCCTCGCAAGACGAAATTAATTCGTTCCGCAATTCTCTTCGTCTTGCGGGTTTTTCGTCTTGCGATGCACGGTTTCCCATAGGAATGCATTGAAAATCAATTAATGCGTTCCTAGGGAAACCACCTTCAGGCCAGGTCCGGGGATTTGGCGGGCGGCATTTTAAAATCGCCCCGGACAGCGGAGGACTTCTCCGCTGTCCGGGGCGATTTAAAAGCCCCTGGGAAGGCAGGCAGGGGGGAGCAAAGACTTTCGCCCCCTGCCCGCCTTCAGAAGGTGTTCCCACCCCCCCGCCCGGCTTCGCAGCAGCGCTACGAAGCCCGGCAGCTGGGGCAGCTGTTCCCGCCCCCCTCCCCCCTTCGGAACATCGTTCCGAAGTGGGGCGGCTGGGGCAGCTGTTCCCGCCCCACCTCCCCACTTCGGAACATCGTTCCGAAGTGGGGCGGCTGGGGCAGCAGTTCCCGCCCCACCTCCCCACTTCGGAACATCGTTCCGAAGTGGGGCGGATGGGGCAGCTGTTCCCGCCCCACCTCCCCCCTTCGGAACATCGTTCCGAAGGGGGGCGGCTGGGGCAGCAGTTCCCGCCCCCCTCCCCCCTTCGGAACATCGTTCCGAAGTGGGGCGGATGGGGCAGCTGTTCCCGCCCCACCTCCCCACTTCGGAACATCGTTCCGAAGTGGGGCGGCTGGGGCAGCTGTTCCCGCCCCACCTCCCCCCTTCGGAACATCGTTCCGAGGTGGGGCGGATGGGGCAGCTGTTCCCGCCCCACCTCCCCCCTTCGGAACATCGTTCCGAAGTGGGGCGGCTGGGGCAGCTGTTCCCGCCCCACCTCCCCACTTCGGAACATCGTTCCGAAGTGGGGCGGCTGGGGCAGCTGTTCCCGCCCCCCTCCCCCCTTCGGAACATCGTTCCGAAGGGGGGCGGCTGGGGCAGCTGTTCCCGCCCCACCTCCCCCCTTCGGAACATCGTTCCGAAGTGGGGCGGCTGGGGCAGCAGTTCCCGCCCCACCTCCCCACTTCGGAACATCGTTCCGAAGTGGGGCGGATGGGGCAGCTGTTCCCGCCCCACCTCCCCCCTTCGGAACATCGTTCCGAAGTGGGGCGGCTGGGGCAGCAGTTCCCGCCCCACCTCCCCCCTTCGGAACATCGTTCCGAAGTGGGGCGGCTGGGGCAGCAGTTCCCGCCCCACCTCCCCCCTTCGGAACATCGTTCCGAAGTGGGGCGGCTGGGGCAGCAGTTCCCGCCCCACCTCCCCCCTTCGGAACATCGTTCCGAAGGGGGGCGGCTGGGGCAGCAGTTCCCGCCCCCCCTCCCCCCTTCGGAACATCGTTCCGAAGTGGGGCGGCTGGGGCAGCTGTTCCCGCCCCCCCTCCCCCCTTCGGAACATCGTTCCGAAGTGGGGCGGATGGGGCAGCTGTTCCCGCCCCACCTCCCCCCTTCGGAACATCGTTCCGAAGTGGGGCGGCTGGGGCAGCAGTTCCCGCCCCACCTCCCCCCTTCGGAACATCGTTCCGAAGTGGGGCGGATGGGGCAGCTGTTCCCGCCCCACCTCCCCCCTTCGGAACATCGTTCCGAAGTGGGGCGGCTGGGGCAGCAGTTCCCGCCCCACCTCCCCCCTTCGGAACATCGTTCCGAAGTGGGGCGGCTGGGGCAGCAGTTCCCGCCCCACCTCCCCCCTTCGGAACATCGTTCCGAAGTGGGGCGGCTGGGGCAGCAGTTCCCGCCCCACCTCCCCCCTTCGGAACATCGTTCCGAAGGGGGGCGGCTGGGGCAGCTGTTCCCGCCCCCCTCCCCCCTTCGGAACATCGTTCCGAAGTGGGGCGGCTGGGGCAGCTGTTCCCGCCCCCCCTCCCCCCTTCGGAACATCGTTCCGAAGTGGGGCGGATGGGGCAGCTGTTCCCGCCCCCCCTCCCCCCTTCGGAACATCGTTCCGAAGTGGGGCGGATGGGGCAGCTGTTCCCGCCCCCCCCTTCGGAACAGCGTTTTAAAATGCTGGGGGTCGGCAGCGAACGCTTTGCTCCCGCCCGCCAGCATTTTAAGATCGCCTGGGGCAGGCGGGGGGGGAGGCAGGCGGGGGGAGCAAAGACTTTTGCCCCCCGCCGGCCTTCAGAAGAGGTCCTCTTCTGAAGGCCGGCTGTGGGCGAAAGTCTTTGCTCCCGACCGCCAGCATTTCCCTATGGGCTTTCGTCTTGCGATGCAAGCCCATAGGGAAATTCGTCTTGCGAAGCGCCTCCAAAACAGAAAACCCTTTCGTCTTGCGGGTTTTCCGTCTTGCGAGGCATTCGTCTTGCGGGGTACCACTGTACACCAATTCTAGAATGGGAGACTGGTTTTACCTCCTATTGAGACCTATGGAAAGAAAGTCTTAGAATAATAAGTCAAAGAGAAAGAGGGAGAGGAAGAACTGGCAACCCACACCTTCCACCCTGCCAGCACAAGCTTGGCAGGATTTTGGACTTGGTGTTCCATTGCTTAGCTTCTGTCTCTCTGCCCTTTGAATTACTCTACCCATGAATGTTCTTTTCTTCTGCAACACATATAATAAACAATGCACAACAGGAAGGAGAGAAAGGGTTGGAGAGAGGTGGCAATTTCCCCTTATAAGGGGCAAGGATTACTTAGGGGACACATCAGTAATGGCTCAAATGCACACCTCAAGCTCTTTTATATAATAAGGTAAACAAGACTCTCTCTCCCTCTAAAGTACGACAAACTAGTGTTTATTGGGAAGCATCATCATATCAATCTTAGCCACTATCCAAATGAAAATCATAACAACATTGTAAAATTGGGCATCGTTGTTTTGCATCAGCCATCATTGTTCCAGTCATCCACCACAATCACAGAACAGTTGTTAAAGAGATAATTTGCATCAAATTTGTTGCTGTCGTTTGAATTGTTTATCTCCTTAATCTGCAGCTACTATGGCTATTGTTTGTTTTAGAGGTGAATCATCATTGTCAGTAACTTTCTTCTGCTGACTTTTCTGTGTGAGCAGAATTTCAGCATCCCCCACCTCTGTTGTATGACAGAAAACTCAAACCTATCTTTTTGGAAAGCACAAGTAAAATCAGTACCATAGAGGTGTCTGTCTCCCAGCCCACTCCAAGATAAACACTGTGGACTTTTTGCACAATGAAATGTGCTTCTGACTTAGTCCTTGTTTTCATTTTTGCTTAAAGGTGACAAAGGATGGTCTCTTAGGAGCTATACTGAAGCAGATTCTCAACAAGCTTTTCTTTTCTTTCCCTTACATTGACAGGTTGTTTGGCAGCACGTCAGTCTTTATTGAAAACAGGACTCTGCCGTTTCACATTTCTATTTTGTTCGCTTCCTGCAGCCAACAAAGCTGCTCCTGAACATCACTAGCTCAAAACTACCAGCAGAAAGTATATGTGCACCTCAAAGAATGTGTTAACTTTACCTACAGATATGGATGGAAGAGAAATTGGATACAGTTCACATTCATAAGCAAACCAACCTAATTCACAGTTCCCAAAGCAGCATGTGAACCTAAAAAACAGCCATCCTTTGAAATTCACACTTCTCTGAATTTTGCAATGAAATTCTACAGCCAAGTGCAAAAATGCATTTACTGGGGCAAAGTGTTCCTTAAAATACACACATTAGTGAAAACATACAAAAACAACATATTTTATGGAAAATTCCTTTGCAAAACGTGCATAGGCAGAATTGCATACAAACATGTCTTTATGAAGAGAAATTCACAACTAAATGCTGATGAATTTCCATGAGGATTGGCAAAATCAGAAACTGGGAAAAGCTGAAACTGGCACATCTGTGCTTTCCTGAAGGGAAAGCTGTTGCTTTAAAGTTTGTGCTCATCTAGTCACTAACATGGAAGCAAATGGCCACACTATATACCTACTTTATACAGTGGTACCATGGTTCTCAAACTTAATCCGTTCCGGAAGTCCGTTCCAAAACTAAAGCGTTCCAAAACAAAGGTGCGCTTTCCCATAGAAGGTAATGCAAAACTGATTAATCCGTTCCAGACTTTTAAAAACAACCCCTAAAACAGCAATTTAACATGAATTTTACTTTCTAGCGAGAGCATTGATCCATAAAATGAAAGCAATAAACCATGTACTGCAGTCACACAATCAATCAGTGAGTAGCTGAACTGGGTTCCACACATTCACAAAAAAAGAGCCACAAAAACACAAAATAAATAGCAAAAACAGACAGACCTCAGCATAACACTCAAAACGGAAGTGTGGCACTCAAATCGGAAGCATAACACTCAAAATGGAAGTGTAACACTCAAAATGGAGCACGTTTGGCTTCTGAAAAAAGTTCGCAAATCAGAACACTTACTTCCAGGTTTGCAGTGTTTGGGTTCCAAGTTGTTTGAGTACCAAGGCGTTTGAGAACCAAGGTACCACTGTATCCCTGGCCCAAGAGTGCACTTTTTTTCTTATTTATCTTGGATTTTTCATTTTCTGTAAATGCAAGAAAGGCAAACGTAGAAACTATGTTGCTTCATATGTAATATAGCCTTGGCATCGCAAATGAAAGAAACAAAAAACAAACAAACACACCAACGTGCAGATACGGTATTCAGACAATTACCAAACACACAGATGGATTACTGAACTTTGTATGTAATAGGCAGTCCCTGAAGGTATTGCTGAAAAATATAACTTGTTGAAGTAAAAAAAAAAAAAAAATCAATAACGATGGAAGTCAAAAGGGGGAACATTCATTACTCTGCCTTCAGTTCACAGTATATGCATGAGCAGTGAAGCCTCCAGCCTTTGTGAAGGACTCCTATTGACAGGCGAGAGAGTCTGAACTGCGGATGGAGAGGTAGCTTGGCTGGGTTACTATGGGAAGAGAAGTCTCAGGCTGTTCCATTATTTATGCATGTGAGAAGCAAGGCAGGAACAATGAAACCTTGTTTCTGATGATACTCCTATTACAACACACTTCCTACTTATTACCATCCCAACCCCCCGACTCCCAAAAAATGATTACTGCAAGCAGGTTTGCTTTTCCAAACGGACTGTTGTGTCATTTGGGTCTTACTCTAGAGTTAAATACAGTTGTACCTCTGGTTGCGAACGGGATCCGTTCCGGAGGCCAAATTGCAACATGAAAGGCCTGCAACCTGAAGCGCCATATCTGCGCAGGTGCGTGGCGTGATTTGGTGCTTGTGCACATGCGCGAAGCGTTATTTAGTGCTACTGCACATGCACGAGCTGCAAAGCCTGGAAGTAACCCTTCCCAGTACTTCCGGGTCACTGCGGGATGCAACCTGAAAAAACGTAACATGAAGCAAATGTAACGTGGGGTTATGATTGTACTTTCATGCCTGCTACTCAAGGTTAAAAAGGTAAAGAGACCCCTGACCATTAGGTCCAGTCGTGGCCGACTCTGGGGTTGTGGCACTCCTCTTGCTTTATTGGCCGAGGGAGCTGGCGTACAGCTTCTGGGTCATGTGTCTAGGCTTGTTGACACGTCACACAAAACACAGGTACATGCTGTTCCTACACATGTACAAGTGTTTGGGTGAAATAGTGTACACTTGTTGAGGTGTACGGCTAAATTATGTGTGCAGGTATTGATACCGCACCTTTGTTGGATGGTACATGTGAGCAAGTGTACCAACAGACTATTTGTGTATGCAAATAGTTGTCTCCAGACAAATAAATATCTTCAGAACAACTACGTATCTTCGCTTCCTCCAGTATTATTAGCTAAAATAATGTTACTGTCTTTCAGTTACTAGTTCTAGAGGGAAACTGTATACATGTTGAGGCAGAATGAATTAAATAGGATTTAATAAGCGCTCAACACTATATATATATATATATATATATATATATATATATATATATATATATATATATATTCTTACCAAGTGGAATCTAAGCTGGAACAGATGTGAGTGACTTTATCTGCCAAATGCCTTGGAAGCAAGTAGTCACAGCAGGCCTCCAATGGCATAATGTCATCATTTTGAGAGGACAGGTATAAAGGTCTATTCAGTGCCAGAAAGAGCTCCACTGGATGGCTTTGCATAATTGTGATGGGGACAGAATACATTTCCAGGCTTCCTTATTAAATGTGTCCTTATAATATGCCATTTTAGATATATACATCCAAGGGGGAAATAGTATTTATCTAAAGAGGTACCTTCAATTAAACTGTCAAGACAATGAACCAAATAATAATCTAAAATTTGTTCCATTTGAAAAGTGTTCTGAATTTTTTATTTAGCCTATATACTGATTGAGCTGTATAAAAGAAGAATACTCTTTATTTTGGCAGGGGAAAGGGAAGTGCTATAGAAGAAAACAACATTGGCATCCAACATAAATAACAGATACTGTTCTGTAGGGACTAAGCAAAAGATCTTAGATTAGGAGTTGTTGTACCAGATCTTCCCATCCCTTCTCAGCACAAAATGTCAGACCACATGTCTGCACATGGCACATGACTGTATTGCATGTAGTGCTAAGTAAATAGTTCAATTAGCACACTGTTTTCTCCTTGCACAACACAAATTTCCTCCCTCTCCTCCCACCATGCCATCTTAAATCTGTTGCAGGGGCTCTCTCAACTCTCTGGAAAAATGGGGGGGCAGGAGAAGGGGGAAGTCCTGGTAAAGTTTAGTTGAATGCGACAGTTTGACTTCACCCCTGGAAGCACACTCCGTTGTCTTTTGAGACAGGTGGATGCCAACAAAAACTTGAATATGCAAAAAGACGATCGCTATATAATTTGAATATAGCTACTGCATTTACTGAAACAACAGAATGCTGTGAAACAATGCAAAACTGGGAGATTAGTTTCAAAGAATTATGAAGTATAGATCTTGTCTTGCTGGCTGGACATAGAAATGTACCCTACTATTGAAGGCATAGGTGAAATCTGAGTACTTTATCCAGCGGAGTTTGGTTGTTTTTTTCCATGATAGGGTGAGAGATTTCATCCAGGAGGTCAAGCTATAATAAAAAGGTTCTAATAACAGCAGGATCCAATTGATTTGTTAAAAGAAATGACCTGCTCTGAGAAATATCCTTCTATTTTCAGCCTGCTTCCAGCAAATAACAATTAAACATTAAAATAAATCAATGTTTCCAAATCTTCTCAGAGATAATAATTACCGCAACTATTTCTTACATGTAACTTGAAATTCCCTTTGATATTGGCTTGAGGAACGAAGCCATTACGATTATTAATGGATGTTGAGCAACCTTTAGAATTGCACCACCTGAGCTTAGGTGAATTTACACCTTCTCTTAAAGAAAACCAATTACTTTTCTGAGTTATTTTTTTTCTAACACACCGAGCTCTGACTTCACTCTTGTGGAACCCTGTGAGGAATCTTCTTCATTTTCCTATTTCAGTTTCAATATTTTCTACTGCAGAAATGTTGTTCAAGAGAGCCTCATGCTTTTGTTCTAAAGGACATTAGATGAGTGATAAATGGCATCCTGTCAGCTGATCTCTCCATCCTAGATTTCTGATCCTACACTTCTAAGGCTAGTTCTCTAATTCCAGCTGATTTTCATCATGTTGCCATACTGGGCTTCAAGAAAGCGAGACTATGAAATGTAATGAAATCACACGGCAGGGAGCACAAAATACTTTCTGTGGGATTTACTATGACTTGCACTATATTGCGTATGTGAAAGATCTATGCCTTGCTTGAAAGCTCGCTGGAGTAAAAATCATCAGACCCTTCCAAGACAGGGAAAAAGTCATAAAAGGCAGGGGAAAGTCATAGGGCTGTTGAAACCAGGCCTAGACTTGTCACCAGCTGGTCTCTCCTTTTCTTGTTTGAATTTCAGACTTATGTGCTGGGGCAGGAGAGTGAGTAGGTGGTGCTGATAATAGAATCATAGGTTCACAGGCTCGTAGAGTTGGGACCTTATGGTCATCTAGTCCCTGCAGTGCAGGAATCACACCTGGTGATCTGCTTGAAGTTACCCTTTGGTGAAAAAAGACACATGGTTTATCCAACACTGTTGTTACATTTGTGTAGCAGGACTCCCCTGTCTTTCCCCTGCAGCCCCCCTGCATCCTTAGATCTGTTGCAAATTGTTAGGGGACTTTCCACAGCATGTTTTAGGCATGTGCATAGAGAGGAAGTGGGACACTGGCATAGCGTGGTTGTTCGGGGTGCACACAGACAGTTGCCCTGGGTGCAAAATGGTTAAAGGTAAAGGTAAAGGGACCCCTGACCATTAGGTCCAGTCGTGACCGACTCTGGGGTTGCGGTGCTCATCTCACTTTATTGGCCGAGGGAGCAGGCGTACAGCTTCCGGGTCATGTGGCCAACATGACTAAGCCACTTCTTGCAAACCAGAGCAGCTCATGGAAACGCCGTTTACCTTCCCACCGGAGCAGTACCTATTTATCTACTTGCACTTTGATGTGCTTTCGAACTGCTAGGTTGGCAGGAGCAGGGACTGAGGAACGGGAACTCACCCCGTCGCGGGGATTCAAACTGTCAACCTTCTGATCGGCAAGTCCTAGGCTCTGTGGTTTAACCCACAGCGCCACCCGCGTCCCTTGCAAAATGGTTAGGGGCACAGAATTTCAACACCTAGTGTTGCCTCAATACAGCTGCGCACTTCCGTTGAAAACTGCTTCTCCATGAGAACCAGGAAATGACCTCTCCAGACAATGGAACGACTCTTCTTATCTCTGTGGCTGTCATCTCTTGGGTGATGCAGATTGTGTTAGACAGCTGAATGTGCATGCATACTCCATTAGTTTCCCTCCTTCTCCCATTGTCCCCCTCCCCCCACGCAGCCCCAGCAGCTGGTAACCCACGCTATGCCAGTGAACTGGGAGTTGTGTTGTGTGAGAAGAACTCACACATGCAGCATTGGATACAACTCCCTCACCCTTGCACATTCATATGTAACACGACCAAGACTTGCAACTAAAATATAGTTCCTGCCCTAAACCTTGGAATGCCCTTCCTCAAACTTGATGTGCTCTGAAGCAAAATTCCAGGGATGGTTTTTTCCTGAAAATCTCAGTGTTGAGCTTATCAGCAAGGATATGTTTCTAATTATGCTGCAGAAATATAGTACAGCATGGGGCATGGCTCTCTCACACATTTCTTTTTCTTTGCATGTAATTGTGCTTAGAATTTATTGGGCTCCCCTGCTTTAAATTGATAGTGCACAAGTGGTTCAGGCACAGGTGGGAAAGGAGCAGTCCAATGTGAGCAAGACCTGAAACCTATGAAACCTATGAAAGGAACTGCTCTTCCACCCCTAATTATAGACACCAGCAGTGAGGCTGCTGCTAGGGTTTCCAGGTTTTCGTCCATCCGGTACCTGCCCCATGAAAAAGACGTGAGTTGCCAATTAGGGATTCAACTCTTACATTCCTGCTTCTGTAAAATTCAAATTTTTGCCCCATGGTAGGAATTAGAGGTGTATGTAATGGAACTGGTGGACATAATAAGTGAGAGGCATAACCTACTCCCAATACCTGGCAAGCAGTGCTGAGCGAGTCCATCCTGATTTGGTATTAATCATACATATTTTAAAATCATGTCCTATGACCAACTCTGCCAGGATACTGAAGGATATGCAGTGCTATAGCCAATGTATACACTTGGGTACACATTCTGATGTACCATTAGATTCACATCAGATTTATGCTTGCAATTCCTGAACCAGCAACCAAGAACTTTGCTAGTTTTGAGGAGCTGTGTGCCCTCTATTTTTAGGTTTCCCTGGAATCAGATAACTGTTGTCTTCTACCTGATTTTCTGAATATTTTCTGTATGTGGCTACACAGTTACCTGATATATGACAGCTGCATTTATTGATTTGGCTGTATGTTTGTTATTGTATTTTTTCCAATTGTTGTCACCTGCCCTGAGATCACTGGTGATGAAAAGTGAGAGAGACATTCTGTAAATAAAGAAATAATAACTTCTGACCTTCCTTTTTAGGATATACAGTTCTGGCAATAAACTGGGTGGGTGTGCTTTGTGGGGGGGGGGGGGAAATGGTCCCCTTGGTGGGTCAACACTGACTTGCAGGCTAAAGGTTCTCCACTCCTGTTCTATGGGGACACCTGGACCACAACCTCTGAGGCATTCCAAGTGCTTACGTGTAAGGAAAGCAGAGCAGGATGGCTGCTCCTAAGTAGGGAAATGGGAAATATTAACTTGGCATTGATTGGGAGCTACTGATGAAAGGCACTAAGGGGAAGGGTTGAGGAGAAAGCCCCTGCAGTGCTGAAATGGACCAAAGGGAAAGTCAGGGATGAGGAGCTGAAGGACAAGGCAGGTGCTCCCTACCCCCACCCCAAATATCTTTTCCTTTGAGGCTGCAGGGAATGATGTGAGGCAAGGGCTTCCTGGTCCTCCCAGCCTTTATCTCCCACAATGGAAAGCTTGGATAATGCTATACCTCCAACCCCACAGCATGCTAATCATTGCCTGCGTTCCCTATGGTCTGGAACAAAAAAAGAAGTGGGGGCATGCTGTAATCACAAGATATTTTCCTCCCAAGAGTCATATGTCTAGCCCATTTCTCCCAACTCAATTTCCCAGAACAGCCCAAATTGAAATTGAATTAATTAGACCAATAGAATTTTTTTAATGCCTTTTCAGTGATTCTCTTTGTAGCTATATAATTTTAATATGCTTTAAAATATTTATGCCCTGAATTCCTCACTTAAAAAGACAAATTCTACCAGACTCGGTCACATTCAGGTCATTGGCATTAGGAGCAGCGGATCTTGATTTCATCACCACTGAAAATGTTGGAGGTCAAACTGGAGCCTTATTTTTGTTATGAGAAGAATAGTAGGAATAATAATAATAATAATAATAATAATAATAATAATAATATGCACACCATCTCCTTGTAAGATAGGAGGAAGCCGGCACGTAGAAATCACTCCCCCATAAAGAGTTCAGTGTACTCTTCACCAAGATAGGAACAATTTTTTTCTTATGGTTGCAATTTGTTTTAAACTGTTTTTAATATTAGAATGTAAACTGTTGTGACCTGCTCTGGGACTCTGCTTTATAGGACTAGGTGAAAGCCTATTGCTCCTCGTTCAACCTAATTGCTGTGGGGCTGGTAATTGCAATGCAACTCTCTGGCCATCTGCAACGGTTATCCTGCAGAACAGCAGACACAAAGTCAGCACTTCCCAGTTCCAGCGACCTGTGATTGTGGTGCATAGACTAAAGTGTCTGGGTCACACTGCTCGGATCCCTGATCACTTTAACAATGATTCATGCTCCAGATTTCTGTTTTTAGTGATAGGAAAACTTCCTCCAATTTTCCTCAGAATGCATTTCCCCCCTTAGGAGAATTCTTGGAAAAGAAAACACAGATAAGAGGAAGATTGCTGCTTCCTAGTCGTCCCTTCCAAGCAAACATATCTTTGTGAAGGCCGGGGTATGTGAAGTAGTAGTAAAGAGAGCTTGAGTTGGCTTCTTCATAGCCAGTCGATGAACAGGCCCTGGAGAGAGATTGCTGGAGACATGCGCAGCCTGATTTATTTGGAGAACCACTATTAGCCAGTGTAGACAATACCAAGCTACAGAGACCAAAGGTCCTATGTCCCCCAAAGCAGTTTCTTATGTCCTAGACACACCTCATGCAGCTTTGACGGGAACAGTGCCCAGGGGCACCGAGGCCAGCTACATGGTCTCTCCTGAATCCACTGAGTTCCTATACCAGTTCTTCCTCCCCTTTGCAAGAGCAAATTTCTTGAGAAAGATAAAATGGCGATATTGGCAGCAACAGTGCTAAACCCTGTTTCAAGCTGTGCCTTAATTCAAATGGGTCATGGCCCTAGCTAATAATGAGGAGTGGATTTATGAACTGGGTCACAGCCCAACTAATAATGAGGTGTAGATTTTTCGACTGGGTGGGTTGTTTTTCACTGTTGTTCCAAAATTCACTACCGTTACTATCTGTTAGTGTTTGAAGCATTAATAGCCAAGAACTGGAGATGCAACTGATGCTACACTAGAGTTCAACTTAAGCTTCCATGAAAATCTAGACATAAAATGAATTTATAATATTTAAAACATTCCAGTTTACTAACGGTGTTATGCTATGCAATGTATCTTCTTCTACTGCAGTGTATCTTCAATGGGGCTTAAAGGTAAAGGTAAAGGTACCCCTGCCCGTACGGGCCAGTCTTGACAGACTCTAGGGTTGTGCGCTCATCTCACTCTAGAGGCCGGGAGCCAGCGCTGTCCGCAGACACTTCCGGGTCACGTGGCTAGCGTGACGAAGCTGCTCTGGCGAACCGGCACCAGAGCAGCACACGGAAACGCCGTTTACCTTCCTGCTATAAAGCGGTACCTATTTATCTACTTGCACTTAAGGGTGCTTTCGAACTGCTAGGTGGGCAGGAGCTGGGACCGAACGACAGGAGCTCACCCCGCCGCGGGGATTCAACCGCCGACCATGCGATCGGCAAGTCCTAGGCACTGAGGTTTTACCCACAGCGCCACCCGCGTCCCTATTCAATGGGGCTTACTTGCTTGTAAATCTGATTAGGATTGCAACCTAAATAATCTCTCCTGAAGTGGATTTCTTAAGGATAAATTGAATAGCAGAGGCCATGCTGAAGATATGGGACAGTATGGGTTGTATCCAACATTAGTCAAACTCAGATTAAAACTATTTGGTGGAAACCTATCTAGTGATACGGATAATGTTTTGACAGTACGTCATTTCTGCTTCTCCCCGTCTTCCCCCCAGCCCCCTCCAGTTTGTTTCCCCCAATCCTCTGGAGCAGATCTGGAGAGGGGACAGGGCACACACAGTGGGAGGAGAGGGAGAAAAGTCCCGTTGTGCAAGCAGAAATCATTGCACTGATGGGATATGATAGTAAAATACCATCCAGTGAAATTATTTGGCATGGCACTGGGCTCATCCACACTTACCTTTTGCCCAGCATTTTCTATGCACAGGTCTGAGGGCTTTTAAAAAAAGTTTGTCATTCCACTTACCCCAGGAAAACCCTATCTTTACTGCTGAATCAGAGCAAACAGCAATTTTGGGTCTTCATTGGATTGCCATTTGCTCCGATTCAGCACTAGAGAGCGGGCTTTCATGGGGAAAGTACCAACACACACACACACACACACACACACACACACACACACACACACAAACACATACACAAGCTTGGACCTGGACTTAGAAAGCCTGGACCTGTGCCTAGAAATGTGGAGCAAAGGTAAATGGATTAGCTCTAAATTAGGCCTACTCTTGGTTTCAATGGGTCTACTCTATTTTCAATGGGTCTACTCTGAACTAAGATGGATGCAATGTCATGCTTCTTTACACACACACACACACACACACACACACACACACACCATTTTAAACCTTTTCAATAGTTGAGAGAATTGGGCATTGCTTCCACATCTCAAATAAATCCACAACACCTAAGTACACCTTAACTTCAGTCTAGGCTTTTTCATAGCCGATTTATGAAATGTTAAATTGCTTTCCTTCTCCTGCTGAGTCATGCTGCTTTATTGTACTAATAGTAAGTCCTAAATATGAATACAATGATATTAGTTTTGTTTTCAAATATCAGGTATCATTTATTAGATATATCATCACAGTTAAGTTCAGTGGTAATTTCACAAATATACGGGGAAATTCTAAACTCTGTGAACTCCTATCAAAAACTCAAGTGCCTAGAGGAGAGAGAGAAATCTTAAATCAGCCTAAAAGAAAGCCATTCACCAGTAACAATTCCTTTTGGGTAAGTAACCCATTGATAAGTACATTTTGTGATGTATGAGTAAGAGGCCAGGCTATTTGCATTTTTTGTATTTATCTGGAAGTTTTAGCCATATAATTAAAATGTGTTTGTGGTACCTCGGGTTAAGGTCTGTTCTTGTTTGTGGTACCTCGGGTTAAGGTCTGTTCTTAACCTGAAGCACCACTTTATTTAATGGGGCCTCCTGCTGCCGCTGCGCCGCCGCTGCACAATTTCTGTTCTCATCCTGAAGCAAAGTTCTTAACCCGAGGTACTATTTCTGGGTTAGTGGAGTTTGTAACCTGAAGCGTATATAACCCGAGGTACCACTGTATTAGTGTAGCATCATCAATGTACATGGTGCTTATAGTCCAAACAGGAGGTAGATTCCTTCCTGTGATGCTTTTAATGTACATTTTGTCAGACTGGCATGGCAGAGTGAGGGAGACAAAAGTATGTGGAATGGAAGATGTTTAGGTTTTGTTGCAACTGAGGGTCAGGACTATAGGATTATTCTTTGCACATTCACAAATCAAACAAGGAACTCCCCCCCTCCCCCAAGTATATGGATGGAAAAAGTGCATCCTTTTTAACTGAACCCAGTCAGATATATAAAATGAGTACCAAGAATCTGCACTGCATCTCAGGCTTGCAAAAACAGCTCGTTAAAGAAATGACTATGCTGCTGTTTTAGGTTTGTTTTCAACGAGAGAGGTGTCTGCTAGGAGCAAGTGCTCTTTTCTCAATACCACTAGGTGGCATTGTGCCTGTTTTTAACTTTTATGCACTAGTTTATTCTCTAGCCCGAATTATCCCTGAGTTGAAGACTTTGTCTGCTTATCAACATGTCTGATTGAAATGAAAGAAAGAGACACAAGCGCTCAATATATTGAGGTTTGAAGCAGTTCAAGAAATTAGAAGCCAGATACACGAAAAAGGTTGTGAAAGGACTAGAATTTTCACAGTTGAGACCCATCTAATTCAGCACCCTGTTCTCAAGTGGCCAGCCAGATGTCTATGGGAAGCCTGCATAGAACTCCCTCTAATATTGCCTCCAATAGTGGAGGTGAAAAACAGCCATCGTGCCTAGTAGCCGCTGACGGCTTGATTCCATGAATTTGTTTAAACCCGTTTTAAAGTACTTCCAAGTCCTTCGTTTTCCTCTGTTCTAAATCTCCCAGCATTCAGCTTCTTTGGGTGACCCTGAGTTCTAATATTATGAGAGAGGGAAATAAATTTATCCCTGTCCATTTTCTTCACATGCATAATTTTATACACCGCTATCATTTCCTCCTTACTTGTCTCCCCTGCTTCATGAAAGTAATGTTGCAAACTTCCCTCATCATCATTTGAGTTGCCCTTTTCACAAGCTTTTCCAGTTCTATAATATCCTTTTTGAGGTGTGACAATCAGAACTGTACACAATATCATAGGAGCCAGCTCCTAGGAGCCAAGGGGTCTTCCCCCTCCATAAAATATTTGAGGGGGCTGCCCCCAAAGTTGATGGGCATTGCAATGGTGTGTGTGCACTGCATCATGTGATTGATTATGTGGGGCGGGGCTTACGTGCCCCCCTATTTTAGTCAAGTTGGCACTCCTGCACAGTATTCCAAGTGTGCTCATTTGATATTGGCAGTTTAATTTTCAGTCCCTTTCCTAATGATGCCTAGCATGGCATTCATGTTTTTCATTGCTACCACACAGTGGGGTGATATTTTCATCAAGGATTCAGCTAGGCTGGTAAAGAAAAAGCGATTTATATGCGTTGTATGTGCCATATAATACTGTGCCACCAGATGGCAATGTGGAGTCCCACTTTTCTCTACCTGTTTTCCCAGTTTAAATTTACAATGCTTTAAACTTAAATGCTTCTTTGATGTGTCTAGATCCAGCCCAAGTTACCATCCATTTTTTTCCTGGTCACCCACAGTCAATTCAGACCTCATAAGCATATATGTGAAGTTAAGATCCCCCCCCCCCCCGCAGCAGTATTCATTACTTTACATATGACAACAAATGGGCATGGGTGGGGGGAAATGGCCTTCCAGGCCAGATTAGGAACCCCATTGGCTTAATTTGGTTCCTGAACTGGAAGTTCCCCATGCTTGGTCCATTGGGAGAACGATCAGCTTATTCATACTCTCCATTCCAAACCCCCCAACATGCCACAGAGAAAAATCAGGATGTGTGTCTTTTGCAGCAGCACTCTCATGGGAACCAAAATGGGACACCCTGGGATTCAAAAATCAGAAGCAAGGTTGGCTTCTGTGATTCTAGGGTGTCCTACTTAAAGCGGGACAGTTGAGGGGTATGCACTTCCTGTTCATTAACCAATTACTGACCCATAAGATGATCCTCTCCTCTGAGCCAATGACTGCTAAGCTTAGACAGGAGTTTGTATGCTAGGGAGATTATTTAAAGTTTTATGAATGTCTAAGTGCACAATGCTGCCTAGATAACTGCTCTCCATATGCCTACTGACACTCTCAAAGAACCTACCCTTGAGGGAGTCATGATGGTTCTTCTTAACAAACCTTTCACTGTTGATATTGCTTCGAAACATTTTGGCTCCCTTTTTGGATTATTAATGTTTCAGATAGGTTTAACTAGTAAGTGTTGTCATGCTATCCTAAGTTTTGATTTTTCAGAGCTGAAGCTGCCTGAACTCCTGATGTGAAGATGTTGGAAGGTGACATTTTACTAATGACTCCTCCAAGAAATTGACAGAGATTGATAGAGTTATTCTTAAGCAGGTCCCCTGGAGAGACATGTGTTTATGAGTGGAATTACATCATATCCTTAGTCCTACCCACCCAAAGATTTGATCACACTCTTGGGTTACAGGTTAGGCTTAAAAAACAAAATATTAACCCTTTAAACATAGTCTAAATAGAGAAATGAATCCCCTGGTTTATAACTGGGTTCTGCAAAGGTATTTAAAAATATGTCTTGTATTGAAATAATATTTCCTGAAGATGGCTAGAACAAGCAACAAATGAAAATAGCATTAGGGGGGAATCTGATTCCATAAAAATACTGTTCATTTGTCATCAGTACTGAGAAAATTTCTGATTTCTTTATGTGGCTACAGAATCCACAGCTGTAGAATGTACACATTCAAAACTTAATAATAGAATCTTGTTTATGCTTTACTTATTTTCCATAAATACATTAAGAAGGCGTATAATCTAATTTTGAGCCAAAAAGAGCTAGACGAAGTATGTCCAATGGACTCTATCATTCACTCTGCCCATTCTTTGCCCAGCTCACCAGGCTTTCAGGGAGCCATCTTGGCCTCAAATCTACCCTGCATCTGTCTATACTGCCACTGGTTTTCATAGAATCATAGAATTGCAGAGATGGAAGGGACCATGAGGGTCATTTAGTCCATCCCCCTGCAATGCAGGAATTTCCAGTAAAGCATCCATGACAGATGAAGATGCACTGAATCTCATTATCTTACTTCCTTGGGAAGGTGAACAATGGAAAGTGGGAGATCAGAAGCCATGTGCTATATATTCAGTGCTATGTAAGCATGCTTATAGCCTGGCTGGAATTTCTCACTGTTTTGAAATGTTCAGCAGCGCAACTTGCTTACTTGCCACCTCTTTCCCACCTCCCTTGTCTGTATATAGAAATCAATTCTTCTCTGAATGCTGCTGGCTGAAATAAAGGGGAGGGGGAGTCCCTTCTATTGGCTTTTTATCTCATTTGATCAGTAAACCTGCACATGCCAAGCCTTCGTAATGAAAGTGATATTAAAAGGCGCATAAGTGCAAGTGGCTGATGGGAGAATTGGTATTCAGCAGGACAGGGGAATTAAGTCTAACAACCCTGTCATTACTTCAAGAAGAAATTCACTGAAGAAAATAATGAAAAAGGAGGGATTTTTTGTTCCCCCATGACTCAGGTACAACTTTCAGGTCTCCGACGGTGAGGTCCTTCGCTTAGCATGAGGAGCAGATGAGTGCAATAGAAAAGATTGGAGTGAAACTGGCTTGTTCTGAAGAAATGATTAAAACCAGAAACGGGAGCAAGTGTCAGGAGGTTGGGGGAAACGGATATCTGTCATGCAGATCACCATTCAGTCTGCTCTTCAGTTCATAAAAAAAATAAATCATCTCATTCATGCAGCAGCAAAGCCAGAGAGACATGTTAATCATGGTTGTGGCCAGCTTTTAAATTGTCATCCTATCAGGTGTAATATAGGCTGTTGGGGGAAATGCAATAGTCTCCTCTCATTGGAATATTGCTGCATTAAACCCTTCTTGATGAGACACATTTGTTGGATCAATAAGACATTTTCCCACATTTTCCTGCTTCTCTCCTGGGCCTCCTATTTCCACCTCAGGTATTAATTGATTCAAATGACATATGATAGTGGAAGAAAAAGGGGGTGGGCAGAAACACACACATACTTCCGTTTTCCTTCCCCTAGTTAACCTCTGAAATCTATCAGCCCATCTGCTAAATTTGAGGATTTTCTTATTTTGTAGAGCATGTGTGGGGGTGGGGGATAACCATGTTTAAAATGCTATGTTTTGTTTCAAGTTTATTTCTAGATATTACTGATGTCTCTCTCAAGGAAGTGCAGCAGCTTAATTGAAGACAATCTAAACTAGTCTTGAATAATAACACAGAAGCAGGTCTATCACGCCGGGAGACTTGTTTGGATTTTACCTTTGTCCTATTACCATCTATCAACATAGCAGCTATCATCAATGTGACTGTCTATCACTTGTAAGTTCATCGTTCATCTCTCCTTGTCAGTTAAGTTTTATGGTGACATACCCAGAATCTCTGCTTCCCATGCTTCATTGATTTCACTTACCTGCCTCCTGGGTTTTTCACTCCCCCCCTCCCCCGCCACTGCCTGTGAACATGTTAACCAATTCCTTGTTTCTCCTGATCAGCCCTGCTCTCAGCTTCAGCCACCTACAGTGAGCGAAATGTGTGTTACGTTGCGTTGTAGGGAGCAAGTTAAATACCAAGAGCCTCAGTGCATATTATTGGGAAATGCATTTGCCTTTTCAAGTTTACAGCTTGTAACTGTCAAGGGATTACACATGAGATGCAACGAGAGCGAACGGCGCTTCATTCCGTAAGTCAGAAGCTGAATGCGGCCGTCTTGTAAGCTCCGAGTGCAAGAATCAGCAGGCAGCGATCCTTCTGTTTGGCAATGAGATTTCAGGAAGGGTTTTATTCAAAAGTAGGATTACATTTGAGCATGACATTAGACTTATTAAATCGGAGTATGCACTGTGTAGCTGACATGAAATAAACGAGGCAATTATTACAAAACCAACAAGGCAGAAAAGGAAGAGAGGAGCAGCAGCGGTACCCCCACCCCCTGGAAATGAAGACAAAGAAGAATGAGGAGACAGTGACAACTCTGAACAAAGCAATCTCATCTGCCCAACAGTTCCATCTGCAACTAAAGCTGGGAATGATATGACATGCGATGCAGCAGAGGGCAAGGTTGGACATACAGTGCCAGATGGAGTTGGCAGAACAAATAATAAAAAGCCGTCAATCCTATTTGGCAGTCAATTTAACAGGTAGCGTTACATCCCATGATGGAATGGCGCAACAGAGAAGATGCAGATAGAGTCAACACCAGCAGGCTTTATGCACAGGGTGGGGAGATTGGACTGAATAGCAGAGAAATCCCAGAGAACCACCTAAATTGTGCCAGTAGGCCTTCAGCCTCTGGGCTGCATAGAAGTGTCACTCCTTCAGAAGCAGATACAGTCATACCTCGGATTGAAGTAGCTTCGGGATGAGCATTTTCGGGTTGCGCTCCATGGTGACCTGGAAGTAACGGAACACGTTACTTCTGGGTTTCACCGCTTGCGCATGCGCAGATGCATAAAATGATGTCATGCGCATGCGCGAAAGTGGCAAATTGCGACCCACGCATGTGCAGATGTGCGGACGTGGATTGCATTCGCTTCGGGATGCGAACGAGGCTCAGGAATGGATCCCGTTCGCATCCAGAGGTACCACTGTATAATAATAATAAAAAAAATTCCTTCCAGTAGCACCTTAAAGACCAACTAAGTTAGTTCTTGGTATGAGCTTTCGTGTGCATGCACAGTTCTTCAGATACCAAGTGTGCATGCACACGAAAGCTCATACCAAGAACTAACTTAGTTGGTCTTTAAGGTGCTACTGGAAGGAATTTTTTTATTTTGACTATGGCAGACCAACACGGCTACCTATCTGTCACTGTATAATCATTCAGCAGCAGAGCTGCCATTACTGAGGGGGACAAAACTTGATTTGGTTTGCATTTAACAATGAGCCTCCCTAATTTGCACTTTCTGAAATGTTAGGGGGGAAATGAGAAATGAAATTGACAGGTTCGGTAGACCTGTCATCAGCTGTCCTGCCCATGACAAAGTAATAAGCAAGAGACAGCTAAAATATAAGCATCCTTTTTCTAAAATCTTGATTAATCTGATTTTCTCACTGTGTCAGCTATCATGTTTAATGGGGAAGGGCAAGGTATGTTATGGCACTTGCAAACTGAAAACTCTCCTTGTGACCTGGCCATAAATTCCCATGAAGAATAAAGTAGGCTGGTCCACTGACAAACCTGTTGGTTGGGTTTCTTTTGCGCTTTGAGGCCCCCAGGCCTTCCCCCGTAAATAACTTCACACTGACACATAAATTTTAGTTTAAGTTATTGGGCAAAATTTTAGGCCACAACTTTATTAATTACAGCAAAGTGAGCAGTATTGGCTTAGGCATTGGCTACAGGCTATAACTGACTCGTGTCTCTCTGTCTGGTTATTTGAAAGGGTAAACACCAAACGAGGGAGCAACATCAATGAAGATCAACCGAAGCTCACCCTGGGGTTCCTGTGGTCCTGGCATGGCCTTAGCCCCCCCCCCAAGTGGACTTCAGATGAGATCTAGGACCCCCAGATTCCTTTAGTGGAATACCCTATTTCTGGAGGGGCAGGTAATGGCCGCATCTCCCCTCCCACACACTTCATTAAGCCAATGCCTAACTGCCAAACCTTACAAAGTTGTGATGATTGCTAAGAGGGTAGGTGAAAACCAAGTGGCTACAGCCAATCTGCCAAATGGAAAAAAAATCCCACCCAGCCTCTGCTCCAAAGCAGGCGACCCAATCCAAAGCAAGGCCAAAGCAGCATGACCTAAAATTAGGGAGGGATGGCAGGTGTTCAGCAGCGTGAAGCAAGTGCCCCCAATCACATTGTGCTGCCACTTTTATAGGTCCCAAGAATCATGCCGCTCGCCCTGATTGGCCAAAACAGCCTGGCGCGATCCCAGGGCCTAACGGTTATGGCTTGGGCCACACCTGCGGGAGTGTCCTGGGTGCCTGAGCGCAACCAGGACCCTTGTTAAGGAGGATCCCATTTGTTTCATACTCAGCTGGCTTTCTAATAAGATTTTGTCCTTTGTTATGCCATGTTTCTCCTTGTGTTTGTTTGTTTCTAAGTGGTGCCTACATCACCCACCCAACTTGCCCTTGGCACCCATATTCTCATTGACTTTATACCTTCTGATTTCTTTCTCCATTTTTAGATGAAGGCCTCTCTGTTCAACCAGGACTTTTAAGTAATTTAGGTTGTCTCAGGCTCTCTCGTTTTTATTTTAAATCTGTCTTTTAACTTAGGAGTGACAGGGTGGGTTTTGTTTTGTTGTATTTATGCAAGGTTTTTATGGATGTGTGTCTTATTTTGTATTTTTCATTTAATGAAAACCTGTTTATTGTAAGCCACCTTGAGAACTTTTTATTATGGGGTGACATACAAATGTCATAAATAAATAAATGTGTAGAAATAAGATTGTACTAACCTATTTTTTCATGCACTATTTTTTGTGGGTTCTCTCTCTCTCTCTCTCTCTCTCTCTCTCTCTCTCTCTCTCTCTCTCTCTCTCTCTCTCTTACACACACACACACACACACACACACACACACACAATAAAGTTCTTAGTTGAGATTTTCAGATTTGTGTCTGGCCACTGAACTATGTTTGCCTTCAGCTTATCCTGATTTCATGCTCTTTGAAGACCCACATTTGCTTCTGCTTTCACTCAGTAGGCTGCTTATTGATGAGCATATGAGATACAACTTAAAGCCATTGCTCAGAAACCGTCCACAGTCTGCCATGACCTTTAGTACAATGTGGGCATTATTTGGTACTACTCTTCCTCCTGGCTCTGATCAATCCTAAAAGATAATGAAAGCACTTTTGATACATTTGTAGTCTGATCCTAAACAGGTTTGTTTTGAAATTAGATCCTAGGGATGGTACGTACCTCCTTGTAATTATTCTTAGTAATACAGCCAGGCGACGCAGCCATATGCGTGATTAATTGGAATTGTCACACTGAGTTTACATAATGGCTCCTTACCTTATTCTGGGTTGGTGGCAGTTGTGGCCCCTCGCAGATCAACCACCATCCTTGGCAGCCAGAACGTGTGGGCGAGGCTGACTGTTGAGTATCTACCCAGCTGGCCGCATTGCAGGCTGAGATTGCTCACCAAAAAAAAGCTCTATTTTGAACTAGCCAACCAGGGGCCTCCTGGTGGGTGGAGCCTCACTGATGGACCATGAATTGGATGCTTCCACACTGGTTCGCCAGCGACGCATAAAAGCCAGCTGAGCCTGGCACCTTCAATGCTAGTTGGCAGACATTTCTGTTGGTTGTAGCTTGAGTGGCGGTTAAGGCATTGGGTGGAATCCCTACTCATTAAGGTTTTGGGTGAATTGGTGCATCACCCAGACCTGAACCAGCATATCCCATTAGAGGGGTCTATGTGGGAGTCTTTGTCCAGAAGCCAAGCATGGAGCAGACAACTCATAAAGCTTCCAGCAGTAGCCTGAGGACGGCCACTTCAGTAGTTTGGCATCTTGAGGAGGCCATAATATTTGACATGATCCTGTCAAGAGTTTCCGCCCTCTGGCAGAAGGCTAGAACAGATATACACCCAATGCCTGAGCCAAAATCTACCCACACCAGGAATCAATAAAGTTGTGGCCATTTCTAACCCAGATCGTTGTCTGCTTGAGTTTGTTCATTACACCTTGGCTATATCACTGCATGGAGAGGGTAGAGCTGGGAATGGGACAGCTATTCCAAAGAAGCGTGTATCAAGTTGCAGCTTCACCATGCAAGCCTGCATATGTTTACTCAGAGGTAAGTCCCATTGAGTTCAGGGCATACTCATGGGTAAGTGGATACAGTGTGACAGCCTTAATGTCAGATTTGTCTTTCGAAATATTCTGGAGGGGCATATAATGGCTTCTGTTTAGTTTCCCCCTATTGATGTGAATGAACAAATAATGGTACATGAGAACTCAAATGAGATGCAGCTATCTTAAAGAAGGCTTTGCCTTCTGTGACATAAATTATGTTTGATTGGGCCCTTAAGTTCATGTTTGTACTGCTTCAGTTAGTCTTTCTTTTACTTAAAAGTAGAAGTCTATTTATAAAGAGTGACTCATATGGTTGGAAGATTTCCCTGCTTTACCTGACAAAATTGTCCTGAAATATTGAAGAGCTGTTTTCTTTTCAGGGAGAATTGCTAAAGCCTTAAAAAAACAGAACCCTTCTCAGCGCTAGCTCTTCCCTGCCATTGGAATCTGTACACAACCTAATTAGCCAGTGTAAAACCTGCTGTAATGTTTTCACCTAGGGCAATATTTGAATTCCTATGGCCCTTAAATCTACCACCAATTGCAGCACTGACATATATCCTAAGAATCTCAGTAAAGATGAGACCTGTAGCTTGTATAATTTCCCTAGACACAGCTAGATAGCATGTTTTAATATTATTATTTTGATACTCTCATTTCATATATCACAGCTGGAGTGAGTAAACTAGATGATATCCTGGCCTTCCTTTCAAAGGCTCGAAACCTGCTATACACAGGCTACTTCTGATGGTCTCCTTACATAATTTGTATTCAGACAGGTCCTAATCAGGATGACACCTCCTTACCATCACTAAAGCAGTGTTTCCCAACCGGTGTTCCGCGGCACACTAGTGTGCCGCCGAACATTGCCTTGTGTTCCGTGGGAGGGAGACGGGCTGCTCACCATACCCCGCGTCTCGGGCGCAGCAGCCGGCAGTTCGAATGCATCCCGAGCCGCGCTGCTCTCGCCTTGCCTCCTTCTTCGCGCCTCCTCCCGGCTCGCGCGCCGTCCCTGCGCGGATCCGTCCAGCCTCCGGCCGCCGCCGCCGCCCCCTCCTCTTCCTCTCCTTCCCCCACCCACCAACCCGCACGGCGCGCTCCCACCGCCCCCGATGGGCGCAACCACTTCCGGGTCCGCTGCAGCCGCCCCTTCCCCGCCTCCGGCAGCCGAAAGTCCCCCAGCGGAGCCCGTCTGGCCGCTCCCCCCGCTCCCTGCCCACCTCCCGGAGTTGAGGCGCCCTCTTTCGTTGCTTCGCGGGGAGGGAAAAAACTTTAACTTTTGTGCGTCCCTCCCGGCGTGACGCTGCGCGCTGACGTCACGGGGCGGGGCTTTAATGGTGGTGTGCCGCGAGATTTTTTTCCGGCAAACAGGTGTGCCGTTGCCCAAAAACGTTTGGGAAACACTGCACTAAAGCATTATATTATCTTAGACATTATTCACTGGACCACTGTTTTCCTGCTGTCCCATCTTCATGGATCTCAGCACACAGGGCCAGTGGTCAAGGAAGTTGGGAGTCCAATGACACCTGGAAGGGCACATATTCCCCATTTCTTTGGTGCCATTTGTGGGCCCCCCCATCTCTATGGCAGTTTGCATTAGCTTTGGCAGCAAATGAAGCAATGGAGGGCACTGAGCGCAAATCATTTTTATTTCAATATATTTCACTGAGAAGCCTATTCCTCTGACTGCTGCCTGTGCCTGCAATGTGACATCTCATTAGACAAAAACTCCCTGCTTGAAGGCTGCTTCCCAAGTGTAATCAAAAAAGCAGGGTTCTACTTGTGTATGGGTTACATTGTCAAAATAGAGAGCACAGGCAGAGATCTAACTCTGATGTCTGAACAGTATTAGCAGTCACAAAAGTGACTGTGTTCTGAAGGAGGGTGGAGCCTGATGTGATGCCTAGACTATGAGTGGGGGAATGGAAAGTGAAGGGAAAAACTTAAGCAAGCCCCATGTAATTTCACCGTGTGTCTAAACCACAGCATCTAGGCCAGGTGTGGGGATGCTTTGGCCCCTCATGTGTTGCTGAGCTACAACTTCTATTATACCTGGCCATTAGCCATGCCTGCTAAGACTGATGGGAGTTGTAGTTCAGCAGCTTCTATATCAGGCATGTCCAACCCATTGATCGCGATCTACTGTTCGATCGTGGGTCCCTATCAAGTTGATTTGCCCCCCCCCCAAAAAACAACTCTGGGCAACCCCTCCCCCAAAAAGCTCAACAACTCCTGGCCATGGCAATGGCCAGGTTTTTTTATACTGAGAGTAAATTGCAGTCTCTTGATAGTTGGTCGTACCTGCTCTATATGGTCAAACATTCCTACCCCCATTTTGGACCTTAATTCAAAGACCAACGTTCTCTTTTGACCCTCCTCATGCCCTGCTACCAGGATCGTATATAGGATTATATATGATCTGTTCTCCATGACAGAAATGTCAACTGCAAAGCAGAATGCCAGGAATGTGGTGACCTTTTACAGCAGAGAGGGCAAAACTATGATCCTCCAGATGTTGCTGTACTCTGACTCCCATCAGCTCCAGCCAGCAAGGTCAGGGATGAAGGGAATTGGATTCCAACAATATATGGTAGGCCACAGGTTCTCCACCACTGCTCTCCGCGGACGTACTTTCTGCTTGTTTGCACCCTAAGAACTGAATGTTGCAATGAAGAAGGATGTTTGCCTCCCTCACAAGGTGAACTCTGTTGAAAGGAGAGGTGCAAGGCAATCTAGAACCTCCTACCTGTTTCTAGGTTTGGAGGCTTATGTGGCAGAAAGCTGTCTCATGTAACAATTCCAAATTGCATTCCTCAGGTAGCTGTTGTATGCTATGCGGCCCTTTGCACACTATGCTGACTGGTGGACAGTGGACTAATCTACCACTAGGTTGGCTATTTTCCTGATGTCCTATCCTTATAGATCTCAGTTTACAGGCCATTTTCTATTATTTCAATTTTTAAAACTGCATGTTGTACATCGTTTTATTTTCCAGATGTGTCTCTGTTCCTTTGTGTAACACTTTTGAATTTGATATAGCGTATCTATTGATTAGAACCAGAACCACAGGGCTGACTTTTTTCGAGTCCAGTCCTTGGTAGTAAAGATAATCCACTCTATTCAGAAACACAATTTTTATAGTGCAAGAGTTTGACAGGAACTGGACCCAGACTTATATTAGAATCCACAATTTGACACCTCTGGTGGTACAACTGTGATTTGTGGGACACAACACTATAGTTCCCTGCTGCCTTAATTCAGGCAGATTCTCTCAACAATTGCTCCCTTATTGATAGCACCTGGATATTGGTGATATAAAATATGATTCCTGCACATGTGGATGTACATCAGTTAATATTTTAAGGTAATGCCCATTAACTTCAATGACAATTGACTACAGTTCAGTGCTTGAATATTGATCAGACATATTTAATACACCATTAGTGTTAACAGAATGATGTATGAGTCAATTAAGACCCCATTGACTAGGAATCTTAATTAGATATTGAAATATTTTACCCCTTTTTGTAAAGCAAAACAGTATTTGCAGAATAGTGTTTCTTTTCCATCGAACAACTATTAAGAACATAGCATTCAGAGTTAAAGTATTCAACAGATGTTATTGCCCTGTTACTGAGGGGCATTTAGTAGCTTAGTTAATAAATAAGATTTACTAAGGGTTTAAACTTTGGGTTAATGATCCTGATAACATTTCTTAACAGTTACTTAAATTGAGATTAAATAAAAAAAATGCCCATGAGATGTTTAGATCCAGGTCTCATAACTGATAGGTGCTATTCTTTAGCATTCTTCAAAAAGTCCTATGCATTTAGAAGACATGCATTGTTGACTTGAGACAGCTTTTTTAACATTGGGAACCATGTGCAAGTTACCAAAAACATTTGATTGAAGGCCAAAGAGTATTTAGTGTTATACATGACAGACCTATTAGATAAATCATGGAACATGCTTTGATTTCCTTAACCGGAGTAGACATTTGTGTCTGTTTGATGAATTTATTTATTGATTTCATTAAGGGTATGCATATGGCACCAGATTAGAAAGAAAACACATTGTTACAAAAAAGTGGAAATGGCATTGATTTTAAGAGAAAAAATTCTTTGCTTCCTGAGCAACAAAGACAGGTTTGCAGCTAGAAAGAAAGAAAGAAAGAAAGAAAGAAAGAAAGAAAGAAAGAAAGAAGCAAGCAATATTGATGACTGGTGAGAAAGCAGAGGTGAAGGAAACCCTTAAACACAGTTTAGGAACTGGAGGGACTTTTTACATCAGTGGAGAAGTAGACCAAAGGCAAATTTGGGAAGCTGGGCCAAATATCCCAAAATGGGAGGCAGGAGCTTGTGGGCAGTGAATATTACAACTGTATTGGAAATAGGGGTTGGGTGAATCCATTCGTTTTGGTTTCTCTCAGTTTCTTATTTTTTCGATACTAGGCTCTGTTCTCCACATTTCCTCATCTGTTCACTTTTTTAAAAATTAAAAAATTATTTTTTAAAAATTAAAAAATTATTTTTTAAAAATTAAAAAATTAAAAATTATGAAATTCACCAGCATTTTAGTGCAAATTCCTCCTAATAAATACATTATTTATGCAATATTGACTAATACACACATTTCTGCAAGCAGTTTCCCCTACTATAAATGCATCTTTGTATTTCTTTCCCACTAAACCCAGCGTAGGTATTTCTTTGCGTGGACAGGCGGAGTCCCCAGATCCCGAGCGGTCCCCCCCGTCATGTGAAATAACGACTCATGACAACGTGCTATGGGATTAAATTGGCCACAACTTTATTAACTTTCAAATGTGGGTAGACCTTGGCTCAGGCATTGGGTGTTCTCCCTCCCCAGTCCCCAGCCGGGGACCTAGGGAGCTTCAGGGTTATCCAGTGTGTGTGTGTGGGTGGGGGAATGGGCCGGCTCTGGAGAACATATGTTCAAGCAGAGATAGCCGCCCCCGTTACGCCGCCGCCGCAGGGGAGAGCAATGATGACCTTTTGGCGTACGGTCAAAGCCTCCCTTCAGAAACCCCTTTAACGGGGAACCCTGGTATCGCCGCCGCAAAGAGGAAGATGGACTAAAGGATTCCGCCCAAGGCCTGATACCGCCAAAGTTGTCACGTTTTGCTACGGGAAAGGCGAAACCTGCCAATGCAGGGAAATTCCTTTCCGGCCCTTTAACGGCGACCTTAACGTAGCAGCGCCCGCATACCTGTGAAGAAAAGTTAACCTGCAAAACCTGTGAAGAAAAGTTAACCTGCAAATAAGACATTAACTGAGGGTGGGTAGGGTGGGAGAAGCTCTGGAGCCAAGTGAGGATTCCCAGGTAAGATCCTCCCTCTATTGTGTGGGCAGGTAATCCCTCCCCTACCTGGCCTGGTCTCCTTGGCAACGCTTCCCCCAGGTGGGATTGGACAACTGACTGAGGTAGGCGGAGACCTCCAGGTATCCCACCTGAGGGAAGGCAAACGAAGCCCATGCTGTTGGAGCCGCTCCAGATCTACGGGCTGCGCGCGTCCACGCAAAGGGCGCCCCCGTTTTAAGCGTGGAGCAGTCATTACACGTTACTTTACAGTGGAGAACTGCACTGCAAAATTTGGAGAAGTGCAAATTTGGAAAGATGCCTTTGTTTGGTCTCACAAAATGTTTTTGGAAGCGTGAATTAGGTGTATTCACCTTTAAATGTGAACTATATTGAATTTATCCCCTGCCCCTAATTAGAACACACCAACCATCTCTTTAGCACGGGACACAAGTTTTTTTTTACTATTGTGGTGTGGTACCATAGTTTTAATCGCTGTTGTGCTTATGTCCATGAGGGATAAAGTCTATGTATGACTATTTTTCTTTGCCACACAGAATTCCATTGCCTTTGGAACCCTGTCAGTGGGAGGTCAGAATGTTTGACTATCAAAAGAACCAACTTTTCAGAAAAAGCAAATCAGTATGCTGAAGGAATTGCAGATTGCTAGCACTTTTCCTCCTACCTCCTTTTTAATGCAAATTTGAAATGGAAAATAAGTGACCATTTATGCTTTTGCAGGATTTTCAAAGAGGTTGCTGGTACAACATGTGTAGTACGAGCCAAGCACAAGATTCAGCTAATAATTTCAGTGAATAGAAGTCTTTCAGTTATTCTAGAATGGAAAGAAAAGGAAATTTAAAGACTTCAATTTGATGCACCCTAACTTGGGAGTAAGACTGGTCTGAAACTCACTTAATTAGATGTACTCACTGCTTTTTCTGGCCTTGCCTCACAGGAACCTATACTTTCCTTGATCTGACATTGCTTCCTAGATTTTGAACCCTCTACTCTCTGAAATTTGAGTAAGGAACCTGGTGTCCTCAGACCATGTGTCAAGCACAAGTCTTCACATGGACTAGAGCCATGTCTTCCAAATGGTTAATACAGGATTAGCTTTCTATTCAAAATCTTGGCACCCCACCCCGTGCCACAACTTGGCTTGAAAAGGACCTCCACTGGGTACAAATGAAGACCTTTTTCTTGCCTAATTGCAGTATGAATGGCACAGCTGTGAATGGTTAATGCTCCCCTCCCTAAACACTGACGCTCCCATGCAGTGCTCCCCCCCAAAAAAAAGTTTAGGTGTACTCTCATTTTTACTCAAGGAAACCACCATTTTATAGTTCAAATCGGGGGAAATAAATGCAGTAAATGGACAAAATTACAAAGAAAATGCATTACCTCATTTTACACAACTGACAGCTCACAGTAATTTTCTTACTGCCCCTCAATGAGGCCAAACTTTCATCAGTAAAATACCGCATTCCATACTGCTTCACACATTAAACGCTCGCTTACATCTAAGACTCAGGAAACACCATGACTGGAAATGAGGCCGCCATTGGGGGTAGCAATGGAACTGACAATTCACCGTGCTAGAGAAGAAACTGTCTATTTTTTTGAAAAATTGTTTCTTCTCCCGTTCACAACATGTTTAGAGGTATGAGTACCCCTGTGTCCCCCCCAGAAAAAGCACTGCTCTCATCCATGCCTCCTGTACTACAATTAGACATGAAAGCAATCCTTCAGTTGTATCCAATTCCAATAGATCCTGCATAAGTCTAATTTTTAGGGGGATGCGGAATTAACACCACCCTACCCATCTGCACTCTTCAGGAAGATGTCTCTCCCTAAGGCAATTACACTTGAAAAACAATCTAAAAGAAACACTTAAAATACTTTTTTGAGCCTAACTTCTGGGAGGCAAAGGAGTGTGCATGTTTAAAAATATGTGCTAGGGGTGTATATATATGTAAGTACAGTGGTGCCCCGCAAGACGAATGCCTCACAAGACGAAAAACTCGCTTGACGAAAGAGTTTTCCGTTTTTTGAGTCGTTCCGCAAGACGAATTTCCCTATGGGCTTGCTTCGCAAGACGAAACGTCTTGCGAGTTCTTGCGAGTTTGTTTCCTTTTTCTTAAAGCCGCTAAGCCGTTAACAGCCGCTAAGCCGCTAAGCCGCTAATAGCCACTAAGCCGCTAATAGCCATGCTTCGCAAGACGAAAAACCGCAAGACGAAGAGACTCACGGAACGGATTAATTTCGTCTTGCGAGGCACCACTGTATGAATGTGTGTGGCCACACCCATTTTTTGCCATCTTTCCCATGCCCACTGCTGGCATGCTGTCTCTGAAGGTTGGTAAGATGAAGTGTGGGTCTCAAGCCTAAAAGGGATCTAGAAGTTAGGAACTATGTAGAGAGATAAATATTCTATATTATGTAATCACTGTGTTATTCAAGACCTCTGTTATCAGTTCTGTTATCAACATGAGGCATTTGTTTCACATATATAATCCTGCATTTAGAAGAGGAAAACAGATTTGTTTCCATTTAACTCAAAGGAAGGATGTGGACTTGGATTTGTCTAAGATTGCTCTTTCCCCCGCTTTTGCTGAAATTTCAACTTTGGCAAAATGGCATGGAAAGGAAAGAGCAATCTAATTTGTATTGACAGGGTCAGACTGAAGACACTATCTAATTAGCACTAGTTCAAAGAAAATGGGATGGTATGAATCAAACCTCTTCTGCTGGTTTGAAACTTTAACTGTAACAAAACAAAACAAAATGTTTCTTCAAATTTCACAGAGAAACATTTCCTTAGAACTTGGTCTGCTTATTATTCTTGAGTAGCTTTCCTTTACAGCCCTTGTTTTTGAGGATGCAAAGCATTTTACCTTATTGCCTAGAGAAGGAGTATGAAAAGTCAATGTGATTTCTCACATGTTTGAATCATAGATGAGAGAAGGGTATTTATGAAATTTTCAATTGCTTTATATAAAGATGGAATTGTCTCCTGGAAACTAAAATTCATAACAGCACTCATATGAAAATGATTAGACTGCTCAGCCCAGAATGCTTTGTTAGAGTATGTTTGCATCACAATATGCCCTGTGGAAAGCTGCTTTTATCCACACTGTATAGTTTCCACATTTTATATGTTCAAGTAACCATGTGAATTTATTATGCTGAACTCCTATGTACACTGATCTCATTCTACTCAACAGGATTTACCTTTACCTTTACCTTTAGACAACCATAGAATTGCACTATTCTTCATTTTAAAATGTCTGGGGTGAATGTTACACACATGTTTCTTTAAATGCATGTATCATGCCTTGAGCATGGTTTGAACTGTGGAAAGGTGTCATACAAGTAAGTATGTATGTATGCATGTATGTGTTTATATCTGGCTGCAGGAAAATCAGTTTCTCATACCAACAAGAAGGTCAAGTAGGGACCTCTATTCTCCTGCCACCCATTCTGGGTTTGGCACCACTGCACTGAAACATGTTGTCTTCTGTTATCTGGGAATTCCTTTTTCTTCTATAGGAGCAGATCTCTTATATAGCTGAAGCAGATCTGGGAAATGTTCCTGGCTGTGGTTTCATGTTGGCCAGGCTGGAGTTCTTGCGGCAAGAGCAGATATCCTAATCAGTAAACACTTCAGCCTTCAATGTGAAGAGCAAATCAGTGTGCAGAAGTTGCCTTGATTTCTGCAGCTCCGAAGCATGCCCATTTCTCTCAGAACTCACTCTGCTACTTTGGAAGACATCTACATTTCATAAGTCCAGCTCCACTCCAGGTGGACGCTATATGTGTCCATTTGTAGGCTGGCTATTCCAAGTGGAAAGCCATTTATGTTTAATGACTCGCCTTTTGTAGGCAGGCTGTGTCCATGCAGTTTTCCTCCATAGCATGATGTCAGAGACGTGGCTGAGTCAGATGCCTGAGAGAGAATGCAGTCACAGTTAGAGCAAGAATGGTTTAGCTGGTTTGTGTCTGCCTGAAATTCTGACACATGATCAAAGTACCTGGTCACAGGCTAGTGGCTACACAATGGCACCCAGTTAATGCAGTATTGGCTTTTTGCATGGTTTAGATGCCATTTCAAGGAATCCCTGTGTGGTGCCAACATGGAACATGCAGATACCGGTACTCTAATATTATGGAGGTTATGTAATGGCATGGTATCCCTGAAACACCCTAACAGAAGCTCATTCCTCAGCTCACACTGATGCACTCCTATGCTAGTTTTGACCCTCCACTCACCCTTTATATTGTGCATTCATGATAATTTGTGATCATGGTGCTATAAGGACAGACATGCATGATTTCAATTTAATTTAATTTAATTTTTTTTTTGCCTGCAAATGTTTTGGGGCAGTCACACTGCTGCATTTCCAGCTAGTGCATATCCCATAAGTTGCTGCAGAAATCCCACAACCTTTCACATCACAAATGTTCTGGTTTATTTTTCTTCCATTTTCATTGCACTATAGCCCCTCTGGACAGCAGTGATGTGGAAGCACTGGGGAAGCATCACAGAATTAATTAGGTCCTAATAAATTCACTGGTAATGAATTATTGTGGAAGAAAATATTGCAGAATATGAAGCACAGTCTGGAGGGGCCCTTAGGCCACTTGCTCTTGCCTATAGTTCCTACAAATCTTCTCCACCACAACCGCTTAGTTGAGTGAGCCTTTGATGTTTCATGCATGAACCTTCTCTTTTTAGCATCAGTTTGGCATGCATTCATCTAAATACCAACTTAATAAATGTACTTTTTGATTCCATGATGTAAAATATATGTTCATCAGAATGTGTTCCTGCAAACAAGACTTGATGCAGATACACTCTAAGTACTAGAGTAAAGCTGAGTCTAAGAAATCGTTAGATATGGATTTACATAACTAAATATTTAACAACCTATTAGATCGATAAAATAAATCTTTTCTGAGATAATTACATGGCATCTGTGATCTATTTTGGTGTGGCTGGGCTTCCAGGAAGATGCTGTTGCTTGTTTTACTTATAACTGGCATAAATTAAGAGTAGGACTAAAATGCCTTTCAGTGTTAGCTTTAATATAGTATGGTCCAGAAAAAGGTTTGTTAAAAATAATCATTTTGTGCTTGAATTGTGACTATGTCCTTGACAATAATATATTTTTGTACTATATACATAGCTTTAAATAAGCACAAGAAAGTACATATAAAAGTTACTATTGTAATTGATACAGTGATTTAATAACTGTAATTTAGCCAGTGGTTTTGAAGATTTTCAGTTGCCAGTTATCACTAGTCTAGCTGCAGTCAGTAAGGTCATTATTAACTCCAAATCTGTTTCCTTGGTTATTCCTTTCAAATATCCTAAGAGAGTTTGCTATGGTGTTAACACTATATCACATCCAATTATGTCAGTTAATCTCCATGTTTATATGTGGGGAAATAATGCAGTAATATTTGGATAATGTAGACGAAACATATTTTTCTCATAAAAACAAAATCACTTTGTGCTTTAGATATTACTCCAAGCATGCTATATTTAGGGATGGTTATGTGCTGAGAAAAGTGTAGTGGAAACTGTTCTGTTTGACCATAATTCATACTTGAATGTGAACAGACTACAATGTGAAGGTTGTCAATAAATTATTATGAGGCGAAAATGCTCTCTTCTTCCATTTCTTGTTCACCCATAAAATGACCAGGCGAATAGTCAACAGCATGTAAACCCAAAAGCCAGGTTGTCATAAACTATCTAGCATCCCCATGGCAAAGATAAACAGCAGCATAAAGGAAACACTGACAACACCATATGCCATTTCATTCTTATGTATACATATTTTGAAGATTTTTAGGTTAAAAACAAATGGAAATGTGGCACTTAAGAGGATGGCATTTATCAGTTCCTGTCAGAGGGAAAAAAACCACAATAGGAGATCTTAAATGTTGACAGTCTGGGTTTTTTTAAAAGCAGATTTTCCAGCTGCACAAATTCCCTTTCAGACACCCCACATTAAGAAAAAGGAAAAGAAACCCAAATCAACACAATACATGCATTGCTCCTTGCTAACAACCTGTCCCAGTGGAGTCAGTAGTTTTTATCCACTATATAGTAACTAACAGGACAATTCAATGACCCTTTCACTAATGTAAATGCCAACTCAATGACATGGTGCAAAGGCCATTGGATTCTCCTGAAAGTTACCTATCTAGTCCTGCACCTAAATTAGTCATGTCCAATAATTTTAATGAGTCAACCCATAGTAGGCCTAATGTTGGATGCAACCTATTGATAATAAACATGTAAGCATAGTTTTATTGCCTCCTTAAATAAGGCATACACTGGCTTAATTTATGGATAAAGTGATCCTATTCTTGTCAAGCTACTATTCACAAAAGTTTTATCCCACGACCTAGTCAAACACTGATGATGCTTTTAAACAGAGCTGGCCTAGCCATTAAGCAGAGTAAGGCTGCTGCCTCAGGTGGTAAAAGCCCCCTAGCTGGCATGCTGCTAGTGTCCTGCCTGCCTTGTCACCTCTGCCAGTGGCAAAGACGCACCAACACAATTGGTACCAATTTTGGGAAAGATTGCATTCATTTGGGGTTGCACAAGATCTCATGTGGTTTGGGGAGAGATCTCACTCAAAATCAATGCGATCTTGCCCAACATTTCACCAGTTGTGGTGTTCCTTCTCCACCACCGGCAGATGTGGCAGGGTGCGTGGTGGCAGCCAAAGCAGGTGAGTGGTGGTGGGAGCAGCAGTAGGAGCAGAAAGGCAAAGTGGCACCTCCCATTTCCCCTCAAGCGGTGAAACAGGATGATTTTAAATCACCCGATGTCCATTTTGTTGAGCAACAGGATCATCTTTTCATTTCTTAGGCACTCTGGGAAATAGCAAGCTAGTTAGCCCATGTGCAGGTCTTGAAAGAGATGTGAACCTGCTATCCTCTCCTTTAAGAATAGATGTCTTGATCTGTGGGTGAATTTGGCCAAATTTTGGTCTTGAAAGGTGATCATTGCTCATATCGAGTAACCATCATAATGTAAGTACTCTATAGAAGCAATATCGTTTGGCTTTACCACTCCTGGCAACCTATCATTCATGATGTTCAGGAAATGCATTATGCGATCCATCCGTGAGAGGAAACCCTTTGGTTTTGGGTAGTTAACAAACACAAGTTTTTAAGGGATTAGTATCAAGTTCCAATCTTTTTTCTGAATTGGAACTTGCCAGTCCTGTAGTATGCCAAGATTGTTGGCCACATCCTCTTTAATACCTGTACAGTGGTACCTCGGGTTACATACGCTTCAGGTTACAGACTCCGCTAACCCAGAAATAGTGCTTCAGGTTAAGAAGTTTGCTTCAGGATGAGAACAGAAATCGTGTTCTGGCGGCAGCAGGAGGCCCCATTAGCTAAAGTGGTGCTTCAGGTTAAGAACAGTTTCAGGTTAAGTACGGAGCTCCAGAACGAATTAAGTACTTAACCTGAGGTACCACTGTATTTCTAATTGGTTTCCTTCCAGGGCTCTGAGATGTTACTTCCTTTATTACGTTTGTTTCAGGGCTCTGCTTTGGGATTTCCTCCTCAGGTGTTAACTGGGGTTTTGCCTTGTTTGTGGATAAATATCCTGAATATATTTTATCTTGTGGAGGGGCAAGCCAAAAAGTTTCATAGAAATAAACGTGAAGGCTTCACAAGTCCCTAATTTCTAATTTGTCTTGTATGGCTTAGAAGGCTTTCACTAAAGTCCTCATAGGCATATTGTGATTGCTAAACTGCCAACTTCCTTCCCCTGGTCTGCTTATGACAGCACTCTGACACTCCTGTTACCATGTCAGCACACTTTGTCTTTGGGGAGGGTCTCTCTCTGCTTGAAGAGCTTATGGAGTTTCACAAGCAGGTACTCTGGGAAATGATTATGTAGCTGTCCAAAATGCAAAGCTAAAATGGCAACTGTGTGCATTATTTCACAGCATGTGCTTTGATGCTCTGCCATGTATCATCTGCAGCTAAGAGCAAGCAGGTCACGACACAGATGTAAAACCAAAATGAGTTTACTGCTACTTTTGACACAGTCAATAAATAATGTTTCTCTCTTTCTTTCTTATTTTTTTCCCTTCCAAAAGATGTGACTATAGCTCTCACAAAGGTTTCTGGATTGACAGCAGGGAAGATTGAAATTCTCAATTTAGCCATGGAGCAGGTACAGTAGAGCAAAGGCAATAATCCTTCAATATACTGCAACCCTGACCAGGAATGACCACTTCTAAGGATGAGAGGGAGAGGTGCAGGCACTGTCTTTATTCAGTCCTTGACCTCTCTACTGAGATTGCCAATAAAAGTAGAAATTAGTGTCGGCTGCAGCAGCATGGATTTTTGGGTTTTTGTTTTTTTTTAAGATATGGGTGAAGAGAGTGGCTGCAATCCCCCACTGCAGTCTGAAGTGACACCACCTGCGCAATCAATCACATTTTCGGTAGGGATAACCAGGAAGCGAGAACCATGGTCAGCATAAATAAGACCATAAATTTCAGTCTGCTGCTTGAACGCTCCTAAGCTTGCTAGCAGCCAGGGTGAAAATAACAGATTGTATTAAAAATGCACGAGCAATAAAACAAAAGTCAAATTTCTGCTCGGGAGTATCGCCATCTCCCTCCTTAATTAAAGAAGCTGTCATTGGAAACCAAGCACAACTTATTGATTTGTGTGGCTTCTGCAAGGCCACATGATAGAGAGAATAAAAGGAGCACTTCTGGCTTCTAGCAAACAGATAGGCTCAACTGTATAATGACATGCTAGGTGGGCTGAAGCTAAAAATAGTTTGCTCTCAGTTTGGATAGAGGAATGTGTTCTTTTCCTGGTGTGTTTTGGTTTAATTTGGCCATCTGTTTATATATGTGAGCCTATTATTATTATTATTATTATTATTATTATTATTATTTATTTCATACTCTCCCTTCACCATGAAGTTCCAAGCCGGGTGGAAACAATTTAAAATACAACATAAAAACAGTTAAAACAGATTACATTCAAAAGAATATCATGGGTCCTAAAATCTCTCTCTCTGGTGTCAAAGGTCAGGATAAAAAGGTATGTCTTCAGTATTCAGTATTAAAGGTTTAATGTTTTACTATGTTTTCATATATGCTGGAAGCTGCCCAAAGTGGCTGGAGGTAGAAATATATATATTTAAAATTCTTCTTCTTCTTCTTCAATTTAAACTCCGTAATGAAGGTGCAAGACACATCTCTGTGGAAAGGGAACTACCATAGGACATGCTCCTGAACTAGACTGCTGGGTCTCATTTTACGCAGGGTATTAATAACCCCAAATGAATGTACAGTATGTTATTAACAAGCTTAGCCCCTCAACAAAATTGTTCCGCATGGGAGGATTCTATTTGCTTCCTTGCTTATTTATTCATCACATGGCTATCCCACCATTCCTTTGAGGAACTCAAAGTGAAATACATGGTTTCCCCTCTCCTTGTCTTATCCTTATAACAAGTCTGTAAATTAGCTGATGCTGAGAGGCAGTGACTGGCCAAGGTTACTCCTTGAACCTCATGACTCAGTAGGAATTTGAACCTTGGTTTCTCAGGTCTTAGTCCAACACTCTAACTAGTTCTCCCACCATACTTGGGAATGTTGGGTTGGTCTGCTCCTTTTCTTTTGGTCTGAGTAGCACTGATTTAGCCAGGGTGGGCACACCATTTCCCAATCACAGGTACAGTGATATCTAAGCGCAACTTTGCACATTGGGTGGAATTCAGTGTTACACTCATTCAATCTATGCAAGCTTGCCAGGCGGAATAATGTCTGTTCTCTGCCCACTGCATGACATTCTGGGGCTACTCCTGATCTCCCAAGAGCTCATTATTCTTGGGGGAGGGACACACGGGGAGGAGAGATGGTCTGACTCAATGTAAGGCAATTTCCTATGTTTCCTATGCCCTCCAACTTATGTACAAAGTAAATGCCTTATCCAAGATGTGTGGTGCATTCTGTCCATGGTCAGAGGAACTTACTTCTTTAGCCAGCTTGAACATGTACAGAAAAAAACACCCCTAGTTCTAACTAGGCCATGATACAGAAGAGGCCCACCCTGGCGTCAAGCCTCATGAAATTTTGAAATTATAATGGAAATGAAATATATGAAATGCAAACTCTTGTTCATTGGCCTTCAGTAGTAAACCAAGCAGCCAAAATATGGTGGTCTGTTTAAATGGCTGCAACTCCTGCCAGGAAAGCAGGGTGGTGTTTTTACTCTAGTTTATAAGGACTATTAATCATAAGTGAAGCTGCTTATCCCTGCCAGCTGATAAAGATAAGGTAGCTGAACAAGTTAACTGTACAGAAAATGACAAGCACTCAAATCAGCAATTGACTCGGCAATTACGGTGACAGACACAGAGGCCGTGACAATACTTTGAAAAATGACATATGTTCCTTTGGTCAATTCAGGCTCATCAAAGCATGTTCATTCTAAATTAGGAAATAAAAGATCTGAAGCTGAAATAGGGATGCTGCAACCCTCAGATCCACATTGCTGAATCTGCACAAGAGGCATTGATTTGGAATTTTAGTCATCGGCTACACCCATCCTTCTGGCTTCTCTTGGTACTTGTCTTCTGCCAAGATAGGGGTGGGTCAATAATGGTTGCTTGTCCATAAGCAAATATTGTTGCAAATCTTATTTGCTGTCTTTCTGTGACTACAGCTCAGATTGATGTGTTTCTGTTCATGCAATCTGTTTTGAGCCATCTTTTCTGGGCTTCAGAACAGCAGTCGTTTTGTAGCATCTCACGACAGTCATTTTCCAATGTTGATCAGGAGCTATGCATCCTTTTTTTGTCCCTTGATTTTATTTACACCCCACTTTTCCCCCTGACAGGGACTCAAGGCACCTTACAGCTAAAAAGAAGAATGGCCAGAAACCTAGGGGAAAAGCAAACATTAAAAAGAAATTGAACACTGATGGAAACAAAGCTACAAACACACACAAATTAAAAGCAGTTGGTTCCCAAAATCCTGTTGGAACAGTCTTCACCTGATGGCAGAAGGACAACAAGGAGGGAGAAAGTTTAGCTTCTCATGGGAGGGAATTCTAAAGTCTGGGAGCTGTCACTGAGAAAACATTGAGTGCCATGGAGAACACTCAATTTGGCAATCTAGAAGCAGGATCTTAAACTGGAATATGGTGCTTTTCCACCACCTGAAGATGGGATGTTCCTTTTCAAAGGTTGCATTTTTAGCTAGTTAAAAGCATTTATAAATAGCTTAATATTATAAAAGTCTCTAAGTGGTGCTTAACAAATAAAATAAAATAAACAATATCCTTAAAAACAAAAATACAACATAAAACCGTAGAACATTCATATAAAAACAGGAACCTGGGGAATTCTAAAGAATACAACAGGGCCCACTGAACTATTTCAAGACCAGATCCTGGGTGCGTTGACTTGATTGGGGTCCCCTCAGATTTGGGCCAGGGCCACATGGGGATGGTGGTGGCTGTGCACAGACCTAGTATATAAATTAGGACAAAAGGGTTGTCAGTGGGAACCTTAAACGGGAAGTTGGCATGCTTATCTTTTATAGCTGATGCCAAAGGGGCAAAGGATGTTTCTACAGATTTTAGGGTTAGGAAAATACCAATGGGGGTGGTGGTGGCAGAGGGAAAGTCCCCTCTTCCAGACAAGGGGAAACCTATATCTTCATGTTTGTTGAAGGGTATGAAGCAAAAGTGGGCAGCAGTGTTCACCTCCTGAAATTAGACAGCACAATTTTTATGCAGCAGCACTAGTAGTGTTTTGGAGGCACTTTTGGCATTGGTGGCGAAGGCAAAACCAGAGCCTTTGAAGATTAAAAAGTGAAGCCAAAAGTTGTTGGTCTCCCAGCTGCACCAGTGGAGTGTGCCTTATGGGCTGATGGTGGTGCTGAATCTCCCCTGCTATAGCCTCATGAAATGGCTTCTGCCATTAAAACATTGCTTTGGAAGCAATCCTTGACTTCTTAAACATTTTGAGATACTGGTCAATATAGGTATCAGACTAAATTATTTGAGCCTCATTCCTACTGTAATCAATTGTATCATTGGTTCCAACCCATTGAAAATGCAGACTATATATATTCCCAGTCTGTTTAGGAACAGCAAGCGTTTAGATTCCCCCCTTAAAAAAAACAAACACTGTTTTGAAGTGAGCAACTGTTTTCATAATATTCTCAGTTTTTCACATTTTATTCTTCTGATCTGACATTCAGGTTATCTCACTAAGGGCTACGCTGTTAGGTTTTACCCAGGTCCAGTCTCTTCTGTTTTCATAGTATGCAAAAGCCTGTTTCATTTCTCCTTCTTTCACATGTACTCAAGCATCATGGCTAAATATCAGTCTGGAATGAACTGCTCTGGCTCTACTGCTGATGGATTATGTGCCCTTAATCAAATCTTTGTCTCAGTTTCCTAATTTATATAACAAAGCTGATATTTTAACACCTACCTGAGAAGGCTTGATGTCATATTAATGAATGGTTCTAATTAATTAACTAACAGATGAACTGATGACTATGAACTACTTCATTAACCTTTGAGAAGCCATCAGTCAAATACAAACTGTCAGTTTCTGCTTCTATGTCTATTTGAGATACTGAAACACTTGAAGAAATAAGGATTTATTAAGTGCCCCCTAAATTCTATAATAGATATTGAATCAAGTATAGAGAACCTCTCAAATATGTGAAGAGTAGGTATTTTAAAATAAAATAATAAACAAGTAAGTAAGCAAGTAAGCAAGCAAGCAAGCAAGTAAGTAAGTAAGTAAGTAAATAAATAAATAAATAAATAAATTTATTAACAAAAGAGTAGAATAACAGGAGGCAATATACAGGACACTGAAAAGATGTTGGCCATTAACAGTATAGTCATCAAAACTGTTGGATATACCCAGCTTCATATAGCCAGCATACTTAACTCTAGTTCATACATGAAGGGGTTAAGACCATAGAGTAAAGTATCTTGCCAGGCTTAGCTAGATCACACCCCTTCACCTTGGGAAGAAGGATTACCAAACTCTTAGTTCTATTTTCTTTTACCGTGTGAACCAGACAAGGAAGGACGTCTGTAGGCTCTGTGGCTTTAGCAAAGCATCTTGGTGTTTCTATACAAATAATTTAGAAACTCTTACTTGTTTTGAAAGTAAGTTGTACTGCCTGTCTTTTCTTGCTGCTGTATGGAAAAGCACATGAATATGACTTTCAAAGTTTGTAAGTACTGTAAACCATTTTGAACTTACCAAATGTGTGGTCTCTTTCTATGCTAAGGGGAAGTGGGAAACTCTATAAGTGACTTAGAAGGGGATATTTTAAAGGTCCTATAGCCTATACTTCCACACTTTGCTGCATGTTTTGTGATTTTAAATCCATGCTGGGACTCTCTCACCAAAGAGTACTTGCCCCAAATCTGAATATAGGCATCCAGGGAATTCTCCTTTTATTATCTAACCAAAATACTAAAAATCAACAAAAGCTGATTCACTGGAGCATTCGTCTCTGATCAGCAGCTACGTGTAAACTTCTTTTAGAGTCCCTTAATTGTTATACTAGAGAAAAAGACCTAGTTCTTTTCACTGTAAATCAACATTAAATTTAAGAATCAGGAAAATGAATTTATACAAGCATAAATCTCATGCAGGTGAGGTATATGCCAGTATAAACTCCCTGCAGGTAAAAGGAAATTAGACACAGCAAGACTTTTACCACTGTCATCAGTGGAAGCCGGGTCACGCTCCCGGTCTAAGTCAATCATTAACTTCTGCAAAGGGGTCCTGGGAGTGATTGTGATTTTTAACAAGCAGTTTTGAGATGATTCTGTTTACAGGTTTGGCTTGTAAGTATGTAGCTACTTATTTTCTCTTAGGCTGCCACTTTGTAAACCTCTGTTTATAACCCATCTGCTCAGGAGGGGAAAGCTCAGCTTGGCAGTCTCCCGTAAGTGTTAATTTGATTGTTCCACCTTCAGAACTGCAATGATTGGCATTATTCAATAGATCACCTTCCTTTGTACAAAGCATCAGTCAAAAGGAAGTGGTCACATTTTAAAGAAGGATGTTATCACAGAGAATGGGTAGGAAATTAAGCTACCCTCTATAAACCTAAGTGGTCATCTGTTTGAGGAACTAGTCCTATCTAGGAATTCAGCCTGATAATAGCCCTTGTATTCTGGGTACTGTCCCTCCATAAGAAGGTCAGATGAGGGCCTCTCACTGTACTCAGCTGAATGTGGTAAGAAGGAGGCCCACATGACCGAGAACCTGTGTTATCAGGGTTCCAGGGGACTGGAGTGGAGGGATGGGTATGTGCCCAGCATGCAGATATTATCAGGGGGGAATTGGTGTGCATTTATCTAGCTCCCTACCCATATCCAGCGCTACCTAGGGCTATTGAAATTTCTGATAGCCCTGCCCTTGTTACCGACAGAGGCACTAACGGGGTTCCAACAAACCCCACACAATTAAAAGAATTCATGGTGGGGGTTCATGGGGCTGAATAGGGCATTCGCACCCCAGGGCCCGGGACCCCTGCTGATGTCTGTATTGACAATGCATTCAGTTTAGTGTTCTTCCATGCAAGGTGGATCATTCCTGGAGGACCTCTAAATGTCCAAGGGGACGTTTCTCTCACCAAGCATATGGCCACAGGGATGATGGAGAAGACAGATAGGTAAATTGGTGGTGGGCATGGCAAGTGCTTTAATTGTGATGTATTTTCAGTTGTTGCTTTGTTAAAGGTGTTTTTATAGATTGTAATTGTTTCACTGATTATTTGATAATCATTCTATACGATTTATGCTGTTCCATTATGATGTTCTATTATGTTCTATCATGTCATTATTATTTATTGTTTGTAAGCCGCTTTGGAATTCCTTTGAAAGAAAAGTGGCATAGAAATGCAATCCATCAAGCAAGTAAGAACAATCCTACTTTCTCCCTTAATCTATGAAGTGTGCTCATCTAGATCCCCCTACTGTAACTTGAAAAGCTACAATGCAGTCAGAGGTTCAACTTGGCCACTTGCTAAACCCACAACAGGGTGAATAGGTGGGCCTATAGCCAGGACCATAGCTAGGTGATCTTGTGCCCCTGGCAGAACCGTCCAGATTGTGCCCCCTAGCCATTGACAAATTACTGGTAGCTCTTATTTCCACCTCTCCTCCAACTCCCCCTCCATCTATTCAATTCACCCTCTAGTTAAAATTCATCCCCTCCATCTATTCAATTCACCCTCTATTTAAAATTCAATTCACCCTCTATTTAAAAGATTATTTCTTATGAGGCAATAATCAATATTTATATTTATAGACATATATTTTTAGCCAATTTTGTGCCTCCCATCACCTGCGCCCCTGGCAGGGCCCCACCTCGCCACCCCTTAGCTACGGCCCTGCCTACAGCTGTAAACTGCTGCTGAGGAGCACTGGTTTGTCAGTTTACAGACATATGTTGCCTCTTGCCTGCCAGTTGGTCTGATGGTGCTGCTTGATTGACAGCTCCTACCACTCAGCATCATGCTCAACCTTGGTGACAGGAGTGGCAGATCTACACACTCAAGTAGCACAGTGCATGGGATACAACACGCTGTTCTGCAAATTATTTAAAATTCCTGTGCATAGAACATTTGCTAGGATGTTCCTATCTTATTTCTCCAGTTCTGTTAGAAAAATACTGCTGTGAAGTGTGCGTATTTACAGCTATATTTGCTCAAGCATTATGCATAAGTAACAGCTTTTTTGTGTGCATTAACACAAACAGTGACTGTGCAACATGAGTCATTCAGCCTAATGTATGCAAGTAGGATTTAAAGGAATTAATTAACCTAGATAATTTTCACTCCTTTAATTTAATTTTGTGAGAGTTTTCATTTGGCCCTTTCCTTCTGGCCTTGAAAAAATTCTCAGCACTAACATATACAAAAGCACAGTAAGGCAACCTCTCATGGGAGTCTTTTCTACTGTTGAACAGTTCTTACCATCAGAAAGGTCTTCCTTATGTTTAGCCAGAATTTCGTTTCACATAACTTGAATCCATTTGTTTTGGCCCCAGCCTCTAGAGCAGGAGAAAACAAGCTTGCTCTATTCTCCATTTGACAGCCCTTTAAATATTTGAAGATGGTTATCATATCTCCTCTCAATCTCCTCTTTACCAGGCTAAACAAACCTCATAAGGCTTAGTTTCTAGACCCTTGATCATCTTGGTCTTCCTCCTCTACGCATTCCACTTTGTTAATATCCTTCTTAAATAATGGGGCCATGAACTAAACACAGGATTCCAGGTGTGGTCTGACCAATGCAGAATAGAACAGCACTATGACTTCCCTTGATTGGGACACTATACCTCTGAGGGCACCCTTTTGCCCACCCATTTGCCCTCTGGCCACGCCCTGTCAACCTGAACCATCTACCTACCTTACTACTTACAATTAGTTCAAGTGCTGGTACTTTCAGCTTCCTCCAGTGTTGTCTTTGCAGAACTCAACAGGGAGCAATGAAACTAGAATTAGCTGGCTCTGCCCACCATTACTTCTGGCACCACCTACTTCTAGCCTCCCTGCCTTCTTCCTTACTGGGCACCAGGCATACTGCAACAGGCCAAACAACAAGAAGGAAAAAATCCTTTTTTCTTTGAATCTCCAAGCCATTCTAGAGGGTATGTAGCCTAAACTGTGCACCAAACTAAAGGAGTTGGGTGAAAGTTGTTTGCCTCATTAGGGTAAACCATAGGTGACTATATTTCTCCCAAATAGTATCTAGATCTAAAAAAAAAAATGGGTTAAGCTCCTCTCTACCACAACCACATCATGTTCCAATTCTAAATGCCCCATTGCTGCTTTGAAGTGAAATTGAAATCACAAACCTGCAATTTCTCACCTTATCTAGCTTGGCACTGAAATGGGCACCTTCTTGTCAGAATGGAATGCTGCACAAGATATATTCATCTGAGTTTTGAATCATTTATATGCTGGCCTTTTTAATTTGGGACCACAGAAATAATATGCATCCCTCCCCACCCCAAGAAATGGTATATTGCTGTCCTACTATACCCTAAATCAAGTTTCAGGCAAGTAAGGATACAAGGCAATGTAGGGATTAACCAAGATGGCAGGGTGGGTAGCTTGAGTTCAGAATGAGCTACTCTTGTATGGAGCTTGGCAAGAGGTATTACCGTTCCTGTAATGGAATATCCAAGTCGTAGGAAAAATTATCTATTCCAAACAGCCTTTAAGTCTCTCATAGTTTTAGTAGTTAATATTCTTTCTTAAACACTTTTTTTATTGCTTTCAGCAATTTCCCCCAAAAGGATAAAGTTGGAATTTTAAAACCATTTAAGGATCCTTCCCCCATCCTTTCTTTATAGTTTATTAGTGCTCAGTTTTCTGTTTCATGAGATGGAGCTTTGCAGACTATTCCGGATGATCTTTGGGGATATATATGTTTAATATACTTTAATATTATATTAGCATATTTGGAAGATAAAAAAGTTTGCAGAATCATCAAATTGGATCTCCATATAGCAAATAAAGCAGATTTCATTGTCTCCAAACATCTACAGAGGACCACAGCCAGAATTCCCAGTGCACACAGCAAATTTAGTGAAAACAAGAGAGAGATGGGAATGTAAGTCTGAGTAAGAACCAGACATTATACAGACATTAGAACCATCTGTCATTGGAAATTGTTTAGACATACATAGCCGCTTAAGATAGTTCATCAGAGATTCCAACTGGCAGGTGGTAAGCTTTATAAAAATTAAATGTGTGGTATTTACTTTTACTTTTCTTTGAAATTGCCTTGAGCCCTGGGGAGACTGAGAGCTGCAAAGTCTTTGAAGATTTGTTTTTTTACTTGTGGTGTCTAATTTTGCCCTTAGTAGTAAAAACAGCTTATTTTTCAGATAGTGTCAATCAGCCGGTTCCCATTAGCGTCAGTGGACATACCTTAAATCACACTTAAATCACACTTAAATGTTGCAGAGAACACTGAAGGTGTAAAGAGGCTCATCATGTTTTTGGATCCTTTGTATCTCACAATAGTTGCTACCTGTGCCCATCTTACTGCATTCTTAAAGTAGGCTGAAATTACTATGCCATAGTTTCTCATGAGGCCAACATCCTCTACCAAAATGCTAACGTTGGCCTGGGGCAGAGAAATTGAAGAAGGGCCATAGTTCAATAGTAACTGCAAATAAAGTGCCTTCCTATCACACAAGGGAAGGAGCGGGGATGAGTCAGCTGTTTCTGCACTCTATTGTCCTATTGCCCCCATAATTTGCAAAGGGACAATTGGTGATGAGCCTGTTGCTTCTGCCTGCTCCTGCATATTCCCATTCCTGGTTTCTTTTTTACTTCTTCCATGGGAAACCTTTTCTATTCAAATTCACATCCTGTGTGATTTAGAACCCTGGCAGACAAGAGCCCTGCTCGAAGGCTGCCACAGAAGTTCCGCCTCCAACTTGTAGGGGCTGTTGAAATAGTGATATGGAGATGTAGGAAGAGGCAGAAGCCACAGGCTGTGAAGATCATTTGTAGCTAATACTGCACCATTTTTGCCACCATTTTTGGTGGCATTCTACTCTTTTCATGAAACTTTAGATCTTTCCAGTTGCATGCTTTTGTTTCACACTCAATTCCATTTGGTGCCATCTCCGTCTATCGTCATATGGATGGGTTGATTTTTCTACAAGTTCATTTACACAGGGCTTTTGCAGTAAAAACACGACACTGGCCTTTTAGGTACAGGATCTCTGCCGATGTCAACTCTGATGTCATGGAAGTAAATTCATATGGAAACGCTGCTCACAGCAGTCATTATTGCTACATACCCAAACTTCCCCTGATGGCAGCAGGTGTTCTTTCATAGGTGGTTCTTGTGAACAGGTTAATTTGAGGCAACCTAAACTCCATGTCACCTGGGTAAAAAGGTAACCTTAAAGGAAACCCCACAGCTAAACATACTGAATTCTAATAATGCTTTGCCTAGCCATGTAATGAATAAGTGCATAGAAGGTCTCAAATACAGAGAGGTGATTTAAAATTTATTTTTGTAAAATAGTTTTGTCTGATATCTAAAATAAAACACTGGGTTATTTGACATGCTCAGATTAAAGAAGGGAATTATGCTATTAATATTTCATTTCATGTCCTGTTTTATATAGTTTAAATGTATGGGTCATAGTGGAATATTTTAGTCTTAATGTTGATATCAAGGGATAGTTTCACAGTCATTCAGTTGGATCGGTGAAAGTACCCATGAAATGAGGACTTATTAAATCCTGCACTAAAGCACCTTAGCTTCGGAGCACTTTGACACTCAATCTCCAAAAACTCGTGAATATAATTACTATGGTGAGCAGCCCCATTAAAACCATAAGATCATTTTCAGAGACCATGAGATCCGGAAACTGTGGATGTCATCAAGTTGGTCATTGTATATGATAGTTCCTTATGGCAACCTTATGATTTCTCACATCTTCATGGAAATCAGAGGTGTTGTTGGAGATAAATATTTCTCATTCTTCTAATCCATTCTTTATACATCAGTAATATTTCCCTCCTCCTTCCAGCCACCCTCATTTCCATAGGAGTGGATTATCTGCCTCCCATGTCTTCATTAACAACAGACATCTTCTTTTGCTGAGAGAGTTGATTGCCAGGAATCTGCCAATAATATTTTACACATGTTTACAGTCAATGTGACAAACTTAATTGGTTGATTTAAACAGCTGCCAGGCGACTGTTAGGGGAACAACTGAACAACCAAAGGAAAACACACTCACACCCGCTTATCATTTATACAGAAAGCAGTTAGAGGTAGGAATTTATTGCATGAAGGCAAGGAAAAATATAATGTGAGCCACAGATGAAAGAAGATTTAAATGATATTCATACAGGCATCATCGTGGCATTAACACTGTACCCATTCACTTAAAAAGCAAATTGGTTTAAATACGTGAGAAATCTCATTCACAGCTGTGTAACTAGACCATTATGACCTATAATAGTCCATCCCCATGAGTCACCCTGATAGAATCCAACTCCTTCCAGACTTAAATCTGTCGCTAGTTGTTGCTATACATGGACACCACAAGTGATGAAGGAGCAAAAGGTGACTGCATTTGGAAAGTACCTTACTTCTAACCAGGTTTTGCCTTTGTGGATCTCTAAAATAGGATGTGTAAATAGATCTATAATCTATTCATTACAGTGAACAGGGAACATTGCAAAATATCCATGAGCTCATGAAAGAGGAAAGGGAAGGAAAGGAAAGGAAGGAAGAAAAGGAAAGAAGGAATATGAAGGAAGCAAGGAAGCAAGCTTCCATGTATGCATTTGAAAATGTGCACTATATTGCAATAAATGGCTGATGATCATTAGTTTTCTCTTCACTAGAAACAGAAAATGTGGACTGGAGAGAGTGAAACGTATGCCAAAGAACAGAAAAAGAGTACAGATGAGAATTTAAGCACTGTAGGCCTGTGAAGAGTGAAGAGTCTTGTTTCAAAATTTTCTTGAAGAATCATTGTGCTTCCCCCCTGCCTTGTCAAAGGGGAAAAATGATTATGGAAAAAAGCTTGTATTTGTTTTCCTTGTCTAGAGACAACCTATTAGTAGAGATAAATGTCTTTTTCTGAAGCTTCATTGCTTTCAAATAATTGTATCAGTGATTACTGAACTTATTAGCATTGAGGGGTGCGCATTTAGAAGTGCTCTTAAAACGTTTGGCTAGACGGCAGTGGCGTGTGGTGAAATTTTCCAGAGGGGAACAGTTAGGATCAGGGGCAGCAGCTTGAGAGGGTGCTGGCGGGCTGACATGCATGTGATGTTGTGACGTTCTGATGTCACACATGTGAGCACATGTGAGCATTGCGCCTCTCTCCCTAATCTGGGCAGAAGCTTCCCAGCCTTTCAGAAGGAGGTGCTAGAGGAACATTTAGGAGCATAGCTTAGCCCCCCCTAGTCCACTGACCACTGCTAGAAGGAGTATCTTTTCCAAAAAATTAATTGAGCAAAACCTAGGCCACAACTGCATTTCAAGCACTATTGTATCACTTTAACCAGTCATGGATTTCTCCAAAGGATCCTAGAGAATCTTTGTTTGTTAAGGATGCTGAAAGTTGTTAGGAGACCCCTACTTTCCTTACAGAGCTACAATTCTCAAAGAGTTCCTTGGGAAATAGGGGTTGGTTGTGAGAATTGTAGGGAATAGGGATCTCCTAACAACTCTCAGAATCTTTAACAAAGGACAGTTCCCAGGATTCTTTGGGAGAATTTGGGGGAAAGGACTATAAAAGTAGTATAACTAGATGCTTAATGCATGGTATGGACGTTGCCTTAGTCAGCTTATACAACTTTTTATGAGATTGAAGTTGCATTCTCCTTTAAGATCAAAATTATTGTCCACCTCATCTATGGTATGAATGATAAATGTTTGTGCATTGCTCAAACTTTTCAATAAGGACTGGGCAGCCTCTTCACATGCTTGGTGCAACCATACAGTTGTTTCAGAGAGAGGAAACATCCAATTGCATTAATTTCTTGTGTAAAACAGATGATTCACTGTCTCTAAAACTTCTGACATCTGCAATATGGGCAAAGATTAAACTTGACTTTTGCTTCATTTAAGAAGTCGTAATGCTTAATGAGCCTCTCAACTTAAAACTTTGTAAAATATTTTAGATTATTTTTTCCATGTGCTTGTTCTCCCTTCCTCTAAAGTTAATGGGTCTGATTTCAGTGAAAACAACATTGTCCAGAGTGTGCTTTGTCCAATTATTTCTGATGCTTTCTGGCTACACTCAGAAGTAATAAAAGCCAAGCCTCTTGTGTAGACGCTGCAATGTCATGCACTTATTTCTTTCTGAGCAGCTGATTAATTTACTCCTGATTTGCAGCATTCCTTGCCTGTAAACAGATAGGCACAACCTCACCAGATTATTCATGCAATTACCAAGATGGATTGATGGCTCTGTATCTTTGCCTTGGCATTATTTAATTTTGCTAAGCATTATTTCTAAAGGAACAAACTACATTACAAAGTTGGGTATGCCAGTGGAATAACAAGTTGAACTAATCTCTAGGAAAACTCTAATGCCAAAGAACTGCTGTGTTTCGGAAAGAGATATATGAAGAGCCAGAAGGTCAAAACAATAAAAGAGAGAGTCTACCGCTACCGTTTTTAAGGCCCACATTTGTTATTACTAATAGAGAAGTGAGGGTAAGTGTCTGCCTCAAGCCTCGGCTAGGTAATAGCAACGGCTTAATGATAAGTTCAGCCACATGCAGCCCCCCTGCAAGCTGGTGATTTACTTCCAGGCCAAAACAGCAAACAGACCATTTACCTGCTCCTGAAGGGAACTCTTAGTGTCATTTTTAAATGCTGAAATACTTTGGGCAATGAAAAGACAATGTTCAAATGCATTCGTAGGGAAGGAAATACCTAGTATATATGCCTTATGTACTATCAATACTGTCAAACAAGGCATGGGGAACTTGGCACTCTTTTTATGTGGCTACTTTTAAGAAATGAGAGCAGTACAGTAGACACATGGACTATTAACAGCATCCTGAAGGCCAGTTCCAATGGAATAGGAGGGCAAAACTGACAAACTAAGCAACAAGAAGAAAAATGCCAGAATTGTAAACATGTTAATAATACTCTACTCTGTACTGCTATCTTTATCAGAAGGGGGAGGGATTTGATTCCCCCTGCAGTTTTCTGCACCTGCCAAAGAATTTGCTCAAGAGGCTCCCTCCAGTACAGTGTGGAGAGTGGTATGGGAGGAAAGGGAAGATTGGCAGGTATCACGCTCACTTCATTTCACCAGTAGTAGCCTCCACTGTATCAAAGAGCCATCCTTGAAGAGAAGGAGCCCTTCTGCTTGTGGAGAAGCAAATCTAAATAAGAAGAACCCTCTGTTTGTGGGAAATGAAATATAAATCAACAACCTCCCCACAAGGCTTTCACATAAAGAGCCACTTCAACAACAAACTAGACTAGAGCTCTTCTTGAAATTAGAACCGTCTTTCCTATGGGGCTTACTGGCGTGTTGTGCCAGGACGTTGGCCTCTCAGGGGCGCTCTGGGAAATCGGGGGGGGGGGTGCCGCCGGAGGGATCTTTGCACCACGGCTCTGGATATGCTTAAGATGGCCCTGCTTGAAATGTTTGTTTTCCTTGAATATATATATCAACTCATGAGATCTCTAACCTGAATTCTTAAAGGCAACAGGGTGCCAACCTCTACCTACTTACCTAGGGAGTAAGCCTCTTTGAACTTAATGGGGCTTAACTTTTGAGTAGACATGCATAGGATTGAGCTGACTTTCTCAGAAGGACTCTATGACAATTGGATAGTTCAAAAATCCTTGTGGCTGATTCAAGCCCTTCCCATTCACCAGGGTCTTCCGAGGCTTTTCAGGAAACCACTAGGGGCAGAAATATCAGTTTCATCACTCCCCTTTCACATGCGTTCCCCTATGTATTTTGGAAGGAAATCAGCAAGCACCCACTCAAAACACATAACAAAGACATTAAGATAGTTTTGTAGGGACTGTCTCAAGGACAGTGCCAATGCTTAGCTTCAAGGGAGGTAAGTGGACAGTGCTTAGCTTCAAGGGAGGTAAGTGGACCCATTGGGTTAATTGGTCTGTGGTTTCTTCTAGTGCACCGCTCACAGTTTTATTTTAGTTTATTTGTAAATGACACATTTTGATTTGATTTGAGGGTTGTCGTTTATTTATCCTTTGCAGAACCAGATAGGCTACATTTATTTTCATGGACATTGTCAAAGGCCTATGTATAGTATATAAAAAATAACAACAAACCAACTTGCTGAATTTTCCTTGCTTACAACTGGGATCTCTGCACTGCTGAGAAAACTCAAGCTCTCTTTCCCAAAGCCCCTTAACGTGCACAGAAATATTGGGATTCGAATTAGAGGCTAATCAGGAGCAGCAGATAAAGTGACGTGTCTGAGGTCTGCCTTTTTTGTCGCCAATTACTCCAGGCTCCTGGTGTTCATGTCTTCCCTGTACTTTCTTTAATTAGCACTTTATTAGCTTGGCTTCAGAGAGCCGAGCCTGGAGAAAACTTTTTTTCCAAATCCTCCAAATGGTTGCAAAACAGAAGGTGATTAAAGTTAGTCTTAAGCAATAGGCAGCCTTTGAATCTTGGAGCGCTTTTTAAAAGATGCGCTCTTGGTGCCTTCCTCCTGGAGGGATGTTGTGCTGTCAGTAACTGTATTTGAAAAAGCAGTCTCACACACCATTAAGCTATTTTTCTGTCTGCTATTGATTGAGACCTATTATAAGAAGAAGAATCTTGACATTCTCCCCTGGCTTCCGCCATGAAATGAAGCCTGACTGCTGTTGACAGAACAAGGAAATACAGGTGTTCTGCAGGATTTATGCAGGTGATATGACAAGCATGAAATTCTTGTGCTGGAAGAACTGTAGACACACAGACCCTGCACAGGTGCAGAACTCTTCAGGGCCAAAGCCATAAACATACTACTTAATATCATCTAGATCACAGTCCGCAGAAGGTAAGCATTGGAAGTGACCAAAGTACTGTACCTACTAGGCACCTAGAGTAATAGGAATAAGAAACACGAATTGTTATTTAATAATAATAAATTTATTATTTAATAAAAAGAAATGGGGTGGCTGAAGTGACCCATCTCACCCAGATTAACTCCTTTTTGCACCCAGATAAGGTACTCAGTTGACTGCAGCCATTATGACAATGAAACAAAAGCAATTGTGCTTCCTTATTTTTGGTTTAGTTCCCTTTCATTTAAGAAAAAAGTTTTTACATGTTTTGCATTAAAGGTAGAGTGTTTGAGAAAATCACTTTGCAACAATGTGACTAATTCTGCTTTTTTATTTTATGCCTGTTGTCTCGTTTGCATTTCATCTCATTGACTGGTGCTCTATTTCTGGACTGCCATTGAACTGGTGAATGAGAAAGTGTGTCTCCCAATGGAGTTTTTGCATTGCTCTGGTCTAAAGAGGAAGAAACAAGCTTGGTGCTTGGGCCAAATAAGACCACCCCCCCAAACCCCCTATCAGTGCAGATAGCACAATGCTATTATGTTTTGCTGTGCCTCAGACAAAATTTTAATATCAGGGAATCCTATGACAAATTGTGCATGGATTGGAAAGAGATGAATTAACAAACACCCCATATATATGTTGTCAGGGCCGTCTTAAGCATATCTGGTGCTGTGGTGCAAAGATCCCTCTGGCACCCCCCCCCCAGCAACTCCAAAACAAGTGAGGGGGTGGTGGAAAATGTCCTCTGTCCTCCCCACCACCCCAATCCCCAGTGTGGTGGTGGCGATCAAGCAGGAAAACGTGCTGGCAGACATGCTCTATGGCATTGGGGCACCCGAGAAAGCAGCCTGGGAAGGCTGCACACCGCCTTTCTCCAGGAAGCAGGAGGAGGACAAAGACTGGGATCAGGGCTGTCTTTAGCAGATGCAGAGGCTTGGGAGGGAAGCTCCTAAGCCTCTGCGGGGATTGCTCTCCTCCTGTGGAGGCTTGGGAAGGAAGCTGCACGCCCGCCAGCCATATAGTTGGTGGGGTGTAGTTGGCGGGCGTACAGGGAAAGGGGAGGCTGCTGGCAAAGCCACGTGGCTCCCCCACTCGTTATGGTGCCGCTGAGAGGCCGGCACCCTGGCACAACGAACCACTAACACCAATGGGAAAGACGGCTCTGTATGTTGTATCAGAGAGTTGCATCACTCTCATAAAACAAATCATTCTGCAGTGGATGCACAGTCAAGTTGACACCATCCCAGTCCCTGTACCCTTTAATTCAGCCATTGCAAGAAGTGGACTAGCTGTCCACCCCTGGGCTGTGTGTATTAAAGTATCTTATCATAACCTATAATCTCTTCAGTGCAATATAATGAAATGTTTGGCACATGTACAGACCTACATCCTCTTCCTTGCTGAAATATTTCAGCTACAACAGCATGAAAAATACCTCTAGGTACTTTATCAGTGGATGTAGTTCCATATTCTTGGCAGGCAAAGCAATTATCTGCTTCTCCTCTGCTTGCTAGACATGCTTACTGTTGACTTATCGGATGAAACCTGTTTACAAGTTACTTTACTGAAAGTCAGCCAGGCTATCCTAAACATTCGGAAAGCCCGGGATCCTTTGCAGTGCAGCACAGTGGATCAAGACAAAGGCATGTGTGTGTCATTCTGGATGTTCCATGTGTGTGTCAATATTTTGGTAGCGGAAGCATGTGGACCTCCATCAGGATCAACAATAATTGTTTCAACAGATCTCCAGGAGTGTAATTTTTCTGTCCCTTAAATGCCTTTCCTGAAATTTAATTATGGTACCATTGGAATCTATGGGACATTTTCTTTAGCCATGACAAACAGTGCAAGCCTAACCACCTCTACACAAGTTCACAAGAGGTCTGCTACAATAAATATGTCATGCTGTATCCTAACCCCACATACCTGGAAGTAAGTTCCATTGAACTCAAAGGCACTGTCTTTACAGCAGACATGCACATTCTTGAACTACCAGGGTGATAACTAACTGAGCCATACTTAAGAGTTTGTTATTGACACGTCCAAATCAATGAACTAAAACCACTTATGCCAGTAGGTATAATCTGTGTATGACTAAATATTGGATAGCACCCTTAGGCAGCAAACTTAAACCTGTTTATGTGGGAGTATCCCTAGTTGAATTCAATGGGACTTGGTTTTGAGCTGACATGGTTAGGATTGCAGCTTGAGTCTTTACAGTGCCAAAAATGTAATTGGCTGGATCGAGACACATCAAAGAAGTGTTTCAGTTAAACACGTTGTAAACTTGGTATGAGAAATTGGGTTGGCAAAAACAGAACTTCATAGCGCCTTCTGGTGTCACAGTGTTATAATGCATAAGCAACACATATAAAGCGATTTTTCTTTGCCAATGTAGTTGAGTCCTTTGTTTATATATTTATATATCTGGAAGTTATTATTTTTTTAATTTACTTGACCAGTAAGTTACAGGTACTTCTGGTGTTTGTGTGAACTGGGACAAGGAGTGGGGATAGCATAACGTTTTGTTCTGTTCAATGGAAAATGGAAAACAGTGTTGAACTGAAATTTATATCACGCAGGATGTAATTAACCACCTTGGAGTTTAGCCAAAGCAAAACTGCTTGGTAAAAAGAACAGCAGCTAGGTAACAGATGCTCAATACTAGAGAGATGAGAGGCATATAAATAACTATAAAGAGAGGAGGATATAGCTGAACAACCATATTTGAGTTACAAAACAGATTCTGAAATAAAGTAAATGTTGAGTATTATATTTTCTGCCATGTACAGTATATTTCAGTCGGATGAAAAATGCATTAATTCCCTACACATACTGGTGTAAAATCTTAATATGAATTCCTTCTCTGTCTCACAAGCATTGTTTCTAAATAGCATAGCTTTAATCATGTTTGATGGTAATATTGCAAAGCATGGTCTTATTTAAAGCCTACAAAATTAATAAGAAGAAACTGGCTCTAATAATATTGAGCATTATGTAGGCAAGATGACAAAATATAAAACGTATGAAATCACTGGGCCAGTTTTGCATAGGATTGGGTTGCTAATAACAGTAGTTAGAAATCAGGTAGATTATTTATTGATGTTTTGCTTGGTCCTAAAAAAGTTATTGTCTGACTATATTTTGAAATTTTTATTCCTTCCTCATACCTCGAAGAGTACTGAATGTGACAGTTCAGGGTGGAGTCCAAAAATTGGATTTCCTACTGCTTAGAGAGGGGACTTTTACTCTTTGAGAGGTACATTCCCTCTAACCACTAGGTCATATTACCTGATTTGGCTTCCCTCCCCTCTGTATACTACCTAACGGTAATTGCCAGCTTTGCTGACGTAAAAACTGTCACATTCCTCTATTCTGCCATTCTAAAACTCACAAAGAGCACGTGCGCTTTGCTTATTCTAAGTGCAGATCCAGGTAATCTATGGATTTTATATTTTCAAAAGTGGAGGATTCCCAGCAACCCTCATTGCAACCTGTAACTTGCATAGCACTTAGAAGAACACAAATGGTTTCCTTGTGTCCCTCCAGATGTTGCTAGACTACAACTCCTATCACCCTTGACCACTGGCCATGCTGGTTGTGGCTGATAGGAGCTGAATCCAACCAAATCATTGCAGTCCAATTCTCATCTGACTAAATGCAGACTGTGTGTGCACATTCAGAGCACTTTCTTTCCCTCAAATAATTCTGGGCACTGTGGTCCAACATTTCTCTGAGGAAAATAGGGATGTCCTATTCAATAATAAAAACATTTTTACTATTTATATCCTGCCCATCCGACTGGGTTGCCCCAGCCACTTTGGATGGTTTCCAACATATATAAAAAAATAATAGAATATTAAATATTTAAAAACTTCCCTATACAGGGCTGCCTTCAGATGTCTTCTAAAGGTTATATAGTTACTTACATCCATAACCTCCCATGTTTCTATTGTGAAAATAGGGACATCTTAAGGAAAAGTGGAACATTGCAGGATCAAATCAGAAACTAGGATGGTTTCTGTAAATCTGTGACTGTCCCTGGAAAATAGGGACACTTGGAGGGTCTGGGTTCCAGAGTTACAAATTCCTAGCAACCATGAACAAAATACAGTGAGAGTACTTTAAATGTATAGTGTGCACATATACTTTGTAGATTCAGCGTGAAACCCTGTCTGCCCACCCCACCCTCTGCATGTTGTAGGATCCAGCTTGAGGAAGACTTCGGGAGAACTCAAAGATCTCCTGATAATTTTGTGACATTTCATTTGGTCCTAACAAAGACATTATCTAACTGTGGATTTTAGATGTTCAGTATGATAGAAATAATTTCCCATTGGAGTCATCAAGCATGATCTACAATTTAGACTCATTTTCCCCTTATGGCAATGGGGTTGCAGCCTGAGATAGGGGCCCATTACATTTCTGGACCCCTGCAAAGTGTACCCTTCCTCCTGTTTCCCTGTTTGGGCCATTATTTCTCTGAGCCATAGAGTCTTATTTCCTGATTTCCTTATTTTCTTCTTCATGTTGTCCAGGCTTTAAGTTTTGCTTTATATTCCAAGTTTGTGTGTGTGTGTGTGTGTGTGTGTGTGTGTGTGTGTGTGTGTAAGCAAACAGCAAATAAATCCATATGGAGAAAAAGGTTTCTTTTCAGCTTTTGCAACTTTAAAAAATATTCACAAGTTTTATTTGTGTTTGAAGGGTTTTTATTAAGCGAGAAACTGTAGTCATATCTAGTCATCTCTCTGCCATTATGATTCTTTGTGTGCTGCCTGATGAGGGAGCTAGGTGGGATGCGTGTATATACAGTATGATTAATCTTGATTTTTAAGTGTAAATTGCACACAAAAGAAATTTTCACAGGCTTTCACAATTTTATTTGTTTTCGTTTTTAACAGAAAAACTCCCAATATATTTTCCCAAGAGAATTGTTCCAGAGAGAGGGAGAGAAATAGCACCAATTACCCAACTATGAACAAACTTTTGAGAGAAAGTGAGAAGAGCTGAATCACCTTCTTCCCTAAACAAAAAATCCAAAAGAAGTGACAAAATGCTGCAGAGATGTATGGAGTGACAGGTAGATGTTTTACTCCAGAGCAGCAGAATAACCCAGTTATCTATGGTAGCGCAGTCCAGTGTTGTTTGTACTGCTGCATTTCAGTACATATTTAAGAAACCAGCAAACTTCACCATATTTATTACATGGTGAGCTGGTTGTCTATGTTTACACAGTGTTGACACTGCATCTTGTGATGATCTAGCTAGGTCAGGGCAGTAGCAGTTGATGGGGCAAGTTGGCTGTGCTCACCTGACCTGCCATCACCTGTGTTGCTGCTGCTTACCAGAAGGTAGAATGGGAAGAGACAGGGAGGTTGGTGTGATGCAAACACATTAGTGGAGCACTGAATTTGGCTCTGTCAGTGCATCTGCACCATGCTGACTTTGCCATCACCTCCCCCTCTCGCTCTACTACCCAGCAAGCAGCAGTAACATAGGCAATGTGAGGTCAGGTGAGTGCTGCTGGGTGACTCAGGGGCAGCCAACATTGTGCCATACAGATATTGAACTCCCAGTCAGCATGTTCAAACAACATTTGGAGAGCCCTGAATGAGTTAAATGTGACATCCATGTGAAGAGTAGGTACATCTCTGAGTACTGGACTCTGAGGACAAATGAGGGTGAAAGGCCAACACATTTCTGCCCTTGCCTGTGGTTTTCTAAGGGAACCAGATTGGGTGCTTTTGTGGCAGACAATTATGATGCTTTTATGATCATGTAACCCAATTCAACATCCATCTTCTGTGGAAGCATTAGCTGACTGCCTTGCGTCTCTGCTCCCCCTATGTGATCTCTGATTCTTCGTTTGCCCAGTGCCACTTTGCTGTGATTAACAGATTTACTTCACTTTTCTCTTTTTCTCTCCCCCCCCCCCCTCTTTTCAATTTTCACAAATTGAGTGGTGTTGCCTCAAAGTGAAGAGCTGGGTTCTTTTTGATGGTTCAGCTTCACATGTCGTTTCTGAGCTTCGTAATCCTGCTGGTTTCACTCCTGCTCTTCAAATTATTTTCCATCTTTCTGACCTACAGAACACTTTTACATGCTGTTTGCAGACAACTGCTAACTAAGCCCAGCAGAGAGCCCAAACCTTGAGAAGTCTTTCAACCACCTGTTTCCAAAGAAAGACTAACAGAGTTAACAGGTGGCAAAGGAAGAAAGCATTCAGGGGAAGAAGTGGTGGTCAGGATTCACTGGGTGCCAAAAAGCAGCATAATTCAGGTCTGAGCGAATAAAAGACTAATTCAAGAAAATATGGAGATGTTTTGAAGACTGAAGAAAGGCAGCCACAAAAGAATAAATGGCAAAGCATTTCTGTGTGGCGACTCCTTTGGGATTGGTTCAGGGGCTGCAACTGGTGCAGAATGCTGTGGCCAGGTTGTTGAGTCGAGTACCTGGACACGCACCTATTACACCTGCGCTGAAGGAACTGCGCTGGCTGCTGATCAGCTACTGGGTCATGTTCAAGGTCTTCTTGTTAAAATATAAAGTCCTGAAAGCACCACCTGCCCCTCTATAGACCCCTGAGATCACATAGATCAGGCACGTCCAACTTCCAAGAGACTGCGATCTACTCCCAATATAAAAATTCTGGAAGTGATCTACCCTTGAAGGTAAGGGGGAGCCAAAGTTGTTGACCTATTTTTAGGGGGGTGCAAGCCAAAGTTGTGGACCTTTCTTTGGGGGGGGGGGCGGAAAGCATGTTTAGCTTCCTTTGGTGGGGGCATCGCTCACCTAAAACAACAACGCAGCGGTAACGACTACTTTAGTTTTCTAACTCACAGGCAAAATAGCCATTGGACACAATGGAGGAAAAGAGCAGTGGGGGGGGGGGCAGGGAGTTTCGCTCCATTGCTTATCACTACTGCCGATCAATAGGGATCCTGTGATTGACCACGATTGACCATGATCACCCGGGGATTGGACATCCCTGACATAGATCATCTGGGGGAATTCTACTTGTACCACTGCTACCTACAGAATAGAATAGTACGGCGACCCCAAAATAGGCATTTTTGCTGATGCCTCTGTTCTGTGAAATGCCCTTACCTCCGCCATATGTGAAGCAGCAACCACCGTGCAAAGGTGTATCTTTTTGCCTAGGCTTAAGATCAGCCCCTGATTTATGTGTGTGGATCTCCTGAATCTCTGGTTTTTCTTTTTTTAAAAAAATAATTTTTATTGCATTTTTTCCAAATACAGTATTAAACAACCAAAGAGAGGAAAGAAAAGAAAAGAGTACAGAAAAAGAAAGAAAGAAAGAGAAAACCAACCATTTCAACAACTTGTTTCAACTTTCCAACGGACTTCCCCACGTCTCCCGCACAGAGCATTCTTGACAATAAATTTATCAGCAAATTATAACCTTGTTTCATGTGTTACTTTGTACTTTCAATTGCAATTTAAGTTTAAATCCCTTATTATCCGTTTACTCTATAAGCAAACATATTATCCTTTTTGGCCATTTAAACATTGGATCTTTCATTAATATTATCTAATTTCATATATATTCCATTCTCTTTGCTGGGGCTAACATTCAAATTCATGCGAAATCCTATAGTTCATATAACTTATAAAATTTTTGTAGATAGTCCTTGAATTTTTTCCAGTCCTCCTCCATTACTTCTTCTCCCAAGTCTCGGATCCTGGCAGTCATCTCAGCCAACTCCATGTAGTCCATCAATTGCGTCTGCCACTCTTCCAGTGTGGGCAAATCTTGAGTCTTCCAATATTTAGCGATAAGAATTCTTGCTGCTGTAGTAGCATACATGAAAAACGTTCTGTCCTTCTTTACCACCTTTTGGCCGACAATGCCCAAGAGGAAGGCCTCCGGTTTCTTAGGAAAGGTGTACTTAAACACCTTTTTTAACTCATTGTAGATCATTTCCCAAAAGGCCTTCACTTTTGGACAGGTCCACCAAAGGTGAAAGAATGTCCCTTCAGCCTCTTTGCACTTCCAACATTTATTGTCAGACAAATGGTATATCTTAGCAAGCTTGACTGGGGTCATGTACCACCTGTATATCATTTTCATAATGTTTTCTTTCAAGGCATTACATGCCGTAAATTTCATACCGGTGGTCCATAACCTTTCCCAGTCTTCAAACATAATATTATACCCAATGTCTTGTGCCCATTTTATCATGGCTGATTTAACTGTCTCATCCTGGGTGTTCCATTTAAGCAGCAAGTTATACATTCTCGATAATACCTTGGTCTTTGGTTCTAACAGCTCTGTCTCAAGTTTCGATTTTTCCACCTGAAATCCTGTTTTTTTGTCCAACTTAAAAACCTCATTAATTTGGGCGTAATGAAACCAATCTTGCACCTTATCCTTTAATTTTTCAAAACTCTGCAACCTCCAATTGTCTCCAATGTTTTCTATTATTTCCCAATATTTCGGCCAGCCGGCCTCCATATTGGGTTTTTTCTGAGCCTTGGCCTCTAGTGGTGATAGCCACCTCGTGAATCTCTGGTTTTTCTTGCTTTTATGTGCTTTTATATTTCTCCCTTGGTGTTGTCTTTTGGTTTTAATGGATATTGTTATATTGCACATAATATACACTGTGCAGGGATATTTAAAATGTGTGGTTTAGAAATACTTTAATATAAATAAATATACATAAAACATGCTCAGTTGTGTGGATATTTCATATGTGCTGAAAGCCGTATGGAAAGGCAGGAAACAGCTGGACAAATTAGGCCCACAAGAGATTCTAATTTGGGCTAAACCAAACCATGTGACCAGCCTCACACCTGACATCTTATGTATCATGTATCACACATGTAACCCGATACTTCTCCTGCATGGAAGTGATTGTTGCACTCTCTTCTTCAAGCCCCTCCAGGTTCTAGGAGATAGATGGGCAGTGGGTGGTGGGAATTTGACCAGCACCGTGTCTACACTATAATGCTGCATCAACTGAAACTGAACTCAAATTTGATCCAAAAGTGCAACCTACCACATCAGAAAAAAATGGCATTCTCAAAAAAATAATAATATGTTGGGGTCTTCTTTGTAGGACCATAATGTTCAATGAGCTTGAACTTAACTCTTTCAGTGTAACTCATTTTCAAATAAACTTCTTAAGACTGAAAACCTGTAGTAATTTTGAAAAAACGAACCAGTGACTGCCTCCATAGAAATGAATTGGATTTGGGGTAGGAGAGTTCCATGTACCTATCAGAGCTTAAGAATGTGAGAACTTTTCTCTTATTTAACACATAAATGCCATGTTTGTTTCTATACTTAAATGGCTGAAGTATGCTTTTTTAGAAATATATAACCAATAGGTGGCAGCACTCGATCCAATATTTTTCAATGGTGTTCCTTCCTCCATTGTTATAGGCAAGTTAATTGATTCAGAGAAGTGTTTCACTACAGAGCGATACACATGGTATTACTAATTCAAACACATCCTTTAAAGCACTAACAGATTACAGACCTTCATAATGACTTAATTAGAGCATCACAAACAGTGGCATCGCCTCCCAATTTAGCATCAGTGATTTCAAAAGATCTACTAGGGTTTTTGTCCATAGGAGAGGACACATACACAGTGATTCTCCACACCTTACTGTAATATTTAATATGACCTATGCTGTGAAATATCTTGATATGCACATAAAGTTTACACACCAGTTCAAGAAGGTTTTAGAATGGCTTCATGGAAGCAGCTTCCCTACAGTTAAGGTAACAAATGTGCAGAACATTGGTCTAAAACCCTGACCATAAACCTTCTTGCCATATCCCAGCTTCAGAGGTCCATCCCTTTTTCAGACTTTCATTAGCAAATAGATTCTGTCTGGTCCATGTTTAAGGTCCTCAGGGAACTTTGAACATGGACGCCTTTCTATTTAAAAGCGCTCATGTCTCTATATTGCACATTCATTGGTCATTTCTTTCCATGAGGCCACTTGTCAATCAGAAAGAGCTTCAGTGGCAGCAATTTCCTTAAAATCAGAGCATGTAGAAGCTTCAGCCTCTAAATCAAAGGTCAGTCTAGTCCAGCATTCTGTCTCACAGTGGCCAACCAGATGCCTATTGGAATCCCACAAGCAGGACTTGACTGCAACAGTGCTCTGCCCACCTGCAAATGGTGTTTAGAGGCACCCAGCCTCTGGCAGTAAAAGAAGAGCTCTGGTGGATCAGGCCAAAAGGTTCATCTATTCCCATATATCAGGCAACCTGAAGTCTGCAGGTATTTCATAAAATTGTCACAGGATCACTGTGATATAGATGAAATACAAGCTCAATCCTTGTTCTAGCCTGGCAGGCTCTCCTTAGAGCAGAGTAGATGTTCTTTATTCTAGAAGTCTGGAGCATCATGTCACTCCAAAGAATAATCACTACAGCTCCTCCGTGTCCCTTACTTTTGCGTCCTGACATTTTTATCTAGCAGCTATAATGTTGAGGTACAGATTACTGTCTGAGGAATCTTTAGTCCTTGTATCTGTTTCCTGGTACCTAAGTTATGTTGGCCAAAAGGCTATTTCATTTGTAAGAAGTGAACAATAAATTGGGCCTTGAGGAGAAACGAGCTGTAAGTCCTAGCAGGAGGAAGGAGTTGCAAGACTTTTCTGCTGATATAAAGCAGAATTCGCCCAGGTGCACATGTTTCACACACCTATGAAAATCAATAATATGTAAACCAAACATGTTGTTAGAAAGCCATAGACACAGCATGGATTTTCACACAGTGAAAGTGAGGGGAAATAAGGGGGGGAATTAAACTTGTTCTGAATGCAGCATATGATCAAAAACTTAATATATTGTGGTATTTAATATAACAGTTCAAAGTACATCTCTTTCTGCATCTTTTTATTCTTTTTTTATTTGTTTTGTGTCTGCCCAGTTTTTCACCTAACATTCTGAGTATCCCTTTGAGAGAATGTGACATCTCGCAAAATTGTTTTTGCCAAGATAATAACAAGTCTGGCAAAGCAATAGAGGCTGCAGTCCTACACAGTTACCTGGGAGGAAGTTCCATTTTACTCTGTGGGGCAGCATCTGCTTTGAATGAAAAAGGTCTTGGGTTCAATCCCCTGCATCTCCAGGTAGAATTGGGAGAGATCCCATCTGAAACGCCATGCTGGCTGTTTAGCCATAATAATTAACATTCATTCATTCATTCATTCATTCATTCATTCATTCATCCATCCATTCATTCATCTGAAACTCCAGCCAATGAAGACAATAATGAGCTAGATGAACCAATGGTCTGACTCAGTATAAGTCAGCTTCCTGTGTCCATACATGCTGAGTAGACATGCATAGGGTTCTACTGCAGGTCTGTGACCCTAACCCATTACTGAGGAGATAAGACATTGTTGTTGTTTGGTCGTTTAGTCATGTCCAACTCTTCGTGACCCCATGGACCAGAGCATGCCAGGCACTCCTGTTTTCCACTGCCTCCCGCAGTTTGGTCAAACTCATGCTGGTAGCTTCGAGAACACTGTCCAACCATCTCGTCCTCTGCCATCCCCCTCTTTTTGTGCCCTCAATCTTTCCCAGCATCAGGGTCTTTTCCAGGGAGTCTTCTCTTCTCATGAGGTGGCCAAAGTATTGGAGCCTCAGCTTCATGATCTGTCCTTCCAGTGAGCACTCAGGGCTGATTTCCTTAAGAATGGATAGGTTTGATCTTCTTGCAGTCCATGGGACTCTCAAGAGTTTCCTCCAGCACCATAATTCAAAAGCATCAATTCTTCGGCGATCAGCCTTCTTTATGGTCCAGCTCTCAGTTCCATACATAACTACTGGGAAAACCATAGCTTTAACTATACGGACCTTTGTTGGCAAAGCTCAGTAAATTTATGCATATAGGTTGGATTACTTCAATGAGCTCAATGGTTGGTCCAAAAGCTGGAGGTAGTGCAAAATACAGTGCCTTGACTGTTTACCGGGACAGGATATTCTCACCAAGTTATTATAGCTGCAGTCCCTAACTGCAGCTACAACATAATACAATATGTTGACTTGCCCTGATGGTGGCGGCTGCTTAGTGGAGTGGGGACTATAGGATTGTCTGACTCAAGCACTCCAATCTGCACTATTTTCTGTCAATTTTGCATGTAAAAAAACAACAATAGTTGGATGTTTACAATGATAACTGGAGGGGGAGATGTGTGTGCATGTGGGAGAGGAGAGGAATGTACGTTGATGCAAACATGCAGCCTCACCAAACAGTCTCCTGAATCAGTGCAGTTCTTAAGAGCTGCATCACATGCTTTCCCCTTGAACGTTTGCATCAGCGTGCAGAACAGACTCATATTTTATACGTGTAAAACCTCAAGACATTTCAAGCAAAGGAAGAAATCTTTAGTTTTCTGGTTTAAAATAATTTACGATGTCAGATGCCCCAGCTGCTAGTAAGCATATTAAGAACCCTATTCTCATGCATCTGAGCTTCTTTTGTTGTTGTAAAAATAGATAAATTTAACAGCTTATTCTGTTAGTAATATATTATTTTAAACTATGTCTTTCTATGGTTTCCCACTCCATGGTTCTATAACTCATTCCATGTATTATATGCTACTCCACTATCTGTGATGATTCCCAGCTCTCTTAATAAAAAGCCACAACTCCCATGCTGTAATCACTGAAACATCTCACCCTCCCAAGTGCCTCAGGATGAAAGTGATGGAGTTGGCTGAATCAGTGCTGTTTTATTACTGCATACGCTGTGATGCTAATGGCTTCAACACTGAACGTATTACATGCTAAAATTAGCTGAGAAACGGCAGGTGGGCATTAATGATGTGTACTAGGCCCACCCAATTTTAGCCATATCATGTGCCCCGGCCTCCTAGTAATGATAGTAACTAAGGGTATGGATGGAGGAGAAATTTGGTTCTGTTTGAGTTTTTTTGTGAGCCTGCCTAAATTGCACTTATTGCAACAATGGCAAAATTCAAAGCTATCATTTGAAATTCACACTTCTCTGAATTTTGCAATTAAGCTCACTGATTGAAAAGAGTACAAAGATGTGGACTTTAGAGGAACGCATGCATGGAAATGCACATTAGTGAATATAGCAAATAAAAATACACTATATTCTAAAATATTCTTCCACATTACATAATACGTTGGTTGCTATTATTGTGTGTGGTAACCGGAACAGCAACGCTACAGAAAGTACGACAGATAAAAGATGTAAACCAAACTCATATCTTCAGAAAGTGTGGGAAGGTGAGTTTCTGTTCTAATATTGTTTCTTGTTGTTTTGTAATATGAGAAAATAATGAAAGCTAAATAAAAATACACTATATTAGGGGAAATGGCTTGCAAAAATGTGTATATCAGGTAAAACAACACATATGAATGTATATATGCACACTAAAAACACTAGAGACTACTTCCATTTTTTGAAATGAAAGCTTATTTTTAAAATGTGGCCTCAACTAGAGCCAGGGCCTTCTCGGCTGCGGCTCCAAACTGGTGGAATGCTCTGTCAGAAGAGACTAGGGCCCTGCGGGACCTGACATCTTTCCGCAGGGCCTGCAAGACAGAGTTGTTCCGCCAGGCTTTTGGTCAGGGCGCAGCCTGACTCCCTCCTCTGGCAACCTGCACAGAATTCTGCTTAATTGGTTGCCATCAATTTGATTTAATTAATTTTATAATGAAATATTTTTAGATTGTGTCATTATTTGACTGATTATTTGATTGTTGTTAGCCGCCCTGAGCCCGGCTTCGGCTGGGGAGGGCGGGATATAAATAAAATTTATTATTATTATTATTATTAAGTAGATCAGTAAGAATAAATTTTCATTTGAAGCTGGGTGTAATGAATTTCTTTCAAATCAGTAGAGTCTTGCAAAGGTAAAGTATTAGTCATATTTAAAAATGTATATCTTACATTAGTTTTCATTTTTAACAGCTAGAAAAGTCAGCTGGATTACACTTGTTCAACAAGTCTCATACAAGGCTGCTGGTGTTAAAATGACATTTTAGTTCAAATAAGCTAGAACTAGAAGAGAAAAACAGCAGACTGAATACTTAGCAGGAGCATCCAATTCTAAAGGGGAGAATGAGAGAGAAACAATGGCAATTAACCATGACATCCAACATCCTGCTTGACTTGTGCTGAGGTTATCCTGGCACTGGGAAGCAGGGACTGTCAAGGGACCAGCTTCCCCACCTTCCCCTGATCTGTGTCCAACATGCTCCACTCCACTATGACATTCACCCAACACATCCCCTTTTCTGCCCTATCAGTATATGGGCTCCAACTTCAGCAGGTAGCTGCAGGAAGAAGGCACCCTCTTTGCAGAGGGAAGGAGATCTTAAATTTCTGATGGCACCCAGGACACTCTGCCAGGGAAAACTGAATTGCAGGGCTAATCTTAAATGAAATTTAAGAAAAATGAGTAAGCAATACTGGGAGCCTAATTACAGTACAACTGTAACAGTTAATGGTCATGGTTTATCCCAAATAATCCCGACAAATTCAGTTTGGCGAGATGCTAAATTTTTGGATGGATACCCTTCTCTGACAATACCAAATAACTAAGAAAATCCTGGGATTTTAACACATAACATCAAAATACTAGATTGGACACATTTGCTGACTTCTACTCTTAACTAAGGATTGCTATGACGACTCTACCCATGAAAAAGAGGATGTGTCCTGGAAAAAATGGACATATGTCAAGCCTTGTTATGATTATATTATTACACCATGGTTTGGAAGCTGGATCAATTTCCTCGCAGCTATTAACCAAAGTCCCAGAGGCCATATCATTCAACATTTTTTTTTAATCAAGGAGGTGTTTCCAGCAGTTCCAGTTGAATTTCATTTTGCTTTATCCACATATACAAATTAGTGTAAATTAATTGACTACTATTTATTTAGAAATGCTTTCTACATCACATTAACAATGTCAGAAGTGACACATCCCAGGTGAAAAGGCATCCATAGTTCTTGTGAAAAGCTTCTCAATACTATTCTAATTCAGGAAGAGTATCTGATGGCAATTATTCTAGGACACTTATGTCAAAGCAGTTGAAGCAGTGCAGGCTTGTCCACCAGGGCAAATGGGGAACTGCTCTACCCACACCAATCTGCTCTCTGTTCTTTCACACCTTTCTGCCTTCTTACTTACAACCAGTCCACAGGGTTACCACAGGGTTAGAATTCCTGCTCCATGATTGTAGTCATGGGATTTTTGTCTATGACATGACGGTGTATGTTTTGACTCCACAAAGTGGGAAGTGACGGAGACAGGATGTTTGTGTTACTGTGTTCCGTGAAGTGGGACTATTGTCCTTTATTCTTTCTCTTTGCTGTCTAGTGCTAGAGAGAGAGGGAGCCATGTTGCAGTGCTCTGTGTGTATTTATATGTAAATAAAGTAGATTAGCCAAAATGCTGAGTTGCTGAGGTCTGTCAGGCGAACTGCGCAGACTCTGTGGATTCCTAAGTGTGCCGGTGTCTATTGGCGTCGGTCACTGTGATGTTTGGGCAGAAGAAAGCTTTTGAAGCTCCTGAACGAACAACCAGGAGGGAGAGAACATGCCAGTTGAGCATGTGTCTCTGCCAGGGTCCTACTCGAGTGTAGGACAGCTCCTGACAACTACCACAGGGTTAGCTACCTCTTCCTTAAATTCAGCGTTGCCCCTTGTAGAACTTAGCATAGAGGACAATGGGGGGGGGGAGACTAGAATTAGTTGACTTTGCCTGTCACTGGCTCTGGCTACACATGCTGTTGGGCTCCCTGTCTCCTGCCCTACCAGTCCCAATGGGCACCAGCCACCAATGGATTGAAGTAATATCACTCTCAGTTCTAGGACAGGATCTACATGCACATCAATCCTACTTCTGGGGGGCTCATGATATCTACACCCCACCCCACTGGGCATACGGACAAGTTTTGTCCCACCCTTTCAGAATTTCACATAATTTTCTTATCTTTGAGACACTGAAACTGTCAAAGAAAATGGCAAATAAATTATATACTGCAGAACACTCAAGCATTGTATAACGCCAAGCAAATAACCCAGGTGCCAAAACTACAGTAAGTTTTTCTTTATTAGCTTAAATCCTTTAGGAACACTTAAGTTTTAAGCTGCCTACAAACAGCAAAGGGATATTTAACCAGAGAGGAGTATTGTAAGGATGGAGAACTTTCCTTAGGGAATGGTGGGGAAACAGCAGATTATTCTCCAATGCAACTACGTAATGTTGCTAATGATGCGCTTCTAGGATTTGCATTTCTATATTTGGAACAATGTGCAGTGAGGGATATGGATGCACTGTGGCACAGGTAGTTTGAGAGATCTGCAGGGAATGCAATACATGGTGTTAGAACATCTGTTAAACCTGCCATCAATTCGAGGGCAGCCAAAATAAATATTTATCTGTTAGATGATCAGGTAAGTCTCATATCATGTTCTATATCCCAAGAATATTGCCTTCAGAAAACCTTTTCTTTCCCAGCTGTTTATTTCATGTACACACACACACACACACACACACACACACACACTTTATATTTAGCACACACCGAATAATATACAAAAAAAGGCCAGATATAATTGTTGGTGTGTATGTGTAATTTTATGCATTTTTATAAAATGAACATGCATGCAAATTTTGACCAATATAGAACTTGCAATATTGCTATAGTTTAGGTTTGTGTATCTTTTGATTAACAAACCAAACACAGTCCACCAGACATATCACAATAACTTAGTGGGCTGCATTTCTCTGAGTGGGTTAAATATTATGCAGGTTTTTACTCTGGTCCCATGTGGCCCTTTAGGCTTCTCAATTTGACCCTTAGAACTCTTTGCAGGCCACAAACCTGCTTTAAACTCGCACCGTTTATGTCTGGCTGGAGTATTTCATTGAATTCAGACAATGCCTCTTGCCTCTTGGATGGAGGATATAAAGGGGTGTGTGAATGTGTGTAGAAACTAGAGTGCTGCCATACTTCCGGGGTGGCACCATCGGTAATGGCGGGCTCCCTCTTATCTGGAGGGACCAGCTCCACGGGAAACGGGTCTTTTCCGCTATGGCGAAGTGGGGACCCTTTCAAAAATCACAGGCGGATGGACTTCCGGGGGCGGCGCGAAACTGTAATGGCGGTCCTCTTCGAGCTCTGAAGAGGGGCTCCGCGGAAAAGGGTCGTTCGCTGCGGCATAGCGACGACCCATCAAGATAAACCACGGGTAGAGTGAGCCCGTGGCCGTGGGACTCGGCGGGCACCAGAAGCTGCTCCGAAAACACAGAAGGGACCCCGTAAGGAGACCCGGAGTGAAGGAGGGGTAGCGGTGCTGTGAGTTCATCGCTCTTTCCGCGGAAGTGAAGCCGCGCGGCTGTTACAGATGAGCGCTGATCCTTCTTCCTAAAATCAACACCAAACTGCAAGTAACATACCCGTGAGTAAAGGGGACTAAAATTTGGCAAAGAATTCGGTAAATTTGGCTGAAAGCGGGAGACGATAAAAGGGAAGTCCGTCTTCCGACATTGCTGACAAGATCAAAGCAAAGCTTTAAAAAGCGGAAGCGCTTGAAACGGGACTTTGGGAAGCTTTAACTTTCTCGTGCTATTAAACCTGCTCTTTTTCCTGCTGAACTGAAGGTGGAAAGGGACTTTGATTATAAGAATGAGTAACGGGGGTTCTCCTCCTACCTTCCCCTCCCTTTGGGGTGATTTTTAAAGAGCCAGATCGTCGGGCTGCCGGAGAAAGAGACTGTGCTAAACTGCGGAAACAGTTGCAAACTTTGTAAAAACTTTGTTGGAGCATAACTGATACATTTGAGCAGGAAAGTTTGGATGTGATATTGTTGCAAGCACCCCTTGTGAAACTTTGTTGAACTTTAAAAGGTGCTCTGGGGAATTTTGAATCTTTGAAGGGACTGTTGGATATTGAGCTTACTGAGTCGAAAAAATTTGGAACTTTAATGGCGGACTACTTCCTTCTTTGTCTTTGAAACTTGGTGGCACTCCCCCTACAGGGCTTTCGGATTATAAAATCCTGGGAACTGATTTTTGTTTTGAATTCCACTTTACCGGTTGTTTATAATTGAATTTGTCTTTCTCATGGAACAATAGACAATTTGACCTTGAACACTGACAGATGTGTAATGAGTGGTGCAGGGAGAACAAGAGCATCTAAAGCTAAGGAATCTAAAGAGGCCAAGGAGAAAGAAAAGGAAAGGAAACCAGCACAACTTGTACAAACAACACTGACCCAAGGACGCCGATCGTCGGTTCCAGCTGTACTGGTGACCCAAAGGGAACAAGGGGAAACAACTGAGAAGTCCACTGAGGAAGATATGGCAGCAGGTGGGTCAGATACACTATTTAAACAAATATTGGAGCAACTATCAAGTTTAAACCAGAAGGTGGACGACCAGTCTTTGAAGATAGATAAAGCAACTTCCTCGATTCAAAAATTGACTGATCAAGTTTCCCAGCACACGCAAGCCATAGAGAATTTGCAAGGAGCAACAGCGGAAAATCGGGAATTGGCTGGAGAAGCAATCCAGAAAGTGGGAGCTCTACAAAAAGAAGTGGAAGAAATAAAAGGAGAAGTCAAGCCCCTGCACAAACAGGTGGGTGAACAACAAGTCTATCTGTCAATGGTGGAACTGAAAAATCGCGAGAGTAACATCAAATTGAGAGGCATCCCGGAACTAGAGCAAGGAGATTTGATTGGATACTTAACACAGGAATTTTCGAAGTTCTGGGGTTTAAAGGAAGACACAGATTTTAAGATTGTTTCGGCATATAGACTGGGAAGAGTGGTAAAGAAAGATAGATCTAGAGACTGTCTGATAATTTTAAGATCAAAGGAAGAGAGGGATAAGATCCTAGGTCTCCATTTCAAAAAAGCAATTGAAATACAAGACAAAAGGGTGGAAATCTATAGAGATATCCCGAGACAGCTGTTGGATCTTAGAGCCACCTATTCAGAACTAGCAAAATTGCTGAGATACAACGCAATTCCCTACAGGTGGGAGTTTCCACAAGGATTATCTTTCACCTACAAAGAAAGGAAGGTTAAAATTAGAACACCTGAAGATAACCAAAAGTTCCTTCACGACCACGGAGAAGATCTCCAAAAAGGAGTGGACTGGCTTCCAGCTGTACCAGCACCAATATTGCCTGAAAGCGGGCCAACGCCTGCACCCTCGGGATCTGAGCAAAAGGAAGGCACCCCATCTTAAGAACGTTTAAAATAGAACAGGATGTCTCTGCAGCTACTTAGCTGGAACATAAATGGCGGGAATTCTCCGGAAAAAAGAAGGAGGATATTCCATATTTTGAAAAAAGAACAATTGGATGTAATATGCCTTCAAGAAACACATGTGACTAGGCTCCACAGGAAAGTACTAATTAATAAAAGACTTGGCCAAGAATTTATTTCATCAGACAAAGTCAAAAAAAGAGGTGTTGTAATTTATGCAAAGGAGAACCTGTCACCAAAATTCTTATTTAAAGATGATCATGGAAGAATTCTCGCAATTGAAATCCAAACACAAGGGGAAAAGATTTTGATATTAGGAGTTTATGCGCCAAATGATGGAAAATCAGAATTTTATAAGAAGCTGCATGAGACAATGATGGGCTACCTGGACTATTCTAATATTATCGTGATGGGAGATATGAATGGGGTGGTGTCTACAAATATGGACAAATCCCAAAATCAAAATTTAACAACAGACGGCAGACTCCCTAAAACCTTTTTTGAAATGACAGACAATATGGACTTGATTGACATTTGGAGGACAAGGAACCCCTTGGGTAAAGAAGGAACCTTCTTTTCTGAGGCCCACTTGTCATGGACACGAATCGACCAAATTTGGATATCTAGAGGACTGGCCCCGAAAACGAGAAAAGTGGAAATCTGCCCAAAAACCTGCTCCGACCATAATGCCTTAAAAATGGAATTGAGACTTTTCCCAACTGGATCCTTCAGATGGAGAATGAATGACACCTTGCTAAGAGATCAAGAGATCGTTAAGAAGGCCCAAAAAACGCTAAAGGACTATTTTGAAATAAATTTGAATACTACGGTGGAGAAAAGAATAATCTGGGATGCAAGCAAAGCTGTAATGAGAGGGTTTCTGATACAACAGAATACAATAAAGAGAAAATTTTGGAATGGAAAAAAGGAAAAAATTCTAGAGAAAATAAGTGAAGGAGAGAAAAAGCTGAGAACTAATCCGAAGTCAAAAGAGGTGCTAAGAGAGATCAAATTCCATCAAGCACAATATTCGAAATTGATTAATCAAGAGATTGAGTGGAAAATCAAACAAATGAAGCAGAGATCGTTTGAATCAGCAAATAAATGTGGAAAGTTGCTAGCTTGGCAATTGAAAAAAAGACAAAAGCTAAACACGGTTACAAATTTGGAGATTCAAGGAAAAATAGTTCAGAAACCAGAAGAAATAAGAAAATGCTTCCACAGATATTTCAAAGAACTTTATGCACAGGGGCCTCAGAAAGAATCGGAAATAGACCAATTCTTGAGGACAAATGGACTATCCAAAATAAGTCAAGATAAAAGATCAATGCTCAACAGTAAAATAACTCAACAGGAAATTGAAGGTGCCATCCAAAATATGCAACTTGGCAAATCTCCAGGCCCAGATGGTCTCACCTCCAAATATTATAAGACTCTGAAGGATTGTTTGACACAACCGTTGTTGGAGGTTTGCAACCAGATTATGGAGGGGAGAAGGGCACCGGAAACGTGGAAAGAAGCATTCATCACATTGATTCCTAAGTCAGAGAAGGAAAAGACTCAGCTTAAGAACTACCGTCCCATCTCACTCCTGAATGTGGATTACAAATTATTTGCAGACATTTTAGCAAGTAGACTTAAAAACGTATTAAATGAAGTAATTCACAAGGACCAAGCAGGCTTTCTCCCTGGTAGACACATGTCTGATAATACCAGGAATATTATTGATATATTGGAGCTGTTGCGAATTAGAAACACAAGGGCTGCTTTAATCTTTATTGATGCGGAGAAAGCATTTGACAACATTTCTTGGTTGTTTATGAAGAAAAACTTGAAGGGGATGGGAGTGGGACGGGGGTTTGAAAATGGACTAGAAGCAATTTATTCAGAGCAAAAAGCCAAGTTGATAGTGAACAATGTGGTGTCGGATGAACTTCTAATTGAAAAAGGGACACGACAGGGGTGCCCTTTATCCCCTCTGCTATTTATTTCTGTTCTGGAGGTATTGCTGAATATGATTAGGGAGGACCAGCTGGTGCAAGGTATAGAGGTCGGAGCGAAACAATACAAACTGAAAGCCTTTGCAGATGACCTAGTCTTGACAGTACAGGAGCCAGTATCTAGCACAAAAAGAGTTTTGGAACTTATTTTGGAGTTTGGTCGGGTGGCGGGATTTAAGTTAAACAAACAAAAAACTAAGGTTTTGGTTAAAAATTTGACACCTACAGAGATAGAGGGGTATCAGAAAGAGACAGAGCTAAGTGTGGTTAAAAAAGTGAAATACCTGGGGGTATACTTGTCCACTAAAAATTTAAACCTTTTTAAAGATAACTATGAAAAATGTTGGTTGGAAATTAAAAAAGACTTGGATATTTGGTCAAGATTGAAACTTACCTTGTCAGGCCGAATCGCAGCTATAAAGATGTGTGTTTTGCCTAAAATGCTATTCTTATTTCAGACCCTTCAGGTCGTGGACAGAATGGAATGTTTTGGAAAGTGGCAGAAGGATATTTCTAAGTTTGTCTGGCAGGGCAAAAAGCCCCGAATAAAATTTAAAATACTAACCGACTCAAAAGAAAGAGGGGGGTTTGCCCTGCCGGACCTAAGGTTGTACTATGAAGCTGCAGCCTTCTGCTGGTTGAAGGATTGGTTCCTGTTGGAAAACACCGATGTCCTAGATCTGGAAGGGTTTGATAATGTGTATGGTTGGCATGCATACTTGTGGTATGACAAGGCGAAGGTTCATAAATTGTTCAAAAACCATATTGTCAGAAAATCAATTTTTGCCGTCTGGATGAAGTACAAGGACTTATTAGAAAGCAAGACCCCGAGGTGGTTATCACCTGTGGAAGCCAAGATTTCTAAAAAAAAGCCCAATATGGAGGCCTACTGGCCAAAATATTGGGAACTGATTGAAAGAGTTGGAGACAACTGGAAGCTCCAAAGCCAGGACAAATTAAAAGGTAAGGTGCGAGATTGGTTACATTATGCTCAAATTCAAGAGGTATTCAAAATGGACAAAAAAGTGGGTTTCCAGGTGGAGAAATCGAAACTGGAGACGGAGTTACTAGAACCAAAGACTAAGGTATTTTCGAGGATGTATGACTTGCTGCTTAAATGGAACACACAGGATGAGACAGTTAAATCTGCTATGATTAAATGGGCACAGGATGTAGGACACAACATTATGTCTGAGGACTGGGAAAGGTTATGGAACACCGGTATGAAATTTACGGCATGTAGTGCCTTGAAAGAGAACATTATGAAAATGGTATACCGGTGGTACATGACCCCAGTCAAGTTGGCTAAAATATACCATCTTTCTGATAATAAGTGTTGGAAATGCAAGGAGGCAGAAGGGACATTCTTTCACCTCTGGTGGACCTGCCCGAAAGTAAAGGCCTTTTGGGAAATGATACATAATGAGCTGAAAAAGGTATTCAGATATACCTTTTCTAAGAAACCAGAGGCCTTTCTTCTGGGCATGGTGGACCGGAAGGTGCCAAAGAAGGATAGAACCTTGTTTATGTATGCAACCACAGCAGCTAGGATTCTTATCGCAAAGTTCTGGAAGACATCAGATTTACCCACACTGGAGGACTGGCAGACGCAGCTGATGGACTACATGGAGTTGGCAGAAATGACTGGCAGAATTCGAGATCTGAGCGAAGAAACAATGGAGGAGGACTGGAAAAAATTCAAGGACTATTTGCAAAAACATTATAAGTTGTTTGAATGTTAAGATTGCGCACGATTAAGATACGTTATGCTTCTGCAATTTATTTTAAGTAAATGATAAAGTAAGTATTGATGGGAAAAAAAAATGAGACAAATTAGAAACAAAATATTATGTTTATTAAGAGTGTCAAAATTAAATTACAAATTTTTGAAATTGGTAACATAATAAATACAAAGGTATAATAAGTTGGGAAATAAGATAATAAATTGCTGAATTGGTTAGAATGATGAATGCAATGCTGAGAGGATGTGAGGAGGTCCAAAAAGATGTCGAAAAATTTTATAATGATTCTTTCTTTTTTCTCTGTTTTTCTTCATATACATAGAAAATGTTTCTTGTATATTGCTGTTTAAACTAATGTGTTCACCTATGGAAAGAAACGCAATAAAAATTTTTTATAAAAAAATAAAAAAAAAATCACAGGCGGATGAAGCCTGTGACCATGGGACTCGGCGGGCACCTTTAGCGCCCCCCCAACCCACAAAGGAACCCACTAACGGGCTCTGGAGCGAAGAGGGGGACGTGGCGCGGTGCTGAGAGTCAACTGCTTCTTCCGTGGAGCGAAGCTGCACAGCCGTTGCTGGAGAGCACTGCCTTTTTCCTGGGACAATTTGGCTTTTAAAACAATCACCGTGAGTACTTAAATTTCGGACAATTGGACTCTAAATAAGGACTTGCGAGTAGAAAGGAAAATTGGACTTTAAAGTTTATTTCAATTTGGCACTGAAACGGGAAGGTCTAAACAGGAAGTCAGCCTTCCGTTTCTTTGTAGATAGATTAAAGCAAAGACATGGCAAACTAGAGTTCAGAAAATCGCTTGTAAAGGATTAACTTTCACCATTTAAGATTGTTGAACCCCCTTCGGAAGCAGGAGAAGTGGGGGGATTTTTTCTGGACTGTTTAAACCTGCAGAAGTGAGTGTAAAGCAAAGTAATTTTCCACCGTCTTGATCCTGGAGCGGGGTGTCAGGACTGACGTTTTTTGAAGCTCATTGACCAGAGACAAACGTTTTTGTCAGATAGCTAAAAGAAGAGAAACATAGTGATTCCATTGCTCCCTTTCGCATTTTAAAGGAACAAATATTGACAAAATAACTGAAAAAGGAAACTTTGTTGTTAGATCTGCCTTTAAAAGAAAAGAACAAATAGAAGTTTTTCCCCTAGAGGGAGCCTGTGAAATTGTAACTAATTCTGAATCGGGGAGCTTGCAGCTGCTACAGATTACGATCGTGGGAATAGACTTCTGACCTTGCAGGACAATGTATTCAGAAGCTCTGTTGTGTGCTCTCTGTAAAACAAGTGCCCTATTGGAACAGCTACATGAGAAGACGGACTTGATGACTGATGCGATCAGAAATTTTGAACAGGCAGTGGGAAATTATATGGAGCCCACCCAGGAACCAAATCAGGAGTGTGCCCTGACAGAACAGATGAGGGAAGAGGATGTTGCTGAATCTTGGGCGCCAGAGATGGAGGGAGCTGCGGCCCAGCAGGAACATGAGTTTTTGGATTTGACAAATGAGCTTGGAAAAAGCCAGATTTGGAAAGATAAAGTTTGGTTTGGCTTGGAAATGGGGGGTTGGATAGACCCCCCTATGCAGGGGTGTTTGGACTTTTCAAGTCTGGTAATGGGCCGTGAGATGTTTGGGGTTGTGGGGGCTCTTAATTTTGGAGGGACTTTGAAACAGGTTCTTAAATACCACATGGAGTTCAGTGTGGACTATGGAAAAGGGGCTGATTTGTTGAGAAGGGTCAAAAACATTGTTAAGCTGGAGTTCCCACGAGTGAAAGGAGCAGGAGACAAAGGAAAATATAGCTATAAATATGAAGAAGAGCCGCGGAAGGGACATGGAAGAGACTTAAGGGCTTCGGATATAAGATTACCAGGTTAATGCGCTAGATTGATGGGATAGAAAGGACTGACAAAACCCGGTACCAGGAGGAAGAGACGCTGGATGAAGATAGGATTTTTGTTTTGTTTTTTTCTATTAGGAGTGTTTTACAAAATTGATGAATGTTAGAAAAATGTTGGAACGAAATTATTTGGCTTTAGTAAAAATATTTAAAGAATTATGTAAGAATATTATGGTTATGAGAAATTGGTAAAAGACTTAAGTTTTAAGCTTTAAGGTTTTTTATAGTAAAATAAGATTAAAATAGATTAAGGTAATGTAATGACAGAATATTCTGAAATATGGAAAGGATTTGCTGCGACAATTAACAACTAGGATACAAAAAAGGGAGGAGGAGGAGGTCAAAGAAAGAAGGTAATGACAGTTAAGGATTTGAGAATATTGGATTTGTTTTTAAATGTTTGTGGTATATTTTTGTCTTTTGATCGTGTAGTGTTATTTTTTGATTTTGATTTTTATTAATTTGTATTGTTTGATGTGGTTTGTTTTCTCTTGGTTTTTTCTTTCTTTTTTTCTACCTTGTTTTCTTCTGTAATTCTAAAATTTTTTCAATAAATATCATTTTTAAAAAAAAGAAACTAGAGTGCCATATAAAGTTAAAATTCACATCCATTGCTCTCCCCACTTTTGCCTCTGGCCTCACCCACCACTTGCAGATGGTCCACAGAAGGTAGCCCAAAAGAGAATGTGGCTGAAAAAGGTTTCCTATCTCTGCTCTACTTACTGGAGTCTCTAATGTGTGGTCCTGATGATAGTCATCTCAATTATAGGCATATGATTCATACAATCATTCATTTTTTTGGTCAAAACAAACATGCTTTAGAGCAATGTTTCCCAACCTTCGGTCTCCAGCTGTTTTTGGACTACAGTTCCCATCATCCCTGACCACTGGTCTTACTAGCTAAGGATGATGGGAGTTGTAGTCCAAAAGTCCAGCTGGACACCCAAGGCTGGGAAACACTGTTTTAGAGGACTGAGAGCATGACAGGAACTCTGCTAGATGCTAACAATCTACAGGAACATCTCTTAAAAACTGATAGCTTGACAAGTACAAGGGAGCTGTTTCTTTGCCCATTGGCTCCCCTCCCCATGAGCTTGGATGAGACCTTAAAACGTTATGCAATCTCGGTTTTCAAATTATATTTGGCAGAATCCTCTCTGTAGTTTCTGGTAGTGCTTACCCCGTCTTAGGCTGTTTCCACTTTACTGCACAAGCAGTAGGTGATCCACACCTGTGTTTCTCCATCTCGCTGTAGCTGTTAACACTGTCTAGTTTGCACAGGGTGTGTTTATTGGCACCAAAATCATGTGAGCATCTGGATGGGGTTTCAAACAGAGACTCTTTCACCACAGTGGAGGGTCTGTCTACCACCCCTACTGCTTCTGAGCATGAAGCTCTGCAGATGGGTATTCAGAAAACTGTACATGTTTCAAAATATCAAACAGAAAGAAGGAGCTGGGGAGGGGTGTGTGTGTGTGTAAATCTGCTTTCTGGTTGAATGGAGTGATTCGTCTAGATGAGCAAGAGAAAGTTTACAAGAAACCAGAAAGGGAAAATTGCCAGAAATTGACAGCTTGAGCACTAGCAAGTATTAAAACCCTCTTTGCTAATTGCTGCCATCACAAATTAATGGAAGTCTTTTAAGTCTCTTGTCAGCGCTTATGTGGCATTCCATAGTTAAGGGATTTCTATGCTGTACATAACAGATGTCATCATTAATATGCAACTACATATGCTTCAAGTCTATAAGGTTTTGCGTAACATTTCTCAGCCTCCTTGGCCTTTATTTTCCGTTCTCGTTTTTTCATTCCACCGTGGCTAGCTTGAATTTTATTTTATTTTATGCCTATTATTGCTTTCCACTCCATTGGGGGCAGGGGGATCAACACAAATTTGATGTGCTCTCTCCTGAAGGGTTCTACTTGAATACTTTGTATAGAAAGATGCAGTATAAATCCTGATAATACATAATAAGCAATAAGGATAAGGCTGATCAGAATGACATTCAAACATTTTCAGATATCTTGCTCATGGGGATGAAATCCACTCCACCCACCCACCCCACTTTGTTTTGTCTCCAAGCAACTTTAAACAAAATGTTTCCTGAGACTCCTGCTGGTTTTCAACTTCTAACTTTGTTAAAGCCTAAAACCTCTCCTGCACTTTTATTATATGGTGTTTTCCTTTAGGGAATTCATTTGAGTCTTTCAAATCTTAGATATTTTAGATGAAAATAGATAATTCTTTTATGAGACTCTATTGGCAACAGAAAATGGCTATCCCTTTGTTCCTTCCTCCTGTTGATCTTATACAGAGCTACTGGTAGGGGAGTCCCGTTTTTTAAAATAAAAAATGTGCTTTTATATGCATTGAAGTCCAACAACAAAGAATATCACCATCAATGTTTTCCATTCCCACATCCATCTGTGGTTGTACCGAAGCCACCGTTGTATCTAATTTGTTTGCAGGTTCTGTGGGTTTGCGATCAAGAACATATTTCAGTATCAGGACTTGTTTTAAGAATCTCCCCCCCCCCAGAACTCTCTTGAAAGCATTACAAAACTATACTCTACTTGATTGCTGCACTATTAGGGTTTTAAGAAGGCAGTGTTTGCCATCCCACTCTGTATTGATTGCATGTACTGTTCCAGTTTTGCTGCAGTTCACCTTCCACCAAAAACTAATGTTTTTCATTTCACTGCCCACTGTGGTGAAATTACACAACTTATGGAGCTTATGTATAATTAATTGTGCAACTTACACAATTAATTAGGTATGTTGCATTGTCATTACATTATTCCACACCACTCATCTAAATGCCAAAGAAACACAATGCAAATAGTGAAACACACACACATCAATTCTGTATTGTTTCTGGACTGAAAGCAACAACAACATCAAATACTGATTGTATTCACTGGATTGACTTCCATTTGACACATGGGATGAATAAGCAAACTTTGGCAATTTCTGTTCTTGTTCTCACTGGAATTCTCTGACTACTATACACTTGATTACTAGCAGCTCAGTGTTCCCCTGTGTATCTTGTGTAGTGTATGGAGCAGAAATGACAGCATAACATCACCATGAAGCCAAACAGTGATGCCAGTGCTTCCTAGAGAGGAGGAGGCATCAAAACTTCAGGCAGTGTGGTCACAGTCATATGTTCATCTCTAACTTTATGCCAAAATGTCACCTACAACTTCACATTATGCAAAGGCTGGGGAGACATTTTGGCTCAGCCTTAGGCAGAACTGAGCCAAAAACTGTCCTTCAGTTTATTGAAAGAGGCTTTTGCTTTTCTTTCTTTAGAATTTCAGTGGGGTTGCGCTTATTGTTCAAGAAGGGTGTTGTTTGTTTTTATCTTTCTTTTTATTCAACCTTTATCCAGCACTCTGCAGCCTCCCTGGGTGCCTGAAGTCCAAAAAATCTGCAACCCAATGAGAGGACTTACCTCAATCAATTTATTTTATTGCATTAGCCGTGTGGCCATAGCATGATATACATTGAAATAACAACATAAAATAGGGGTGGGGAGGTAAAGGTAGATATCACCCTGGGCGATTACTTAAACAAAGAAAAAAAAGAAAGAAGAAAAAACTGCTGAGGCTGGAGGAGGACCGTTAAAGGGTCCTTCAGCTCCTCAGATAGGTCCTAGCTCGATTGTCCTTGTACAATAAGGCTACTTGGAACTTCGTTCGGTTGTGCGGCGTATCGACTGCAGCTGTGGTGTTAAAGAAGAAGTTGGTGCCGCTTTCCTCTTCATTACACTAAGCAGGAAGTTTGCTGTCATCTCGGTAATCCAGCAATCAGAATCCTGCAGAAAGAGGGACACTATCCAAGGCTGGATTGGAAGATGAAGCTTATTCACGAGGGGAGTTAAAAACCGAGATCTTTCATCTGTCCAATTGGGACAGAAGAGCATTACATGTTCCATAGTCTCCAGGGCCGTGTCATTACAAGAGCATGTTCTATTTGCAATGGGAACTCTGGAATAACGACCCGACAGAACTGCTGTAGGAAAACAGTTGAGACGGGTGCAGGTAAAGGCCCTACGCTTAGCCTCCGAAGAAATTGTGAAGCAGTATAGAGGGATCCCTTCAGGGGGTGGAATAGCTAGGGCTAGGCCTGAACACGGGGAGGACTTACCTCATGATGTCTTCCCCTGAACTTTAACTGAAGCTTGAGAAACTGGAGAGACTGGCTATCAAGCACCTGAGACTGGGGTGCTTGCTCATTTTGTTTTTTAAAGGGAACTCTTTTCAAAAAAGCAAAACCCAAAAATTCTGGTCACACACACAGCACACAGGTGTCATGCCTCCCTAGCTTCCTGAGCTTACAGGAAAACACAGCCAATATTATCAGGAACAGCGGACACCTGGGAAGGCTGTAGAATTCCGACTACCAGACAGAAGATTTCTAGAATGAAAGAAAGGATAAACTGTGGCCACTTTAAAAGTAAAGTAAGTATAACAAAAATTCTCTAATCCACACAAGATAATTTCTCTCTCTGTGTCTCTCTCTCTCTCTTGTTTGACACCTCCCTTGGTAATCCCTTTAGGCAATTTCTGAATGCAATTTCTCTTCTAATTGATTGATATAGAATTCTAGGAAAAATGCAGAAGATATTTTCCATACCGCAGTAGCCCAAGAGTGTTTTGTTGGTATCGTGCCTGTGTCTGTCCATTCAAAAATGCAAACTTTTATTTTGGTGCAGCCATCAATAGGCAAACAGCCTTGTGCACACCTGCCCTAATGTACCTTGCTGTTTCTTTCTTCTCTCCCCCCCTTATCTTTCAACGAACATTGCATCATTCATCTTTCTTGCAACCACCAGCCAGGGACGCATAACCTTAGAAATCCTTTCTCTAATGTCCTTCTCTCACCTTCATGAACAGACTGGAGACTTTTATTTTTCAATCAGAAAGAAGTTGATGTCTCTTGTTTTGGTACTGAACAGCTGATCATCCTCTGCCTCAGGGATTTGGCACTTAACGCCTGAGTGGGAGATGGAAGTGTGACTGAACACCAGTGAACTGGAGAGCCTTCAGCCAATCTTCTGCATGCCTTATGTAGTTCTTAAGGTTTCTTCAGGTCAACTGAACACTGCTGCTTATGTTCATTGACTGGAAAAGCAAAATATCTATATCTCTTGAAAAGCATCAGCAGTGGCAGTTCTCTTTCTCCTCACATGCATGGCAATACTCATGAAGATTAACACATACACACAAACATACACACAATTGGTACTTGGTGGAAATAGGTGGCATCTGCTGCAACCTACAGTCTGATACAGCATGGGACCAGGATACTTGAAAGATAATATCACCACTTATACCTATATAACCAGTCACTGCACTCTGTAAGTGAGGGCCACCTGTGGTTACCATCTTTGCAGGACAACTGTTCTGTACAATATAGGAATTGGGTCTTTAGCATTGTGGCACCTACTATTTGGAATTCCATCCCATTATAGATTAGACAGTTGGTATTTAGAGCCTGCTGAAGACCTCCCCACTCCAATAAGCCTTTTGAGTTGGGATCAGTCTGTGAGCATATTGGAATTGTTGCTAGATGTTTCTATTGTTTTATCATTTGTGTGTTTGCCACCCAGTGATACTTTGGAAGGAAGAGAGGGCTGTAAGTGTAATGAATAAATACATGATGACTTGGGTTCCTTTATACTGTCAGATAATTCCACTGTAGAACTTCTAGCCCAGTCCTGCAATGTACTGTTATTGCAACTTAGTTAAGGTAAGATTTTATTGCTTCCACATTACACTATTAAGTTCATTTGCTTTATATGGAATGTGATCCAAGTTGGTCACTATTATCTAATTCAATATTTTTTTAAAAAAAGGTTTGATGGTTTAAGGCCAAAGTTAAGGCTATCTTAGGTTGGATCAAGCTCCACAAGGCTGGAAAACCTGAAGCTGAAGTTGATACCACAGCAGATCAGTAATGATGTTGCCCAAAGTCACACTCCATAACCTTGTTCTTTCAGGCTGAAATCTAGATGTGGAGGATGGAGTGCATGGGACCAACAAAGATGTTCAACATTGTTATGTTCTTGTATTGCCTCATGAAGCATTTGAGGCTTTCTGCTCATCTAGATGAAGCCTGCTGCTGCTGTCCTGTGCATTCCACCTGTGCATTCCACCAACCCCTTCTTTGATAGCTCACATTCCAGAACTAAAAGAAAGAAAGAAGATAAAGCACAAGGAAGTCCACTAGGTGTCTCACTCTACAAGCACTGGTGTGCTGGCAGAATTCTAGCTTCAGAATGAAACTGAGCATGCACCTTATAACTTTTGCCAGCAACTGCTGTCATAGGCTTTGATGAAGCAGGAAAATCTTAACTTTTGAATAACTGCTCAAAGCTTCATGAAACCAATGGAACGTTTATGAATGCTGAAAAATCTTCAGTGGGTTTTCTCTATTACCTATTCATTTGCTATAATTTATTACTGGAGTCATACTATTGAACCTAGCACAGTTCACATGGGGTAATCTTAGATCTGGTTTATCATCATAATCAAACCTTTATTGGCATCACTTACAAACATTCAGAATAAATAAGCCAGTGCGATCTCATTGCCATTTCAACAGTACAGTCATTTGCCAAAGGGAAGAAGAGGTGAGTGATCCATTTCATCTCTGTGGGTCTCCAGCAAGGGCAGGATCCTGTAGCATACTTCAGTGGCAAAGATCTGGTTTATGCATCAGTTCAAGTTATTCATAGACCCTTTAACTTTTTATTTTATTTTCTTTTTAAATCTCCCAGGAGTAGGGTACAGTGGTACCTCAGGTTACATATGCTTCAGGTTACATACACTTCAGGTTACACACTCCGCTAACCCAGAAATAGTTCTTCAGGTTAAGAAATTTGCTTCAGGATAAGAACAGAAATTGGGCTCCAGCGGCGTGGCAGCAGCAGGAGGCCCCATTAGCTAAAGTGGTGCTTCAGGTTAAGAACAGTTTCGGGTTAAGTACGGACCTCCGGAACAAATTAAGTACTTAACCCAAGGTACCACTGTATTACAAATAAATAGACTCAGATTTGGGAACCTCAGTTGGGAAGGTCAACCGGTGATTAAATTATGATTCTGATGCATATTCAGCATCCTGCAGTCTGTTTGGGTTATGGTCCTTGCAAAGGCCTGGAAACGATGCCTTATCAGGAACGGCTAAGGGAGCTGGGCATGTTTAGCCTGGAGAAGAGGAGGTTAAGGGGTGATATGATAGCCATGTTCAAATATATAAAAGGATGTCATATAGAGGAGGGAGAAAGGTTGTTTTCTTCTGCTCCAGAGAAGCGGACACGGAGCAATGGATCCAAACTACAAGAAAGAAGATTCCACCTAAACATTAGGAAGAACTTCCTGACAGTAAGAGCTGTTCGACAGTGGAATTTGCTGCCCAGGAGTGTGGTGGAGTCTCCTTCTTTGGAGGTCTTTAAGCAGAGGCTTGACAACCATATGTCTGGAGTGCTCTGATGGTGTTTCCTGCTTGGCAGGGGGTTGGACTCGATGGCCTTTGTGGTCTCTTCCAACTCTATGATTCTATATAAATATATCATCCTGTTCCCCACCATGGTGAACCAGATGCCCCGGGAAACCCACAATAAGTACATAAGTGTAAACATGAGTGAATCTGTCATTTTTGCTTTCTTTCCATGTCTTTTTTTCTCAATTCCAAAACAGTCCTCATGAAAATTTCTCAATATTTTAGAGCAAATGTCTCATAGTACACATTTTTGTATGCAGTTTGCCTAATTCATACATTTTTTGCAAAACAATTTTCTTAACATGATACAATTTGATATGTTATGTTTAATAGCATGCACATTTATATGCAGAATATACCCTAGCACATGCATTTTTGCATACATTACTTAACTTGACTGCATTGTGAAAATTCAGAGAAGTATGAATTTTTAAGGGTAGCTGTGTTTCAGTCTGCATATTGTTTTGGAAAATGTGAATTACTTAAGTTAACCTTTAAATGCAAAGTAAATCAAATTTTTCTACCATCCCTACATGAGAGCAATAGTCCTCTCCCATTGCTGCTGTCTAGCAAACAGTATACTGTATACTTGGTTTGATTTGAATATATATATATGCTGCCATTGTACAAATCACAGGGCAATTTACAAGAGGCTAATAGATATAATGCCCCTACAATAAAATAACACAATTCTTAAAAACACATAATAAATCATTAAAAAACAATTTCTAAAAAGAGCAAGTTTTTGAATTAATATCTAAGAATTGTCTTGATTTTGTATTCTTTCAAGTGGATCCCCAACTTTTGCCAATATGGATGTTTCCACCCACATATAAACCTAAAATGGTTTGGCTTTGTGGGCAAATTGCTGCAACAGTGCAACTTCAGTTGTAAGTGTCCTTAATTTGATTGTATATCCTCTCTTTTTGCGTTAAACAGCAGATAACAGAATCTGGATGCAATTTACATTTCCCTCTTCCATTGTCGTTAACAGAATTATTGGGACATGTATTCTGAGGATCATGGCTTTCAGGCATGCAGATCACTGGTATTCATTGGCACAGTATGTACTGTCAATATGTCAACAATGCTGCCAGAACTAAACAAAAAAGCATCCTTCTTTAATGCCAAGCAAGTACTATATACGGCATATTCAGTAATAAGAACCTTAAAACCTTTCATACATGAATAAAAATAAAGTAAGGCTGTTACATATTTTATTCTTCAAACATGAACTACAGTAAGTTAGCTTATTAACTGCATCTTTGTCCAGTGGATCTGCACAAAGCAAATCCATAACACCGTATAACTGCCAGCTCCTACCTTTTCAGAAACAGTGGTGTGCCATTGCAGTCTATTGTAAGCTTTATTTAGGGTTCTTCAGTTGAAATCCAGACTCCTGTTCAAAGGCAGAGATCAGGGCTTGCATTTAAGAATCCTGGAAACAAATGGATCAGAAAACCAGGACCTATAACTTCAAAACTTTCTCCTTTTGTAACTGAATACCCTGCTGGGCTCAAGCAAAATCCTAACTTATGCTCAGCTCAACAAATGACACTTCAAAGTTGTTCTTCTAGCTATTGTATAAATATCGCAGCTTCCTTAAGGGAAGAGAAGATGGCAAAGATAAAAGCTCAACATGTGGTCTTCAGGAGGCACACTCCATCCCTGATTGCTATTAGCTTTTTATTTTATTTATTTCTTCCTTCTGGTATTATCACTAGGTAGCTCTCCTGCCAACAGCAACAACAACCAGTATCAGCAAAGATTTCACTGGCTTGACTTTTGGAAAACAAAGTGAATCAGCGTTGTCTGTTGTTTAGGCCTCAAAGCAAAAGAACAGCAGCTTACTTGTCCGTCCTTGTTCTCCCCAGATCTTTCCCAGGATAATAACTCCCAAAATAGAGCAGAAGTTTTCTATTTCGCACACCCTGGAAAGGCCTGATTCAGACATTTGACAAAGTCAGTGTGGTATGGCGATTAGCGTGTTAAACCAGGGCCTGGGAGACCAGGTTTCAAATCCCCATGCAGCCATGAAACTTCCTGGGTGACCTTGGGGCAGTCACAGTCTCTCAGCCTCAACTCCCTCTTACGGTTGTTGTGTTGTGTTATCTCCGAGGATGTGTACAGGCTGCTTGGACAAGTGAAACTGACCACCTGTCTCCTTGATCCTTGCCCATCCTGGCTGATAAAAGCGAGCCGGAAAGGGCTGGGCGATGGGCTCTGCAGGGTGGTGAATGCTTCCCTCTGTGAGGGAGCCTTCCAAGACCCGCTGAAAGAGGTGGTCATTAGACCACTTCTTAAAAAAAAACATCTTTAGACCCAGCCAATATGGCCAACTATTGCCCAGTCTCAATTCTACCACTCTTGGGCAAGGTGATTGAGTGGGTGGTTGCCGAACAACTCCAAGCACGCCTGGAGGATGCGGACCATTTGGATCCCTTCCAATTGGGATTCAGGCCTCACCATGAAACTGCCTTGGTCGCGACCATAACATCCTTTTGGACCGTCTAGAGGGGCTTGGAGCTGGGGGCACTGCTATAAGGTGGTTCCGCTCCTTTCTCCTGGACCATGCCCAGAAAGTGGTGTTGGGGGATGAGTGTTCAGACCCCTGGGCTCTTACTTGTGGGGTGTCTCAGGGTTCCGTCCTCTCCCCCATGCTTTTTAATATCTATATGAAGCCACTGGGAGAGATCATCAGGGGGTTTGGGCTGGGTGTTCATCAGTATGTGGATGACACCCAGCTCTACCTCTCCTTTAAATCAGAATTGTGTTACAATTTGAATTCCATGCAGGCAATAAAAATACAATTACAACAATATACAAAGTCAGTGCAATGGGTGTGCTCTCTCCTGGCTTCAACCACAAATCCACACACATGCACCATGGACCACCTTAACGAAGCTTGCGGATCAGCAGTTCATCACTGAAGTAACTAATCTAAAAGGTCTGTAAGCAAGCACCCTTCAACTAATTTACTTATTAATGACTGAAAAACTCGATCATTCTTTTAAACAGGCACAAGCTGTTAATAGTACAGTCCTTTACTACCATTGTTAAGACTAACAACACTCAGTGTTTATTAATTAGCTTCTTAATTGATGAATCCATAATTAATTCCTACATACTCTCTAGAAATGCAAGAGAGGAATATTTTACCCACTACGAAGACGAAGGCAATTTGAAATTAGGAGAGTGTCAGCTGGGGATTGTAATCACATGGTATCTATCATAAGGCCAAAGTGGGGCTTGAGATCTCCCTGAGCATGTATGATTCCAGTCAGCTACCTAGCTGCTTCCCTCTGCCATGCAAGATCAAGGAATGATTCAATGCTTTCAAATGAATCTTGAGTCTGAAAGTCCACCACTTCTAACTCCTGGCACTGAAATATGTTTGCAAATGCAGTTGCTCATTAATAAGCCTTGTTTGTCTTTTCCCCCTGTGCAATGTTTTCAAAATTCACCCATTCCCAAATTCTCATTGCTCTGATATTCCAGTCATCAAAAATGTGTCAGTGAAGTTAAGAGGCTGAAAGTGGATTCATGTTCTCTTAGCTCCGTCTTGACCTGTGCTGAAGAAATATATATGGTCTCTTCAAACACTTAACTGTCTATGAATAAATCATTTCCTTTAACAAAATGTGAAGGAAAAATACAGTTTAACCTGTCTGTTTCAACATAGCTCTGCTTTCAGAGTTCACGGAGAGAGGATTGTTTCTTGATTATGTTTCATTATGAACCATTTACATGGACCTTTTCGTGTGTAAATAGCTCTTGGTGTATTTTTTTAAAACCACAAAACATCGCAAAACTACTGTTTGCATTTAGCAGATGGAAACTTAGACTGAGAGATTGTGGTTTGCCTAAAGCCAGCAGTAACAGGAGATGTACAAATTTGAACCCAGGTTGTATTCGATATCCAGTGGACCACACTAGCTCTCAGCAACTGAAATAAATTCTCTTACACATATTTCTATGGCTGCAAGGTGCTAACAACCAATACCAAGATGAAAGTCTACCAGGCTTGCATGTTGAGCATGCTGCTTTATAGAAGTGAGTCAGGGCGACTTACAAACATCAGGAGTGATATCTCAACACCTTCCCCATGTAGTACGTCAGGAAGATTTGGGGCATCACATGGCAGAGTCTCAAACAAAGATGTGCTCTCCTAAGCCCACATTCCCAGCATGTTCACACTCCTGGCTCAGCGACGTCTATACTGGCTTGGTCATGTGCACAGAATGGAAGATAGCAGCATCCCCAAGGGTGAGCTGGCTTCAGGCACCAGGCCCATTGGCAGACCAGCTCTGCATTACAAAGATGTCTGCAGATGAGACATGAAGGCTGGCAACATTAACCCTGCTGTGTGGGAATCCCTTGCAGATGACCACAGTGCCTGGAGACAATCAGGTTGTGTATCCACAACGGTGACCAGAGGAGGAATGACCCCCCTGGGAGGAGCGCAGAGAAGAAATGCCATGGTGCATCTGCAGCAGCACAACCAGACACCCTCAGCTGCCTCAGCTGCAATGAAACATGTCTCTCCCATATCTGTCTCTACAGCCGCAGCAGGAGCTGTAAATCTCCAAAGGTTTGGCTTCACCAGTAACGGCGCACTGTTACACTGCTGCCTGAGATAGATAGATGGCAACATGGCTAAAAGTGCTCCTCTACAAGTGGTATTATGCACAAAGCACAGCATGCTTTTCTTGTAAGAATCAGAGGATGCCAATTGTAAATAGGTTTCTGTCACTCTTAGGTCACCATGCTAGATGAGACTGATTATAGATACGATGTGCCCATGATTTAACACAAAGAGAACATTTCCTTGATCCTCGGCTATAAATTACTATAGTTACTATAAATTACTTACACTGTTTCTAAATGCTGCAGCGCCTGGTGATGACACAGAAAATGAACCCCATGACCAACATAAAATAAATAAATACATTTATCATTCATTTTCTTTTGGTGTGACTGACACGCAAAACTAGAAACATTTTTTTATATTACCACAAAACAACTGATTTTGTGTCCTGCTGGAAGATGCACCCTGTTTGCTAGAGGTCTCTGATGAATACGTTGCTACAAACATGATTGTCAGGCCATTCACATTTTCTCAGCATACAGCAGGTTTTACATACACTGAATGTTTAATTAATTTACTGATTAATGCGTTTTTTTATGATGCTATTGCCATTTGGCAGCTGTTTTGACAAAGCTGCCTTCCTCATTATGGAATTTTGACTTGTAAAAGGAAGTCAACCGGAGAAAATGGGCTTATTGAATTATCCAGCTCACCAATTATATAGTATAAAATTATTCATCCTGATATAATTTGATCAGGAAAAATCATTTATCTTTACTAACTGTGTAAAATTAGATATTATTCTGCTGGATAGGTGCAATTTTGCAAGTGTCTGTACTTAGAGAACTTTTAAAAATTTCCTTGCGCACTGAATTATTGCCTATTTTCTGATTCTACTTTGTTATCAAAAAGGTTAGTTTCTGACTAATCGCTCCATTGAGCCCAATTCACTCAAAGCTTTAAAAGCAACACTTAGCCATTTCAGAGCAAAATGCCAGACTAGGGGCCCATTATTGGTGATGACACTTTGCAAAAGCTAAGTTCAAGTATGTTTCAATCTGTTAGGAAATTAATTAATCCAAAATCATTCTTAACCATTTCTTCATGGAATCAACATGGCATAATTGTTCAAGTCCATACAGCATAGAAATAGAACTATTTGATTAAAACCATGTGGAAACTGGGAATATGTGCTAGGCAGAATGTTTATCCGGCCCCTGGGAAAAGCTCTAAGAACATAAAAAGAATTTAGCTGAATCAGACCAAAGGCAGAGCTTTCCAGAGGTTGTTGGACCATTGGCCATGCTAAGTGTGGCTCATGGGAGTTGTAGTCCAGCAACACCTAGAGGGCACCATATTAGCTGCCCCAGGTTTATCCTGTCCACCATTCTGTTCCTGCAGTAGCCAACTAGAGGCCTATGAAAGCCCACAAACAGGACACAAGGGCAATAGCACTCTTCTGTTCATGTTCCCCACGAACTAGTATTCAGACTTACTACAGCTGATACTGGAGGTGATAGTCATTATGACCGGTTGCCATCGGTATCCTTATCCTGTATGAATTCAGCTAATCCCTTTCAAAACCACCCAAACTGGCCACCACTACATCTTGTGATAGAAACTCCAGAGTGTCACATTATCCGTTCTCATCCTCACATCTAAGTAATATTAGGGCAGTGCTTGTGCTGGCCAGTTCTTTTGTTACAACATGATACTTGATTGAATAATCATAATATATTTTGGCTTCAATCCTAAATCCTCTTACCTGGAAGTTACCCCATTGAATTCAATAGGGCTTATTTCTGAATAGACATAGTTAGGGCTGTGCTATTGCGCCTTGTTCCCACAAACTCTGAATTAGAATTTCTGAATAAATATGTCTGGAATCTGCAAGGGTTCTTGATCATGGACCTTCATGTTTACTTGTGTCCTTAAATTGCTACCACTAAAGCATTAACTTGCTTCATACTGCCATTAATTAAGGTTAAATGCAGATTAGATTTATATCTTCTGTCTTCAGTTCTGCTCAGAAGCTCCTCTTTGATGCTGTTCTTTCTAGCAAGAGAGATAAGGTACTGCCATATCTGTTTGGAAGACAAGTCTGTGCTGTCTAGTAGTTCAGCTTTAGCAAGCTTGATCTTTTTGCTATGACCTAACAGCTCTGGTGTTTTTGTAACTTACCTCCAGGTAATGGGCTTGTATATTTTCTTAATGAGGTAAGGCAACAGCTCCAGGTCAAGCAGTAAATGGAACAACTTCCCACCTCTGTCATAAGTTTAAAGGTGACTGATACAATATCATGCCTCATTTTCTTCTTCTTTTTCACCAAGGTAATTTCCTTTCAGATTGAGCTTCTCCATATTTCAGGCAGAAAATCCTCATATATATCTCACATTCAGAAATATTCTGATAATGGCCAGCATGGGTCAAATACATTGTCTGGAAACTGAAGAAAGTATTTTAGCTGATACATAATTCACTTTCTCAAGCAAGACATTGACTGTGTAACTTATACCCGCTTAGATATCAATAAAAGAGGGAAGCATGACAAAGGCACTGCATTGCCACAGCAACAACATACTAGGCAATATGGAATTCATTCCCAATTAAGGCTGCAATACTATATACACTCAAAAGTAAGCTCTGTAGTCTTCAATGGAGCAATGACCACTGAGAGAAACAGTTATCAGAAAAGAGCAGCTAAATGGCAGCTGGTCACCCATCTGAGCCAAAAGTGTGACCTTCACCAGGTCATCTTGTACTCTGAGACAGCTAGATGAAATAGCCATTGCATTTCATGTGGGGAGCAGCCCACAATTTAATCATCCCTCTAACAACACATTAAAGTAGACAGCATAAGAAGGCCTGCTGAGCACTGGACATGGGCTTACACATCTTAGATGAGGCCCTAGATTATTTTGTAAAGGGGAGGAAAAAGACAAAGGACAAAATGGATGAATACTACTTAACAAATTTATTTTTATATATACCATATTTTTCCGTCTATAAGATGCCCCCCTGCATAAGACGCCCCTATTTTGGGGGACTCTGATTTAAGGAAATGGGGGAAGAGCTATCAGTGTATAAGATGCCCCCAAATTTTGGATATTATTTTTTAGGGGAAAAACCTAGTCTTATACACGGAAAAATACGGTATATATACATTTCTGTCCTGCCCTACTGATGGACCACTCGATACAGTTTACAATTATTTAAAATCACAAAAGAATAAACATATATTGAAATGCAAAGAATAAAACAATAAAGACACAACAGGTAAGATACTCAACATTAAAACCCATTTAGGATCCATCCAACTCTAAGATTATGTTTAAATCATGAGCTGGATGCAGAGCAAAGTTAAACACGCTTAGATCCCAACTGAAATTGATAGGTTCTTAAGTTACTTATGACTAATTTTCCACATTAATTTCAACAGGAACTAAGTGTGAATTCAAGCCCTATGGTTTGAAATACATCCTAAAACTCATAAAGCAAATTTACTAGAGAATAAGTCCCAAAGAATTTAAAGGACTTATTTCTTAGTATACCTGTTCAGGACTACACTATTTGTTCATTTTAAACTTCTCACTCTAATGCACAGAAATCTACTAAAAATACAGTCAACCACCAACACTTTTTATTTTGGAACAGTTGAATTAGCAGGATATATTGATGACTGAATATTCTTCTCTCAATTCCAAATCCTACTAAACATTTAACACCTATCAAAAACAGTAGTTGTTGGTTGAAAGGGAGGCTATAGGAATTCCTCCATGAGATAAGTTCTTCTGTTTATACAATTGCATAACACTTGGAGCTAAGTTGGGTACAGAAGTTGGCTTCCTCCAAGCCATATTACATTGGTCTCTGCTGCAGGCATATTACAGACCTGATAGACCAGGCGAATGATCCATCATAGCACATCATACATAGCTGCTGTAAAAATTGTTTCTCCAAGGGGGACATGTGGTATTTTGCTTTGTAGAGTGCTTTAGGGATGCAGTGCCTCAGAGGGTGAATGTATAAAGGTTAAGATTAATGTTGCTGCCTTGTCCATAATTTGGAGGAGAAGATGAAAGTGCTTGATGGACGAAAACAGCAACTTAAATGCTTAGGGATATTTAGGATGACTCAGATAGCTGATGAATCTCTTTAGGAGCTACCAAATATAAATGGGGATCCTTCAAGTAGCCAGACAGATGCTTCAGAGAGGTTCATAAACATGGTGTGATGGTGATTCAGAACCATGTTCTGAGCTTCCAAGGTTTTATACAGTAATTGGGTCTGCTGAATTAATCAAACCCAATGCACTACAGGCCCAATATATGATAACCATTGTAATGTCATAGGATATCCCGAATGATACTTGACGGGGAGAAAACTTATAAAGAAGATGGATTATCTGTATTTATTAACTGTACCTCAGCTATATATCTTGTGGTAGTAAATTTTGCACTTTGCCCAACTCTAAATGCCATCTATCATCCTATAGTAAACAAAAAATGATGTGATGTTTAATGGGTGATAAAAATGCCCATAAGATTTGCTTGTTTGTCAAACTGTTATTAAATGTATTTACAATGATAAAGTATACGAAAACCACCAATAGAGAGTTCCACAGTATTTCTTATTTTATAGCTGACATCACCATGAGATGATACTTAACAGTGGGGGGTGGCGAGGGATTTTTAGATTCAAGACATATCCAACTTTGCTGTCCAGAGCTGTTTTTCACCTTGATTATGTTGACATTTAAATTGCAGGTTTGTCATAAATCTTTGGAAGATTGTGGACCTTATAAAATCAAAGGCTCTGAGAAAGAAAAGATCAAGAGTTTAAAACAGAAAACCCATTATTCTGCTTTCATAACATTTTTGTACACATACTGAGCAAGGGAGATCAGCATCCAGTGTAACTCTCATCTATACTGGCAGGCATGGAGTGGGCCTCTCATTCATGTCCAACACAAGAATGGCATGCAACTACTTATGGGTCATGATTATATATTTTGCACCAAAATCACACCAGGCAAGCAACCATATACTGACACATGTAATTGTATTATCTGTCAACCTAGGCATATAAAAGCTTCATTGACAGGCAGTGAGTGATACAGGAAGGGGAAAGTGGGTAGTAAGAGAGACTGAAAGTGTGTTTGGAGAGGCTCTATCACAGATAAGAGAAGATGGAGGCTAAAGGAGGACAGGATAGCCAGTTGTTCATGTGGGGATGGTCGTAGCAGCCTCAGAGCATGACATGGTGATGTCTGCTGGGCTGTGACTATGCCTGCTTGAGCCTTGCTTCAAACAGTCATTTGCCCTGATTTGGAATGGATTGCCTAGCGTGTTCCCACACCACTGCTCTTTTTGTTCCTTCTTGTTCATGTGCTATTGATCCTATCATTGTGCTTTGTCTCTGCCAAACCGCTCCCTGAGCACTGTGCAGATGAATATATTTATATGCTCAACTTGTGATTGCCTAATGTAGAGAAATACAGCTTGCAACTATTCACTTCATCTTTGATCAGCCATTCAACAAATCATCTATTTTATTGGTAGGTTAGTGGGTGAAGAACTTCATAATTTCAACCAGATTTCTGATGGATTTCATGGGAGCCATATTGCCATAAAGACCATTGCCCTGCATTTTACCCAACACAAAGGTCTTTAAGAGGAGGAGGAGGAGGATAATGCTAAAGTTAACAAATGCTGATTTTTTTTGTCATAGAATGATTAGATGCTTGATTTGCGGCCATTTTCTCATTGGGGGTGCTACCCAAGAAACTTGAATGTAGTCAGTCATAGGCTATCAGGATAATGATGAACAGGATAAATTATTGGGTGTTCCTAGCCGTCTTTACACTGTCCTCATAAACAAAAGACTCAGCATCTGCTTTGCATGCAGAAGATCCCAGGTCCAATTCCTAGCATCTCCTGCCTGAAGCCCTAGAGAGTTTCTGCCAATTAGCATAGGCGATACAAAGCTAGATGCACCAAGGGTCTAACTCAGTACAAGGCACTCCTATGTGGAGTCTCACACCCACATAATCTCCATGCCTCCCCAGTCTCCATGCATTCACAGGAACCTGTTAGCACAGGACACAGTGCTGTGGAGAAAGGATCATACACTCCCTGATGGATTATGCCATTACTGCTACAGATTATAGACATCCATTGCTCTGAAGTTAGGCAAGATTGAAAAATGATTATTTCTGTAGAATATAAACCAAGAAACATGTTTTTTTCATCTAGATCAGAATAAGGTATGTGAAGTATTGGGAAGCACAATGAAATAGTGCTAAATTGATGTTAGGACTGTGTTCTGATGAGCTGCGAGTTCTTTGAGATAGCTCTTTAGGACTGTTATTCTGGTTCATATTTTTATTCTTGTATATCGAAGCTTTTTGCTATGCTTACCATTATGCAACTGTGTGGAGTGCCATAGCTGAGTGATAGAGCGTATGTTATGCATGCAAAATATCCTAGATTCAATCCCTTTTCCAGATAGGGTTGTAAAAGACACTTGCCTGAAAAGCCAAATGACCACTGCTGGTCAGGGCAAGTCATTACTGAGCTAGATGGACTGGTTTCCTGACTGGGCATGCTCCTGTTTACAAAGAAAACCCCAGCAACAGTTATTTTAAAAACCAAAAGTCTGAAAACAGAAAAGTCTGAAAACAGAACAACAAAAGGAAAAGAGATGGCCTCTAGCACTAGGCAAGAACCTCCTGTGGATTTTGATAATGGGAATATCACCGAGTATTGGGCCTGATGGAAGGTATTCATGAAGCTAATATTTGCAGGCCCAGAGGCAGGCACTCTGTCAGAAGAACAAAAAGCTGCACAGCTCCAAATCAGCATTGGACAGAAAGGTAGATATATCTGCATGGCCTGGGGGGCCTCTTGACAGGCTATCTGCAGTAGCCAGAAAGAAACCTGCAGTGTTTTCTGCAATATTTGAAGCATAACGTTGGCCCAGAACAGAAATGTCTGCAGACGGCACAAAGTGTTATATGAAAAACAGCAAGGGACAGACATAGCCAGTATTTGAGAAGCACATTTGAGCTCTGCCAAGCTGGTCTGGTGAGAGCAGGTGTGGGGTCTCTGGGCCAAAAGAGTTGCCAGTCTTTCTACCAGCTACCTACACTGAAGCTGTCAATGGGTGATGATGCGTATTTCCATTCTGTGATGAACCTCATCTTCTGATTTCTACAGAATGAATTGCTGATGAAGGGGGTAGAACAGGCCAGGCTGATGCGAAGAACCTCTGTTGATTTGTTTCTTGTTCCCCAAGTTGTCACTTAGAAGCAGATATGCGCATACAAGCATGTGTATATGAGGCTCCATCATTATGTAAGGAAGCACTCTGAGAGATGCCTTATAGCCTGAGAAGAATTTCTAAAAGTAGATTTGTTTTGCATGTGTTCAATCATAGGTCCATCCCTCCGCTTTTTGCATATTTAGAAAAACACACATGTAGACCTCCCCCCATGCATCTATATTGTTCACATTTTGCATGCATTTTGAACACGTGGTTTCAATACAATATTCATTTTGTACTCATTTTCCCCTATAAAATATGAATTTTGGGGGACATTTATGAACCAAGTGTGTAGTCAGACTAAGAGCTATGTTCCAGGACTGGTAAACCAGGTTGGTTTGCTTTAAATTGGGGACAAAACAAATTTCAGGCTTGCCTGCTGTTGGATTAAGTATAGAAAAACAACCTTATAAAACAGAAGCCCAAATGTAAGTGTTGCAAGCTGAAGTCATAGCCAGTTCTTTGTGTCAATATTATGCTTATGGAGATGTCTTCCTTAGTTTGGATGTCACAAGCCCTTCAAGCTGGTTTCTCAAAGATGGATGCTTAGCCAAGGTTCTTGGATGCATTCTTCTCCTAAACTGCACTTGGAGAGCATGTGGTTCTGGAGTTTGTGATGAAGCAAAGCATGGCCGACAGAGGTTTCTGTCCATCGCACGTAAGCCAAGCTGTGCTCTGCTGCACCTGCTGGAAGACAAACATGGGTCATCTGTTTGCGATGTGGACTGTTGCAGCCCTTACAAGCCATCCATCATGTCTGGCCTGAAACACCTGGCAACTTGGCCATCTGTCCATTAAGACTTTCCTAGCTTACTGATGGGCCCTGGCCTCTCCTTTTGGAATGAATTATGACATATCGCATAGTTTAGATTGGCTCCCCAATATTGTGGAAATAAATATTCCTAAACACCCTGCTACACTTTTATGAACGTTTTGCTCAAGTGAGAAATGAAGCCAAACAAAACAACACTTGAAATGTATTCCTTCTGACTGTTTCTCGGGGAAACAATTCCAACAAAGTGGTGGCAATATATCAGCATTTAACATACATTAGGGAGTTGAATGTGTCAGGAGTGGTTTGAGCAAATCAGCTAACGTAACTTCTCCAGCTTCTGAAAAGTAGGAACGTAAAGAATGCCAAGAAGGACGGTATCTGTGCCATTTTATTAATATTATTATTAATATTAGTCATACAATGTGAGGATGTAGGACATCTTGTGAAATGCTTTTTAATCTTTTACATCAGGGTAAGGGAGTAGACCCAGTTGGTAGGCTAGATCTTTGCTTCCCACATCCCTGTTTAGGGGGAAGGTGGCCCACTAAACTGCAGTTAATCTAAAACTTCAGTGAAAGCTGTTAATCTCCTGTTTGAAGGTATGGAAGCTCCCAAGCCTTGGGGGGGCTAGGCAAATTTTCATAGAGTTAAATTATGGTTCTGCATTACATCTGAATACAGTAACTAGCCTACCGGTCATGCACAACTCAGATTGAACTATTGCTGGATCAGGATTATATATTTTGAATTAAATATCAAAAATCAAAATTAAAATTTTGAATTAAAAATTAAAAATTTACTGACATATTTAGTAAAATTATCTTTCACCCTGAGTATGTACAAGCTTTCTCTGTCAGCTCCTTCACTGGCAATCTGTGAATGGTGGAGTGGTAGAGGAAGTGGAAAATGGACCTGCTTTGGCAAGTGGCCAGGGTTGCCCACTTGTCAGTCACCTGGCAAATCACTATTATGCTGATTTGCATTGAGTGTGAAGACAGTTGAGCAAGGCCTCTTCTGTCAAACAGAAATTAATATCCATTTCTCTATTGGGGGGAGGTTTAGTATAGCCCAGGGGTTGGCAATTTTTTTTAGCCGTGGGCCAATCCACTGTCCCTCAGACCTTGTGCAGGCCGGAGAAGCAGCACGGGGGGGGGGGGGGAGCTGGAAGAAGAGGCAAGGGGGGCAAGTAGTCCTCCTTCCCACCCCCCAGCCCCACCCCCAGCCGCTACGCTTACCTTCCCTGGGGCTGCCACCACCGCCAGCACTGCTTCTTCCTCTCATGGATAGGCAGAGCGAGCTCATCCGCTCTGCTCTCTGGGGCATAAGAGCACCAGGGTGGCGGCGGCAGAGGGAAACTGAGTGACCCAAAAGGGCTGGCTCCGGAGAGGGACTGCTTAAAATGGTGCTCAGCCAGCTCAGCCCAGCCCCCTTCCTCCTCTAGGCAGGGTAGGGAGAAGCCAGGAGGAGGGAGGGAGGAGGCGCTGCTGTGGTTTGTGTGAAGGGGGGGGATGGAATGGTGCTGGGGGGGAAATGGCACAGCCCAAATGAACAGAATCTCCTCACTGATCCACGGACAGTCCATGGGTTGGATCCTGAAGGCAATTGGGCCTGATCTGGCCCATGGGCCTTAGTTTGCAGACCTCTGGTAGAGCCCTCTGGTCCCCTGCCCTTGCCTACCCAACAGGTGATAGCCACTACTGATGACAATCTCAGGGAAGGGGCCAAACCTCAACTGGGGATCAAACACTTTGTATGCAGAAGATCCAGTCTTTGGTATCTCCAGTTTAAAAAGAGAGAGGCTGCAAGTGACCTAGATGGGCAGCTAGCCTGGCCCATCACCTTCCTGTGGTCCTGCCTGGGACATGCTGCTCTACTTCACTTGTGGCACTATTGCTAATGTGGCGTTAGGGTCAAGACCTAAGTTGATAATTCCCCAGGGTCACTAATATTTGTCAGCCTCCATGTTGAGAAAAGCATCACACATTGATTCATCCATACCAGGCTTGGTTAAAGACCAAGGGCAGGGCAGGAAGTAATCATAAAACCAAAAAAAGTGGCAAAAACTAGTTTTTTCAAGGTATGCATATTAACCGGGCTATAGATTGCTCGATTGATCGAACACTTGATTGTTCAAATACATCATTTTCTATCACAAGCAAACCTCACAAAGGGTGATTTCCAAATTTCCAAAGTATTGCAATGCAAGTGTTTTCTCAGGTATACTGAACTTTAGTAAAAAGAAGAAGACTGTTTTAAAGCCCTTGGGACCCAAAAGCACCTCATCCCACATTATTCAGTAAGATAGGAAACTTCTATGGGTACAGTGGTACCCCGCAAGACGAATGCCTCGCAAGACGGAAAACCCGCAAGACGAAAGGGTTTTCTGTTTTGGAGGCGCTTCGCAAGACGAATTTCCCTATGGGCTTGCTTCGCAAGACGAAAGCCCATAGGGAAATCTCCGGGGACCTCTTTTAAATGCTGGTGGTGGGGAGCAAAGCCTTTCCCCCCCTCCGGCCTTCAGAAGAGGTCCAGGAAGGCCGGCGGGGGCCGAAAGGCTTTGCTCCCCACCACCAGCATTTTAAAAGCAGTCCGGGATAGCAGGGAAGAGCTTCCCGCTATCGCGGACGGCTTTTGAAGGCAGGCGGGGGGGAGCAAATACTTTCGCCTCCCGCCCGCCTTCAGAAGAGGTCCAGGACCTCTTCTGAAGGCGGGCGGGGGGCGAAAGTCTTTGCTCCCCCCTGCCTGCCTTCCCGGGAGAGCTTTTGAAGGCAGGCAGGGGGGGGCAAAGACTTTCGCCCCCCGCCCACCTTCAGAAGAGGTCCAGGACCTCTTCTGAAGGCGGGCGGGGGCCAAAAGTCTTTGCTCCCCCCTGCCTGCCTTCCCGGACGGCTTTTGAAGGCAGGCGGGGGGGGCAAAGACTTTCGCCCCCCGCCCGCCTTCAGAAGAGGTCCAGGACCTCTTCTGAAGGCGGGCGGGGGGCAAAAGTCTTTGTCCCCCCCTGCCTGCCTTCCCAGGGGCTTTTACATCGCCCCAGACAGCGGAGAAGTCCTCCGCTGTCCCGGGCGACTTTAAAATGCCGCCCGCCAGCATTTTAAGATTGCCCCGGACAGCGGAGAAGTCCTCCGCTGTCCCGGGTTTTTTTAAAATGCTGGGGGTGGGAAGAAAAGCCCTTGTCCCCCCCCCAGCCTTCAGAAGAGGTCGGGGGACAGGACTTCCGGAGGCGGCGCGAAACAGCAATGGCGGTCCTCTTCGGTCTCTGAAGAGGGGCTCCGCAGAAAAGGGTCGTCTGCTGCGGCACAGCGACGACCCACCAAGAAAAACCATGGGCAGAGTGAGCCCGTGGCCGTGGGACTCGGCGGGCACCTGGAGCGACCCCCAAAACGAAGAAGGGACCCCGTAAGGGGCTCCGGAAGCGTGGAGGGGAAGCGGTGCTGTGAGTTCATCGCTCTTTCTGCGGGAGTGAAGCCGCAGGGCTGCTGCTGATGAGCGCTGACCTTTCTTCCTGAAACATCGGACTCTAAATTACTTACTCGTGAGTAAGGACCATTCTTTTTGGGATTATAAATTTTGAATTCGGCTGAAAGCGGGGGACGAAAAACAGGAAGTCCGTCTCCCGGCAGTGCTTAAAGATCAAAGGCAAAGAAACTGACAAGCTGGAAGCAATTTAAAGGGATTATAAATTTGGAACTATCGTGCGTTGGCGGAACTGGTATGTAAAAGGGAAAAGGGAAGTTTCTTTTTTTACTGTGTTGGATTTCAATTGGGACTCTCCTCCTCTCTATGGATTATAAAAATTTAAGACACCAAATATCGGACTGACAGGAGAAAAGAGAACTGTCATTGCGGAAACTGTATCTAAAATAGAAATTGCTACAGTTGAGTGTTATTGGAAGATACAATTAAGGAACTGTAACTTGCACCTTTTAGATGAGACTTTGTGGCAACTTGGGAAGTGCTCTGTAAGTTAAAAAAGTTTGAAGGACTATTGTTAAACTGTTTGGGACTGCAGGGACTTTAATGGTGGACAAACTTCTTTCTTTTCTGAACTGTAATAACACTCCCCCTAGTGGAACTTTGGATTTATAAGTGCCTGGGAACAAACTTTATTTTGACTCTCTGCTGTTCTGTTATTTACATTTGGGAACTGTCTTTCCCATGGGATAATAGACAATTTGACCTTGACTCATAGACAGGTGTGGAATGAGTGGCCCACCGAAAACAAGATCTGCAAAAACAAAAGCAAGGCAAGCTCAACTTGTGCAAACAACTTTGACTACTCAGCCACGTAGATCATCTGTCCCAGCTGTATTAAAGGAAGTTGAACAGCCAACAACAGAGGATATGGCTGCAGGAGGATCTGATACCTTCTTAAAAGAAATGTTAGAACAATTTGCAATCTTAAACAAGAAGGTGGATGACCAGACGGCAAAAATTGACCTAGCCACATCCTCTATTACAAAACTGTCTGAACAAGTTGCACAACATACACAAGCAATTGGAAATCTTAAAGAAGCAACTTCTGAGAATCGGAAATTGGCTGAGGCAGCTAATTTAAAGGCAGATCAAGCAAATCAGAAAGTTGAGGCCATAAAAGGGGAGGTAAGGCCACTACACAAGCACATCAGTGACCAGCAGGCTTACCTGTCTATGGTGGAATTGAGAAATCGGGAAAATAATTTGAGACTAAGATCTATCCCAGAGCTTGAGAAAGAAGATTTGATTGGCTACCTGACAGTAGAATTTTCTAAGTTCTGGGGTATAGAAGCAGATAAAGATTTCAAAATAACAACTGCGTTTAGATTGGGAAGAGCAGCAAGGAGGGACAGGCCCAGAGACTGTTTGATCATTCTGAGATCCAAACAGGAGAGAGACAAAATATTAGACCTTCATTTCAAGAAATCGCTTGATATTCAAGATAAAAGGGCGGAAATTTATAAAGATATACCAAAACAACTTTTGGACCTTAGAGCCGTATATACTGACTTAGCAAGACTACTGAGAGGCAACGGGATACCCTACAGGTGGGAGTTCCCCCAAGGTTTATCTTTCAACTACAAAGGAAAGAAAGTTAAAATCAAAACAACAGAGGACAACCAGAAGTTCCTGCACGACCACGGAGAGGATCTGCAGAAGGGAATAGCAGTTCCTTGGCCACAGCCACAGCCTGGAATAGAACCAACACCTTCTCCCTCGGGCCCGGACGAAAAGAAGGACACCCCATAAAGAGGAACAACAGATTGATTCAGGATGTCTCTGCAGCTGTATAGTTGGAATATTCATGGAGCAAATTCCCCGGAAAAAAGAAGAAGGATCTTCCACATTTTGAAAAAAGAACAATTGGACATTATCTGCTTGCAGGAAACACATGTGACTAGACTCCATAGGAAAGTGCTAATCAATAAAAGATTGGGCCAAGAATTTATTTCATCAGATAGAGTTAAAAAGAGAGGCGTGGTGATCTATGCAAAGGAGAACTTGTCACCGAAATTTCTGTTTAAAGATGAGCAAGGAAGAATTTTGGCAATTGAAATACAAACTCAAGGAGAAAAATTTTTGATATTAGGAATTTATGCACCAAATGAGGGGAAATCGGAATTCTATAAGAAGCTACATGAGACATTGCTGGACTATCTGGATTATTCTAACATCATTATGATGGGAGATATGAATGGGGTGGTCTCTACTTATATGGATAAGTCACAAAATCAAAATTTAACCAAGGACGGCAGACTACCTAAAACTTTTTTTGAACTGACAGACAATATGGATTTGATTGATATTTGGAGGACAAGAAACCCCCTAGGTAAAGAAGGAACTTTCTTTTCTGAAGCTCACCTGTCATGGACAAGAATCGACCAAATTTGGACAACTAGAGGGCTGGCACCTAAGACTAGAAGAGTGGAAATCTGCCCAAAGACATGCTCCGACCATAACGCGTTGAAAATGGAATTGAGACTTACTCCAGCTGGTTCCTTCAGATGGAAAATGAATGACACCCTACTAAGAGATCAAGAGATTGTAAAGAAGGCCCAAAAAACTTTAAAGGACTACTTTGAAATTAATTTGAACACCTCAGTGGAAAAGAGAGTAATCTGGGACGCAAGTAAAGCTGTAATGAGAGGGTTTCTGATACAACAGAATACGATCAAGAAAAAACTTTGGAATGGAAAAAAGGATAAGATTTTAGAGAAGATAAGAGATGGAGAGAAAAAATTGAGACTAAAACCAAAATCAAAAGAGATTTTAAGAGAAATTAAATTTCACCAAACACAATATACGAAATTGATAAACCAAGAAGTGGAATGGAAAATTAAACAAATGAAACAAAGATCATTTGAATCGGCAAACAAATGTGGAAAACTGCTAGCATGGCAGTTGAAAAAGAGACAAAAATTGAACTTTGTTACCAACTTAGAGGTTGAAGGGAGAAATATTCAGAAACCAGATGAAATTAGAAAGTGTTTCCAGAAATATTTCAAAAAAATTGTATACGCAAGGACCTGAGGAAGTATCAGAGATAGATCAATTTTTGAAAGTTAATGGCTTACCAAAATTACCTCAGGAGAAGAGATCAATCTTAAACTACAGAATAACACTACAGGAAATCGAGGGTGCCATTCAGAATATGCAACTAGGCAAATCTCCAGGCCCAGATGGACTTACCTCCAAGTACTATAAGATATTGAAAGACTATTTGACACAACCACTAATGGAGGTTTGCAACCAGATTATGGAGGGAGGGAGGGCACCGGAAACGTGGAAAGAAGCCTTCATCACATTGATACCCAAATTGGAAACTGAAAAGACTCAGCTTAAGAACTACCGTCCCATCTCACTCCTAAATGTGGATTATAAAATTTTTGCGGACATTTTGGCAAATAGACTTAAAAAGGTATTAAATGAAGTAATCCATAAGGACCAGGCAGGCTTTCTCCCAGGCAGACATTTGTTTGACAATACCAGGAACATTATTGATATTCTGGAACTGTTGCAAACCAATATTAACACTAAAGCAGTGTTAATTTTCATTGACGCGGAGAAGGCCTTTGACAATATCTCTTGAAAGTTCATGAAGAAGAACCTGGAAGGGATGGGAGTGGGACGGGGGTTTGAAAATGGTTTAGAAGCAATTTATTCAGAACAAAAAGCTAAGTTGATAGTGAACAATGTGGTGACAGAAGAGTTTAAAATTGAAAAAGGAACACGGCAGGGGTGCCCCCTTTCCCCTTTACTATTTATTTCAGTCCTGGAGGTGCTTTTGAATATGATTAGGGAGGACCGGCTGGTTCAAGGAATACGGGTCGGAGTGAAACAATATAAACTGAAAGCTTTTGCAGATGACTTGGTTTTAACACTACAGGAGCCAGAATCTAGTACAAAAAGAGTTCTAGAACTGATTCATGATTTTGGTCGGGTGGCGGGTTTTAAGTTGAATAAACAAAAAACTAAAGTTTTGGGAAAAAACTTGACACCTTTAGAAACAGATGGGTTTCAGAAGGAAACAGAGTTAAATGTGGTTAAAAAAGTGAAATACCTGGGGGTCAACTTGTCTTCCAAAAATTTGAACTTATTTAAAGATAACTATGAAAAATGTTGGTCAGAAGTTAAAAGGGATTTAGAAACTTGGTCAAGACTGAAACTTTCCTTGTTGGGCCGAATAGCAGCTATAAAAATGAATGTTTTGCCAAAGATGTTGTTTTTATTTCAAACCCTACAGATCGTGGACAGAGTGGAATGTTTTGGAAAGTGGCAGAAGGATATTTCAAAGTTTGTTTGGCAGGGCAAAAAGCCCCGAATAAAGTTTAAAATATTAACTGATGCAAAAGAAAGAGGGGGGTTTGCCCTGCCAGACTTAAGGTTATATTATGAAGCTGCAGCCTTCTGCTGGATGAAAGATTGGTTGCTTTTAGAGAACACGGATGTCCTAGATCTGGAAGGGTTTAATAATTTGTTAGGATGGCATGCATATTTGTGGTACGACAAGGTAAAGACTCACAAAATGTTTAAAAACCATATTGTCAGAAAAGCAATATTTATGGTCTGGACAAAATACAAAGACTTACTAGAAAGTAAGACCCCGAGGTGGTTATCACCAGTGGAGGCTAAGGCTCGAAAAAAACCCAATATGGAGGCCGGCTGGCTGAAATATGGGGAAATAGTAGAAAAAATTGGAGAAAATTGGAGGTTACAGAGCTACGAAAAACTAAAGAATAAGGTGCAAGATTGGTTTCATTATGCTCAAATTCAAGAGGTGTTTAAGATGGATAAAAAAACAGGATTCCAGGTGGAAAAATCGAAACTAGAGACAGAACTGTTAGAACCAAAGACTAAGTTATTATCAAGAATGTATAACTTGCTGCTTAAATGGAACACTCAGGATGAGATAGTTAAATCAGCCATGATAAAATGGGCTCAAGACATTGGGTACAACATTATGTTTGAAGACTGGGAAAAGTTATGGACCACCGGAATGAAATTTACGGCATGTAATGCTTTAAAGGAAAACATTATGAAAATGATATACAGGTGGTACATGACCCCAGTCAAGCTTGCTAAGATATATCACTTGTCTGATAATAAATGTTGGAAATGTAAGGAGGCTGAAGGGACATTCTTTCACCTATGGTGGACTTGTCCAAAAGTGAAGGCCTTCTGGGAAACGATTTACAATGAGTTAAAAAAGGTGTTTAAGTACACCTTCCCTAAGAAACCAGAGGCCTTTCTCTTGGGCATTGTCGGCCAAAAGGTGTTAAAGAAGGACAGAACGTTTTTTATGTATGCAACTACAGCAGCAAGAATTCTTATTGCAAAATATTGGAAGACTCAAGATTTACCCACACTGGAAGAGTGGCAAACGCAATTGATGGACTATATGGAATTGGCCGAGATGACTGCCAGGATCCGTGATTTGGGAGAAGAAGCAATGGAGGAGGACTGGAAAAAATTTAAGGACTATTTGCAAAAATTTTATAAGCTATATGAATCATAAGATTTCGCATGATTTGGAAAGGTTAGCTCCAGCAATGAGAGTGGATGATATATGAAACTAAGTAATATCAATGAAAGGACTAATGTTTAAATGTTTAAAATAACATTATATTTGCTTTTAGAGTTAATTAATTAAGTAATTTAAACTTAAAATGCAATGATCTGAAGGTACAAAAGAAACGCATGAAACAAGGTTATAATTTGCTGATATTTTTATTGTCAAGAATGCACGGTGAGGGAGATGTGGGGAAGTCCGGTAGAAGACTGAAAAAGGCTTTGAAATGACTCATCTTTCTTTCTTTTCTTTTCTTGTTGTTCTTGTTTCTTTGTATATCTGACTGTGTATCTCTATCTGGAAAAAATGCAATAAAAAATATTTAAAAAAACAAAACAGAAGAGGTCGGGGGACAGACTGTCCCCGGACCTGGTCTGAAGGCGGTTTCCATAGGAACGCATTAATTGATTTTCAATGCATTCCTATGGGAAACCGTGCATCGCAAGACAAAAAACTCGCAAGAAGAAAAAACTTGCAGTACGAATTAATTTTGTCTTGCGAGGCACCACTGTATTATCACTGTCTGAAGTGCATTATGCTTGCAGGAATGTGATGGTCTTTTCTGCAGTGGCAGAAACTTTGGAACACCTTCCCCAGAGAGGCTTGGCTGGCTTTGGCAATGCAATTTTGCCATTTCCAATTTAATATTTTCTTAATTGCTCAGCATTTTAAAGGGGTTACATTTGGTGCGTTTGGGCTGCTGTTGATTTCTTTAAAAGTTTTTATTGTTTTATGATAGATTTTATTTTGCTTTTATTGTTGCTATTATTGTGTAGTACCCTGGGATGTGAAGGCTGTTTAGATTCCCCCCCCCCCCAATTCTTTCAGAAAGGATAATAAATGAATTCTTTCAGAAAGGATAACAGAAAACGTAAGCTTGTTTTCTATTGCCTCCTTTTCATTTTGGGGTCAAGAGCACCACAAATATTAGAATATGAACAACCACTAAATGTTCCTCCATGGTATATAATGCTGTGATTTGTAATCCTGGCATCACAGATGTGGAAAAGATCGTTTCAACAACTTTATAAAAGAAAAAAGGTACAGCAAATTATGTCTGAACAGTTAATCTTCTAGAATGCAGAAACCTAGTCACTGCTTGTGTTGCCTCTGTCCATGTTGATACCACCATAAGCAATCTCAGGTGTGCTCCCTTCTAGCAGTGAAGAGGAATAATTAAAATAAAAATAAATTTAAAAAAACAAACAATAGTGGCAAAGCAGCAGGCAACACAGCCTCACGTAACGCTCAACGATGCCTCTGACAGCTCAGATTGCTGAATGCACCACCTGTCAGTCTTCCACCCACAAACTTTAGCAATTGTGCTTTTCATAGCTTAGGTGTTTGCGTACACATGCAAACACACAAATATTTTGTCAAGTCTCAGCTAATTGATTTTCAACACGTTTAAAAGTGTATGTCACAAGCTTCATTCTTCTATAGGTAGCAGACCTGTATCTCTGAAGACTACAGCATGGTTTCACATGACTGAATGGTCCACACTACAAAATAAAAATAAAAATCCCTGCACATAAAAGTCCAGGTGTCAGGCACAAGGATTCTAGCATAGGCTCCCCCCCCCCCATAAGCTAGTTTTCTTTCTCAGATTTTTGTTTTTGGAAGGAGCATCAGGCAACGAAGAGGGGAGAGGGAGTGCGATGTAGGAGGAAGAGAGGGGGATCTTTCTATCTGGCAAGCTGAAATGCTTGCACAAACAAAACATTTATGCAACACTGAATTCCACCCTATAAAAATAAATTATAGGCTGCAATTCTATACATTTTGGGTGACTAACCCTTACCCTCAGGGCTATTCTACCCTGCTCACATGCAACCCCCCCCCATACCTCGCTCATTTTGGCAGTAGTAGCAAAATGAAAAAAAAACCATAAGGCAGATACAGACTTATCAGCCGATCAGCATGGCTCAGCTCAGGTGAGGTGTGTGTATACCTGCATGTGTCTCTGCATCTCTCTGAGGTGTGTGCTCCTGTGGAATGGCACACCCAACACTGAAATGTAATCCATGCGCAGTTAGCCAATGGTGAGTGAGGCCCTTAGATGAAAAGAAAAGTTTGACAAAGCTGCTATATACACTTACTTTGGGGAAAGTCCCATTGAATTCAGTGGGGTTAACTTCGGCTTAGATATAGATAGGGATGCACCACAGAACAGTTAATATTAAAACACCACTAGAACAGAAACAATAATGACAAACAGAACAGAAGGAGAATAAAACAGCCAGACTACTTGAATGCTTCTTTAAAAAATGCATTTTCATGCATATATTCTAGCCACTTCAGTTAATGGCCTAATCACATACGTTTTAGCACTTTGCAGGAACATCGATTATGAAAGGGAGAAGAGACTGTTACTTGATAGTAACTTGGGCACTTTCACCAACATAAATTGATTTCCCCTTAACTGCCTTGTATTTTTTCTCTGGGAACAGGTTAATGGTGACTCTTTAAACAGGATTGGCAGCCTCCCCTGTAGATCCCTGTGCCTTTAACAGCTGCATGGAAAACAGAAACCCAACCTTTTCCACTGTACAGATGGAGTGATAGGAAAAGCTTCACCCATCAGACTTCAGCTTGCCATCCTGCTTAAAGCACCAAATCTCTACCAGGGGGGAAAAAGGCACCCATAACATTTATAACAAGTGAAACTGAAAGAGGCATTTTCTCATCTCCAGAGTGTGTTTGCAATGAAAGGTCAACGGATAAGATCTCAAATCATCTTGCTGCTCACGCCTGTGATAGATTTTCACATATTCATAATGGGTTTCATTTACACATGCATATTTTATGATCAGCTCAGCTCTTCTTGCACACTAAATTTATGTAACCTAATTGCGCTCTACTGTAATTTGCAATGTACAGCTCTTGTTGTTCTTCTTCCCTCCTGTGGCTGCAGTCCAAGGCACTCTTCTCTGTACAGAAGTGCCTGAAAGCTCGGTGCACAGTGCCATGCCATCTTCATTTTAATTGGCTGCTGGGGGAAACAAGCCTTTGAGAGGGAAGACTATTTATTGGCTTTCAAATATTTAAGACCTCCTAGAACTGATGGGAATTATAATGACCTTACCTTACCTTTGATGTAAAATGAAAATCGCCTGTTCAACAAAGCATACTGCATAATACTTCCTTGCAGCATTAGTTTAAACCTCTTACAGTGCTTATTTAATGCACCTTTTCTAATATGCGCACACAGGTTCAGAGATAAAGAGAAAGATGTAGCTAAATTTAAAGCCTTATGCACACATATTTTGCTCACACATGGTTAAAGTATGCTTTCCTTTTAACTATATCTGTCACTAGTGATGTGGATGTCTACAAGGCAAAGAACCAGATAAGGTACTGTTTAAAGAGTGCCATGAGGAGCGGTCTGCCATTTCATTAGAGTTGCTGAATTTCAGCTTCAACTTTGAGACTCTGGTTAGAGTAAAACTAGACCTCAAAGGATGCAGGGGGATGATTCACTTGTGAGCTCCTATTTTAGAAGGCACTAGGGGAGGCATAGTTTCATCCCCTTACCTCACCCTCATTGCATCCCCAAAACTCTTGTTCAAGTCCTGACTCCTCTGCCAGGATCTCACCAATGTGTGGCTATGTAACAGAAGCAAAGTCACACTCAAGTTCTGGCAGCTCCCAAGGAAAGCAGATGTTGTTTCAGTTAAGCCCAGAGCTTAATCCAGCAGTGTCCAGTGTGGGACTCCAGCTCCCATCAGCCTTAGCCAGTATAAGCAATGGTCATGGATGATGGGAGTTGTAGTCTGGCAACATTTTGAAGGCATTATATGGACTCAACTGAAGCTTTATAATCCCTAGCCCAGCAGGACCTTATGAATGCCCAAACACTCAAGCAAACAAACACTGGCATTCAAGATTTAAACACCACTAAACAACCTCTTGCTTTTCCTTGTGGAGATACTTTGGGTGGTTTCAGATACCATAAAGTCCAAGGTGACTCAGTAACTTCAGAAAGGCCTTCAGAGATGGTCCTAGTTTTATGTCAGCATCCAAGGCATTGGGAGCAAAGAATCTGTAGCTCAGGTTACAGCAACTGATGATCTGGATCTCTTTAAGGTAAACATAGATCATATAGATTCAAATTTAATAAGGGATTTGGAAACTGGACTGTTTATAGCAGATTCCAATGGATGCAATATTCTCACATTCATTCTGCTTTTCATCTCATCCACCACACAGTGTCTGTGTCCTTCTTTAATTAAACAGATGCTCATGCCGGTGTGTTCACATTTACATGACTTTCACTATCTGGACAAGAGGGGAAGTACCTGGTTTGCTGGGTGCCATTGGCTGTCATTCTGAAGTGCACCGCTGTGTGGTCATGACTTTAAAAAGAAGAGCGGGTGGGAGAAGCTGAACACTGCTTATTTGGCATTCACAAAGTTGTCACTGTAGCTAACAATGTGTCAAAGCTTCAAGTACAAATAAATGTGAACCTTACCTCCCAAGGTCTCCCTTCTGGTTTTATCTCTGCAGTGAAGTCAGTGTCGCAACAGCCCTGAGAAAGACTTGAATGAAACATGTGAAAGCAAAGCATTAACGTGCTGCAGGATGATGGTTTCTAAAGCTGTTTCCCATTTCTCTCTTCTCTTCATGGTTTATTTCCCCTGACTTTGTTCTCATTAGTCTCAGCAAGCATAAGTTAGTATTATCCCGAGGATAAAGCTACATAGATCCTACAAACCTGCTGCTGGAGGTGAATGGAACAGAGTCTCATCAATTTTAGACAGTGGAAAATGTGAATGGCTCCAACTTTAGGATCCTGGTTGGTAGCAGTCATTTGACCTTGATGTTTCCTGTTTCAAGTGTTCCTACGTTAGCAAATCCTATGTGGCAGTTGCCAGTCAATGCTGCAAATGACTGGGATTAATTCACAACCCATGATGGAGTGAATTATAAAATTTCAGAATTAGAGCCCCCATCCAAAAGTAAGATGGATTGACATTCTGGGCGATCTATGCCTGTCCAAGGTAGAAGACCATGGGTTGTATTCATCAAAGCACAAAGCATCCTTTTGTGTGAGCAAAAAGACTTCTGTTTGCACAACAAGACTTCCACCTCTCTCCTTTCCCAGGTGGCCCCTAAATCTGTTCTGGTCTGGTCTGGAGTAAATTAGGAGATGGTTATTGGGCACACACGAGGAAAGGGGGGGGTAAGTTCCATGACACTAGCAGAAATCATTCCATTAGCACAATTATTTAGATGAACATTACCTCAAGACAACATTGCATCTTGCAAGGCCAGAGGTGGGTAACCTGTGCCCTCGGATATTGTTGAAGTCTAATTATATAGCCAATGGTCAGGGTGATGCAGTTGTAGTCCAGCAATATCTTGTGGGCCACAGGTTTCACGTCTCTGTGTTAGACCTTGTGGCCTCAGATGCTACTGATTGAACACTTTTGGCTACACACAAGAGGCAACATCCACACCACAAATTTAAAGCACTCTTATATCACAATCATGGCTTCCACCAAAGAATCTTGGGAACTGTAGCTTGCTAAAGTTGCTAAAAATTGTGGCTCTGTGAGGGGTCTCCTAACAACTCTAAGCATCCTTAAGCATCCTTAACAAACTTCAATTTCACGGATCTTTGGAAGATCTCATAGATGTAATTTATACTAATATAAATGTGCTTTAAATGTATGGTGAGGATATGACCAAACACTTCAGCTGTGGGTGGAGATAATGGCTTATAAGGTACATATGCAAGAAAGATGCCTTACACAGTCATTTGATTCTCTTATTTGTGCATTTATAGTACATCTGCAGAGGGTGAGGGCAATGGAAATTCTCCCAACATTGGCTTATTCAATCTACTTCTGAATTCCTTGTATCTATCTCCTGTAACTCGCTCTTTACAATGCTGAACCATTAATATATTCAAGTTCATTGGACAGGCTGAAAAGTTTAATGTTCAGAGCCACTATTCTTTGCTTTTGAGATGTTACACAGATAAGGAGGTAAATAAATCCAGGCATTCATCTTAGAACTCCTCAGATACCTTGCTTTCAGCTCCAAGATGAACAGATGAATACTAATGCTGTTTCTGGAGCGTTGTGTTGTGTTTGTAGCTTTCTCATGTAACTACGACTAGTTCCACAAGATGGCATAGCTTGTGTTACAGTCCTGCAGGCTGCACCAACCTGGTGCCCGTCAAATGATTTGGACTACCTTCCCATCATCCCTGACCATTGGGATGATGGGAGTGGTAGTCCAAACCAAAAGATAATAATACTGGAAGCTCTGAGCCCAATTTTAGCTTCTTCAGATTATGCACAGTATAATGGCCAGGAGTTTTCTGCTATTTCCTCAACCAGTATAATGTTTCAAAAGAAACTGCCCAATAAGCATATAAAGCAATAGGCATATAAAGGAATTTGCCTGCAAACAAATTGGACCCATTGGGGGTTTTCCTTACTCATAGCAATAGTCACAACTTTGGCATTTAAGGCGAACCTAGTCTATTCCCGAGGAAGGGTGAGATGGTGCATCACCCTCCTCACATTGTGAGCAGGGCGATAGAGCACCCTGGTAAAGGGGCCTGGGTGGAATAATCAATCTGTCCAGAAGCTCATGTGGAGAACAGATGGCCCAAAAGTCTTCCCAGTGGTGGCTTCGTGGGTCAGCTCAGTTGACCTGTGTCTTGGGGTGACTCATAACCCGGGCATGACCCATGGTTACACCAGTGTGGTGTAGTGGTTAAGAGTGGTGGACTCGTAAACTAGTGAACCACGTTCATGTCTCCACTCCTCCACATACAGCTGCTGGGTGACCTTGGGCTAATCACACTTCTCTGAAGTCTCTCAGCCTCACTCACCTCACAGAGTGTTTGTTGTGGGGGAGGAAGGGAATGAAGATTGCTAGCTACTTTGAGACTCCTTAAGGGGAGGCTGATTCAGGATACATACTCAATTCCTTAGCCAAAGCCAACAGCATCTGCAATCAATAAAGTTGTGGCTTTTTTCAATTCCAAAATGTTGTGGTGTCAGTTATTCTTCCCATCATCACCATCTTCCCTGCCTTATCTGAGGTACACACTCCTATCATATATGGGATGTTGGGGATTTTTCTTTATCTCCTTCCCACGAGTTATTTTCTGTTGTTTTCCAATAAGATAACTTTAGTATATGAGAGGGGACAATAATTAAGGCTGTGCAGAAGCCAGAGGGGGAAGAAATACATCCACATAGCAAAAGTACAGAGAGATATTAGTAATGGTATCAAGGTAATGGTTTTGTCTGCCTAGTTAAGTACCATGAATTAGCCCAACTAAAGTTGCTCTGTGCCATAGAATGAATGTGTGGTCCTTTCCCCAACCCCACCCTCCTCACTCAGCTGCTACATGGGTAAAGTTGTGTGTGAGTGAGCTGGAAGCTGGAGACAGAGACATATTTGCTTTGTGCTGGACTTCGGGGTTCCCCTGGAAACCTAAGGAGAAGCAATGTTTATGGTAGTGTTAATGCTGTGAGCCCCTCTGATCTATGGTTGGGTTGTATATATGTGTAAATAAAACCATAAAGGCACCACAGCCTCCACTGACCTTCACTCCAAGCAAACCAAACCCTAGGTAATGCTCACACATCCCCAGAGCTTCTCAGGGGTTGGTGTGTCATGTAGCTGCCTACCATTTGAGCTTTGTGCATTTCAAAGTAGCTTAGGGGCAAAAAGCAGGGATAAACTGTAGTCATTTATTTATTTATTTATTTATTTAATTATAACTCTCTCAAGGTGCTTTACACAGCAGCATATTAAAAATATGATTTCCAACAATCATAAAATAGAATGCAACATAAAACCTCCCATATAACTCACATTAATAAAACATTAATTGCACATCCATCCTAAAAATGGAATCCTACCCTGCCCTCCATAAGCCTACCAAACCAAAGGAGCTCAGTGGCAGGATAGGCCCCTGTTGCTCAATTGGTAGAACATGAGACTTCTAATCTCAGAATCGTGGGTTCGAATCCCACGTTGGGCAAATGACTCCTTTATTTCAGGGTGTTAGATTAGATGACCCTTGTGGTACCTTCTGACTTTACAATTCCATGCTTCTAAGCCAGTGAGGGCTCTGTAGTAGCTTTATGGAGGCCAGCTAGCAGTGAATCCCACAGTAAGAATGTGCTTAACGATGTGAATACTTTCCAAAGTGTTTTCTTTCTCATCTCTAAAGTTCTGTTTTTGCTAGTGGGGTGTCACCCAAAATGATGTGCAAACCTGGTAAACTAAAAGCCATCCAAAAATGCAATTAAAACTTTTTTAAAATTCACAGTTTGAATTTGATAGCACAACAAAACATGGTCTAATTAAGAATCAGCCAAAATGTTGTCAACAGGAGTCCCAGCACGAGAAAGGCTCTCTGTGTTAACAGCTGTAGAAAGCCTATAGAACAGAATATATAGAAAATAGGCTTGCTAGCAGAAAAGTAGCCAGGTGTACTTCTACTGGAAGAATATAACAACAGACAATTGGCAACCCTTGTATGTAAGTACTGACATGTGTCAGCCTGAGGCTTTAATATATGTGTAACAGGAATCCAGACCACAAAATGGAAAATGATACATCTCAATTTTATTGAACAGTAAATCAACCATAAATTGAAACTACAACAGAGGATAACAGTGATGAATTTCCACTTGTGGAATCAATCAACACCTGGTCTTTCTGATCTTCAGGAACATGTTAGACCTAGACCTGTTCCAGTCAGTCCAGGACAAGGCACTCAGTTATAAGTAGTGGTTAGTGTCCCCTCTTCTCCATCAAAACGCTTGCACCTTCTTTTGCAGGATAGTTCTCACTCTGCCAGCTGTTCCTCTTGTACTATTTTCAGCAAAGGCAGCGCACAGAGGCACAAGCCGCTCCCTATGGCTACTCTCAAGTCATGTAGCAATGTCAGCAAACCAATTTAGCAATGTCACCAAAGTAATCTGGTAAATTCAGCTGAACAATGCATGAGTCCACAAATGTTCAACAACATGTCCTGTGTCTATTTTTTAATAGAGTTTTCAAGTAGAATTTTAGCCTGCCTCTACCTTATTAGTGAGACATGGGTGGCACTGTGGTCTAAACTACTGAGCCTAGGGCTTGCTGATCGGAAGGTCGGTGGTTCGAATCCCCGTGACGGGGTGAGCTCCCATTGCATGGTCCCAGCTCCTGCCAACCTAGCAGTTTGAAAGCACATCAAAGTGCAAGTAGATAAATAGGTACTGCTCCGACGGGAAGGTAAATGGCATTTCCATGTGTTGCTCTGGTTTTGCCAGAAGCGGCTTAGTCATGCTGGCCACATGACCCGGAAGCTGTACGCCGGCTCTCTCAGCCAGTAAAGTGAGATGAGCACTGCAACCCCAGAGTTGTCCACGACTGGACCTAACGGTCAGGGATCCCTTTACCTTTACCTTATTAGTATTGTCTAGTTTTACTTCCTCTTTTCTGAAATAAGTTATTCAAGTTCTCTCTTCATCAGCATGTCTATGGATGCCTGATTTTTGTCCCATGGTGTGAACTGCACAATTTTTTTCTTTTCAAAACATTGCATCCCTTTTCAGCTAGGTGCTTGTTCACCAGATCTCATCTTCTCACTTCCATTAAAGATAGGGCAAGAAGCAATGCTTTCTCCACAGATCAGATGCAGTGGTACATATGGGGAAAGGATGTATGTAAGGAGACAGAAAGGCAATGAGTCCCTTGAAAAAGGTGCTCATACCTGTAAATGGGATGCCTATTTGCTGCATCACTGGATGAAAGAAAAGTATTGGATTGCCTTTGCTAATCCTATTTTATTTTAACGTTCACTTCAACATAGCTGACATAAACTATAAGATCTTGCTATTCCCTCAGCGTAAAGGAGATCATTTCTGCCCAGTAAATCCAAAGACACTCAGCCACTGTGTACAGGATGACATAGTTAGTCTTTCAAGTCTTCGTGGTATAAGAGTCCCAAGTTATAAACTCAACTTTTGACATGCTGACTTCTGCTTCTTCCTGGTGCTGTGAATCAACACAAAAGCCAGAACCTGAACATTAGGGATTGTTTCTATCAATTAGCCAATGTCAGGAGGGTTGAGTGCTTGATTTGCCTGGAACTATCTGTTTTGTTAAGAATCATTGTGTGGGTCATCTGCTTTTGAACGGGGGATCTGTTATACTGGAAAGCAAAATCAGCTTAGATTTTGCACAAAGCATCCAGGAGCAGGGAAGTTTGGGAGGTGGAAAATGTAATTTTTGATGTAAAATGTGCTCTGGAAAAATGCATGAAAATCTATACAAATATTTGGTCAAATATATGTTGGAAATGTAAGGAAAAACAAGGCACCTTCTATCATATGTGGTGGACATGTAAGGTAGTAAAAGAATTTTGGGAAATGATATATAATGAATTTAAAAAATGTTTAAAATAACTTTTTCTAAATCCCCCGAAGCCTTTCTTTTAGGAATCTTAGGTGTCAAAATCCCACTGGAACAGAAAAGACTATTCATGTATGTGACCACAGCTGCCCAGATGTTATTGGCCCAGAGATGGAAAGCAGTTAAAGTCCCATCCAGAGAAGAATGGCAGATTAAGTTGATGGATTATGCTGAAACGGCAAAAATGACCAGAAGAATCAGAAATCAGGAAAACCAAAACTTTAATAAAGAAGGGGGGATTTATAATTTATCTTTAAAACCATTGCAAACAGTTAAAATTGTTAGTAGGATTGGAATAACACTTGTAGTTTAATGGTGAATTTTTGATATAATGGAGATGTAAAAGATTCGGATTATTATAAAAGATGCAGGAGGAAATGATTAACAATAGGACCCACAAAGGAGAGGAGGAAAGTCCAGGAGATTCTATGGAATCTTGTCTTTATGTTGTATGTTGGATATGTGATTGTAAAACTGTAATTTGAAAAACCATTTTTTTTCCTGAAAAAAGAAAATCTATACACATATTTGCCACGTCTTCTAACGTCATTCCTATTTTCTGCGGGGGCAAGTTTGTCTCACCCACCTTCACCTGGAAGAGGCTCCAATGATTGGCCATGCAGACTAGCAATGATGGGAGTTGAAGTCCAGCAATGTCTGGAGGACCCCACATTGACTATCCCTGAATTAGGTTACTGGTCTACGTTTCCTTCCAGTTCTCACTGAAGTACGGTTGTGATCCTGGAGCAGTTATTTGCAAGTGCCATTGAAATAAATGCATGTTTTATATTTCTGTCTTCATGACATTTCTCCCCATGTATATGTAAAACAATCTTCTTTTCAACCAATATTGAAACATGCTACTACTAGACTATCATTACCTCTCATTCAGACTGTGTAGTACACTTAGCAGTTATTCTTTGCAGTATAGCTTTGTAATACAGTGCCTCAAAGCTGAAAACAGTTTTTATCCTAGATTGCACCTGTAAACAGCTTCTATCATGGACAGTTATATGGGTTAGTAGGCAACCCTCTACTTACAGTGCCAGGAGTAGGTTATTTATACTATGACAGGCTCAGAGATGTGATAGTGAATGCAACAGTGGGGGCTATATCTGCAGTGATTTCTCAGACCCCCCTTTTTTATTTCACTTCTTTAGAGGGACTGCTATAGCTTTTAAGTCAAGTTTCATTTTGGAACAAAAAATAATAAAATAAATGACAAGTCCATTTATAAAGGGAATCAATTTATTTCAGACTATTCCACATTCTCTTCCTAACACATTGCACATGTAATGGACTGTGGGCTCTTAGGATTTACAAGAGAAGGGAAGGATTCCTGGAATGGGGTGGTAAATGAGCTGCAGCCATAGTCAAGCCTTAGAGGAACATTAACCAAAATGTTTGCTCCTGTCATGGACTGAACACAAGAAGATTCTATCATTGCTCACACGATGAGCTATCACAGTGGGATATGTCAGAATCCACAGGGTGCTAAAGGTACATGCTCTTTATATAACTGGGAAAAGGCCACAGGTAAACTCTGTTTCTTTTCTTAGCCAATTTTGATAAAATTTCTGTACTTTGTGAAGTTTTGAGAAGGAATATTCCTGAGAACAAAAGAAGAGTGATGCTGAATCAGACCAAAGGCTCATCTAGTCCAGTGTTCTGCTCCCAGAGCGGATAGCAAGATGTCTATCAGAAGCCCACAAGGAGAACCTAAATGCAACAGCACTCTCTCAACTTCTGACTCCCAGTAACTGACATTCAGCCTCCAAAAGTGGAGGAGGAACATAGTCATTTTGGCTAGTGGCCATTGATAGTTTTATTATTCATAAATCTGTCTATTCTTCTTTCAAAGCCATCCAGCTTTGTAGCCAGCATTGCATTTTGTGGTAGCAAATTGTGTAATTTAACTATGCTCTGTGTGATGGGCTACTTCCCACTTTTTGTCTGGAATCTCCCACCATTCACCATTTCAGTTCAGCAGAAATATATATATATATATATATAATGAAAACTCCATGTGAATTTTGCACGAAAAGATCTATGAGATGATACAATCTGATCGCAAGTTTTTATTGCAAACCCCGGGTAAACTTTGCATTATGATACCTCCATTTTCATGTGCTTCCTTTGACTGGTGTTCTCACCTGAGAAGAAGAAGAAAATGTTAGCTGGGTGCTAAATGCACTGGTCCTTCTCTGCATCCATGCTTTGGAGGAAACAAATAACCTGAAGAGGTCTGTCTGTGAGATTTTAAGGGGGAAAGTTGAATGTTGACCGGCTGGCTTTCTGTTCTGTATGAAATGTTTGGCTCCTTTAAAATCCCAACATGGAATCTACTTATTTATTGCAAGTCAAGGTCAGGGAAGCATCACATTCCAAGCAAAAATAAATGTTACATTAAGTGGATGGCATAAGTACTACTCAAAGTACTTCAGAAGATTTTGCCAAATAACTGAATCAAGCAGAGCTAAGAAGGTTGTATATACTGTATGTGTGTACACTGCTTCTCATCTCTCTCTCCCAGCCCCTGCATTGGTTCTCATCTTTCTTTGTCAGTGTTAAGGCTGGATGTTCCTCCATTCACTCTTCTTTTTTGATTTTGAGAATGGAGATTTGCTCTCAGTTCAGTACTGGTTAAAGAAGACCTGGGTATATAATTAATGCAACCCCCTTAAAGGGGGGGGAGGGTTCTATTGTGGCTGAAAATATTGCTAACGCTAACAAGAGAACCAGTTTGGGAGTAGGACCAAGAACAGGATGGGAGCAGCCACTGTTGTTGTTGTTTAGTCATTTAGTCGTGTCCGACTCTTCATGGCCCCATGGACAAGAGCACGCCAGGCACTCCTGTCTTCCACTGCCTCCTGCAGCTTGGTCAAACTCATGCTGGTAGCTTCAAGAACACTGTCCAACCATCTCGTCCTCTGCTGTCCCCTTCTCCTTGTGCCCTCCATCTTTCCCAACATCAGGGTCTTTTCCAGGGAGTCTTCTCTTCTCATGAGGTGGCCAAAGTATTGGAGCCTCAGCTTCAGGATCTGTCCTTCCAGTGAGCACTCAGGGCTGATTTCCTTCAGAATGGATAGGTTTGATCTTCTTGCAGTCCATGGGACTCTCAAGAGTCTCCTTCAGCACCATAATTCAAAAGCATCTGCGGCAAGGGAGCAGCCACTAGAGCTGGCAAAATAAAAGAGAGGAGGTGTGGGAGAAAAGAATGCAGCAGGAGATAGCAAAATTGAGAAAGGACTTTGAGAAAAAAAGGAAAGAGCAGAAGGCAAATGGAGCTGGTGATTCAGAAAAGGAAAAAGAGGGCTGATCAGAAGGACTCTACAGAGCAAGAGGGCCAGTGAAGGAAACTATGGACTCTATAACATTGATTATATTGTTGCTCTGGGGATCACATCTATTCTTCAGAAAGGGTAACTTTCACAAAGAGCTGTTTCTTGTACCAAATATTCAGGTTAACATTGCACATTCCCACTGACACAATTCTGGACATGTGGTAAGACTCATGGAAATGCACGGTTTACCATGTTAACTAGAAGCGATGGACTCAACATGTTCTCCAGTTGTGAATCAGGAACTTGGCCACAAATATGGGGACAAGCAACTGGAGACACTGGAGTGTCTCCATGGTGTATGGTGTAAATGAAATGTCCTCTGACGAATGTTGACACCGGGCAGCATTTTCAAGGACAATCAAGAGAAGAGCAGTTGCCAGGGTTGCCATAAGTTTGCCTCAGTCTGCTGCTCCTTTATTTGTTTTCCACCACCACTACTACTAATAACAACAAAGTACTGCATAAAACAAACTGTGTTTCTCACCAGATTTACAGTGAGAGCTTTTGTCCCTGACATTAGAGCAGGGACAGCTTCTTTCTGATGTCAGATGGCTATATTGTGTTTCATTTCAAAAATCGTTTCTCTTTATACTCCAGCAAATTTATGTTGGGAGCAATGTGAGGCTCAAGGTGCTGGCGGGTGCTGAGTCATGGCATCAATTTTAGAAAATGTCCTTCACGGAAAGCACAGAGCAGTTGGTGTGCTTTCACATTTTAATTTAGTCAACATCTTCGACAAAGGAAAGGATAGCACCAGAAGGGCTGAAAGGAACACATCACTGAGATCAGCAGTTTTCCCAAGGACTTACTTTTTTATTCCTTAGGATTGAGTTTGATCATATACTTTAGAAAGCAAAGTAAAGGGATTTCTTAGAAGCACCGATAGGGAGAAACTAGCTTTGCCCTGGAATCCTCAAGCAATGCAAGGGACATGATGAAAAAACAAAAGACTGAAACCATTATAACAACAAGTTATAAACAATCTCTCACTTATTTCCTCAGAAGCTTGTGTGGCTTTCTGTAGAAAACAGGCTGGAGGCACCAGCAAACCTATTCTGTAACTTATAGACAGTGTTGATACAGCACCCTGCATTAGAGAAATAATGAAATCAAAAGGATGTCAATAGCAAGTCTTTTACTGTTCTGATTCACCCATATCAGGTACTCACTGGGTCAAAGCAGGCCAGTTGTTGAAGGATCACCAATGGCTCCTAGTGAGCAAACTTACTCTAGCAAAGACTGGAGGTGAACTGAAGCCTTACAGGTCCTTTTCTCCAGTCTACCACAGTAAGCCTCTGAATACCAGTTGCTGGGAAATAAAAGTGAGGAGAGTGCTGTTGTGCTCAGGTGCTGCTTGCT